>NC_136370.1:656250-1307500 GCF_037039965.1 Doryrhamphus excisus
AGCTTAAAGGGCCAGCCTTAAGGGGCCAGCTTAAAGGGCCAGCCTTAAAGGGCCAGTCTTAAAGGGCCAGCCTTAGAGGACCAGCCTTAAAGGGCCAGCTTAAAGGGCCAGCCTTAAAGGGCCAGCTTAAAGGGCCAGCCTTAAAGGGCCAGCTTAAAGGGCCAGCCTTAGATGGCCAGCCTTAAGGGGCCAGCTTAAAGGGCCAGCCATAAAGGGCCAGCCTTAAAGGGCCAGCCTTAAAGGGCCAGCCTTAAAGGGCCAGCTTAAAGGGCCAGCCTTAAGGGGCCAGCTTAAAGGGCCAGCCTTAAAGGGCAAGCCTTAAAGGGCCAGCCTTAGAGGGCCAGCATAAAGGGCCAGCCTTAGAGGGCCAGCTTAAAGGGCCAGCCTTAAAGGGCCAGCTTAAAGGGCCAGCCTTAAAGGGCCAGCTTAAAGGGCCGGCCTTAAAGGGCCAGCCTTAAAGGGCCAGCTTAAAGGGCCAGCCTTAAAGGGCCAGCTTAAAGGGCCAGCCTTAGAGGGCCAGCCTTCAGGGGCCAGCTTAAAGGGCCAGCCTTAAAGGGCCAGCCTTAGAGGGCCAGCTTAAAGGGCCAGCCTTAAAGGGCCAGCTTAAAGGGCCAGCCTTAGAGGGCCAGCTTTACAGGGCCAGCTTAAAGGGCCAGCCTTAAAGGGCCAGCTTAAAGGGCCAGCCTTAGAGGGCCAGCTTAAAGGGCCAGCCTTAAGGGGCCAGCTTAAAGGGCCAGCCTTAAAGGGCAAGCCTTAAAGGGCCAGCCTTAGAGGGCCAGCCTTAGAGGGCCAGCTTAAAGGGCCAGCCTTAGAGGGCCAGCTTAAAGGGCCAGCCTTAAGGGGCCAGCTTAAAGGGCCAGCCTCAAAGGGCCAGCCTTAAAGGGCCAGCCTTAAAGGGCCAGCTTAAAGGGCCAGCCTTAAAGGGCCAGCTTAAAGGGCCAGCCTTAAAGGGCCAGCCTTAAAGGGCCAGCTTAAAGGGCCAGCCTTAAAGGGCCAGCTTAAAGGGCCAGCCTTAAAGGGCAAGCCTTAAAGGGCCAGCCTTAAAGGGCCAGCCTTAGAGAGCCAGCTTAAAGGGCCAGCCTTAGAGGGCCAGCTTAAAGGGCCAGCCTTAAGGGGCCAGCTTAAAGGGCCAGCCTTAAAGAGCCAGCCTTAAAGGGCCAGTCTTAAAGGGCCAGCCTTAGAGGGCCAGCCTTAAAGGGCCAGCTTAAAGAGCCAGCCTTATAGGGCCAGCTTAAAGGGCCAGCCTTAAAGGGCCAGCTTAAAGGGCCAGCCTTAGATGGCCAGCCTTAAGGGGCCAGCTTAAAGGGCCAGCCTTAAAGGGCCAGCCTTAAAGGGCCAGCCTTAAAGGGCCAGCCTTAAAGGGCCAGCCTTAAAGGGCCAGCTTAAAGGGCCAGCCTTAAGGGGCCAGCTTAAAGGGCCAGCCTTAAAGGTCCAATCTTAAAGGGCCAGTCTTAAAGGGCCAGCCTTAGAGGGCCAGCCTTAAAGGGACAGCTTAAAGGGCCAGCCTTAAAGGGCCAGCCTTAAAGGGCCAGCCTTAAAGGGCCAGCTTAAAGGGCCAGCCTTAAAGGGCCAGCTTAAAGGGCCAGCCTTAAAGGGCCAGCCTTAAAGGGCCAGCTTAAAGGGCCAGCCTTAGAGGGCCAGCTTAAAGGGCCAGCCTTAAGGGGCCAGCCTTAAGGGGCCAGCTTAAAGGGCCAGCCTTAAAGGGCAAGCCTTAAAGGGCCAGCCTTAGAGGGCCAGCTTAAAGGGCCAGCCTTAGAGGGCCAGCCTTAAGGGGCCAGCTTAAAGGGCCAGCCTCAAAGGGCCAGCCTTAAAGGGCCAGCCTTAAAGGGCCAGCCTTAGAGGGCCAGCTTAAAGGGCCAGCCTTAGAGGGCCAGCTTAAAGGGCCAGCCTTAAAGGGCCAGCTTAAAGGGCCAGCCTTAAAGGGCCAGCTTAAAGGGCCAGCCTTAAAGGGCAAGCCTTAAAGGGCCAGCCTTAAAGGGCCAGCCTTAGAGAGCCAGCTTAAAGGGCCAGCCTTAGAGGGCCAGCTTAAAGGGCCAGCCTTAAGGGGCCAGCTTAAAGGGCCAGCCTTAAAGGGCCAGTCTTAAAGGGCCAGCCTTAGAGGGCCAGCCTTAAAGGGCCAGCTTAAAGAGCCAGCCTTATAGGGCCAGCTTAAAGGGCCAGCCTTAAAGGGCCAGCTTAAAGGGCCAGCCTTAGATGGCCAGCCTTAAGGGGCCAGCTTAAAGGGCCAGCCTTAAAGGGCCAGCCTTAAAGGGCCAGCCTTAAAGGGCCAGCCTTAAAGGGCCAGCCTTAAAGGGCCAGCTTAAAGGGCCAGCCTTAAGGGGCCAGCTTAAAGGGCCAGCCTTAAAGGTCCAATCTTAAAGGGCCAGTCTTAAAGGGCCAGCCTTAGAGGGCCAGCCTTAAAGGGACAGCTTAAAGGGCCAGCCTTAAAGGGCCAGCCTTAAAGGGCCAGCCTTAAAGGGCCAGCTTAAAGGGCCAGCCTTAAAGGGCCAGCTTAAAGGGCCAGCCTTAAAGGGCCAGCCTTAAAGGGCCAGCTTAAAGGGCCAGCCTTAGAGGGCCAGCTTAAAGGGCCAGCCTTAAGGGGCCAGCCTTAAGGGGCCAGCTTAAAGGGCCAGCCTTAAAGGGCAAGCCTTAAAGGGCCAGCCTTAGAGGGCCAGCTTAAAGGGCCAGCCTTAGAGGGCCAGCCTTAAGGGGCCAGCTTAAAGGGCCAGCCTCAAAGGGCCAGCCTTAAAGGGCCAGCCTTAAAGGGCCAGCCTTAGAGGGCCAGCTTAAAGGGCCAGCCTTAGAGGGCCAGCTTAAAGGGCCAGCCTTAAGGGGCCAGCTTAAAGGGCCAGCCTTAAAGGGCCAGCCTTAAAGGGCCAGTCTTAAAGGGCCAGCCTTAGAGGACCAGCCTTAAAGGGCCAGCTTAAAGGGCCAGCCTTAAAGGGCAAGCCTTAAAGGGCCAGCCTTAGAGGGCCAGCTTAAAGGGCCAGCCTTAGAGGGCCAGCTTAAAGGGCCAGCCTTAGAGGGCCAGCTTAAAGGGCCAGCCTTAAGGGGCCAGCCTTAAGGGGCCAGCTTAAAGGGCCAGCCTTAAGGGGCCAGCTTAAAGGGCCAGCCTTAAAGGGCCAGCCTTAAAGGGCCAGTCTTAAAGGGCCAGCCTTAGAGGACCAGCCTTAAAGGGCCAGCTTAAAGGGCCAGCCTTAAAGGGCCAGCTTAAAGGGCCAGCCTTAAAGGGCCAGCTTAAAGGGCCAGCCTTAAAGGGCCAGCTTAAAGGGCCAGCCTTAAAGGGCCAGCCTTAAAGGGCCAGCTTAAAGGGCCAGCCTTAAAGGGCCAGCTTAAAGGGCCAGCCTTAAAGGGCAAGCCTTAAAGGGCCAGCCTTAAAGGGCCAGCCTTAGAGGGCCAGCTTAAAGGGCCAGCCTTAGAGGGCCAGCTTAAAGGGCCAGCCTTAAGGGGCCAGCTTAAAGGGCCAGCCTTAAAGGGCCAGCCTTAAAGGGCCAGTCTTAAAGGGCCAGCCTTAGAGGACCAGCCTTAAAGGTCCAGCTTAAAGGGCCAGCCTTAAAGGGCCAGCTTAAAGGGCCAGCCTTAAAGGGCCAGCTTAAAGGGCCAGCCTTAGATGGCCAGCCTTAAGGGGCCAGCTTAAAGGGCCAGCCATAAAGGGCCAGCCTTAAAGGGCCAGCCTTAAAGGGCCAGCCTTAAAGGGCCAGCTTAAAGGGCCAGCCTTAAGGGGCCAGCTTAAAGGGCCAGCCTTAAAGGGCAAGCCTTAAAGGGCCAGCCTTAGAGGGCCAGCTTAAAGGGCCAGCCTTAGAGGGCCAGCTTAAAGGGCCAGCCTTAAGGGGCCAGCTTAAAGGGCCAGCCTTAAAGGGCCAGCTTTAAAGGGCCAGCTTAAAGGGCCAGCCTTAAAGGGCCAGCCTTAAAGGGCCAGTTTAAAGGGCCAGCCTTAAGGGGCCAGCTTAAAGGGCCAGCCTTAAAGGGCAAGCCTTAAAGGGCCAGCCTTAGAGGGCCAGCTTAAAGGGCCAGCCTTAGAGGGCCTGCTTAAAGGGCCAGCCTTAAGGGGCCAGCTTAAAGAGCCAGCCTTAAAGGGCCAGCCTTAAAGGGCCAGCCTTAAAGGGCCAGCTTAAAGGGCCAGCCTTAAAGGGCCAGCTAAAAGGGCCAGCCTTAAAGGGCCAGCTTAAAGGGCCGGCCTTAAAGGGCCAGCCTTAAAGGGCCAGCTTAAAGGGCCAGCCTTAAAGGGCCAGCTTAAAGGGCCAGCCTTAGAGGGCCAGCCTTAAGGGGCCAGCTTAAAGGGCCAGCCTTAAAGGGCCAGCCTTAGAGGGCCAGCTTAAAGGGCCAGCCTTAAAGGGCCAGCTTAAAGGGCCAGCCTTAGAGGGCCAGCTTTACAGGGCCAGCTTAAAGGGCCAGCCTTAAAGGGCCAGCTTAAAGGGCCAGCCTTAGAGGGCCAGCTTAAAGGGCCAGCCTTAAGGGGCCAGCTTAAAGGGCCAGCCTTAAAGGGCAAGCCTTAAAGGGCCAGCCTTAGAGGGCCAGCCTTAGAGGGCCAGCTTAAAGGGCCAGCCTTAGAGGGCCAGCTTAAAGGGCCAGCCTTAAGGGGCCAGCTTAAAGGGCCAGCCTCAAAGGGCCAGCCTTAAAGGGCCAGCCTTAAAGGGCCAGCTTAAAGGGCCAGCCTTAAAGGGCCAGCTTAAAGGGCCAGCCTTAAAGGGCCAGCCTTAAAGGGCCAGCCTTAGCGGGCCAGCCTTAAAGGGCCAGCTTAAAGGGCCAGCCTTTGAGGTCCAGCCTTAGAGGCCCAGCCTTAAAGGGCCAGCTTAAAGGGCCAGCCTTAGAGGACCAGCTTAAAGGGCCAGCCTTTGAGGTCCAGCCTTAGAGGCCCAGCCTTAAAGGGCCAGCTTAAAGGGCCAGCCTTAGAGGACCAGCTTAAAGGGCCAGCCTTAAGGGGCCAGCTTAAAGGGCCAGCCTTAAAGGGCCAGCCTTAAAGGGCCAGCCTTAAAGGGCCAGCTTAAAGGGCCAGCCTTAAAGGGCCAGCCTTAAAAGGCCAGTCTTAAAGGGCCAGCCTTAGAGGGCCAGCTTAACGGGCCAGCCTTAAAGGGCCAGCTTAAAGGGCCAGCCTTAAAGGGCCAGCTTAAAGGGCCAGCCTTAGATGGCCAGCCTTAAGGGGCCAGCTTAAAGGGCCAGCCTTAAAGGGCCAGCCTTAAAGGGCCAGCCTTAGAGGGCCAGCCTTAAAGGGCCAGCCTTAAAGGGCCAGCCTTAAAGGGCCAGCCTTAGAGGGCCAGCCTTAAAGGGCCAGCTTAAAGGGCCAGCCTTTGAGGTCCAGCCTTAGAGGCCCAGCCTTAAAGGGCCAGTTTAAAGGGCCAGACTTAGCTGGCCAGCCTTAAAGGGCCAGCTTAAAGGGCCAGCCTTAGAGGGCCAGCTTAAAGGGCCAGCCTTAGAGGGCCTGCTTAAAGGGCCAGCCTTAAGGGGCCAGCTTAAAGAGCCAGCCTTAAAGGGCCAGCCTTAAAGGGCCAGCCTTAAAGGGCCAGCTTAAAGGGCCAGCCTTAAAGGGCCAGCTAAAAGGGCCAGCCTTAAAGGGCCAGCTTAAAGGGCCGGCCTTAAAGGGCCAGCCTTAAAAGGCCAGCTTAAAGGGCCAGCCTTAAAGGGCCAGCCTTAGAGGGCCAGCCTTAAGGGGCCAGCTTAAAGGGCCAGCCTTAAAGGGCCAGCCTTAGAGGGCCAGCTTAAAGGGCCAGCCTTAAAGGGCCAGCTTAAAGGGCCAGCCTTAGAGGGCCAGCTTTACAGGGCCAGCTTAAAGGGCCAGCCTTAAAGGGCCAGCTTAAAGGGCCAGCCTTAGAGGGCCAGCTTAAAGGGCCAGCCTTAAGGGGCCAGCTTAAAGGGCCAGCCTTAAAGGGCAAGCCTTAAAGGGCCAGCCTTAGAGGGCCAGCCTTAGAGGGCCAGCTTAAAGGGCCAGCCTTAGAGGGCCAGCTTAAAGGGCCAGCCTTAGAGGGCCAGCTTTACAGGGCCAGCGTAAAGGGCCAGCTTAAAGGGCCAGCCTTAGAGGGCCAGCTTAAAGGGCCAGCCTTAAGGGGCCAGCTTAAAGGGCCAGCCTTAAAGGGCAAGCCTTAAAGGGCCAGCCTTAGAGGGCCAGCCTTAGAGGGCCAGCTTAAAGGGCCAGCCTTAGAGGGCCAGCTTAAAGGGCCAGCCTTAAGGGGCCAGCTTAAAGGGCCAGCCTCAAAGGGCCAGCCTTAAAGGGCCAGCTTAAAGGGCCAGCCTTAAAGGGCCAGCCTTAAAGGGCCAGCCTTAAAGGGCCAGCCTTAAAGGGCCAGCCTTAAAGGGCCAGCTTAAAGGGCCAGCCTTAAGGTGCCAGCTTAAAGGGCCAGCCTTAAAGGGCAAGCCTTAAAGGGCCAGCCTTAGAGGGCCAGCTTAAAGGGCCAGCCTTAGAGGGCCAGCTTAAAGGGCCAGCCTTAAAGGGCCAGCTTAAAGGGCCAGCCTTAAAGGGCCAGCCTTAAAGGGCCAGCCTTAAAGGGCCAGCCTTAAAGGGCCAGCTTAAAGGGCCAGCCTTAAAGGGCCAGCTTAAAGGGCCAGCCTTAGATGGCCAGCCTTAAGGGGCCAGCTTAAAGGGCCAGCCTTAAAGGGCCAGCCTTAAAGGGCCAGCCTTAGAGGGCCAGCCTTAAAGGGCCAGCCTTAAAGGGCCAGCCTTAAAGGGCCAGCCTTAGAGGGCCAGCCTTAAAGGGCCAGCTTAAAGGGCCAGCCTTTGAGGTCCAGCCTTAGAGGCCCAGCCTTAAAGGGCCAGTTTAAAGGGCCAGACTTAGCTGGCCAGCCTTAAAGGGCCAGCTTAAAGGGCCAGCCTTAGAGGGCCAGCTTAAAGGGCCAGCCTTAGAGGGCCTGCTTAAAGGGCCAGCCTTAAGGGGCCAGCTTAAAGAGCCAGCCTTAAAGGGCCAGCCTTAAAGGGCCAGCCTTACAGGGCCAGCTTAAAGGGCCAGCCTTAAAGGGCCAGCTAAAAGGGCCAGCCTTAAAGGGCCAGCTTAAAGGGCCGGCCTTAAAGGGCCAGCCTTAAAGGGCCAGCTTAAAGGGCCAGCCTTAAAGGGCCAGCCTTAGAGGGCCAGCCTTAAGGGGCCAGCTTAAAGGGCCAGCCTTAAAGGGCCAGCCTTAGAGGGCCAGCTTAAAGGGCCAGCCTTAAAGGGCCAGCTTAAAGGGCCAGCCTTAGAGGGCCAGCTTTACAGGGCCAGCTTAAAGGGCCAGCCTTAAAGGGCCAGCTTAAAGGGCCAGCCTTAGAGGGCCAGCTTAAAGGGCCAGCCTTAAGGGGCCAGCTTAAAGGGCCAGCCTTAAAGGGCAAGCCTTAAAGGGCCAGCCTTAGAGGGCCAGCCTTAGAGGGCCAGCTTAAAGGGCCAGCCTTAGAGGGCCAGCTTAAAGGGCCAGCCTTAGAGGGCCAGCTTTACAGGGCCAGCGTAAAGGGCCAGCTTAAAGGGCCAGCCTTAGAGGGCCAGCTTAAAGGGCCAGCCTTAAGGGGCCAGCTTAAAGGGCCAGCCTTAAAGGGCAAGCCTTAAAGGGCCAGCCTTAGAGGGCCAGCCTTAGAGGGCCAGCTTAAAGGGCCAGCCTTAGAGGGCCAGCTTAAAGGGCCAGCCTTAAGGGGCCAGCTTAAAGGGCCAGCCTCAAAGGGCCAGCCTTAAAGGGCCAGCTTAAAGGGCCAGCCTTAAAGGGCCAGCCTTAAAGGGCCAGCCTTAAAGGGCCAGCCTTAAAGGGCCAGCCTTAAAGGGCCAGCTTAAAGGGCCAGCCTTAAGGGGCCAGCTTAAAGGGCCAGCCTTAAAGGGCAAGCCTTAAAGGGCCAGCCTTAGAGGGCCAGCTTAAAGGGCCAGCCTTAGAGGGCCAGCTTAAAGGGCCAGCCTTAAAGGGCCAGCTTAAAGGGCCAGCCTAAAGGGCCAGCCTTAAAGGGCCAGCCTTAAAGGGCCAGCCTTAAAGGGCCAGCTTAAAGGGCCAGCCTTAAAGGGCCAGCCTTAGAGGGCCAGCTTAAAGGGCCAGCTTTAAAGGGCCAGCCTTAAAGGGCCAGCCTTAAAGGGCCAGCCTTAAAGGACCAGCTTAAAGGGCCAGCCTTAAGGGGCCAGCTTAAAAGGCCAGCCTTAAAGGGCAAGCCTTAAAGGGCCAGCCTTAGAGGGCCAGCCTTAGAGGGCCAGCTTAAAGGGCCAGCCTTAGAGGGCCAGCTTAAAGGGCCAGCCTTAAGGGGCCAGCTTAAAGGGCCAGCCTCAAAGGGCCAGCCTTAAAGGGCCAGCCTTAAAGGGCCAGCTTAAAGGGCCAGCCTTAAAGGGCCAGCTTAAAGGGCCAGCCTTAAAGGGCCAGCCTTAGCGGGCCAGCCTTAAAGGGCCAGCTTAAAGGGCCAGCCTTTGAGGTCCAGCCTTAGAGGCCCAGCCTTAAAGGGCCAGCTTAAAGGGCCAGCCTTAGAGGACCAGCTTAAAGGGCCAGCCTTTGAGGTCCAGCCTTAGAGGCCCAGCCTTAAAGGGCCAGCTTAAAGGGCCAGCCTTAGAGGACCAGCTTAAAGGGCCAGCCTTAAGGGGCCAGCTTAAAGGGCCAGCCTTAAAGGGCCAGCCTTAAAGGGCCAGCTTAAAGGGCCAGCCTTAAAGGGCCAGCCTTAAAAGGCCAGTCTTAAAGGGCCAGCCTTAGAGGGCCAGCTTAAAGGGCCAGCCTTAAAGGGCCAGCTTAAAGGGCCAGCCTTTGAGGTCCAGCCTTAGAGGCCCAGCCTTAAAGGGCCAGTTTAAAGGGCCAGACTTAGCTGGCCAGCCTTAAAGGGCCAGCTTAAAGGGCCAGCCTTAGAGGGCCAGCTTAAAGGGCCAGCCTTAGAGGGCCTGCTTAAAGGGCCAGCCTTAAGGGGCCAGCTTAAAGAGCCAGCCTTAAAGGGCCAGCCTTAAAGGGCCAGCCTTAAAGGGCCAGCTTAAAGGGCCAGCCTTAAAGGGCCAGCTAAAAGGGCCAGCCTTAAAGGGCCAGCTTAAAGGGCCGGCCTTAAAGGGCCAGCCTTAAAGGGCCAGCTTAAAGGGCCAGCCTTAAAGTGCCAGCTTAAAGGGCCAGCCTTAGAGGGCCAGCCTTAAGGGGCCAGCTTAAAGGGCCAGCCTTAAAGGGCCAGCCTTAGAGGGCCAGCTTAAAGGGCCAGCCTTAAAGGGCCAGCTTAAAGGGCCAGCCTTAGAGGGCCAGCTTTACAGGGCCAGCTTAAAGGGCCAGCCTTAAAGGGCCAGCTTAAAGGGCCAGCCTTAGAGGGCCAGCTTAAAGGGCCAGCCTTAAGGGGCCAGCTTAAAGGGCCAGCCTTAAAGGGCAAGCCTTAAAGGGCCAGCCTTAGAGGGCCAGCCTTAGAGGGCCAGCTTAAAGGGCCAGCCTTAGAGGGCCAGCTTAAAGGGCCAGCCTTAAGGGGCCAGCTTAAAGGGCCAGCCTCAAAGGGCCAGCCTTAAAGGGCCAGCCTTAAAGGGCCAGCTTAAAGGGCCAGCCTTAAAGGGCCAGCTTAAAGGGCCTGCCTTAAAGGGCCAGCCTTAAAGGGCCAGCCTTAGCGGGCCAGCCTTAAAGGGCCAGCTTAAAGGGCCAGCCTTTGAGGTCCAGCCTTAGAGGCCCAGCCTTAAAGGGCCAGCTTAAAGGGCCAGCCTTAGAGGACCAGCTTAAAGGGCCAGCCTTTGAGGTCCAGCCTTAGAGGCCCAGCCTTAAAGGGCCAGCTTAAAGGGCCAGCCTTAGAGGACCAGCTTAAAGGGCCAGCCTTAAGGGGCCAGCTTAAAGGGCCAGCCTTAAAGGGCCAGCCTTAAAGGGCCAGCCTTAAAGGGCCAGCTTAAAGGGCCAGCCTTAAAGGGCCAGCCTTAAAAGGCCAGTCTTAAAGGGCCAGCCTTAGAGGGCCAGCTTAAAGGGCCAGCCTTAAAGAGACAGCTTAAAGGGCCAGCCTTAAAGGGCCAGCTTAAAGGGCCAGCCTTAGATGGCCAGCCTTAAGGGGCCAGCTTAAAGGGCCAGCCTTAAAGGGCCAGCCTTAAAGGGCCAGCCTTAGAGGGCCAGCCTTAAAGGGCCAGCCTTAAAGGGCCAGCCTTAGAGGGCCAGCCTTAAAGGGCCAGCTTAAAGGGCCAGCCTTTGAGGTCCAGCCTTAGAGGCCCAGCCTTAAAGGGCCAGTTTAAAGGGCCAGACTTAGCTGGCCAGCCTTAAAGGGCCAGCTTAACGGGCCAACCTTAGATGGCCAGCCTTAAAGGGCCAGCTTAAAGGGCCAGCTTTAAGGGCCAGCTTAAAAGGCCAGCCTTAGAGGGCCAGCCTTAAAGGGCCAGCCTTAAAGGGCCAGCCTTAAAGAGCCAGCCTTAGAGGGCCAGCCTTAAAGGGCCAGCCTTAGAGGGCCAGCTTAAAGGGCCAGCCTTAAAGGGCCAGCTTAAAGGGCCAGCCTTAGAGGGCCAGCTTAAAGGGCCAGCCTTAAAGGGCCAGCTTAAAGGGCCAGCCTTAGAGGGCCAGCCTTAAGGGGCCAGCTTAAAGGGCCAGCTTAAAGGGCCAGCCTTAGATGGCCAGCCTTAAGGGGCCAGCTTAAAGGGCCAGCCTTAAAGGGCCAGCCTTAAAGGGCCAGCCTTAAAGGGCCAGCCTTAAAGGGCCAGCCTTAAAGGGCCAGTCTTAAAGGGCCAGCCTTAGAGGGCCAGCTTTAAAGGGCCAGCTTAAAGGGCCAGCCTTAGAGGGCCAGCTTAAAGGGCCAGCCTTAGAGGGCCAGCTTAAAGGGCCAGCCTTAAGGGGCCAGCTTAAAGGGCCAGCCTTAAAGGGCCAGCCTTAGAGGGCCAGCTTAAAGGGCCAGCCTTAGAGGGCCAGCTTAAAGGGCCAGCCTTAAGGGGCCAGCTTAAAGGGCCAGCCTTAAAGGGCCAGCCTTAAAGGGCCAGCTTGAATGGCCAGCCTTAAAGGGCCAGCTTAAAGGGCCAGCCTTAGAGGGCCAGCCTTAAGGGGCCAGCTTAAAGGGCCAGCCTTAAAGGGCCAGCCTTAAAGGGCCAGCCTTAGAGGGCCAGCTTAAAGGGCCAGCCTTAAAGGGCCAGTTTAAAGGGCCAGCCTTAGAGGGCCAGCCTTAAGGGGCCAGCTTAAAGGGCCAGCCTTAAAGGGCCATCTTAAAGGGCCAGCCTTAAGGGGCCAGCTTAAAGGGCCAGCCTTAGAGGGCCAGCTTAAAGGGCCAGCCTTAAGTGGCCAGCTTAAAGGGCCAGCCTTAAAGGCCCAGCCTTAAAGGGCCAGTCTTAAAGGGCCAGCTTTAAAGGGCCAGCTTAAAGGGCCAGCCTTAAAGGCACAGCTTAAAGGGCCAGCCTTAGAGGGCCAGCTTAAAGGGCCAGCCTTAAGGGGCCAGCTTAAAGGGCCAGCCTTAAAGGGCCAGCCTTAAAGGGCCAGCCTCAGAGGGCCAGCCTTAAAGGGCCAGCTTAAAGGGCCAGCTTTAAAGGGCCAGCTTAAAGGGCCAGCCTTAAAGGGCCAGCCTTAAAGGGCCAGCTTAAAGGGCCAGCCTTAAAGGGCCAGACTTAGAGGGCCAGACTTAAAGGGCCATCTTAAAGGGCCAGGCTTAAAGGGCCAGCTTAAAGGGCCAGCCTTAGAGGACCAGCATAAAGGGCCAGCCTTAAGGGGCCAGCTTAAAGGGCCAGCCTTAAAGGGCCAGCCTTAAAGGGCCAGCTTAAAGGGCCAGCCTTAGAGGACCAGCTTAAAGGGCCAGCCTTAAGGGGCCAGCTTAAAGGGCCAGCCTTAAAGGGCAAGCCTTAAAGGGCCAGCCTTAAAGGGCCAGCCTTAGAGGGCCAGCTTAAAGGGCCAGCCTTAGAGGGCCAGCTTAAAGGGCCAGCCTAAAGGGGCCAGCTTAAAGGGCCGGCTTTAAAGGGCCAGCCTTACAGGGCCAGCCTTAAAGGGCCAGCTTAAAGGGCCAGCCTTAAAAGGCCAGCTTAAAGGGCCAGCCTTAGATGGCAAGCCTTAAAGGGCCAGCCTTAAAGGGCCAGCCTTAGAGGGCCAGCTTAAAGGGCCAGCCTTAGAGGGCCAGCTTAAAGGGCCAGCCTTAAAGGGCCAGCTTGAATGGCCAGCCTTAAAGGGCCAGCCTTAAAGGGCCAGCTTAAAGGGCAAGCCTTAAAGGGCCAGCTTAAAGGGCCAGCCTTAGAGGGCCAGCCTTAAGGGGCCAGCTTAAAGGGCCAGCCTTAAAGGGCCAGCCTTAAAGGGCCAGCCTTAGAGGGCCAGCTTAAAGGGGCAGCCTTAAAGGGCCAGTCTTAAAGGGCCAGCCTTAGAGGACCAGCCTTAAAGGGCCAGCTTAAAGGGCCAGCCTTAAAGGGCCAGCTTAAAGGGCCAGCCTTAAAGGGCCAGCTTAAAGGGCCAGCCTTAGCGGGCCAGCCTTAAAGGGCCAGCTTAAAGGGCCAGGCTTTGAGGTCCAGCCTTAGAGGCCCAGCCTTAAAGGGCCAGCTTAAAGGGCCAGCCTTAGAGGACCAGCTTAAAGGGCCAGCCTTTGAGGTCCAGCCTTAGAGGCCCAGCCTTAAAGGGCCAGCTTAAAGGGCCAGCCTTAGAGGACCAGCTTAAAGGGCCAACCTTAAGGGGCCAGCTTAAAGGGCCAGCCTTAAAGGGCCAGTCTTAAAGGGCCAGCCTTAGAGGACCAGCCTTAAAGGGCCAGCTTAAAGGGCCAGCCTTAAAGGGCCAGCTTAAAGGGCCAGCCTTAAAGGGCCAGCTTAAAGGGCCAGCCTTAGCGGGCCAGCCTTAAAGGGCCAGCTTAAAGGGCCAGGCTTTGAGGTCCAGCCTTAGAGGCCCAGCCTTAAAGGGCCAGCTTAAAGGGCCAGCCTTAGAGGACCAGCTTAAAGGGCCAGCCTTTGAGGTCCAGCCTTAGAGGCCCAGCCTTAAAGGGCCAGCTTAAAGGGCCAGCCTTAGAGGACCAGCTTAAAGGGCCAACCTTAAGGGGCCAGCTTAAAGGGCCAGCCTTAAAGGGCCAGCCTTAAAGGGCCAGCCTTAAAGGGCCAGCTTAAAGGGCCAGCCTTAAAGGGCCAGCCTTAAAAGGCCAGTCTTAAAGGGCCAGCCTTAGAGGGCCAGCTTAAAGGGCCAGCCTTAAAGAGACAGCTTAAAGGGCCAGCCTTAAAGGGCCAGCTTAAAGGGCCAGCCTTAGATGGCCAGCCTTAAGGGGCCAGCTTAAAGGGCCAGCCTTAAAGGGCCAGCCTTAAAGGGCCAGCCTTAGAGGGCCAGCCTTAAAGGGCCAGCCTTAAAGGGCCAGCCTTAAAGGGCCAGCCTTAGAGGGCCAGCCTTAAAGGGCCAGCTTAAAGGGCCAGCCTTTGAGGTCCAGCCTTAGAGGCCCAGCCTTAAAGGGCCAGTTTAAAGGGCCAGACGTAGCTGGCCAGCCTTAAAGGGCCAGCTTAAAGGGCCAACCTTAGATGGCCAGCCTTAAAGGGCCAGCTTAAAGGGCCAGCTTTAAGGGCCAGCTTAAAAGGCCAGCCTTAGAGGGCCAGCCTTAAAGGGCCAGCCTTAAAGGGCCAGCCTTAAAGAGCCAGCCTTAGAGGGCCAGCCTTAAAGGGCCAGCCTTAGAGGGCCAGCTTAAAGGGCCAGCCTTAAAGGGCCAGCTTAAAGGGCCAGCCTTAGAGGGCCAGCTTAAAGGGCCAGCCTTAAAGGGCCAGCTTAAAGGGCCAGCCTTAGAGGGCCAGCCTTAAGGGGCCAGCTTAAAGGGCCAGCTTAAAGGGCCAGCCTTAGATGGCCAGCCTTAAGGGGCCAGCTTAAAGGGCCAGCCTTAAAGGGCCAGCCTTAAAGGGCCAGCCTTAAAGGGCCAGCCTTAAAGGGCCAGTCTTAAAGGGCCAGCCTTAGAGGGCCAGCTTTAAAGGGCCAGCTTAAAGGGCCAGCCTTAGAGGGCCAGCTTAAAGGGCCAGCCTTAGAGGGCCAGCTTAAAGGGCCAGCCTTAAGGGGCCAGCTTAAAGGGCCAGCCTTAAAGGGCCAGCCTTAAAGGGCCAGCTTAAAGGGCCAGCCTTAGCGGGCCAGCCTTAAAGGGCCAGCTTAAAGGGCCAGGCTTTGAGGTCCAGCCTTAGAGGCCCAGCCTTAAAGGGCCAGCTTAAAGGGCCAGCCTTAGAGGACCAGCTTAAAGGGCCAGCCTTTGAGGTCCAGCCTTAGAGGCCCAGCCTTAAAGGGCCAGCTTAAAGGGCCAGCCTTAGAGGACCAGCTTAAAGGGCCAACCTTAAGGGGCCAGCTTAAAGGGCCAGCCTTAAAGGGCCAGCCTTAAAGGGCCAGCCTTAAAGGGCCAGCTTAAAGGGCCAGCCTTAAAGGGCCAGCCTTAAAAGGCCAGTCTTAAAGGGCCAGCCTTAGAGGGCCAGCTTAAAGGGCCAGCCTTAAAGAGACAGCTTAAAGGGCCAGCCTTAAAGGGCCAGCTTAAAGGGCCAGCCTTAGATGGCCAGCCTTAAGGGGCCAGCTTAAAGGGCCAGCCTTAAAGGGCCAGCCTTAAAGGGCCAGCCTTAGAGGGCCAGCCTTAAAGGGCCAGCCTTAAAGGGCCAGCCTTAAAGGGCCAGCCTTAGAGGGCCAGCCTTAAAGGGCCAGCTTAAAGGGCCAGCCTTTGAGGTCCAGCCTTAGAGGCCCAGCCTTAAAGGGCCAGTTTAAAGGGCCAGACTTAGCTGGCCAGCCTTAAAGGGCCAGCTTAAAGGGCCAACCTTAGATGGCCAGCCTTAAAGGGCCAGCTTAAAGGGCCAGCTTTAAGGGCCAGCTTAAAAGGCCAGCCTTAGAGGGCCAGCCTTAAAGGGCCAGCCTTAAAGAGCCAGCCTTAGAGGGCCAGCCTTAAAGGGCCAGCCTTAGAGGGCCAGCTTAAAGGGCCAGCCTTAAAGGGCCAGCTTAAAGGGCCAGCCTTAGAGGGCCAGCTTAAAGGGCCAGCCTTAAAGGGCCAGCTTAAAGGGCCAGCCTTAGAGGGCCAGCCTTAAGGGGCCAGCTTAAAGGGCCAGCTTAAAGGGCCAGCCTTAGATGGCCAGCCTTAAGGGGCCAGCTTAAAGGGCCAGCCTTAAAGGGCCAGCCTTAAAAGGCCAGCCTTAAAGGGCCAGCCTTAAAGGGCCAGTCTTAAAGGGCCAGCCTTAGAGGGCCAGCTTTAAAGGGCCAGCTTAAAGGGCCAGCCTTAGAGGGCCAGCTTAAAGGGCCAGCCTTAGAGGGCCAGCTTAAAGGGCCAGCCTTAAGGGGCCAGCTTAAAGGGCCAGCCTTAAAGGGCCAGCCTTAAAGGGCCAGCCTTTAAGGGCCAGCCTTAGAGGGCCAGCTTAAAGGGCCAGCCTTAGAGGGCCAGCTTAAAGGGCCAGCCTTAAGGGGCCAGCTTAAAGGGCCAGCCTTAAAGGGCCAGCCTTAAAGGGCCAGCTTGAATGGCCAGCCTTAAAGGGCCAGCTTAAAGGGCCAGCCTTAGAGGGCCAGCCTTAAGGGGCCAGCTTAAAGGGCCAGCCTTAAAGGGCCAGCCTTAAAGGGCCAGCCTTAGAGGGCCAGCTTAAAGGGCCAGCCTTAAAGGGCCAGTTTAAAGAGCCAGCCTTAGAGGGCCAGCCTTAAGGGGCCAGCTTAAAGGGCCAGCCTTAAAGGGCCATCTTAAAGGGCCAGCCTTAAGGGGCCAGCTTAAAGGGCCAGCCTTAGAGGGCCAGCTTAAAGGGCCAGCCTTAAGTGGCCAGCTTAAAGGGCCAGCCTTAAAGGCCCAGCCTTAAAGGGCCAGTCTTAAAGGGCCAGCTTTAAAGGGCCAGCTTAAAGGGCCAGCCTTAAAGGCACAGCTTAAAGGGCCAGCCTTAGAGGGCCAGCTTAAAGGGCCAGCCTTAAGGGGCCAGCTTAAAGGGCCAGCCTTAAAGGGCCAGCCTTAAAGGGCCAGCCTCAGAGGGCCAGCCTTAAAGGGCCAGCTTAAAGGGCCAGCTTTAAAGGGCCAGCTTAAAGGGCCAGCCTTAAAGGGCCAGCCTTAAAGGGCCAGCTTAAAGGGCCAGCCTTAAAGGGCCAGACTTAGAGGGCCAGACTTAAAGGGCCATCTTAAAGGGCCAGGCTTAAAGGGCCAGCTTAAAGGGCCAGCCTTAGAGGACCAGCATAAAGGGCCAGCCTTAAGGGGCCAGCTTAAAGGGCCAGCCTTAAAGGGCCAGCCTTAAAGGGCCAGCTTAAAGGGCCAGCCTTAGAGGACCAGCTTAAAGGGCCAGCCTTAAGGGGCCAGCTTAAAGGGCCAGCCTTAAAGGGCAAGCCTTAAAGGGCCAGCCTTAAAGGGCCAGCCTTAGAGGGCCAGCTTAAAGGGCCAGCCTTAGAGGGCCAGCTTAAAGGGCCAGCCTAAAGGGGCCAGCTTAAAGGGCCGGCCTTAAAGGGCCAGCCTTAAAGGGCCAGCCTTAAAGGGCCAGCTTAAAGGGCCAGCCTTAAAAGGCCAGCTTAAAGGGCCAGCCTTAGATGGCAAGCCTTAAAGGGCCAGCCTTAAAGGGCCAGCCTTAGAGGGCCAGCTTAAAGGGCCAGCCTTAGAGGGCCAGCTTAAAGGGCCAGCCTTAAAGGGCCAGCTTGAATGGCCAGCCTTAAAGGGCCAGCCTTAAAGGGCCAGCTTAAAGGGCAAGCCTTAAAGGGCCAGCTTAAAGGGCCAGCCTTAGAGGGCCAGCCTTAAGGGGCCAGCTTAAAGGGCCAGCCTTAAAGGGCCAGCCTTAAAGGGCCAGCCTTAGAGGGCCAGCTTAAAGGGCCAGCCTTAAAGGGCCAGTCTTAAAGGGCCAGCCTTAGAGGACCAGCCTTAAAGGGCCAGCTTAAAGGGCCAGCCTTAAAGGGCCAGCTTAAAGGGCCAGCCTTAAAGGGCCAGCTTAAAGGGCCAGCCTTAGCGGGCCAGCCTTAAAGGGCCAGCTTAAAGGGCCAGGCTTTGAGGTCCAGCCTTAGAGGCCCAGCCTTAAAGGGCCAGCTTAAAGGGCCAGCCTTAGAGGACCAGCTTAAAGGGCCAGCCTTTGAGGTCCAGCCTTAGAGGCCCAGCCTTAAAGGGCCAGCTTAAAGGGCCAGCCTTAGAGGACCAGCTTAAAGGGCCAACCTTAAGGGGCCAGCTTAAAGGGCCAGCCTTAAAGGGCCAGCCTTAAAGGGCCAGCCTTAAAGGGCCAGCTTAAAGGGCCAGCCTTAAAGGGCCAGCCTTAAAGGGCCAGCTTAAAGGGCCAGCCTTAGAGGGCCAGCTTAAAGGGCCAGCCTTAAAGAGACAGCTTAAAGGGCCAGCCTTAAAGGGCCAGCTTAAAGGGCCAGCCTTAGATGGCCAGCCTTAAGGGGCCAGCTTAAAGGGCCAGCCTTAAAGGGCCAGCCTAAAAGGGCCAGCCTTAGAGGGCCAGCCTTAAAGGGCCAGCCTTAAAGGGCCAGCCTTAAAGGGCCAGCCTTAGAGGGCCAGCCTTAAAGGGCCAGCTTAAAGGGCCAGCCTTTGAGGTCCAGCCTTAGAGGCCCAGCCTTAAAGGGCCAGTTTAAAGGGCCAGACTTAGCTGGCCAGCCTTAAAGGGCCAGCTTAAAGGGCCAACCTTAGATGGCCAGCCTTAAAGGGCCAGCTTAAAGGGCCAGCTTTAAGGGCCAGCTTAAAAGGCCAGCCTTAGAGGGCCAGCCTTAAAGGGCCAGCCTTAAAGGGCCAGCCTTAAAGAGCCAGCCTTAGAGGGCCAGCCTTAAAGGGCCAGCCTTAGAGGGCCAGCTTAAAGGGCCAGCCTTAAAGGGCCAGCTTAAAGGGCCAGCCTTAGAGGGCCAGCTTAAAGGGCCAGCCTTAAAGGGCCAGCTTAAAGGGCCAGCCTTAGAGGGCCAGCCTTAAGGGGCCAGCTTAAAGGGCCAGCTTAAAGGGCCAGCCTTAGATGGCCAGCCTTAAGGGGCCAGCTTAAAGGGCCAGCCTTAAAGGGCCAGCCTTAAAGGGCCAGCCTTAAAGGGCCAGCCTTAAAGGGCCAGCCTTAAAGGGCCAGTCTTAAAGGGCCAGCCTTAGAGGGCCAGCTTTAAAGGGCCAGCTTAAAGGGCCAGCCTTAGAGGGCCAGCTTAAAGGGCCAGCCTTAGAGGGCCAGCTTAAAGGGCCAGCCTTAAGGGGCCAGCTTAAAGGGCCAGCCTTAAAGGGCCAGCCTTAAAGGGCCAGCCTTTAAGGGCCAGCCTTAGAGGGCCAGCTTAAAGGGCCAGCCTTAGAGGGCCAGCTTAAAGGGCCAGCCTTAAGGGGCCAGCTTAAAGGGCCAGCCTTAAAGGGCCAGCCTTAAAGGGCCAGCTTGAATGGCCAGCCTTAAAGGGCCAGCTTAAAGGGCCAGCCTTAGAGGGCCAGCCTTAAGGGGCCAGCTTAAAGGGCCAGCCTTAAAGGGCCAGCCTTAAAGGGCCAGCCTTAGAGGGCCAGCTTAAAGGGCCAGCCTTAAAGGGCCAGTTTAAAGGGCCAGCCTTAGAGGGCCAGCCTTAAGGGGCCAGCTTAAAGGGCCAGCCTTAAAGGGCCATCTTAAAGGGCCAGCCTTAAGGGGCCAGCTTAAAGGGCCAGCCTTAGAGGGCCAGCTTAAAGGGCCAGCCTTAAGTGGCCAGCTTAAAGGGCCAGCCTTAAAGGCCCAGCCTTAAAGGGCCAGTCTTAAAGGGCCAGCTTTAAAGGGCCAGCTTAAAGGGCCAGCCTTAAAGGCACAGCTTAAAGGGCCAGCCTTAGAGGGCCAGCTTAAAGGGCCAGCCTTAAGGGGCCAGCTTAAAGGGCCAGCCTTAAAGGGCCAGCCTTAAAGGGCCAGCCTCAGAGGGCCAGCCTTAAAGGGCCAGCTTAAAGGGCCAGCTTTAAAGGGCCAGCTTAAAGGGCCAGCCTTAAAGGGCCAGCCTTAAAGGGCCAGCTTAAAGGGCCAGCCTTAAAGGGCCAGACTTAGAGGGCCAGACTTAAAGGGCCATCTTAAAGGGCCAGGCTTAAAGGGCCAGCTTAAAGGGCCAGCCTTAGAGGACCAGCATAAAGGGCCAGCCTTAAGGGGCCAGCTTAAAGGGCCAGCCTTAAAGGGCCAGCCTTAAAGGGCCAGCTTAAAGGGCCAGCCTTAGAGGACCAGCTTAAAGGGCCAGCCTTAAGGGGCCAGCTTAAAGGGCCAGCCTTAAAGGGCAAGCCTTAAAGGGCCAGCCTTAAAGGGCCAGCCTTAGAGGGCCAGCTTAAAGGGCCAGCCTTAGAGGGCCAGCTTAAAGGGCCAGCCTAAAGGGGCCAGCTTAAAGGGCCGGCCTTAAAGGGCCAGCCTTAAAGGGCCAGCCTTAAAGGGCCAGCTTAAAGGGCCAGCCTTAAAAGGCCAGCTTAAAGGGCCAGCCTTAGATGGCAAGCCTTAAAGGGCCAGCCTTAAAGGGCCAGCCTTAGAGGGCCAGCTTAAAGGGCCAGCCTTAGAGGGCCAGCTTAAAGGGCCAGCCTTAAAGGGCCAGCTTGAATGGCCAGCCTTAAAGGGCCAGCCTTAAAGGGCCAGCTTAAAGGGCAAGCCTTAAAGGGCCAGCTTAAAGGGCCAGCCTTAGAGGGCCAGCCTTAAGGGGCCAGCTTAAAGGGCCAGCCTTAAAGGGCCAGCCTTAAAGGGCCAGCCTTAGAGGGCCAGCTTAAAGGGCCAGCCTTAAAGGGCCAGTCTTAAAGGGCCAGCCTTAGAGGACCAGCCTTAAAGGGCCAGCTTAAAGGGCCAGCCTTAAAGGGCCAGCTTAAAGGGCCAGCCTTAAAGGGCCAGCTTAAAGGGCCAGCCTTAGATGGCCAGCCTTAAGGGGCCAGCTTAAAGGGCCAGCCTTAAAGGGCCAGCCTTAAAGGGCCAGCCTTAAAGGGCCAGCCTTAAAGGGCCAGCCTTAAAGGGCCAGCTTAAAGGGCCAGCCTTAAGGGGCCAGCTTAAAGGGCCAGCCTTAAAGGGCCAGCTTAAAGGGCCAGCCTTAAAGGGCCAGCTTAAAGGGCCAGCCTTAGATGGCCAGCCTTAAGGGGCCAGCTTAAAGGGCCAGCCTTAAAGGGCCAGCCTTAAAGGGCCAGCCTTAAAGGGCCAGCCTTAAAGGGCCAGCCTTAAAGGGCCAGCCTTAAAGGGCCAGCCTTAAAGGGCCAGCCTTAGAGGGCCAGCCTTAAAGGGCCAGCTTAAAGTGCCAGCCTTTGAGGTCCAGCCTTAGAGGCCCAGCCTTAAAGGGCCAGTTTAAAGGGCCAGACTTAGATGGCCAGCCTTAAAGGGCCAGCTTAAAGGGCCAACCTTAGATGGCCAGCCTTAAAGGGCCAGCTTAAAGGGCCAGCTTTAAGGGCCAGCTTAAAAGGCCAGCCTTAGAGGGCCAGCCTTAAAGGGCCAGCCTTAAAGGGCCAGCCTTAAAGGGCCAGCCTTAGAGGGCCAGCCTTAAAGGGCCAGCCTTAGAGGCCCAGCTTAAAGGGCCAGCCTTAAAGGGCCAGCTTAAAGGGCCAGCCTTAGAGGGCCAGCTTAAAGGGCCAGCCTTAAAGGGCCAGCTTAAAGGGCCAGCCTTAGAGGGCCAGCCTTAAGGGGCCAGCTTAAAGGGCCAGCTTAAAGGGCCAGCCTTAAAGGGCCAGCTTAAAGGGCCAGCCTTAGAGGGCCAGCCTTAAGGGGCCAGCTTAAAGGGCCAGCTTAAAGGGCCAGCCTTAGATGGCCAGCCTAAAGGGGCCAGCTTAAAGGGCCAGCCTTAAAGGGCCAGCCTTAAAGGGCCAGCCTTAAAGGGCCAGTCTTAAAGGGCCAGCCTTAGAGGGCCAGCTTAAAGGGCCAGCCTTAAAGGGCCAGCTTAAAGGGCCAGCCTTAGAGGGCCAACTTTACAGGGCCAGCTTAAAGGGCCAGCCTTAAAAGGCCAGCTTAAAGGGTCAGCCTTAGAGGGCCAGCTTAAAGGGCCAGCCTTAAGGGGCCAGCTTAAAGGGTCAGCCTTAAAGGGCAAGCCTTAAAGGGCCAGCCTTAGAGGGCCAGCCTTAGAGGGCCAGCTTAAAGGGCCAGCCTTAGAGGGCCAGCTTAAAGGGCCAGCCTTAAGGGGCCAGCTTAAAGGGCCAGCCTCAAAGGGCCAGCCTTAAAGGGCCAGCCTTAAAGGGCCAGCTTAAAGGGCCAGCCTTAAAGGGCCAGCTTAAAGGGCCAGCCTTAAAGGGCCAGCCTTAAAGGGCCAGCTTTAGCGGGCCAGCCTTAAAGGGCCAGCTTAAAGGGCCAGCCTTTGAGGTCCAGCCTTAGAGGCCCAGCCTTAAAGGGCCAGCTTAAAGGGCCAGCCTTAGAGGACCAGCTTAAAGGGCCAGCCTTTGAGGTCCAGCCTTAGAGGCCCAGCCTTAAAGGGCCAGCTTAAAGGGCCAGCCTTAGAGGACCAGCTTAAAGGGCCAGCCTTAAGGGGCCAGCTTAAAGGGCCAGCCTTAAAGGGCCAGCCTTAAAGGGCCAGCCTTAAAGGGCCAGCTTAAAGGGCCAGCCTTAAAGGGCCAGCCTTAAAAGGCCAGTCTTAAAGGGCCAGCCTTAGAGGGCCAGCTTAAAGGGCCAGCCTTAAAGGGCCAGCTTAAAGGGCCAGCCTTAAAGGGCCAGCTTAAAGGGCCAGCCTTAAAGGGCCAGCCTTAGAGGGCCAGCCTTAAAGGGCCAGCCTTAAAGGGCCAGCCTTAAAGGGCCAGCCTTAGAGGGCCAGCCTTAAAGGGCCAGCTTAAAGGGCCAGCCTTTGAGGTCCAGCCTTAGAGGCCCAGCCTTTAAGGGCCAGTTTAAAGGGCCAGACTTAGCTGGCCAGCCTTAAAGGGCCAGCTTAAAGGGCCAGCTTTAAGGGCCAGCTTAAAAGGCCAGCCTTAGAGGGCCAGCCTTAAAGGGCCAGCCTTAAAGGGCCAGCCTTAAAGAGCCAGCCTTAGAGGGCCAGCCTTAAAGGGCCAGCCTTAGAGGGCCAGCTTAAAGGGCCAGCCTTAAAGGGCCAGCTTAAAGGGCCAGCCTTAGAGGGCCAGCTTAAAGGGCCAGCCTTAAAGGGCCAGCTTAAAGGGCCAGCCTTAGAGGGCCAGCCTTAAGGGGCCAGCTTAAAGGGCCAGCTTAAAGGGCCAGCTTAAAGGGCCAGCCTTAGATGGCCAGCCTTAAGGGGCCAGCTTAAAGGGCCAGCCTTAAAGGGCCAGCCTTAAAGGGCCAGCCTTAAAGGGCCAGCCTTAAAGGGCCAGCCTTAAAGGGCCAGCCTTAAAGGGCCAGTCTTAAAGGGCCAGCCTTAGAGGGCCAGCTTTAAAGGGCCAGCTTAAAGGGCCAGCCTTAGAGGGCCAGCTTAAAGGGCCAGCCTTAGAGGGCCAGCTTAAAGGGCCAGCCTTAAGGGGCCAGCTTAAAGGGCCAGCCTTAAAGGGCCAGCCTTAAAGGGCCAGCCTTTAAGGGCCAGCCTTAGAGGGCCAGCTTAAAGGGCCAGCCTTAGAGGGCCAGCTTAAAGGGCCAGCCTTAAGGGGCCAGCTTAAAGGGCCAGCCTTAAAGGGCCAGCCTTAAAGGGCCAGCCTTAAAGGGCCAGCTTGAATGGCCAGCCTTAAAGGGCCAGCTTAAAGGGCCAGCCTTAGAGGGCCAGCCTTAAGGGGCCAGCTTAAAGGGCCAGCCTTAAAGGGCCAGCCTTAAAGGGCCAGCCTTAGAGGGCCAGCTTAAAGGGCCAGCCTTAAAGGGCCAGCTTAAAGGGCCAGCCTTAGAGGGCCAGCCTTAAGGGGCCAGCTTAAAGGGCCAGCCTTAAAGGGCCAGCCTTAAAGGGCCAGCCTTAGAGGGCCAGCTTAAAGGGCCAGCCTTAAAGGGCCAGTTTAAAGGGCCAGCCTTAGAGGGCCAGCCTTAAGGGGCCAGCTTAAAGGGCCAGCCTTAAAGGGCCATCTTAAAGGGCCAGCCTTAAGGGGCCAGCTTAAAGGGCCAGCCTTAGAGGGCCAGCTTAAAGGGCCAGCCTTAAGTGGCCAGCTTAAAGGGCCAGCCTTAAAGGCCCAGCCTTAAAGGGCCAGTCTTAAAGGGCCAGCTTTACAGGGCCAGCTTTACAGGGCCAGCTTAAAGGGCCAGCCTTAAAGGCACAGCTTAAAGGGCCAGCCTTAGAGGGCCAGCTTAAAGGGCCAGCCTTAAGGGGCCAGCTTAAAGGGCCAGCCTTAAAGGGCCAGCCTTAAAGGGCCAGCCTCAGAGGGCCAGCCTTAAAGGGCCAGCTTAAAGGGCCAGCTTTAAAGGGCCAGCTTAAAGGGCCAGCCTTAAAGGGCCAGCCTTAAAGGGCCAGCTTAAAGGGCCAGCCTTAAAGGGCCAGACTTAGAGGGCCAGACTTAAAGGGCCATCTTAAAGGGCCAGGCTTAAAGGGCCAGCTTAAAGGGCCAGCCTTAGAGGACCAGCATAAAGGGCCAGCCTTAAGGGGCCAGCTTAAAGGGCCAGCCTTAAAGGGCCAGCCTTAAAGGGCCAGCTTAAAGGGCCAGCCTTAGAGGACCAGCTTAAAGGGCCAGCCTTAAGGGGCCAGCTTAAAGGGCCAGCCTTAAAGGGCAAGCCTTAAAGGGCCAGCCTTAAAGGGCCAGCCTTAGAGGGCCAGCTTAAAGGGCCAGCCTTAGAGGACCAGCTTAAAGGGCCAGCCTTTGAGGTCCAGCCTTAGAGGCCCAGCCTTAAAGGGCCAGCTTAAAGGGCCAGCCTTAGAGGACCAGCTTAAAGGGCCAGCCTTAAGGGGCCAGCTTAAAGGGCCAGCCTTAAAGGGCCAGCCTTAAAGGGCCAGCCTTAAAGGGCCAGCTTAAAGGGCCAGCCTTAAAGGGCCAGCCTTAAAAGGCCAGTCTTAAAGGGCCAGCCTTAGAGGGCCAGCTTAAAGGGCCAGCCTTAAAGGGCCAGCTTAAAGGGCCAGCCTTAAAGGGCCAGCTTAAAGGGCCAGCCTTAGATGGCCAGCCTTAAGGGGCCAGCTTAAAGGGCCAGCCTTAAAGGGCCAGCCTTAAAGGGCCAGCCTTAGAGGGCCAGCCTTAAAGGGCCAGCCTTAAAGGGCCAGCCTTAAAGGGCCAGCCTTAGAGGGCCAGCCTTAAAGGGCCAGCTTAAAGGGCCAGCCTTTGAGGTCCAGCCTTAGAGGCCCAGCCTTAAAGGGCCAGTTTAAAGGGCCAGACTTAGCTGGCCAGCCTTAAAGGGCCAGCTTAAAGGGCCAGCTTTAAGGGCCAGCTTAAAAGGCCAGCCTTAGAGGGCCAGCCTTAAAGGGCCAGCCTTAAAGGGCCAGCCTTAAAGAGCCAGCCTTAGAGGGCCAGCCTTAAAGGGCCAGCCTTAGAGGGCCAGCTTAAAGGGCCAGCCTTAAAGGGCCAGCCTTAAAGGGCCAGTCTTAAAGGGCCAGCCTTAGAGGGCCAGCTTTAAAGGGCCAGCTTAAAGGGCCAGCCTTAGAGGGCCAGCTTAAAGGGCCAGCCTTAGAGGGCCAGCTTAAAGGGCCAGCCTTAAGGGGCCAGCTTAAAGGGCCAGCCTTAAAGGGCCAGCCTTAAAGGGCCAGCCTTTAAGGGCCAGCCTTAGAGGGCCAGCTTAAAGGGCCAGCCTTAGAGGGCCAGCTTAAAGGGCCAGCTTAAAGGGCCAGCCTTAAAGGGCCAGCCTTAAAGGGCCAGCCTTAAAGGGCCAGCTTGAATGGCCAGCCTTAAAGGGCCAGCTTAAAGGGCCAGCCTTAGAGGGCCAGCCTTAAGGGGCCAGCTTAAAGGGCCAGCCTTAAAGGGCCAGCCTTAAAGGGCCAGCCTTAGAGGGCCAGCTTAAAGGGCCAGCCTTAAAGGGCCAGCTTAAAGGGCCAGCCTTAGAGGGCCAGCCTTAAGGGGCCAGCTTAAAGGGCCAGCCTTAAAGGGCCAGCCTTAAAGGGCCAGCCTTAGAGGGCCAGCTTAAAGGGCCAGCCTTAAAGGGCCAGTTTAAAGGGCCAGCCTTAGAGGGCCAGCCTTAAGGGGCCAGCTTAAAGGGCCAGCCTTAAAGGGCCATCTTAAAGGGCCAGCCTTAAGGGGCCAGCTTAAAGGGCCAGCCTTAGAGGGCCAGCTTAAAGGGCCAGCCTTAAGTGGCCAGCTTAAAGGGCCAGCCTTAAAGGCCCAGCCTTAAAGGGCCAGTCTTAAAGGGCCAGCTTTACAGGGCCAGCTTTACAGGGCCAGCTTAAAGGGCCAGCCTTAAAGGCACAGCTTAAAGGGCCAGCCTTAGAGGGCCAGCTTAAAGGGCCAGCCTTAAGGGGCCAGCTTAAAGGGCCAGCCTTAAAGGGCCAGCCTTAAAGGGCCAGCCTCAGAGGGCCAGCCTTAAAGGGCCAGCTTAAAGGGCCAGCTTTAAAGGGCCAGCTTAAAGGGCCAGCCTTAAAGGGCCAGCTTAAAGGGCCAGCCTTAAAGGGCCAGACTTAGAGGGCCAGACTTAAAGGGCCATCTTAAAGGGCCAGGCTTAAAGGGCCAGCTTAAAGGGCCAGCCTTAGAGGACCAGCATAAAGGGCCAGCCTTAAGGGGCCAGCTTAAAGGGCCAGCCTTAAAGGGCCAGCCTTAAAGGGCCAGCTTAAAGGGCCAGCCTTAGAGGACCAGCTTAAAGGGCCAGCCTTAAGGGGCCAGCTTAAAGGGCCAGCCTTAAAGGGCAAGCCTTAAAGGGCCAGCCTTAAAGGGCCAGCCTTAGAGGGCCAGCTTAAAGGGCCAGCCTTAGAGGGCCAGCTTAAAGGGCCAGCCTAAAGGGGCCAGCTTAAAGGGCCGGCCTTAAAGGGCCAGCCTTAAAGGGCCAGCTTAAAGGGCCAGCCTTAAAAGGCCAGCTTAAAGGGCCAGCCTTAGATAGCAAGCCTTAAAGGGCCAGCCTTAAAGGGCCAGCCTTAGAGGGCCAGCTTAAAGGGCCAGCCTTAGAGGGCCAGCTTAAAGGGCCAGCCTTAAGGGGCCAGCTTAAAGGGCCGGCCTTAAAGGGCCAGCCTTAAAGGGCCAGCTTAAAGGGCCAGCCTTAAAGGGCCAGCTTAAAGGGCCAGCCTTAGATGGCCAGCCTTAAGGGGCCAGCTTAAAGGGCCAGCCTTAAAGGGCCAGCCTTAAAGGGCCAGCCTTAAAGGGCCAGCTTAAAGGGCCAGCCTTAAAGGGCCAGCTTAAAGGGCCAGCCTTAAAGGGCCAGCCTTAAAGGGCCAGCTTGAATGGCCAGCCTTAAAGGGCCAGCCTTAAAGGGCCAGCTTAAAGGGCAAGCCTTAAAGGGCCAGCTTAAAGGGCCAGCCTTAAAGGGCCAGCCTTAAAGGGCCAGCCTTAGAGGGCCAGCCGTAAAGGGCCAGCTTAAAGGGCCAGCCTTTGAGGTCCAGCCTTAGAGGCCCAGCCTTAAAGGGCCAGTTTAAAGGGCCAGACTTAGATGGCCAGCCTTAAAGGGCCAGCTTAAAGGGCCAACCTTAGATGGCCAGCCTTAAAGGGCCAGCTTAAAGGGCCAGCTTAAAAGGCCAGCCTTAGAGGGCCAGCCTTAAAGGGCCAGCCTTAAAGGGCCTGCCTTAAAGGGCCAGCCTTAAAGGGCCAGCCTTAGAGGGCCAGCCTTAAAGGGCCAGCCTTAGAGGGCCAGCTTAAAGGGCCAGCCTTAAAGGGCCAGCTTAAAGGGCCAGCCTTAGAGGGCCAGCTTAAAGGGCCAGCCTTAAAGGGCCAGCTTAAAGGGCCAGCCTTAGAGGGCCAGCCTTAAGGGGCCAGCTTAAAGGGCCAGCTTAAAGGGCCAGCCTTAGATGGCCAGCCTTAAGGGGCCAGCTTAAAGGGCCAGCCTTAAAGGGCCAGCCTTAAAGGGCCAGCCTTAAAGGGCCAGTCTTAAAGGGCCAGCCTTAGAGGGCCAGCTTTAAAGGGCCAGCTTAAAGGGCCAGCCTTAAAGGGCCAGCCTTAGAGGGCCAGACTTAAAGGGCCATCTTAAAGGGCCAGGCTTAAAGGGCCAGCTTAAAGGGCCAGCCTTAGAGGGCCAGCTTAAAGGGCCAGCTTTAAGGGGCCAGCTTAAAGGGCCAGCCTTAAGGGGCCAGCTTAAAGGGCCAGCCTTAAAGGGCAAGCCTTAAAGGGCCAGCCTTAAAGGGCCAGCTTTAGAGGGCCAGCTTAAAGGGCCAGCCTTAAAGGGACAGCCTTAAAGGGCCAGCTTAAAGGGCCAGCCTTAAAGGGCCAGCTTAAAGGGCCAGCCTTAAAGGGCAAGCCTTAAAGGGCCAGCCTTAAAGGGCCAGCCTTAGAGGGCCAACTTAAAGGGCCAGCCTTAGAGGGCCAGCTTAAAGGGCCAGCCTTAAGGGGCAAGCTTTAAAGGGCCAGTCTTAAAGGGCCAGCCTTAGAGGGCCAGCCTTAAACGGCCAGCTTAAAGGCCCAGCCTTAAAGGGCCAGCTTAAAGGGCCGGCCTTAAAAGGCCAGCCTTAAAGGGCCAGCTTAAAGGGCCAGCCTTAAAGGGCCAGCTTAAAGGGCCAGGCTTAGAGGGCCAGCCTTAAGGGGCCAGCTTAAAGGGCCAGCCTTAAAGGGCCAGCCTTAGAGGGCCAGCTTAAAGGGCCAGCCTTAGAGGGCCAGCTTAAAGGGCCAGCCTTAAGGGGCCAGCTTAAAGGGCCAGCCTTAAAGGGCCAGCCTTAAAGGGCCAGTCTTAAAGGGCCAGCCTTAGAGGGCCAGCTTTAAAGGGCCAGCTTAAAGGGCCAGCCTTAAAGGGCCAGCTTAAAGGGCCAGCCTTAAAGGGCCAGCCTTAGAAGGCCAGCTTAAAGGGCCAGCCTTAAGGGGCCAGCTTTAAAGGGCCAGTCTTAAAGGGCCAGCCTTAGAGGGCCAGCCTTAAAGGGCCAGCTTAAAGGGCCAGCCTTAAAGGGCCAGCTTAAAGGGCCGGCCTTAAAGGGCCAGCCTTAAAGGGCCAGCTTAAAGGGCCAGCCTTAAAGGGCCAGCTTAAAGGGCCAGCCTTAGAGGGCCAGCCTTAAGGGGCCAGCTTAAAGGGCCAGCCTAAAGGGCCAGCCTTAAAGGGCAAGCCTTAAAGGGCCAGCCTTTCAGGGCCAGCCTTAGAGGGCCAGCTTAAAGGGCCAGCCTTAGAGGGCGAGCTTAAAGGGCCAGCCTTAAGGGGCCAGCTTAAAGGGCCAGCCTTAAAGGGCCAGCCTTAAAGGGCCAGCCTTAAAGGGCCAGCTTAAAGGGCCAGCCTTAAAGGGCCAGCTTAAAGGGCCAGCCTTAAAGGGCCAGCCTTAAATAGCCAGCTTGAATGGCCAGCCTTAAAGGGCCAGCTTAAAGGGCCAGCCTTAAAGGGCCAGCCTTAGAGGGCCAGCCTTAAGGGGCCAGCCTTAAAGGGCCAGCCTTAAAGGGCCAGCCTTAGAGGGCCAGCTTAAAGGGCCAGCCTTAAAGGGCCAGCTTAAAGGGCCAGCCTTAGAGGGCCAGCCTTAAAGGGCCAGCTTAAAGGGCCAGCCTTAAAGGGCCAGCCTTAAAGGGCCAGCCTTAAAGGGCCATCCTAAGATGGCCAGCTTAAAGGGCCAGCCTTAGAGGGCCAGCTTAAAGGGCCAGCCTTAAAGGGCCAGCCTTAAAGGGCCAGCCTTAGAGGGCCAGCTTAAAGGGCCAGCCTTAAAGGGCCAGCTTAAAGGGCCAGCCTTAGAGGGCCAGCCTTAAGGGGCCAGCTTAAAGGGCCAGCCTTAAGGGGCCAGCTTTAAAGGGCCAGTCTTAAAGGGCCAGCCTTAGAGGGCCAGCCTTAAAGGGCCAGCTTAAAGGGCCAGCCTTAAAGGGCCAGCTTAAAGGGCCGGCCTTAAAGGGCGAGCCTTAAAGGGCCAGCTTAAAGGGCCAGCCTTAAAGGGCCAGCTTAAAGGGCCAGCCTTAGAGGGCCAGCCTTAAAGG
This sequence comes from Doryrhamphus excisus, assembly GCF_037039965.1. Classification (NCBI taxonomy): domain Eukaryota; kingdom Metazoa; phylum Chordata; class Actinopteri; order Syngnathiformes; family Syngnathidae; genus Doryrhamphus; species Doryrhamphus excisus. The sequence continues at coordinate 684,641 of NC_136370.1, forward strand.
GCCAGCTTAAAGGGCCAGCCTTAAAGGGCCAGCCTTAAAGGGCCATCTTAAAGGGCCAGGCTTAAAGGGCCAGCTTAAAGGGCCAGCCTTAGATGGCCAGCTTAAAGGGCCAGCTTAAAAGGCCAGCCTTAGAGGGTCAGCCTTAAAGGGCCAGCTTAAAGGGCCAGCCTTAAAGGGCCAGCTTAAAGGGCCAGCCTTAAAGGGCCAGCCTTAAAGGGCCAGCCTTAAAGGGCCAGCCTTAGATGGCCAGCTTAAAGGGCCAGCCTTAGAGGGCCAGCTTAAAGGGCCAGCCTTAAGGGGCCAGCTTAAAGGGCCAGCCTTAAAGGGCCAGTCTTAAAGGGCCAGCCTTAGAGGGCCAGCTTTACAGGGTCAGCTTAAAGGGCCAGCCTTAAAGGGCCAGCTTAAAGGGCCAGCCTTAAAGGGCCAGCCTTAGAGGACCAGCTTTAAAGGGCCAGCTTAAAGGGCCAGCCTTAAAGGGCCAGCTTAAAGGGCCAGCCTTAAAGGGCCAGCTTAAAGGGCCAGCCTTAGATGGCCAGCCTTAAGGGGCCAGCTTAAAGGGCAAGCCTTAAAGGGCCAGCCTTAAAGGGCCAGCCTTAAAGGGCCAGCCTTAAAGGGCCAGCCTTAAAGGGCCAGCCTTAAAGGGCCAGCTTAAAGGGCCAGCCTTAAGGGGCCAGCTTAAAGGGCCAGCCTTAAAGGGCCAGCTTAAAGGGCCAGCCTTAAAGGGCCAGCTTAAAGGGCCAGCCTTAGATGGCCAGCCTTAAGGGGCCAGCTTAAAGGGCCAGCCTTAAAGGGCCAGCCTTAAAGGGCCGGCCTTAAAGGGCCGGCCTTAAAGGGCCAGCCTTAAAGGGCCAGCCTTAAAGGGCCAGCCTTAGAGGGCCAGCCTTAAAGGGCCAGCTTAAAGGGCCAGCCTTTGAGGTCCAGCCTTAGAGGCCCAGCCTTAAAGGGCCAGTTTAAAGGGCCAGACTTAGATGGCCAGCCTTAAAGGGCCAGCTTAAAGGGCCAACCTTAGATGGCCAGCCTTAAAGGGCCAGCTTAAAGGGCCAGCTTTAAGGGCCAGCTTAAAAGGCCAGCCTTAGAGGGCCAGCCTTAAAGGGCCAGCCTTAAAGGGCCAGCCTTAAAGGGCCAGCCTTAGAGGGCCAGCCTTAAAGGGCCAGCCTTAGAGGGCCAGCTTAAAGGGCCAGCCTTAAAGGGCCAGCTTAAAGGGCCAGCCTTAGAGGGCCAGCTTAAAGGGCCAGCCTTAAAGGGCCAGCTTAAAGGGCCAGCCTTAAGGGGCCAGCTTAAAGGGCCAGCTTAAAGGGCCAGCCTTAGATGGCCAGCCTTAAGGGGCCAGTTTAAAGGGCCAGCCTTAAAGGGCCAGCCTTAAAGGGCCAGCCTTAAAGGGCCAGTCTTAAAGGGCCAGCCTTAGAGGGCCAGCTTTAAAGGGCCAGCTTAAAGGGCCAGCCTTAGAGGGCCAGCTTAAAGGGCCAGCCTTAGAGGGCCAGCTTAAAGGGCCAGCCTTAAGGGGCCAGCTTAAAGGGCCAGCCTTAAAGGGCCAGCCTTAAAGGGCCAGCCTTTAAGGGCCAGCCTTAGAGGGCCAGCTTAAAGGGCCAGCCTTAAGGGGCCAGCTTAAAGGGCCAGCCTTAAAGGGCCAGCCTTAAAGGGCCAGCTTGAATGGCCAGCCTTAAAGGGCCAGCCTTAAAGGGCCAGCTTAAAGGGCCAGCCTTAAAGGGCCAGCTTAAAGGGCCAGCCTTAGAGGGCCAGCCTTAAGGGGCCAGCTTAAAGGGCCAGCCTTAAAGGGCCAGCCTTAAAGGGCCAGCCTTAGAGGGCCAGCTTAAAGGGCCAGCCTTAAAGGGCCAGTTTAAAGGGCCAGCCTTAGAGGGCCAGCCTTAAGGGGCCAGCTTAAAGGGCCAGCCTTAAAGGGCCATCTTAAAGGGCCAGCCTTAAGGGGCCATCTTAAAGGGCCAGCCTTAGAGGGCCAGCTTAAAGGGCCAGCCTTAAGTGGCCAGCTTAAAGGGCCAGCCTTAAAGGCCCAGCCTTAAAGGGCCAGTCTTAAAGGGCCAGCTTTACAGGGCCAGCTTAAAGGGCCAGCCTTAAAGGCACAGCTTAAAGGGCCAGCCTTAGAGGGCCAGCTTAAAGGGCCAGCCTTAAGGGGCCAGCTTAAAGGGCCAGCCTTAAAGGGCCAGCTTAAAGGGCCAGCCTTAAAGGGCCAGCTTAAAGGGCCAGCCTTAGATGGCCAGCCTTAAGGGGCCAGCTTAAAGGGCCAGCCTTAGATGGCCAGCTTAAAGGGCCAGCCTTAGAGGGCCAGCTTAAAGGGCCAGCCTTAAGGGGCCAGCTTAAAGGGCCAGCCTTAAAGGGCCAGTCTTAAAGGGCCAGCCTTAGAGGGCCAGCTTTACAGGGTCAGCTTAAAGGGCCAGCCTTAAAGGGCCAGCTTAAAGGGCCAGCCTTAAAGGGCCAGTCTTAAAGGGCCAGCCTTAGAGGACCAGCCTTAAAGGGCCAGCTTAAAGGGCCAGCCTTAAAGGGCCAGCTTAAAGGGCCAGCCTTAAAGGGCCAGCTTAAAGGGCCAGCCTTAGATGGCCAGCCTTAAGGGGCCAGCTTAAAGGGCCAGCCTTAAAGGGCCAGCCTTAAAGGGCCAGCCTTAAAGGGCCAGCCTTAAAGGGCCAGCCTTAAAGGGCCAGCCTTAAAGGGCCAGCTTAAAGGGCCAGCCTTAAGGGGCCAGCTTAAAGGGCCAGCCTTAAAGGGCCAGCTTAAAGGGCCAGCCTTAAAGGGCCAGCTTAAAGGGCCAGCCTTAGATGGCCAGCCTTAAGGGGCCAGCTTAAAGGGCCAGCCTTAAAGGGCCAGCCTTAAAGGGCCGGCCTTAAAGGGCCGGCCTTAAAGGGCCAGCCTTAAAGGGCCAGCCTTAAAGGGCCAGCCTTAGAGGGCCAGCCTTAAAGGGCCAGCTTAAAGGGCCAGCCTTTGAGGTCCAGCCTTAGAGGCCCAGCCTTAAAGGGCCAGTTTAAAGGGCCAGACTTAGATGGCCAGCCTTAAAGGGCCAGCTTAAAGGGCCAACCTTAGATGGCCAGCCTTAAAGGGCCAGCTTAAAGGGCCAGCTTTAAGGGCCAGCTTAAAAGGCCAGCCTTAGAGGGCCAGCCTTAAAGGGCCAGCCTTAAAGGGCCAGCCTTAAAGGGCCAGCCTTAGAGGGCCAGCCTTAAAGGGCCAGCCTTAGAGGGCCAGCCTTAAAGGGCCAGCTTAAAGGGCCAGCCTTAGAGGGCCAGCTTAAAGGGCCAGCCTTAAAGGGCCAGCTTAAAGGGCCAGCCTTAAGGGGCCAGCTTAAAGGGCCAGCTTAAAGGGCCAGCCTTAGATGGCCAGCCTTAAGGGGCCAGTTTAAAGGGCCAGCCTTAAAGGGCCAGCCTTAAAGGGCCAGCCTTAAAGGGCCAGTCTTAAAGGGCCAGCCTTAGAGGGCCAGCTTTAAAGGGCCAGCTTAAAGGGCCAGCCTTAGAGGGCCAGCTTAAAGGGCCAGCCTTAGAGGGCCAGCTTAAAGGGCCAGCCTTAAGGGGCCAGCTTAAAGGGCCAGCCTTAAAGGGCCAGCCTTAAAGGGCCAGCCTTTAAGGGCCAGCCTTAGAGGGCCAGCTTAAAGGGCCAGCCTTAGAGGGCCAGCTTAAAGGGCCAGCCTTAAGGGGCCAGCTTAAAGGGCCAGCCTTAAAGGGCCAGCCTTAAAGGGCCAGCTTGAATGGCCAGCCTTAAAGGGCCAGCCTTAAAGGGCTAGCTTAAAGGGCCAGCCTTAAAGGGCCAGCTTAAAGGGCCAGCCTTAGAGGGCCAGCCTTAAGGGGCCAGCTTAAAGGGCCAGCCTTAAAGGGCCAGCCTTAAAGGGCCAGCCTTAGAGGGCCAGCTTAAAGGGCCAGCCTTAAAGGGCCAGTTTAAAGGGCCAGCCTTAGAGGGCCAGCCTTAAGGGGCCAGCTTAAAGGGCCAGCCTTAAAGGGCCATCTTAAAGGGCCAGCCTTAAGGGGCCATCTTAAAGGGCCAGCCTTAGAGGGCCAGCTTAAAGGGCCAGCCTTAAGTGGCCAGCTTAAAGGGCCAGCCTTAAAGGCCCAGCCTTAAAGGGCCAGTCTTAAAGGGCCAGCTTTACAGGGCCAGCTTAAAGGGCCAGCCTTAAAGGCACAGCTTAAAGGGCCAGCCTTAGAGGGCCAGCTTAAAGGGCCAGCCTTAAGGGGCCAGCTTAAAGGGCCAGCCTTAAAGGGCCAGCCTTAAAGGGCCAGCCTCAGAGGGCCAGCCTCAGAGGGCCAGCTTTAAAGGGCCAGCTTAAAGGGCCAGCCTTAAAGGGCCAGCCTTAAAGGGCCAGCTTAAAGGGCCAGCCTTAAAGGGCCAGACTTAGATGGCCAGCTTAAAGGGCCAGCCTTAGAGGGCCAGCTTAAAGGGCCAGCCTTAAGGGGCCAGCTTAAAGGGCCAGCCTTAAAGGGCCAGTCTTAAAGGGCCAGCCTTAGAGGGCCAGCTTTACAGGGTCAGCTTAAAGGGCCAGCCTTAAAGGGCCAGCTTAAAGGGCCAGCCTTAAAGGGCCAGTCTTAAAGGGCCAGCCTTAGAGGACCAGCCTTAAAGGGCCAGCTTAAAGGGCCAGCCTTAAAGGGCCAGCTTAAAGGGCCAGCCTTAAAGGGCCAGCTTAAAGGGCCAGCCTTAGATGGCCAGCCTTAAGGGGCCAGCTTAAAGGGCCAGCCTTAAAGGGCCAGCCTTAAAGGGCCAGCCTTAAAGGGCCAGCCTTAAAGGGCCAGCCTTAAAGGGCCAGCCTTAAAGGGCCAGCTTAAAGGGCCAGCCTTAAGGGGCCAGCTTAAAGGGCCAGCCTTAAAGGGCCAGCTTAAAGGGCCAGCCTTAAAGGGCCAGCTTAAAGGGCCAGCCTTAGATGGCCAGCCTTAAGGGGCCAGCTTAAAGGGCCAGCCTTAAAGGGCCAGCCTTAAAGGGCCGGCCTTAAAGGGCCGGCCTTAAAGGGCCAGCCTTAAAGGGCCAGCCTTAAAGGGCCAGCCTTAGAGGGCCAGCCTTAAAGGGCCAGCTTAAAGGGCCAGCCTTTGAGGTCCAGCCTTAGAGGCCCAGCCTTAAAGGGCCAGTTTAAAGGGCCAGACTTAGATGGCCAGCCTTAAAGGGCCAGCTTAAAGGGCCAACCTTAGATGGCCAGCCTTAAAGGGCCAGCTTAAAGGGCCAGCTTTAAGGGCCAGCTTAAAAGGCCAGCCTTAGAGGGCCAGCCTTAAAGGGCCAGCCTTAAAGGGCCAGCCTTAAAGGGCCAGCCTTAGAGGGCCAGCCTTAAAGGGCCAGCCTTAGAGGGCCAGCTTAAAGGGCCAGCCTTAAAGGGCCAGCTTAAAGGGCCAGCCTTAGAGGGCCAGCTTAAAGGGCCAGCCTTAAAGGGCCAGCTTAAAGGGCCAGCCTTAAGGGGCCAGCTTAAAGGGCCAGCTTAAAGGGCCAGCCTTAGATGGCCAGCCTTAAGGGGCCAGTTTAAAGGGCCAGCCTTAAAGGGCCAGCCTTAAAGGGCCAGCCTTAAAGGGCCAGTCTTAAAGGGCCAGCCTTAGAGGGCCAGCTTTAAAGGGCCAGCTTAAAGGGCCAGCCTTAGAGGGCCAGCTTAAAGGGCCAGCCTTAGAGGGCCAGCTTAAAGGGCCAGCCTTAAGGGGCCAGCTTAAAGGGCCAGCCTTAAAGGGCCAGCCTTAAAGGGCCAGCCTTTAAGGGCCAGCCTTAGAGGGCCAGCTTAAAGGGCCAGCCTTAGAGGGCCAGCTTAAAGGGCCAGCCTTAAGGGGCCAGCTTAAAGGGCCAGCCTTAAAGGGCCAGCCTTAAAGGGCCAGCTTGAATGGCCAGCCTTAAAGGGCCAGCCTTAAAGGGCCAGCTTAAAGGGCCAGCCTTAAAGGGCCAGCTTAAAGGGCCAGCCTTAGAGGGCCAGCCTTAAGGGGCCAGCTTAAAGGGCCAGCCTTAAAGGGCCAGCCTTAAAGGGCCAGCCTTAGAGGGCCAGCTTAAAGGGCCAGCCTTAAAGGGCCAGTTTAAAGGGCCAGCCTTAGGGGGCCAGCCTTAAGGGGCCAGCTTAAAGGGCCAGCCTTAAAGGGCCATCTTAAAGGGCCAGCCTTAAGGGGCCATCTCAAAGGGCCAGCCTTAGAGGGCCAGCTTAAACGGCCAGCCTTAAGTGGCCAGCTTAAAGGGCCAGCCTTAAAGGCCCAGCCTTAAAGGGCCAGTCTTAAAGGGCCAGCTTTACAGGGCCAGCTTAAAGGGCCAGCCTTAAAGGCACAGCTTAAAGGGCCAGCCTTAGAGGGCCAGCTTAAAGGGCCAGCCTTAAGGGGCCAGCTTAAAGGGCCAGCCTTAAAGGGCCAGCCTTAAAGGGCCAGCCTCAGAGGGCCAGCCTCAGAGGGCCAGCTTTAAAGGGCCAGCTTAAAGGGCCAGCCTTAAAGGGCCAGCCTTAAAGGGCCAGCTTAAAGGGCCAGCCTTAAAGGGCCAGACTTAGAGGGCCAGACTTAAAGGGCCATCTTAAAGGGCCAGGCTTAAAGGGCCAGCTTAAAGGGCCAGCCTTAGAGGACCAGCTTAAAGGGCCAGCCTTAAGGGGCCAGCTTAAAGGGCCAGCCTTAAAGGGCCAGCCTTAAAGGGCCAGCTTAAAGGGCCAGCCTTAGAGGACCAGCTTAAAGGGCCAGCCTTAAGGGGCCAGCTTAAAGGGCCAGCCTTAAGGGGCCAGCTTAAAGGGCCAGCCTTAAAGGGCCAGCCTTAGAGGGCCAGCTTAAAGGGCCAGCCTTAGAGGGCCAGCTTAAAGGGCCAGCCTAAAGGGGCCAGCTTAAAGGGCCGGCCTTAAAGGGCCAGCCTTAAAGGGCCAGCTTAAAGGGCCAGCCTTAAAAGGCCAGCTTAAAGGGCCAGCCTTAGATGGCAAGCCTTAAAGGGCCAGCCTTAAAGGGCCAGCCTTAGAGGGCCAGCCTTAAGGGGCCAGCTTAAAGGGCCAGCCTTAAAGGGCCATTCTTAAAGGGCCAGCCTTAGAGGGCCAGCTTAAAGGGCCAGCCTTAAAGGGCCAGCTTAAAGGGCCAGCCTTAGAGGGCCAGCCTTAAGGAGCCAGCTTAAAGGGCCAGCCTTAAAGGGCCAGCCTTAAAGGGCCAGCCTTAAAGGGCCAGCCTTAGATGGCCAGCTTAAAGGGCCAGCCTTAAAGGGCCAGCCTTAAGGGGCCAGCTTAAAGGGCCAGCTTTACAGGGCCAGCTTAAAGGGCCAGCCTTAAAGGGCCAGCTTAAAGGGCCAGCCTTAGAGGGCCAGCTTAAAGGGCCAGCCCTAGAGGGCCAGCTTAAAGGGCCAGCCTTAAGGGGCCAGCTTAAAGGGCCAGCCTTAAAGGGCCAGCCTTAAAGGGCCAGCCTTAGAGGGCCAGCCTTAAAGGGCCAGCTTAAAGGGCCAGCCTTAAAGGGCCATCTTAAAGGGCCAGCCTTAAAGGGCCAGCCTTAAAGGGCCAGCTTAAAGGGCCAGCCTTAAAGGGCCAGCTTAAAGGGCCAGCCTTAAGGGGCCAGCTTAAAGGGCCAGCCTTAAAGGGCCAGCCTTAAAGGGCCAGCCTTAAAGGTCCAGCCTTAGATGGCCAGCTTAAAGGGCCAGCCTTAAAGGGCCAGCCTTAAGGGGCCAGCTTAAAGGGCCAGCTTTACAGGGCCAGCTTAAAGGGCCAGCCTTAAAGGGCCAGCTTAAAGGGCCAGCCTTAGAGGGCCAGCTTAAAGGGCCAGCCCTAGAGGGCCAGCTTAAAGGGCCAGCCTTTAAGGGCCAGCCTTAGAGGGCCAGCCTTAAAGGGCCAGCCTTAAAGGGCCAGCTTAAAGGGCCAGCCTTAAAAGGCCAGCTTAAAGGGCCAGCCTTAGATGGCAAGCCTTAAAGGGCCAGCCTTAAAGTGCCAGCTTAAAGGGCCAGCCTTAGAGGGCCAGCTTAAAGGGCCAGCCCTAGAGGTCCAGCTTAAAGGGCCAGCCTTAAGGGGCCAGCTTAAAGGGCCAGCCTTAAAGGGCCAGCCTTAAAGGGCCAGCCTTAGAGGGCCAGCCTTAAAGGGCCAGCTTAAAGGGCCAGCCTTAAAGGGCCAGCCTTAAAGGGCCAGCTTAAAGGGCCAGCCTTAAAGGGCCAGCCTTAGAGGGCCAGCCTTAAAGGGCCAGCTTAAAGGCCCAGCCTTAAAGGGCCAGCTTAAAGGGCCGGCCTTAAAAGGCCAGCCTTAAAGGGCCAGCTTAAAGGGCCAGCCTTAAAGGGCCAGCTTAAAGGGCCAGGCTTAGAGGGCCAGCCTTAAGGGGCCAGCTTAAAGGGCCAGCCTTAAAGGGCCAGCCTTAGAGGGCCAGCTTAAAGGGCCAGCCTTAGAGGGCCAGCTTAAAGGGCCAGCCTTAAGGGGCCAGCTTAAAGGGCCAGCCTTAAAGGGCCAGCCTTAAAGGGCCAGTCTTAAAGGGCCAGCCTTAGAGGGCCAGCTTTAAAGGGCCAGCTTAAAGGGCCAGCCTTAAAGGGCCAGCTTAAAGGGCCAGCCTTAAAGGGCCAGCCTTAGAGGGCCAGCTTAAAGGGCCAGCCTTAAAGGGCCAGCTTAAAGGGCCAGCCTTAGAGGGCCAGCCTTAAGGGGCCAGCTTAAAGGGCCAGTCTTAAAGGGCCAGCCTTAGAGGGCCAGCCTTGAAGGGCCAGCTTAAAGGGCCAGCCTTAAAGGGCCAGCTTAAAGGGCCGGCCTTAAAGGGCCAGCCTTAAAGGGCCAGCTTAAAGGGCCAGCCTTAAAGGGCCAGCACAAAGGGCCAGCCTTAGAGGGCCAGCCTTAAGGGGCCAGCTTAAAGGGCCAGCCTTAAAGGGCCAGCCTTAAAAGGCCAGCCTTAGAGGGCCAGCTTAAAGGGCCAGCCTTAAAGGGCCAGCCTTAAAGGGCCAGCTTAAAGGGCCAGCCTTAGAGGGCCAGCCTTAAGGGGCCAGCTTAAAGGGCCAGCCTTAAAGGGCCAGCCTTAAAAGGCCAGCCTTAGAGGGCCAGCTTAAAGGGCCAGCCTTAAAGGGCCAGCCTTAGAGGGCCTGCTTAAAGGGCCAGCCTTAGAGGGCCAGCTTAAAGGGCCAGCCTTAAGGGGCCAGCTTAAAGGGTCAGCCTTAAAGGGCCAGCCTTAAAGGGCCAGTCTTAAAGGGCCAGCCTTAGAGGGCCAGCTTTAAAGGGCCAGCTTAAAGGGCCAGCCTTAAAGGGCCAGCCTTAAAGGGCCATCTTAAAGGGCCAGCCTTAAAGGGCCAGCTGAAAAGGCCAGCCTTAAAGTGCAAGCCTTAAAGGGCCAGCCTTAAAGGGCCAGCCTTAGAGGGCCAGCTTAAAGGGCCAGTCTTAGAGGGCCAGCTTAAAGGGCCAGCCTTAAGGGGCCAGCTTTAAAGGGCCAGTCTTAAAGGGCCAGTCTTAGAGGGCCAGCTTAAAGGGCCAGCCTTAAGGGGCCAGCTTTAAAGGGCCAGTCTTAAAGGGCCAGCCTTAGAGGGCCAGCCTTAAAGGGCCAGCCTTAAAGGGCCAGCTTAAAGGGCCAGCCTTAAAGGGCCAGCTTAAAGGGCCAGCCTTAAAGGGCCAGCCTTAAAGGGCCAGCTTAAAGGGCCAGCCTTAAAGGGCCAGCCTTAGAGGGCCAGACTTAAAGGGCCATCTTAAAGGGCCAGGCTTAAAGGGCCAGCTTAAAGGGCCAGCCTTAGAGGGCCAGCTTAAAGGGCCAGCTTTAAGGGGCCAGCTTAAAGGGCCAGCCTTAAGGGGCCAGCTTAAAGGGCCAGCCTTAAAGGGCAAGCCTTAAAGGGCCAGCCTTAAAGGGCCAGCCTTAGAGGGCCAGCTTAAAGGGCCAGCCTTAAAGGGCAAGCCTTAAAGGGCCAGCTTAAAGGGCCAGCCTTAAAGGGCCAGCTTAAAGGGCCAGCCTTAAAGGGCAAGCCTTAAAGGGCCAGCCTTAAAGGGCCAGCCTTAGAGGGCCAGCTTAAAGGGCCAGCCTTAGAGGGCCAGCTTAAAGGGCCAGCCTTAAGGGGCAAGCTTTAAAGGGCCAGTCTTAAAGGGCCAGCCTTAGAGGGCCAGCCTTAAAGGGCCAGCTTAAAGGCCCAGCCTTAAAGGGCCAGCTTAAAGGGCCGGCCTTAAAAGGCCAGCCTTAAAGGGCCAGCTTAAAGGGCCAGCCTTAAAGGGCCAGCTTAAAGGGCCAGGCTTAGAGGGCCAGCCTTAAGGGGCCAGCTTAAAGGGCCAGCCTTAAAGGGCCAGCCTTAGAGGGCCAGCTTAAAGGGCCAGCCTTAGAGGGCCAGCTTAAAGGGCCAGCCTTAAGGGGCCAGCTTAAAGGGCCAGCCTTAAAGGGCCAGTCTTAAAGGGCCAGCCTTAGAGGGCCAGCTTTAAAGGGCCAGCTTAAAGGGCCAGCCTTAAAGGGCCAGCTTAAAGGGCCAGCCTTAAAGGGCCAGCCTTAGAGGGCCAGTTTAAAGGGCCAGCCTTAAGGGGCCAGCTTTAAAGGGCCAGTCTTAAAGGGCCAGCCTTAGAGGGCCAGCCTTAAAGGGCCAGCTTAAAGGGCCAGCCTTAAAGGGCCAGCTTAAAGGGCCGGCCTTAAAGGGCCAGCCTTAAAGGGCCAGCTTAAAGGGCCAGCCTTAAAGGGCCAGCTTAAAGGGCCAGCCTTAGAGGGCCAGCCTTAAGGGGCCAGCTTAAAGGGCCAGCCTAAAGGGCCAGCCTTAAAGGGCAAGCCTTAAAGGGCCAGCCTTTCAGGGCCAGCCTTAGAGGGCGAGCTTAAAGGGCCAGCCTTAAGGGGCCAGCTTAAAGGGCCAGCCTTAAAGGGCCAGCCTTAAAGGGCCAGCCTTAAAGGGCCAGCTTAAAGGGCCAGCCTTAAAGGGCCAACTTAAAGGGCCAGCCTTAAAGGGCCAGCCTTAAAGGGCCAGCTTAAAGGGCCAGCCTTAAAGGGCCAGCTTAAAGGGCCAGCCTTAGAGGGCCAGCCTTAAGGGGCCAGCTTAAAGGGCCAGCCTTAAAGGGCCAGCCTTAGAGGGCCAGCTTAAAGGGCCAGCCTTAAAGGGCCAGCTTAAAGGGCCAGCCTTAGAGGGCCAGCCTTAAAGGGCCAGCTTAAAGGGCCAGCCTTAAAGGGCCAGCCTTAAAGGGCCAGCCTTAAAGGGCCATCCTAAGATGGCCAGCTTAAATGGCCAGCCTTAGAGGGCCAGCTTAAAGGGCCAGCCTTAAGGGGCCAGCTTAAAGGGCCAGCCTTAAAGGGCCAGTCTTAAAGGGCCAGCCTTAGAGGGCCAGCTTTACAGGGCCAGCTTAAAGGGCCAGCCTTAAAGGGCCAGCTTAAAGGGCCAGCCTTAGAGGGCCAGCTTAAAGGGCCAGCCTTAAGGGGCCAGCTTAAAGGGCCAGCCTTAAAGGGCAAGCCTTAAAGGGCCAGCCTTAAAGGGCCAGCCTTAGAGGGCCAGCTTAAAGGGCCGGCCTTGAAGGGCCAGCCTTAAAGGGCCAGCTTAAAGGGACAGCCTTAAAGGGCCAGCTTAAAGAGCCAGCCTTAGAGGGCCAGCCTTAAGGGGCCAGCTTAAAGGGCCAGCCTTAAAGGGCCAGCCTTAAAGGGCCAGCCTTAGAGGGCCAGCTTAAAGGGCCAGCCTTAAAGGGCCAGCTTAAAGGGCCAGCCTTAGAGGGCCAGCCTTAAGGGGCCAGCTTAAAGGGCCAGCCTTAAGGGGCCAGCTTTAAAGGGCCAGTCTTAAAGGGCCAGCCTTAGAGGGCCAGCCTTAAAGGGCCAGCTTAAAGGGCCAGCCTTAAAGGGTCAGCTTAAAGGGCCGGCCTTAAAGGGCGAGCCTTAAAGGGCCAGCTTAAAGGGCCAATCCAATCCAATCCAATCCACTTTATTTATATAGCACATTTTATAAACAGAGTTTCCAAAGTGCTGCACAGACTAGTAAAATTAAAAAGTAATAATCCAAAACTAAAAGAGCATTTAAGAAATAAAATAATAAAATAAATATTAAAATATTAAAAACAAGAAACAAAGCAATAAAAGTATAAAAAATAAAACTAATTACAATAAAAACGAAGAACTAAAAGACACAGGACCATACGACTCACTCCGAGCTAAAAGCCAGAGAATAAAAGTGGGTTTTAAGACGAGACTTAAAGCTTTCGATATTGGGGGCCTTTTTTACTTGGGAGGGCAGAGAGTTCCATAGTTTGGGGCCGACCACAGAAAAGGCTCGGTCCCCCCTGGTCTTAAGTCTCGTCTTAGGCACCACAAGTTGGAGCTGGCCCTCGGACCTCAGTGACCGAGCTGGAGAGTAAACTTGGATGAGGTCCGAGATGTATTTGGGGGCCAGCCCATTCAACGCCTTAAAAACAAACAATAAAATCTTAAAATCAATCCTAAAACGAACGGGCAACCAATGTAGGGAGGCCAGAATTGGGGTGATGTGCTCCCCTTTTTTGGTTCCTGTTAAAAGCCGTGCCGCAGAGTTCTGGACTAACTGTAAGCGGGAGAGAGACTTTTGGCTAATTCCAGAGTAAAGTGCATTACAGTAGTCCAGACGTGATGAAATAAAAGCGTGCATGACTTGCTCAAAGTGTTGCAAAGATAAAAAAGATTTAATTTTAGATAAAAGCCGAAGATGATAAAAACAGGATTTTATAACTGCATTAATTTGTTTGTTGAGTTTAAAATCACTGTCTATTATGACGCCAAGGCTGGTGGCTGAGGGACGAATGTTGTTTTGGAGGGGACCGAAGTCTATAGGGGGGCCTTTATAGTTGAGGAGGATAGCTTCGGTCTTCTCTTCGTTAAGCATTAAAAAGTTGTGGGCCAACCAGGCCTTGACATCCCTTAAGCACTCAAGAAGGGGTGTCAGGGGGGCATGATCATTTTTTGCGAGTGGCAAGTACAGCTGGCAGTCATCCGCATACAGGTGATAGGAGATGCCATGCTTTTTAAGTACTGCGCCAAGTGGGACCAGGTAGAGGGCAAATAAAATGGGCCCAAGAATTGATCCTTGTGGAACTCCACAGTCAAGCGGAGCAGTGGAGGAGTAAGATCCCCCAAGTCCCACGGCAAGGCATCTCCCTGACAGGTACGACCTAAACCACTCAAGAGCAGACCCCCTGACACCCACACAGTTCTCCAGGCGAGATAAAAGAATGGTATGGTCCACTGTGTCAAAAGCAGCAGTCAGGTCTAAAAGCACTAAAATGGCTGAACCACCAGAGTCAGTTATTAAAAATAGGTCGTTAAAAACCTTTAAAAGTGCAGACTCAGTGCTATGAAAGGCCCTGTAACCTGACTGGAAAGTGTCTAAAATCCCATTCTCGTCTAAAAAAGGTTGCATCTGTGCAAGAACACTTCTTTCTAAAATCTTTGAGATAAAAGGCAGTTTAGAGATTGGCCGATAATTTGATAAAATTGAAGGATCCAGACTAGTTTTTTTCAACAAAGGTTCAACAGTAGCCTTTTTACAGAAAGATGGCACGATACCAGAGGCCAGGCTACTGTTGATGATGGCACACACAGAAGGACCCACGGTTGGCCAAACCTCCCTAAAAAAGCGAGGTGGGACTGGGTCGATGGGGGAAGAAGAAGGCTTAAGACCCTTTACCATCTCCGTGATAAAAGCCAGTGACACAGGTTCAAACTGATAAAAACCTTTAGAGCACTGTGTCAATGTGGGCATATTAAAAGAGGGGGGTGATATATTACTTCGTACAGATGCAACCTTATCCTTAAAAAACTGCAAAAAGTTTTCACACGTTTCATAAGATTGTTCAAGTATAGTGGATGGACTGGGATTTAAAACAGAGTCAATAGTTTTAAAAAGAACACGTGGGTTGTTAATATTGTCTGATATCAAGTCTGAGAGGTATTTTGTTTTCTCAATCTTCACCACGTTCTGATAATGTCTCCAACTGTCCTTGAGGATTTGATAGGAGACCTGTAGACCGTCCTTCTTCCACCTGCGCTCTGCTTTTCGGCATTCACGCCGGGCTGCTCGAGTGACATCGTTGAGCCACTCTTCCTGTTTAGTTTTGGGGCGCATGGCTTTCAGGGGGGCTAAACTGTCCAAGACAGTCGCACAGGTAGAAGTAAAGCAGTTCATCAACTGCTCGGTGTGCAGCGCAGCGCCTGAGGTCATAAAAGCCTCAGACGCAGTGGAGAACAGAGTGGCAAAGGCCGAGGCCGCGTCAGGCTTGATAAAGCGACCAAAGCGAACAGGAGCAGGCAGGCTGGTGTTACAGTGTGCGTCTAAGTCAAACCTAACCGGACTGTGGTCCGAGAACACCGCATCACCTACAGAGACGTTATGAACAGTAAGACCATAAGACAAAACCAGGTCTAAAGTGTGTCCATGTATTTGTGTAGCTCCTGTTACACTTTGTGTCAAATTAAAAGCTTCCATCAATTCTAAAAAGTCTTTCGCCATAAGCGTAGAAGGGCAGCAGACATGAATATTAAAATCACCCACAATTAAAATTCTGTCATACTCTACCAGCATTGCAGCGACAAAGTCAGAAAAGTCCTGAATAAAATCCTTGTTGTGCTTGGGTGGTCTATAAATGACAGCGCAAAGCACCCGCTCATGTTGATGAAGTTCGAAGCAGCTCACCTCAAATGAGCCGAAAGACACCACTGACAGTGGCTTATGGCGCAAAGACGCTTTTAAAATAATAGCAATACCTCCTCCACGGCCAGTGGTTCTTGGCGTGTTGATGAAGGTACAATCAGGAGGCACCAGCTCAGAGAAGGCAGCGGACTCACCGGCATTAATCCAGGTCTCCGTGATGAATAGTAAATCCAAACCGTGCGATTTGAAGAGGTCCTGGAGGATAAACGTCTTGCTTGAAACTGACCGCGCATTCACCAGTGCACATTTCGTTGGGAACCTAAGTGCCCTTTAAGGCCAGCCTTAAAGGGCCAGCTTAAAGGGCCAGCCTTAGAGGGCCAGCCTTAAAGGGCCAGCTTAAAGGGCCAGCCTTAAAGGGCCAGCCTTAAAGGGCCATCTTAAAGGGCCAGGCTTAAAGGGCCAGCTTAAAGGGCCAGCCTTAGATGGCCAGCTTAAAGGGCCAGCTTAAAAGGCCAGCCTTAGAGGGCCAGCCTTAAAGGGCCAGCTTAAAGGGCCAGCCTGAAAGGGCCAGCTTAAAGGGCAAGCCTTAAAGGGCAAGCCTTAAAGGGCCAGCCTTAAAGGGCCAGCCTTAGATGGCCAGCTTAAAGGGCCAGCCTTAGAGGGCCAGCTTAAAGGGCCAGCCTTAAGGGGCCAGCTTAAAGGGCCAGCCTTAAAGGGCCAGTCTTAAAGGGCCAGCCTTAGAGGGCCAGCTTTACAGGGTCAGCTTAAAGGGCCAGCCTTAAAGGGCCAGCTTAAAGGGCCAGCCTTAAAGGGCCAGCTTAAAGGGCCAGCCTTAGAGGGCCAGCTTAAAGGGCCAGCCTTAAGGGGCCAGCTTAAAGGGCCAGCCTTAAAGGGCCAGCCTTAAAGGGCCAGCCTTAGAGGGCCAGCCTTAAAGGGCCAGCTTAAAGGGCCAGCCTTAAAGGGCCAGCTTAAAGGGCCAGCCTTAAAGGGCCAGCCTTAAAGGGCCAGCTTAAAGGGCCAGCTTAAAGGGCCAGCCTTAAAGGGCCAGCCTTAGATGGCCAGCTTAAAGGGCACGCCTTAAGGGGCCAGCTTAAAGGGCCAGCCTTAGAGGGCCAGCCTTAAAGGGCCAGTCTTAAAGGGCCAGCCTTAGAGGGCCAGCTTAAAGGGCCAGCCTTAAAGGGCCAGCTTAAAGGGCCAGCCTTAGAGGGCCAGCTTAAAGGGCCAGCCTTAAGGGGCCAGCTTAAAGGGCCAGCCTTAAAGGGCAAGCCTTAAAGGGCCAGCCTTTCAGGGCCAGCCTTAGAGGGCCAGCTTAAAGGGCCAGCCTTAGAGGGCCAGCTTAAAGGGCCAGCCTTAAGGGGCCAGCTTAAAGGGCCAGCCTTAAAGGGCCAGCCTTAAAGGGCCAGCTTAAAGGGCCAGCCTTAAAGGGCCAGCTTAAAGGGCCAGCCTTAAAGGGCCAGCCTTAAATAGCCAGCTTGAATGGCCAGCCTTAAAGGGCCAGCTTAAAGGGCTAGCCTTAAAGGGCCAGCTTAAAGGGCCACTCTTAGAGGGCCAGCCTTAAGGGGCCAGCTTAAAGGGCCAGCCTTAAAGGGCCAGCCTTAAAGGGCCAGCCTTAAAGGGCCATCCTTAGATGGCCAGCTTAAAGGGCCAGCTTAAAGGGCCAGCCTTAAAGGGCCAGCTTAAAGGGCCAGCCTTAAAGGGCCAGCCTTAAAGGGCCAGCTTAAAGGGCCAGCCTTAAAGGGCCAGCCTTAGAGGGCCAGACTTAAAGGGCCATCTTAAAGGGCCAGGCTTAAAGGGCCAGCTTAAAGGGCCAGCCTTAGATGGCCAGCTTAAAGGGCCAGCTTAAAAGGCCAGCCTTAGAGGGCCAGCCTTAAAGGGCCAGCTTAAAGGGCCAGCCTTAAAGGGCAAGCCTTAAAGGGCCAGCCTTAAAGGGCCAGCCTTAGATGGCCAGCTTAAAGGGCCAGCCTTAGAGGGCCAGCTTAAAGGGCCAGCCTTAAGGGGCCAGCTTAAAGGGCCAGCCTTAAAGGGCCAGTCTTAAAGGGCCAGCCTTAGAGGGCCAGCTTTACAGGGTCAGCTTAAAGGGCCAGCCTTAAAGGGCCAGCTTAAAGGGCCAGCCTTAGAGGGCCAGCCTTAAAGGGCCAGCTTAAAGGGCCAGCCTTAAAGGGCCAGCCTTAAAGGGCCATCTTAAAGGGCCAGGCTTAAAGGGCCAGCTTAAAGGGCCAGCCTTAGATGGCCAGCTTAAAGGGCCAGCTTAAAAGGCCAGCCTTAGAGGGCCAGCCTTAAAGGGCCAGCTTAAAGGGCCAGCCTGAAAGGGCCAGCTTAAAGGGCAAGCCTTAAAGGGCAAGCCTTAAAGGGCCAGCCTTAAAGGGCCAGCCTTAGATGGCCAGCTTAAAGGGCCAGCCTTAGAGGGCCAGCTTAAAGGGCCAGCCTTAAGGGGCCAGCTTAAAGGGCCAGCCTTAAAGGGCCAGTCTTAAAGGGCCAGCCTTAGAGGGCCAGCTTTACAGGGTCAGCTTAAAGGGCCAGCCTTAAAGGGCCAGCTTAAAGGGCCAGCCTTAAAGGGCCAGCTTAAAGGGCCAGCCTTAGAGGGCCAGCTTAAAGGGCCAGCCTTAAGGGGCCAGCTTAAAGGGCCAGCCTTAAAGGGCCAGCCTTAAAGGGCCAGCCTTAGAGGGCCAGCCTTAAAGGGCCAGCTTAAAGGGCCAGCCTTAAAGGGCCAGCTTAAAGGGCCAGCCTTAAAGGGCCAGCCTTAAAGGGCCAGCTTAAAGGGCCAGCTTAAAGGGCCAGCCTTAAAGGGCCAGCCTTAGATGGCCAGCTTAAAGGGCACGCCTTAAGGGGCCAGCTTAAAGGGCCAGCCTTAGAGGGCCAGCCTTAAAGGGCCAGTCTTAAAGGGCCAGCCTTAGAGGGCCAGCTTA
This sequence comes from Doryrhamphus excisus, assembly GCF_037039965.1. Lineage (NCBI taxonomy): Eukaryota > Metazoa > Chordata > Actinopteri > Syngnathiformes > Syngnathidae > Doryrhamphus > Doryrhamphus excisus. Next base: position 701,947 of record NC_136370.1, read on the forward strand.
AAGGGCCAGCCTTAAAGGGCCAGCTTAAAGGGCCAGCCTTAGAGGGCCAGCTTAAAGGGCCAGCCTTAAGGGGCCAGCTTAAAGGGCCAGCCTTAAAGGGCAAGCCTTAAAGGGCCAGCCTTTCAGGGCCAGCCTTAGAGGGCCAGCTTAAAGGGCCAGCCTTAGAGGGCCAGCTTAAAGGGCCAGCCTTAAGGGGCCAGCTTAAAGGGCCAGCCTTAAAGGGCCAGCCTTAAAGGGCCAGCTTAAAGGGCCAGCCTTAAAGGGCCAGCTTAAAGGGCCAGCCTTAAAGGGCCAGCCTTAAATAGCCAGCTTGAATGGCCAGCCTTAAAGGGCCAGCTTAAAGGGCTAGCCTTAAAGGGCCAGCTTAAAGGGCCACTCTTAGAGGGCCAGCCTTAAGGGGCCAGCTTAAAGGGCCAGCCTTAAAGGGCCAGCCTTAAAGGGCCAGCCTTAAAGGGCCATCCTTAGATGGCCAGCTTAAAGGGCCAGCTTAAAGGGCCAGCCTTAAAGGGCCAGCTTAAAGGGCCAGCCTTAAAGGGCCAGCCTTAAAGGGCCAGCTTAAAGGGCCAGCCTTAAAGGGCCAGCCTTAGAGGGCCAGACTTAAAGGGCCATCTTAAAGGGCCAGGCTTAAAGGGCCAGCTTAAAGGGCCAGCCTTAGATGGCCAGCTTAAAGGGCCAGCTTAAAAGGCCAGCCTTAGAGGGCCAGCCTTAAAGGGCCAGCTTAAAGGGCCAGCCTTAAAGGGCAAGCCTTAAAGGGCCAGCCTTAAAGGGCCAGCCTTAGATGGCCAGCTTAAAGGGCCAGCCTTAGAGGGCCAGCTTAAAGGGCCAGCCTTAAGGGGCCAGCTTAAAGGGCCAGCCTTAAAGGGCCAGTCTTAAAGGGCCAGCCTTAGAGGGCCAGCTTTACAGGGTCAGCTTAAAGGGCCAGCCTTAAAGGGCCAGCTTAAAGGGCCAGCCTTAAAGGGCCAGCTTAAAGGGCCAGCCTTAGAGGGCCAGCTTAAAGGGCCAGCCTTATGGGGCCAGCTTAAAGGGCCAGCCTTAAAGGGCCAGCCTTAAAGGGCCAGCCTTAGAGGGCCAGCCTTAAAGGGCCAGCTTAAAGGGCCAGCCTTAAAGGGCCAGCTTAAAGGGCCAGCTTAAAGGGCCAGCCTTAAAGGGCAAGCCTTAAAGGGCCAGCTTTAAAGGGCCAGCCTTAAAGGGCCAGCTTAAAGGGCCAGCCTTAAGGGGCCAACTTTAAAGGGCCAGTCTTAAAGGGCCAGCCTTAGAGGGCCAGCCTTGAAGGGCCAGCTTAAAGGGCCAGCCTTAAAGGGCCAGCTTAAAGGGCCGGCCTTAAAGGGCCAGCCTTAAAGGGCCAGCCTTAAAAGGCCAGCCTTAGAGGGCCAGCTTAAAGGGCCAGCCTTAAAGGGCCAGCCTTAAAGGGCCAGCTTAAAGGGCCAGCCTTAAAGGGCCAGCCTTAAAGGGCAAGCCTTAAAGGGCCAGTCTTAAAGGTCCAGCCTTAGAGGGCCAGCTTAAAGGGCCAGCCTTAGAGGGCCAGCTTAAAGGGCCAGCCTTAAGGGGCCAGCTTAAAGGGCCAGCCTTAAAGGGCCAGCCTTAAAGGGCCAGCCTTAAAGGGCCAGCCTTAAAGGGCCATCTTAAAGGGCCAGCCTTAAAGGGCCAGCTTAAAGGGCCAGCCTTAAAGGGCAAGCCTTAAAGGGCCAGCCTTAAAGGGCCAGCCTTAGAGGGCCAGCTTAAAGGGCCAGTCTTAGAGGGCCAGCTTAAAGGGCCAGCCTTAAGGGGCCAGCTTTAAAGGGCCAGTCTTAAAGGGCCAGCCTTAGAGGGCCAGCCTTAAAGGGCCAGCCTTAAAGGGCCAGCCTTAAAGGGCCAGCTTAAAGGGCCAGCCTTAAAGGGCCAGCCTTAAAGGGCCAGCTTAAAGGGCCAGCCTTAAAGGGCCAGCCTTAGAGGGCCAGACTTAAAGGGCCATCTTAAAGGGCCAGGCTTAAAGGGCCAGCTTAAAGGGCCAGCCTTAGAGGGCCAGCTTAAAGGGCCAGCTTTAAGGGGCCAGCTTAAAGGGCCAGCCTTAAGGGGCCAGCTTAAAGGGCCAGCCTTAAAGGGCCAGCCTTATAGGGCCAGCCTTAGAGGGCCAGCTTAAAGGGCCAGCCTTAAAGGGACAGCCTTAAAGGGCCATCTTAAAGGGCCAGCCTTAAAGGGCCAGCTTAAAGGGCCAGCCTTAAAGGGCAAGCCTTAAAGGGCCAGCCTTAAAGGGCCAGCCTTAGAGGGCCAGCTTAAAGGGCCAGCCTTAGAGGGCCAGCTTAAAGGGCCAGCCTTAAGGGGCCAGCTTAAAGGGCCAGCCTTAAAGGGCCAGCCTTAAAGGGCCAGTCTTAAAGGGCCAGCCTTAGAGGGCCAGCTTTAAAGGGCCAGCTTAAAGGGCCAGCCTTAGATGGGCAGCTTAAAGGGCCAGCCTTAAGGGGCCAGCTTAAAGGGCCAGCCTTAAAGGGCAAGCCTTAAAGGGCAAGCCTTAAAGGGCCAGCCTTAGAGGGCCAGCTTAAAGGGCCAGCCTTAAAGGGCCAGCCTTAGAGGGCCAGCTTAAAGGGCCAGCCTTAGAGGGCCAGCTTAAAAGGCCAGCCTTAGAGGGCCAGCCTTAAAGGGCCAGCTTAAAGGGCCAGCCTTAAAGGGCAAGCCTTAAAGGGCCAGCCTTAAAGGGCCAGCCTTAGATGGCCAGCTTAAAGGGCCAGCCTTAGAGGGCCAGCTTAAAGGGCCAGCCTTAAGGGGCCAGCTTAAAGGGCCAGCCTTAAAGGGCCAGTCTTAAAGGGCCAGCCTTAGAGGGCCAGCTTTACAGGGTCAGCTTAAAGGGCCAGCCTTAAAGGGCCAGCTTAAAGGGCCAGCCTTAGAGGGCCAGCCTTAAAGGGCCAGCTTAAAGGGCCAGCCTTAAAGGGCCAGCCTTAAAGGGCCATCTTAAAGGGCCAGGCTTAAAGGGCCAGCTTAAAGGGCCAGCCTTAGATGGCCAGCTTAAAGGGCCAGCTTAAAAGGCCAGCCTTAGAGGGCCAGCCTTAAAGGGCCAGCTTAAAGGGCCAGCCTGAAAGGGCCAGCTTAAAGGGCAAGCCTTAAAGGGCAAGCCTTAAAGGGCCAGCCTTAAAGGGCCAGCCTTAGATGGCCAGCTTAAAGGGCCAGCCTTAGAGGGCCAGCTTAAAGGGCCAGCCTTAAGGGGCCAGCTTAAAGGGCCAGCCTTAAAGGGCCAGTCTTAAAGGGCCAGCCTTAGAGGGCCAGCTTTACAGGGTCAGCTTAAAGGGCCAGCCTTAAAGGGCCAGCTTAAAGGGCCAGCCTTAAAGGGCCAGCTTAAAGGGCCAGCCTTAGAGGGCCAGCTTAAAGGGCCAGCCTTAAGGGGCCAGCTTAAAGGGCCAGCCTTAAAGGGCCAGCCTTAAAGGGCCAGCCTTAGAGGGCCAGCCTTAAAGGGCCAGCTTAAAGGGCCAGCCTTAAAGGGCCAGCTTAAAGGGCCAGCCTTAAAGGGCCAGCCTTAAAGGGCCAGCTTAAAGGGCCAGCTTAAAGGGCCAGCCTTAAAGGGCCAGCCTTAGATGGCCAGCTTAAAGGGCACGCCTTAAGGGGCCAGCTTAAAGGGCCAGCCTTAGAGGGCCAGCCTTAAAGGGCCAGTCTTAAAGGGCCAGCCTTAGAGGGCCAGCTTAAAGGGCCAGCCTTAAAGGGCCAGCTTAAAGGGCCAGCCTTAGAGGGCCAGCTTAAAGGGCCAGCCTTAAGGGGCCAGCTTAAAGGGCCAGCCTTAAAGGGCAAGCCTTAAAGGGCCAGCCTTTCAGGGCCAGCCTTAGAGGGCCAGCTTAAAGGGCCAGCCTTAGAGGGCCAGCTTAAAGGGCCAGCCTTAAGGGGCCAGCTTAAAGGGCCAGCCTTAAAGGGCCAGCCTTAAAGGGCCAGCTTAAAGGGCCAGCCTTAAAGGGCCAGCTTAAAGGGCCAGCCTTAAAGGGCCAGCCTTAAATAGCCAGCTTGAATGGCCAGCCTTAAAGGGCCAGCTTAAAGGGCTAGCCTTAAAGGGCCAGCTTAAAGGGCCACTCTTAGAGGGCCAGCCTTAAGGGGCCAGCTTAAAGGGCCAGCCTTAAAGGGCCAGCCTTAAAGGGCCAGCCTTAAAGGGCCATCCTTAGATGGCCAGCTTAAAGGGCCAGCTTAAAGGGCCAGCCTTAAAGGGCCAGCTTAAAGGGCCAGCCTTAAAGGGCCAGCCTTAAAGGGCCAGCTTAAAGGGCCAGCCTTAAAGGGCCAGCCTTAGAGGGCCAGACTTAAAGGGCCATCTTAAAGGGCCAGGCTTAAAGGGCCAGCTTAAAGGGCCAGCCTTAGATGGCCAGCTTAAAGGGCCAGCTTAAAAGGCCAGCCTTAGAGGGCCAGCCTTAAAGGGCCAGCTTAAAGGGCCAGCCTTAAAGGGCAAGCCTTAAAGGGCCAGCCTTAAAGGGCCAGCCTTAGATGGCCAGCTTAAAGGGCCAGCCTTAGAGGGCCAGCTTAAAGGGCCAGCCTTAAGGGGCCAGCTTAAAGGGCCAGCCTTAAAGGGCCAGTCTTAAAGGGCCAGCCTTAGAGGGCCAGCTTTACAGGGTCAGCTTAAAGGGCCAGCCTTAAAGGGCCAGCTTAAAGGGCCAGCCTTAAAGGGCCAGCTTAAAGGGCCAGCCTTAGAGGGCCAGCTTAAAGGGCCAGCCTTATGGGGCCAGCTTAAAGGGCCAGCCTTAAAGGGCCAGCCTTAAAGGGCCAGCCTTAGAGGGCCAGCCTTAAAGGGCCAGCTTAAAGGGCCAGCCTTAAAGGGCCAGCTTAAAGGGCCAGCTTAAAGGGCCAGCCTTAAAGGGCAAGCCTTAAAGGGCCAGCTTTAAAGGGCCAGCCTTAAAGGGCCAGCTTAAAGGGCCAGCCTTAAGGGGCCAACTTTAAAGGGCCAGTCTTAAAGGGCCAGCCTTAGAGGGCCAGCCTTGAAGGGCCAGCTTAAAGGGCCAGCCTTAAAGGGCCAGCTTAAAGGGCCGGCCTTAAAGGGCCAGCCTTAAAGGGCCAGCCTTAAAAGGCCAGCCTTAGAGGGCCAGCTTAAAGGGCCAGCCTTAAAGGGCCAGCCTTAAAGGGCCAGCTTAAAGGGCCAGCCTTAAAGGGCCAGCCTTAAAGGGCAAGCCTTAAAGGGCCAGTCTTAAAGGTCCAGCCTTAGAGGGCCAGCTTAAAGGGCCAGCCTTAGAGGGCCAGCTTAAAGGGCCAGCCTTAAGGGGCCAGCTTAAAGGGCCAGCCTTAAAGGGCCAGCCTTAAAGGGCCAGCCTTAAAGGGCCAGCCTTAAAGGGCCATCTTAAAGGGCCAGCCTTAAAGGGCCAGCTTAAAGGGCCAGCCTTAAAGGGCAAGCCTTAAAGGGCCAGCCTTAAAGGGCCAGCCTTAGAGGGCCAGCTTAAAGGGCCAGTCTTAGAGGGCCAGCTTAAAGGGCCAGCCTTAAGGGGCCAGCTTTAAAGGGCCAGTCTTAAAGGGCCAGCCTTAGAGGGCCAGCCTTAAAGGGCCAGCCTTAAAGGGCCAGCCTTAAAGGGCCAGCTTAAAGGGCCAGCCTTAAAGGGCCAGCCTTAAAGGGCCAGCTTAAAGGGCCAGCCTTAAAGGGCCAGCCTTAGAGGGCCAGACTTAAAGGGCCATCTTAAAGGGCCAGGCTTAAAGGGCCAGCTTAAAGGGCCAGCCTTAGAGGGCCAGCTTAAAGGGCCAGCTTTAAGGGGCCAGCTTAAAGGGCCAGCCTTAAGGGGCCAGCTTAAAGGGCCAGCCTTAAAGGGCCAGCCTTATAGGGCCAGCCTTAGAGGGCCAGCTTAAAGGGCCAGCCTTAAAGGGACAGCCTTAAAGGGCCATCTTAAAGGGCCAGCCTTAAAGGGCCAGCTTAAAGGGCCAGCCTTAAAGGGCAAGCCTTAAAGGGCCAGCCTTAAAGGGCCAGCCTTAGAGGGCCAGCTTAAAGGGCCAGCCTTAGAGGGCCAGCTTAAAGGGCCAGCCTTAAGGGGCCAGCTTAAAGGGCCAGCCTTAAAGGGCCAGCCTTAAAGGGCCAGTCTTAAAGGGCCAGCCTTAGAGGGCCAGCTTTAAAGGGCCAGCTTAAAGGGCCAGCCTTAGATGGGCAGCTTAAAGGGCCAGCCTTAAGGGGCCAGCTTAAAGGGCCAGCCTTAAAGGGCAAGCCTTAAAGGGCAAGCCTTAAAGGGCCAGCCTTAGAGGGCCAGCTTAAAGGGCCAGCCTTAAAGGGCCAGCCTTAGAGGGCCAGCTTAAAGGGCCAGCCTTAGAGGGCCAGCTTAAAAGGCCAGCCTTAAGGGGCCAGCTTAAAGGGCCAGCCTTAGAGGGCCAGCCTTAAAGGGCCAGCCTAAAGGGCCAGCTTTAAAGGGCCAGCTTAAAGGGCCAGCCTTAGATGGCCAGCTTAAAGGGCCAGCTTAAAAGGCCAGCCTTAGAGGGCCAGCCTTAAAGGGCCAGCTTAAAGGGCCAGCCTTAAAGGGCCAGCTTAAAGGGCCAGCCTTAAAGGGCAAGCCTTAAAGGGCCAGCCTTAAAGGGCCAGCCTTAGATGGCCAGCTTAAAGGGCCAGCCTTAGAGGGCCAGCTTAAAGGGCCAGCCTTAAGGGGCCAGCTTAAAGGGCCAGCCTTAAAGGGCCAGCCTTAAAGGGCCAGCCTTAAAGGGCCAGCCTTAAAGGGCCAGCCTTAAAGGGCCAGCTTAAAGGGCCAGCCTTAAGGGGCCAGCTTAAAGGGCCAGCCTTAAAGGTCCAATCTTAAAGGGCCAGTCTTAAAGGGCCAGCCTTAGAGGGCCAGCCTTAAAGGGACAGCTTAAAGGGCCAGCCTTAAAGGGCCAGCCTTAAAGGGCCAGCCTTAAAGGGCCAGCTTAAAGGGCCAGCCTTAAAGGGCCAGCTTAAAGGGCCAGCCTTAAAGGGCCAGCCTTAAAGGGCCAGCTTAAAGGGCCAGCCTTAGAGGGCCAGCTTAAAGGGCCAGCCTTAAGGGGCCAGCCTTAAGGGGCCAGCTTAAAGGGCCAGCCTTAAAGGGCAAGCCTTAAAGGGCCAGCCTTAGAGGGCCAGCTTAAAGGGCCAGCCTTAGAGGGCCAGCCTTAAGGGGCCAGCTTAAAGGGCCAGCCTCAAAGGGCCAGCCTTAAAGGGCCAGCCTTAAAGGGCCAGCCTTAGAGGGCCAGCTTAAAGGGCCAGCCTTAGAGGGCCAGCTTAAAGGGCCAGCCTTAAAGGGCCAGCTTAAAGGGCCAGCCTTAAAGGGCCAGCTTAAAGGGCCAGCCTTAAAGGGCAAGCCTTAAAGGGCCAGCCTTAAAGGGCCAGCCTTAGAGAGCCAGCTTAAAGGGCCAGCCTTAGAGGGCCAGCTTAAAGGGCCAGCCTTAAGGGGCCAGCTTAAAGGGCCAGCCTTAAAGGGCCAGTCTTAAAGGGCCAGCCTTAGAGGGCCAGCCTTAAAGGGCCAGCTTAAAGAGCCAGCCTTATAGGGCCAGCTTAAAGGGCCAGCCTTAAAGGGCCAGCTTAAAGGGCCAGCCTTAGATGGCCAGCCTTAAGGGGCCAGCTTAAAGGGCCAGCCTTAAAGGGCCAGCCTTAAAGGGCCAGCCTTAAAGGGCCAGCCTTAAAGGGCCAGCCTTAAAGGGCCAGCTTAAAGGGCCAGCCTTAAGGGGCCAGCTTAAAGGGCCAGCCTTAAAGGTCCAATCTTAAAGGGCCAGTCTTAAAGGGCCAGCCTTAGAGGGCCAGCCTTAAAGGGACAGCTTAAAGGGCCAGCCTTAAAGGGCCAGCCTTAAAGGGCCAGCCTTAAAGGGCCAGCTTAAAGGGCCAGCCTTAAAGGGCCAGCTTAAAGGGCCAGCCTTAAAGGGCCAGCCTTAAAGGGCCAGCTTAAAGGGCCAGCCTTAGAGGGCCAGCTTAAAGGGCCAGCCTTAAGGGGCCAGCCTTAAGGGGCCAGCTTAAAGGGCCAGCCTTAAAGGGCAAGCCTTAAAGGGCCAGCCTTAGAGGGCCAGCTTAAAGGGCCAGCCTTAGAGGGCCAGCCTTAAGGGGCCAGCTTAAAGGGCCAGCCTCAAAGGGCCAGCCTTAAAGGGCCAGCCTTAAAGGGCCAGCCTTAGAGGGCCAGCTTAAAGGGCCAGCCTTAGAGGGCCAGCTTAAAGGGCCAGCCTTAAGGGGCCAGCTTAAAGGGCCAGCCTTAAAGGGCCAGCCTTAAAGGGCCAGTCTTAAAGGGCCAGCCTTAGAGGACCAGCCTTAAAGGGCCAGCTTAAAGGGCCAGCCTTAAAGGGCAAGCCTTAAAGGGCCAGCCTTAGAGGGCCAGCTTAAAGGGCCAGCCTTAGAGGGCCAGCTTAAAGGGCCAGCCTTAGAGGGCCAGCTTAAAGGGCCAGCCTTAAGGGGCCAGCCTTAAGGGGCCAGCTTAAAGGGCCAGCCTTAAGGGGCCAGCTTAAAGGGCCAGCCTTAAAGGGCCAGCCTTAAAGGGCCAGTCTTAAAGGGCCAGCCTTAGAGGACCAGCCTTAAAGGGCCAGCTTAAAGGGCCAGCCTTAAAGGGCCAGCTTAAAGGGCCAGCCTTAAAGGGCCAGCTTAAAGGGCCAGCCTTAAAGGGCCAGCTTAAAGGGCCAGCCTTAAAGGGCCAGCCTTAAAGGGCCAGCTTAAAGGGCCAGCCTTAAAGGGCCAGCTTAAAGGGCCAGCCTTAAAGGGCAAGCCTTAAAGGGCCAGCCTTAAAGGGCCAGCCTTAGAGGGCCAGCTTAAAGGGCCAGCCTTAGAGGGCCAGCTTAAAGGGCCAGCCTTAAGGGGCCAGCTTAAAGGGCCAGCCTTAAAGGGCCAGCCTTAAAGGGCCAGTCTTAAAGGGCCAGCCTTAGAGGACCAGCCTTAAAGGTCCAGCTTAAAGGGCCAGCCTTAAAGGGCCAGCTTAAAGGGCCAGCCTTAAAGGGCCAGCTTAAAGGGCCAGCCTTAGATGGCCAGCCTTAAGGGGCCAGCTTAAAGGGCCAGCCATAAAGGGCCAGCCTTAAAGGGCCAGCCTTAAAGGGCCAGCCTTAAAGGGCCAGCTTAAAGGGCCAGCCTTAAGGGGCCAGCTTAAAGGGCCAGCCTTAAAGGGCAAGCCTTAAAGGGCCAGCCTTAGAGGGCCAGCTTAAAGGGCCAGCCTTAGAGGGCCAGCTTAAAGGGCCAGCCTTAAGGGGCCAGCTTAAAGGGCCAGCCTTAAAGGGCCAGCTTTAAAGGGCCAGCTTAAAGGGCCAGCCTTAAAGGGCCAGCCTTAAAGGGCCAGTTTAAAGGGCCAGCCTTAAGGGGCCAGCTTAAAGGGCCAGCCTTAAAGGGCAAGCCTTAAAGGGCCAGCCTTAGAGGGCCAGCTTAAAGGGCCAGCCTTAGAGGGCCTGCTTAAAGGGCCAGCCTTAAGGGGCCAGCTTAAAGAGCCAGCCTTAAAGGGCCAGCCTTAAAGGGCCAGCCTTAAAGGGCCAGCTTAAAGGGCCAGCCTTAAAGGGCCAGCTAAAAGGGCCAGCCTTAAAGGGCCAGCTTAAAGGGCCGGCCTTAAAGGGCCAGCCTTAAAGGGCCAGCTTAAAGGGCCAGCCTTAAAGGGCCAGCTTAAAGGGCCAGCCTTAGAGGGCCAGCCTTAAGGGGCCAGCTTAAAGGGCCAGCCTTAAAGGGCCAGCCTTAGAGGGCCAGCTTAAAGGGCCAGCCTTAAAGGGCCAGCTTAAAGGGCCAGCCTTAGAGGGCCAGCTTTACAGGGCCAGCTTAAAGGGCCAGCCTTAAAGGGCCAGCTTAAAGGGCCAGCCTTAGAGGGCCAGCTTAAAGGGCCAGCCTTAAGGGGCCAGCTTAAAGGGCCAGCCTTAAAGGGCAAGCCTTAAAGGGCCAGCCTTAGAGGGCCAGCCTTAGAGGGCCAGCTTAAAGGGCCAGCCTTAGAGGGCCAGCTTAAAGGGCCAGCCTTAAGGGGCCAGCTTAAAGGGCCAGCCTCAAAGGGCCAGCCTTAAAGGGCCAGCCTTAAAGGGCCAGCTTAAAGGGCCAGCCTTAAAGGGCCAGCTTAAAGGGCCAGCCTTAAAGGGCCAGCCTTAAAGGGCCAGCCTTAGCGGGCCAGCCTTAAAGGGCCAGCTTAAAGGGCCAGCCTTTGAGGTCCAGCCTTAGAGGCCCAGCCTTAAAGGGCCAGCTTAAAGGGCCAGCCTTAGAGGACCAGCTTAAAGGGCCAGCCTTTGAGGTCCAGCCTTAGAGGCCCAGCCTTAAAGGGCCAGCTTAAAGGGCCAGCCTTAGAGGACCAGCTTAAAGGGCCAGCCTTAAGGGGCCAGCTTAAAGGGCCAGCCTTAAAGGGCCAGCCTTAAAGGGCCAGCCTTAAAGGGCCAGCTTAAAGGGCCAGCCTTAAAGGGCCAGCCTTAAAAGGCCAGTCTTAAAGGGCCAGCCTTAGAGGGCCAGCTTAACGGGCCAGCCTTAAAGGGCCAGCTTAAAGGGCCAGCCTTAAAGGGCCAGCTTAAAGGGCCAGCCTTAGATGGCCAGCCTTAAGGGGCCAGCTTAAAGGGCCAGCCTTAAAGGGCCAGCCTTAAAGGGCCAGCCTTAGAGGGCCAGCCTTAAAGGGCCAGCCTTAAAGGGCCAGCCTTAAAGGGCCAGCCTTAGAGGGCCAGCCTTAAAGGGCCAGCTTAAAGGGCCAGCCTTTGAGGTCCAGCCTTAGAGGCCCAGCCTTAAAGGGCCAGTTTAAAGGGCCAGACTTAGCTGGCCAGCCTTAAAGGGCCAGCTTAAAGGGCCAGCCTTAGAGGGCCAGCTTAAAGGGCCAGCCTTAGAGGGCCTGCTTAAAGGGCCAGCCTTAAGGGGCCAGCTTAAAGAGCCAGCCTTAAAGGGCCAGCCTTAAAGGGCCAGCCTTAAAGGGCCAGCTTAAAGGGCCAGCCTTAAAGGGCCAGCTAAAAGGGCCAGCCTTAAAGGGCCAGCTTAAAGGGCCGGCCTTAAAGGGCCAGCCTTAAAAGGCCAGCTTAAAGGGCCAGCCTTAAAGGGCCAGCCTTAGAGGGCCAGCCTTAAGGGGCCAGCTTAAAGGGCCAGCCTTAAAGGGCCAGCCTTAGAGGGCCAGCTTAAAGGGCCAGCCTTAAAGGGCCAGCTTAAAGGGCCAGCCTTAGAGGGCCAGCTTTACAGGGCCAGCTTAAAGGGCCAGCCTTAAAGGGCCAGCTTAAAGGGCCAGCCTTAGAGGGCCAGCTTAAAGGGCCAGCCTTAAGGGGCCAGCTTAAAGGGCCAGCCTTAAAGGGCAAGCCTTAAAGGGCCAGCCTTAGAGGGCCAGCCTTAGAGGGCCAGCTTAAAGGGCCAGCCTTAGAGGGCCAGCTTAAAGGGCCAGCCTTAGAGGGCCAGCTTTACAGGGCCAGCGTAAAGGGCCAGCTTAAAGGGCCAGCCTTAGAGGGCCAGCTTAAAGGGCCAGCCTTAAGGGGCCAGCTTAAAGGGCCAGCCTTAAAGGGCAAGCCTTAAAGGGCCAGCCTTAGAGGGCCAGCCTTAGAGGGCCAGCTTAAAGGGCCAGCCTTAGAGGGCCAGCTTAAAGGGCCAGCCTTAAGGGGCCAGCTTAAAGGGCCAGCCTCAAAGGGCCAGCCTTAAAGGGCCAGCTTAAAGGGCCAGCCTTAAAGGGCCAGCCTTAAAGGGCCAGCCTTAAAGGGCCAGCCTTAAAGGGCCAGCCTTAAAGGGCCAGCTTAAAGGGCCAGCCTTAAGGTGCCAGCTTAAAGGGCCAGCCTTAAAGGGCAAGCCTTAAAGGGCCAGCCTTAGAGGGCCAGCTTAAAGGGCCAGCCTTAGAGGGCCAGCTTAAAGGGCCAGCCTTAAAGGGCCAGCTTAAAGGGCCAGCCTTAAAGGGCCAGCCTTAAAGGGCCAGCCTTAAAGGGCCAGCCTTAAAGGGCCAGCTTAAAGGGCCAGCCTTAAAGGGCCAGCTTAAAGGGCCAGCCTTAGATGGCCAGCCTTAAGGGGCCAGCTTAAAGGGCCAGCCTTAAAGGGCCAGCCTTAAAGGGCCAGCCTTAGAGGGCCAGCCTTAAAGGGCCAGCCTTAAAGGGCCAGCCTTAAAGGGCCAGCCTTAGAGGGCCAGCCTTAAAGGGCCAGCTTAAAGGGCCAGCCTTTGAGGTCCAGCCTTAGAGGCCCAGCCTTAAAGGGCCAGTTTAAAGGGCCAGACTTAGCTGGCCAGCCTTAAAGGGCCAGCTTAAAGGGCCAGCCTTAGAGGGCCAGCTTAAAGGGCCAGCCTTAGAGGGCCTGCTTAAAGGGCCAGCCTTAAGGGGCCAGCTTAAAGAGCCAGCCTTAAAGGGCCAGCCTTAAAGGGCCAGCCTTACAGGGCCAGCTTAAAGGGCCAGCCTTAAAGGGCCAGCTAAAAGGGCCAGCCTTAAAGGGCCAGCTTAAAGGGCCGGCCTTAAAGGGCCAGCCTTAAAGGGCCAGCTTAAAGGGCCAGCCTTAAAGGGCCAGCCTTAGAGGGCCAGCCTTAAGGGGCCAGCTTAAAGGGCCAGCCTTAAAGGGCCAGCCTTAGAGGGCCAGCTTAAAGGGCCAGCCTTAAAGGGCCAGCTTAAAGGGCCAGCCTTAGAGGGCCAGCTTTACAGGGCCAGCTTAAAGGGCCAGCCTTAAAGGGCCAGCTTAAAGGGCCAGCCTTAGAGGGCCAGCTTAAAGGGCCAGCCTTAAGGGGCCAGCTTAAAGGGCCAGCCTTAAAGGGCAAGCCTTAAAGGGCCAGCCTTAGAGGGCCAGCCTTAGAGGGCCAGCTTAAAGGGCCAGCCTTAGAGGGCCAGCTTAAAGGGCCAGCCTTAGAGGGCCAGCTTTACAGGGCCAGCGTAAAGGGCCAGCTTAAAGGGCCAGCCTTAGAGGGCCAGCTTAAAGGGCCAGCCTTAAGGGGCCAGCTTAAAGGGCCAGCCTTAAAGGGCAAGCCTTAAAGGGCCAGCCTTAGAGGGCCAGCCTTAGAGGGCCAGCTTAAAGGGCCAGCCTTAGAGGGCCAGCTTAAAGGGCCAGCCTTAAGGGGCCAGCTTAAAGGGCCAGCCTCAAAGGGCCAGCCTTAAAGGGCCAGCTTAAAGGGCCAGCCTTAAAGGGCCAGCCTTAAAGGGCCAGCCTTAAAGGGCCAGCCTTAAAGGGCCAGCCTTAAAGGGCCAGCTTAAAGGGCCAGCCTTAAGGGGCCAGCTTAAAGGGCCAGCCTTAAAGGGCAAGCCTTAAAGGGCCAGCCTTAGAGGGCCAGCTTAAAGGGCCAGCCTTAGAGGGCCAGCTTAAAGGGCCAGCCTTAAAGGGCCAGCTTAAAGGGCCAGCCTAAAGGGCCAGCCTTAAAGGGCCAGCCTTAAAGGGCCAGCCTTAAAGGGCCAGCTTAAAGGGCCAGCCTTAAAGGGCCAGCCTTAGAGGGCCAGCTTAAAGGGCCAGCTTTAAAGGGCCAGCCTTAAAGGGCCAGCCTTAAAGGGCCAGCCTTAAAGGACCAGCTTAAAGGGCCAGCCTTAAGGGGCCAGCTTAAAAGGCCAGCCTTAAAGGGCAAGCCTTAAAGGGCCAGCCTTAGAGGGCCAGCCTTAGAGGGCCAGCTTAAAGGGCCAGCCTTAGAGGGCCAGCTTAAAGGGCCAGCCTTAAGGGGCCAGCTTAAAGGGCCAGCCTCAAAGGGCCAGCCTTAAAGGGCCAGCCTTAAAGGGCCAGCTTAAAGGGCCAGCCTTAAAGGGCCAGCTTAAAGGGCCAGCCTTAAAGGGCCAGCCTTAGCGGGCCAGCCTTAAAGGGCCAGCTTAAAGGGCCAGCCTTTGAGGTCCAGCCTTAGAGGCCCAGCCTTAAAGGGCCAGCTTAAAGGGCCAGCCTTAGAGGACCAGCTTAAAGGGCCAGCCTTTGAGGTCCAGCCTTAGAGGCCCAGCCTTAAAGGGCCAGCTTAAAGGGCCAGCCTTAGAGGACCAGCTTAAAGGGCCAGCCTTAAGGGGCCAGCTTAAAGGGCCAGCCTTAAAGGGCCAGCCTTAAAGGGCCAGCTTAAAGGGCCAGCCTTAAAGGGCCAGCCTTAAAAGGCCAGTCTTAAAGGGCCAGCCTTAGAGGGCCAGCTTAAAGGGCCAGCCTTAAAGGGCCAGCTTAAAGGGCCAGCCTTTGAGGTCCAGCCTTAGAGGCCCAGCCTTAAAGGGCCAGTTTAAAGGGCCAGACTTAGCTGGCCAGCCTTAAAGGGCCAGCTTAAAGGGCCAGCCTTAGAGGGCCAGCTTAAAGGGCCAGCCTTAGAGGGCCTGCTTAAAGGGCCAGCCTTAAGGGGCCAGCTTAAAGAGCCAGCCTTAAAGGGCCAGCCTTAAAGGGCCAGCCTTAAAGGGCCAGCTTAAAGGGCCAGCCTTAAAGGGCCAGCTAAAAGGGCCAGCCTTAAAGGGCCAGCTTAAAGGGCCGGCCTTAAAGGGCCAGCCTTAAAGGGCCAGCTTAAAGGGCCAGCCTTAAAGTGCCAGCTTAAAGGGCCAGCCTTAGAGGGCCAGCCTTAAGGGGCCAGCTTAAAGGGCCAGCCTTAAAGGGCCAGCCTTAGAGGGCCAGCTTAAAGGGCCAGCCTTAAAGGGCCAGCTTAAAGGGCCAGCCTTAGAGGGCCAGCTTTACAGGGCCAGCTTAAAGGGCCAGCCTTAAAGGGCCAGCTTAAAGGGCCAGCCTTAGAGGGCCAGCTTAAAGGGCCAGCCTTAAGGGGCCAGCTTAAAGGGCCAGCCTTAAAGGGCAAGCCTTAAAGGGCCAGCCTTAGAGGGCCAGCCTTAGAGGGCCAGCTTAAAGGGCCAGCCTTAGAGGGCCAGCTTAAAGGGCCAGCCTTAAGGGGCCAGCTTAAAGGGCCAGCCTCAAAGGGCCAGCCTTAAAGGGCCAGCCTTAAAGGGCCAGCTTAAAGGGCCAGCCTTAAAGGGCCAGCTTAAAGGGCCTGCCTTAAAGGGCCAGCCTTAAAGGGCCAGCCTTAGCGGGCCAGCCTTAAAGGGCCAGCTTAAAGGGCCAGCCTTTGAGGTCCAGCCTTAGAGGCCCAGCCTTAAAGGGCCAGCTTAAAGGGCCAGCCTTAGAGGACCAGCTTAAAGGGCCAGCCTTTGAGGTCCAGCCTTAGAGGCCCAGCCTTAAAGGGCCAGCTTAAAGGGCCAGCCTTAGAGGACCAGCTTAAAGGGCCAGCCTTAAGGGGCCAGCTTAAAGGGCCAGCCTTAAAGGGCCAGCCTTAAAGGGCCAGCCTTAAAGGGCCAGCTTAAAGGGCCAGCCTTAAAGGGCCAGCCTTAAAAGGCCAGTCTTAAAGGGCCAGCCTTAGAGGGCCAGCTTAAAGGGCCAGCCTTAAAGAGACAGCTTAAAGGGCCAGCCTTAAAGGGCCAGCTTAAAGGGCCAGCCTTAGATGGCCAGCCTTAAGGGGCCAGCTTAAAGGGCCAGCCTTAAAGGGCCAGCCTTAAAGGGCCAGCCTTAGAGGGCCAGCCTTAAAGGGCCAGCCTTAAAGGGCCAGCCTTAGAGGGCCAGCCTTAAAGGGCCAGCTTAAAGGGCCAGCCTTTGAGGTCCAGCCTTAGAGGCCCAGCCTTAAAGGGCCAGTTTAAAGGGCCAGACTTAGCTGGCCAGCCTTAAAGGGCCAGCTTAACGGGCCAACCTTAGATGGCCAGCCTTAAAGGGCCAGCTTAAAGGGCCAGCTTTAAGGGCCAGCTTAAAAGGCCAGCCTTAGAGGGCCAGCCTTAAAGGGCCAGCCTTAAAGGGCCAGCCTTAAAGAGCCAGCCTTAGAGGGCCAGCCTTAAAGGGCCAGCCTTAGAGGGCCAGCTTAAAGGGCCAGCCTTAAAGGGCCAGCTTAAAGGGCCAGCCTTAGAGGGCCAGCTTAAAGGGCCAGCCTTAAAGGGCCAGCTTAAAGGGCCAGCCTTAGAGGGCCAGCCTTAAGGGGCCAGCTTAAAGGGCCAGCTTAAAGGGCCAGCCTTAGATGGCCAGCCTTAAGGGGCCAGCTTAAAGGGCCAGCCTTAAAGGGCCAGCCTTAAAGGGCCAGCCTTAAAGGGCCAGCCTTAAAGGGCCAGCCTTAAAGGGCCAGTCTTAAAGGGCCAGCCTTAGAGGGCCAGCTTTAAAGGGCCAGCTTAAAGGGCCAGCCTTAGAGGGCCAGCTTAAAGGGCCAGCCTTAGAGGGCCAGCTTAAAGGGCCAGCCTTAAGGGGCCAGCTTAAAGGGCCAGCCTTAAAGGGCCAGCCTTAGAGGGCCAGCTTAAAGGGCCAGCCTTAGAGGGCCAGCTTAAAGGGCCAGCCTTAAGGGGCCAGCTTAAAGGGCCAGCCTTAAAGGGCCAGCCTTAAAGGGCCAGCTTGAATGGCCAGCCTTAAAGGGCCAGCTTAAAGGGCCAGCCTTAGAGGGCCAGCCTTAAGGGGCCAGCTTAAAGGGCCAGCCTTAAAGGGCCAGCCTTAAAGGGCCAGCCTTAGAGGGCCAGCTTAAAGGGCCAGCCTTAAAGGGCCAGTTTAAAGGGCCAGCCTTAGAGGGCCAGCCTTAAGGGGCCAGCTTAAAGGGCCAGCCTTAAAGGGCCATCTTAAAGGGCCAGCCTTAAGGGGCCAGCTTAAAGGGCCAGCCTTAGAGGGCCAGCTTAAAGGGCCAGCCTTAAGTGGCCAGCTTAAAGGGCCAGCCTTAAAGGCCCAGCCTTAAAGGGCCAGTCTTAAAGGGCCAGCTTTAAAGGGCCAGCTTAAAGGGCCAGCCTTAAAGGCACAGCTTAAAGGGCCAGCCTTAGAGGGCCAGCTTAAAGGGCCAGCCTTAAGGGGCCAGCTTAAAGGGCCAGCCTTAAAGGGCCAGCCTTAAAGGGCCAGCCTCAGAGGGCCAGCCTTAAAGGGCCAGCTTAAAGGGCCAGCTTTAAAGGGCCAGCTTAAAGGGCCAGCCTTAAAGGGCCAGCCTTAAAGGGCCAGCTTAAAGGGCCAGCCTTAAAGGGCCAGACTTAGAGGGCCAGACTTAAAGGGCCATCTTAAAGGGCCAGGCTTAAAGGGCCAGCTTAAAGGGCCAGCCTTAGAGGACCAGCATAAAGGGCCAGCCTTAAGGGGCCAGCTTAAAGGGCCAGCCTTAAAGGGCCAGCCTTAAAGGGCCAGCTTAAAGGGCCAGCCTTAGAGGACCAGCTTAAAGGGCCAGCCTTAAGGGGCCAGCTTAAAGGGCCAGCCTTAAAGGGCAAGCCTTAAAGGGCCAGCCTTAAAGGGCCAGCCTTAGAGGGCCAGCTTAAAGGGCCAGCCTTAGAGGGCCAGCTTAAAGGGCCAGCCTAAAGGGGCCAGCTTAAAGGGCCGGCTTTAAAGGGCCAGCCTTACAGGGCCAGCCTTAAAGGGCCAGCTTAAAGGGCCAGCCTTAAAAGGCCAGCTTAAAGGGCCAGCCTTAGATGGCAAGCCTTAAAGGGCCAGCCTTAAAGGGCCAGCCTTAGAGGGCCAGCTTAAAGGGCCAGCCTTAGAGGGCCAGCTTAAAGGGCCAGCCTTAAAGGGCCAGCTTGAATGGCCAGCCTTAAAGGGCCAGCCTTAAAGGGCCAGCTTAAAGGGCAAGCCTTAAAGGGCCAGCTTAAAGGGCCAGCCTTAGAGGGCCAGCCTTAAGGGGCCAGCTTAAAGGGCCAGCCTTAAAGGGCCAGCCTTAAAGGGCCAGCCTTAGAGGGCCAGCTTAAAGGGGCAGCCTTAAAGGGCCAGTCTTAAAGGGCCAGCCTTAGAGGACCAGCCTTAAAGGGCCAGCTTAAAGGGCCAGCCTTAAAGGGCCAGCTTAAAGGGCCAGCCTTAAAGGGCCAGCTTAAAGGGCCAGCCTTAGCGGGCCAGCCTTAAAGGGCCAGCTTAAAGGGCCAGGCTTTGAGGTCCAGCCTTAGAGGCCCAGCCTTAAAGGGCCAGCTTAAAGGGCCAGCCTTAGAGGACCAGCTTAAAGGGCCAGCCTTTGAGGTCCAGCCTTAGAGGCCCAGCCTTAAAGGGCCAGCTTAAAGGGCCAGCCTTAGAGGACCAGCTTAAAGGGCCAACCTTAAGGGGCCAGCTTAAAGGGCCAGCCTTAAAGGGCCAGTCTTAAAGGGCCAGCCTTAGAGGACCAGCCTTAAAGGGCCAGCTTAAAGGGCCAGCCTTAAAGGGCCAGCTTAAAGGGCCAGCCTTAAAGGGCCAGCTTAAAGGGCCAGCCTTAGCGGGCCAGCCTTAAAGGGCCAGCTTAAAGGGCCAGGCTTTGAGGTCCAGCCTTAGAGGCCCAGCCTTAAAGGGCCAGCTTAAAGGGCCAGCCTTAGAGGACCAG
This sequence comes from Doryrhamphus excisus, assembly GCF_037039965.1. NCBI lineage: Eukaryota > Metazoa > Chordata > Actinopteri > Syngnathiformes > Syngnathidae > Doryrhamphus > Doryrhamphus excisus. The sequence goes on from NC_136370.1 coordinate 719,907, forward strand.
CTTAAAGGGCCAGCCTTTGAGGTCCAGCCTTAGAGGCCCAGCCTTAAAGGGCCAGCTTAAAGGGCCAGCCTTAGAGGACCAGCTTAAAGGGCCAACCTTAAGGGGCCAGCTTAAAGGGCCAGCCTTAAAGGGCCAGCCTTAAAGGGCCAGCCTTAAAGGGCCAGCTTAAAGGGCCAGCCTTAAAGGGCCAGCCTTAAAAGGCCAGTCTTAAAGGGCCAGCCTTAGAGGGCCAGCTTAAAGGGCCAGCCTTAAAGAGACAGCTTAAAGGGCCAGCCTTAAAGGGCCAGCTTAAAGGGCCAGCCTTAGATGGCCAGCCTTAAGGGGCCAGCTTAAAGGGCCAGCCTTAAAGGGCCAGCCTTAAAGGGCCAGCCTTAGAGGGCCAGCCTTAAAGGGCCAGCCTTAAAGGGCCAGCCTTAAAGGGCCAGCCTTAGAGGGCCAGCCTTAAAGGGCCAGCTTAAAGGGCCAGCCTTTGAGGTCCAGCCTTAGAGGCCCAGCCTTAAAGGGCCAGTTTAAAGGGCCAGACTTAGCTGGCCAGCCTTAAAGGGCCAGCTTAAAGGGCCAACCTTAGATGGCCAGCCTTAAAGGGCCAGCTTAAAGGGCCAGCTTTAAGGGCCAGCTTAAAAGGCCAGCCTTAGAGGGCCAGCCTTAAAGGGCCAGCCTTAAAGGGCCAGCCTTAAAGAGCCAGCCTTAGAGGGCCAGCCTTAAAGGGCCAGCCTTAGAGGGCCAGCTTAAAGGGCCAGCCTTAAAGGGCCAGCTTAAAGGGCCAGCCTTAGAGGGCCAGCTTAAAGGGCCAGCCTTAAAGGGCCAGCTTAAAGGGCCAGCCTTAGAGGGCCAGCCTTAAGGGGCCAGCTTAAAGGGCCAGCTTAAAGGGCCAGCCTTAGATGGCCAGCCTTAAGGGGCCAGCTTAAAGGGCCAGCCTTAAAGGGCCAGCCTTAAAGGGCCAGCCTTAAAGGGCCAGCCTTAAAGGGCCAGTCTTAAAGGGCCAGCCTTAGAGGGCCAGCTTTAAAGGGCCAGCTTAAAGGGCCAGCCTTAGAGGGCCAGCTTAAAGGGCCAGCCTTAGAGGGCCAGCTTAAAGGGCCAGCCTTAAGGGGCCAGCTTAAAGGGCCAGCCTTAAAGGGCCAGCCTTAAAGGGCCAGCTTAAAGGGCCAGCCTTAGCGGGCCAGCCTTAAAGGGCCAGCTTAAAGGGCCAGGCTTTGAGGTCCAGCCTTAGAGGCCCAGCCTTAAAGGGCCAGCTTAAAGGGCCAGCCTTAGAGGACCAGCTTAAAGGGCCAGCCTTTGAGGTCCAGCCTTAGAGGCCCAGCCTTAAAGGGCCAGCTTAAAGGGCCAGCCTTAGAGGACCAGCTTAAAGGGCCAACCTTAAGGGGCCAGCTTAAAGGGCCAGCCTTAAAGGGCCAGCCTTAAAGGGCCAGCCTTAAAGGGCCAGCTTAAAGGGCCAGCCTTAAAGGGCCAGCCTTAAAAGGCCAGTCTTAAAGGGCCAGCCTTAGAGGGCCAGCTTAAAGGGCCAGCCTTAAAGAGACAGCTTAAAGGGCCAGCCTTAAAGGGCCAGCTTAAAGGGCCAGCCTTAGATGGCCAGCCTTAAGGGGCCAGCTTAAAGGGCCAGCCTTAAAGGGCCAGCCTTAAAGGGCCAGCCTTAGAGGGCCAGCCTTAAAGGGCCAGCCTTAAAGGGCCAGCCTTAAAGGGCCAGCCTTAGAGGGCCAGCCTTAAAGGGCCAGCTTAAAGGGCCAGCCTTTGAGGTCCAGCCTTAGAGGCCCAGCCTTAAAGGGCCAGTTTAAAGGGCCAGACTTAGCTGGCCAGCCTTAAAGGGCCAGCTTAAAGGGCCAACCTTAGATGGCCAGCCTTAAAGGGCCAGCTTAAAGGGCCAGCTTTAAGGGCCAGCTTAAAAGGCCAGCCTTAGAGGGCCAGCCTTAAAGGGCCAGCCTTAAAGAGCCAGCCTTAGAGGGCCAGCCTTAAAGGGCCAGCCTTAGAGGGCCAGCTTAAAGGGCCAGCCTTAAAGGGCCAGCTTAAAGGGCCAGCCTTAGAGGGCCAGCTTAAAGGGCCAGCCTTAAAGGGCCAGCTTAAAGGGCCAGCCTTAGAGGGCCAGCCTTAAGGGGCCAGCTTAAAGGGCCAGCTTAAAGGGCCAGCCTTAGATGGCCAGCCTTAAGGGGCCAGCTTAAAGGGCCAGCCTTAAAGGGCCAGCCTTAAAAGGCCAGCCTTAAAGGGCCAGCCTTAAAGGGCCAGTCTTAAAGGGCCAGCCTTAGAGGGCCAGCTTTAAAGGGCCAGCTTAAAGGGCCAGCCTTAGAGGGCCAGCTTAAAGGGCCAGCCTTAGAGGGCCAGCTTAAAGGGCCAGCCTTAAGGGGCCAGCTTAAAGGGCCAGCCTTAAAGGGCCAGCCTTAAAGGGCCAGCCTTTAAGGGCCAGCCTTAGAGGGCCAGCTTAAAGGGCCAGCCTTAGAGGGCCAGCTTAAAGGGCCAGCCTTAAGGGGCCAGCTTAAAGGGCCAGCCTTAAAGGGCCAGCCTTAAAGGGCCAGCTTGAATGGCCAGCCTTAAAGGGCCAGCTTAAAGGGCCAGCCTTAGAGGGCCAGCCTTAAGGGGCCAGCTTAAAGGGCCAGCCTTAAAGGGCCAGCCTTAAAGGGCCAGCCTTAGAGGGCCAGCTTAAAGGGCCAGCCTTAAAGGGCCAGTTTAAAGAGCCAGCCTTAGAGGGCCAGCCTTAAGGGGCCAGCTTAAAGGGCCAGCCTTAAAGGGCCATCTTAAAGGGCCAGCCTTAAGGGGCCAGCTTAAAGGGCCAGCCTTAGAGGGCCAGCTTAAAGGGCCAGCCTTAAGTGGCCAGCTTAAAGGGCCAGCCTTAAAGGCCCAGCCTTAAAGGGCCAGTCTTAAAGGGCCAGCTTTAAAGGGCCAGCTTAAAGGGCCAGCCTTAAAGGCACAGCTTAAAGGGCCAGCCTTAGAGGGCCAGCTTAAAGGGCCAGCCTTAAGGGGCCAGCTTAAAGGGCCAGCCTTAAAGGGCCAGCCTTAAAGGGCCAGCCTCAGAGGGCCAGCCTTAAAGGGCCAGCTTAAAGGGCCAGCTTTAAAGGGCCAGCTTAAAGGGCCAGCCTTAAAGGGCCAGCCTTAAAGGGCCAGCTTAAAGGGCCAGCCTTAAAGGGCCAGACTTAGAGGGCCAGACTTAAAGGGCCATCTTAAAGGGCCAGGCTTAAAGGGCCAGCTTAAAGGGCCAGCCTTAGAGGACCAGCATAAAGGGCCAGCCTTAAGGGGCCAGCTTAAAGGGCCAGCCTTAAAGGGCCAGCCTTAAAGGGCCAGCTTAAAGGGCCAGCCTTAGAGGACCAGCTTAAAGGGCCAGCCTTAAGGGGCCAGCTTAAAGGGCCAGCCTTAAAGGGCAAGCCTTAAAGGGCCAGCCTTAAAGGGCCAGCCTTAGAGGGCCAGCTTAAAGGGCCAGCCTTAGAGGGCCAGCTTAAAGGGCCAGCCTAAAGGGGCCAGCTTAAAGGGCCGGCCTTAAAGGGCCAGCCTTAAAGGGCCAGCCTTAAAGGGCCAGCTTAAAGGGCCAGCCTTAAAAGGCCAGCTTAAAGGGCCAGCCTTAGATGGCAAGCCTTAAAGGGCCAGCCTTAAAGGGCCAGCCTTAGAGGGCCAGCTTAAAGGGCCAGCCTTAGAGGGCCAGCTTAAAGGGCCAGCCTTAAAGGGCCAGCTTGAATGGCCAGCCTTAAAGGGCCAGCCTTAAAGGGCCAGCTTAAAGGGCAAGCCTTAAAGGGCCAGCTTAAAGGGCCAGCCTTAGAGGGCCAGCCTTAAGGGGCCAGCTTAAAGGGCCAGCCTTAAAGGGCCAGCCTTAAAGGGCCAGCCTTAGAGGGCCAGCTTAAAGGGCCAGCCTTAAAGGGCCAGTCTTAAAGGGCCAGCCTTAGAGGACCAGCCTTAAAGGGCCAGCTTAAAGGGCCAGCCTTAAAGGGCCAGCTTAAAGGGCCAGCCTTAAAGGGCCAGCTTAAAGGGCCAGCCTTAGCGGGCCAGCCTTAAAGGGCCAGCTTAAAGGGCCAGGCTTTGAGGTCCAGCCTTAGAGGCCCAGCCTTAAAGGGCCAGCTTAAAGGGCCAGCCTTAGAGGACCAGCTTAAAGGGCCAGCCTTTGAGGTCCAGCCTTAGAGGCCCAGCCTTAAAGGGCCAGCTTAAAGGGCCAGCCTTAGAGGACCAGCTTAAAGGGCCAACCTTAAGGGGCCAGCTTAAAGGGCCAGCCTTAAAGGGCCAGCCTTAAAGGGCCAGCCTTAAAGGGCCAGCTTAAAGGGCCAGCCTTAAAGGGCCAGCCTTAAAGGGCCAGCTTAAAGGGCCAGCCTTAGAGGGCCAGCTTAAAGGGCCAGCCTTAAAGAGACAGCTTAAAGGGCCAGCCTTAAAGGGCCAGCTTAAAGGGCCAGCCTTAGATGGCCAGCCTTAAGGGGCCAGCTTAAAGGGCCAGCCTTAAAGGGCCAGCCTAAAAGGGCCAGCCTTAGAGGGCCAGCCTTAAAGGGCCAGCCTTAAAGGGCCAGCCTTAAAGGGCCAGCCTTAGAGGGCCAGCCTTAAAGGGCCAGCTTAAAGGGCCAGCCTTTGAGGTCCAGCCTTAGAGGCCCAGCCTTAAAGGGCCAGTTTAAAGGGCCAGACTTAGCTGGCCAGCCTTAAAGGGCCAGCTTAAAGGGCCAACCTTAGATGGCCAGCCTTAAAGGGCCAGCTTAAAGGGCCAGCTTTAAGGGCCAGCTTAAAAGGCCAGCCTTAGAGGGCCAGCCTTAAAGGGCCAGCCTTAAAGGGCCAGCCTTAAAGAGCCAGCCTTAGAGGGCCAGCCTTAAAGGGCCAGCCTTAGAGGGCCAGCTTAAAGGGCCAGCCTTAAAGGGCCAGCTTAAAGGGCCAGCCTTAGAGGGCCAGCTTAAAGGGCCAGCCTTAAAGGGCCAGCTTAAAGGGCCAGCCTTAGAGGGCCAGCCTTAAGGGGCCAGCTTAAAGGGCCAGCTTAAAGGGCCAGCCTTAGATGGCCAGCCTTAAGGGGCCAGCTTAAAGGGCCAGCCTTAAAGGGCCAGCCTTAAAGGGCCAGCCTTAAAGGGCCAGCCTTAAAGGGCCAGCCTTAAAGGGCCAGTCTTAAAGGGCCAGCCTTAGAGGGCCAGCTTTAAAGGGCCAGCTTAAAGGGCCAGCCTTAGAGGGCCAGCTTAAAGGGCCAGCCTTAGAGGGCCAGCTTAAAGGGCCAGCCTTAAGGGGCCAGCTTAAAGGGCCAGCCTTAAAGGGCCAGCCTTAAAGGGCCAGCCTTTAAGGGCCAGCCTTAGAGGGCCAGCTTAAAGGGCCAGCCTTAGAGGGCCAGCTTAAAGGGCCAGCCTTAAGGGGCCAGCTTAAAGGGCCAGCCTTAAAGGGCCAGCCTTAAAGGGCCAGCTTGAATGGCCAGCCTTAAAGGGCCAGCTTAAAGGGCCAGCCTTAGAGGGCCAGCCTTAAGGGGCCAGCTTAAAGGGCCAGCCTTAAAGGGCCAGCCTTAAAGGGCCAGCCTTAGAGGGCCAGCTTAAAGGGCCAGCCTTAAAGGGCCAGTTTAAAGGGCCAGCCTTAGAGGGCCAGCCTTAAGGGGCCAGCTTAAAGGGCCAGCCTTAAAGGGCCATCTTAAAGGGCCAGCCTTAAGGGGCCAGCTTAAAGGGCCAGCCTTAGAGGGCCAGCTTAAAGGGCCAGCCTTAAGTGGCCAGCTTAAAGGGCCAGCCTTAAAGGCCCAGCCTTAAAGGGCCAGTCTTAAAGGGCCAGCTTTAAAGGGCCAGCTTAAAGGGCCAGCCTTAAAGGCACAGCTTAAAGGGCCAGCCTTAGAGGGCCAGCTTAAAGGGCCAGCCTTAAGGGGCCAGCTTAAAGGGCCAGCCTTAAAGGGCCAGCCTTAAAGGGCCAGCCTCAGAGGGCCAGCCTTAAAGGGCCAGCTTAAAGGGCCAGCTTTAAAGGGCCAGCTTAAAGGGCCAGCCTTAAAGGGCCAGCCTTAAAGGGCCAGCTTAAAGGGCCAGCCTTAAAGGGCCAGACTTAGAGGGCCAGACTTAAAGGGCCATCTTAAAGGGCCAGGCTTAAAGGGCCAGCTTAAAGGGCCAGCCTTAGAGGACCAGCATAAAGGGCCAGCCTTAAGGGGCCAGCTTAAAGGGCCAGCCTTAAAGGGCCAGCCTTAAAGGGCCAGCTTAAAGGGCCAGCCTTAGAGGACCAGCTTAAAGGGCCAGCCTTAAGGGGCCAGCTTAAAGGGCCAGCCTTAAAGGGCAAGCCTTAAAGGGCCAGCCTTAAAGGGCCAGCCTTAGAGGGCCAGCTTAAAGGGCCAGCCTTAGAGGGCCAGCTTAAAGGGCCAGCCTAAAGGGGCCAGCTTAAAGGGCCGGCCTTAAAGGGCCAGCCTTAAAGGGCCAGCCTTAAAGGGCCAGCTTAAAGGGCCAGCCTTAAAAGGCCAGCTTAAAGGGCCAGCCTTAGATGGCAAGCCTTAAAGGGCCAGCCTTAAAGGGCCAGCCTTAGAGGGCCAGCTTAAAGGGCCAGCCTTAGAGGGCCAGCTTAAAGGGCCAGCCTTAAAGGGCCAGCTTGAATGGCCAGCCTTAAAGGGCCAGCCTTAAAGGGCCAGCTTAAAGGGCAAGCCTTAAAGGGCCAGCTTAAAGGGCCAGCCTTAGAGGGCCAGCCTTAAGGGGCCAGCTTAAAGGGCCAGCCTTAAAGGGCCAGCCTTAAAGGGCCAGCCTTAGAGGGCCAGCTTAAAGGGCCAGCCTTAAAGGGCCAGTCTTAAAGGGCCAGCCTTAGAGGACCAGCCTTAAAGGGCCAGCCTTAAAGGGCCAGCCTTAAAGGGCCAGCCTTAGAGGGCCAGCCTTAAAGGGCCAGCTTAAAGTGCCAGCCTTTGAGGTCCAGCCTTAGAGGCCCAGCCTTAAAGGGCCAGTTTAAAGGGCCAGACTTAGATGGCCAGCCTTAAAGGGCCAGCTTAAAGGGCCAACCTTAGATGGCCAGCCTTAAAGGGCCAGCTTAAAGGGCCAGCTTTAAGGGCCAGCTTAAAAGGCCAGCCTTAGAGGGCCAGCCTTAAAGGGCCAGCCTTAAAGGGCCAGCCTTAAAGGGCCAGCCTTAGAGGGCCAGCCTTAAAGGGCCAGCCTTAGAGGCCCAGCTTAAAGGGCCAGCCTTAAAGGGCCAGCTTAAAGGGCCAGCCTTAGAGGGCCAGCTTAAAGGGCCAGCCTTAAAGGGCCAGCTTAAAGGGCCAGCCTTAGAGGGCCAGCCTTAAGGGGCCAGCTTAAAGGGCCAGCTTAAAGGGCCAGCCTTAAAGGGCCAGCTTAAAGGGCCAGCCTTAGAGGGCCAGCCTTAAGGGGCCAGCTTAAAGGGCCAGCTTAAAGGGCCAGCCTTAGATGGCCAGCCTAAAGGGGCCAGCTTAAAGGGCCAGCCTTAAAGGGCCAGCCTTAAAGGGCCAGCCTTAAAGGGCCAGTCTTAAAGGGCCAGCCTTAGAGGGCCAGCTTAAAGGGCCAGCCTTAAAGGGCCAGCTTAAAGGGCCAGCCTTAGAGGGCCAACTTTACAGGGCCAGCTTAAAGGGCCAGCCTTAAAAGGCCAGCTTAAAGGGTCAGCCTTAGAGGGCCAGCTTAAAGGGCCAGCCTTAAGGGGCCAGCTTAAAGGGTCAGCCTTAAAGGGCAAGCCTTAAAGGGCCAGCCTTAGAGGGCCAGCCTTAGAGGGCCAGCTTAAAGGGCCAGCCTTAGAGGGCCAGCTTAAAGGGCCAGCCTTAAGGGGCCAGCTTAAAGGGCCAGCCTCAAAGGGCCAGCCTTAAAGGGCCAGCCTTAAAGGGCCAGCTTAAAGGGCCAGCCTTAAAGGGCCAGCTTAAAGGGCCAGCCTTAAAGGGCCAGCCTTAAAGGGCCAGCTTTAGCGGGCCAGCCTTAAAGGGCCAGCTTAAAGGGCCAGCCTTTGAGGTCCAGCCTTAGAGGCCCAGCCTTAAAGGGCCAGCTTAAAGGGCCAGCCTTAGAGGACCAGCTTAAAGGGCCAGCCTTTGAGGTCCAGCCTTAGAGGCCCAGCCTTAAAGGGCCAGCTTAAAGGGCCAGCCTTAGAGGACCAGCTTAAAGGGCCAGCCTTAAGGGGCCAGCTTAAAGGGCCAGCCTTAAAGGGCCAGCCTTAAAGGGCCAGCCTTAAAGGGCCAGCTTAAAGGGCCAGCCTTAAAGGGCCAGCCTTAAAAGGCCAGTCTTAAAGGGCCAGCCTTAGAGGGCCAGCTTAAAGGGCCAGCCTTAAAGGGCCAGCTTAAAGGGCCAGCCTTAAAGGGCCAGCTTAAAGGGCCAGCCTTAAAGGGCCAGCCTTAGAGGGCCAGCCTTAAAGGGCCAGCCTTAAAGGGCCAGCCTTAAAGGGCCAGCCTTAGAGGGCCAGCCTTAAAGGGCCAGCTTAAAGGGCCAGCCTTTGAGGTCCAGCCTTAGAGGCCCAGCCTTTAAGGGCCAGTTTAAAGGGCCAGACTTAGCTGGCCAGCCTTAAAGGGCCAGCTTAAAGGGCCAGCTTTAAGGGCCAGCTTAAAAGGCCAGCCTTAGAGGGCCAGCCTTAAAGGGCCAGCCTTAAAGGGCCAGCCTTAAAGAGCCAGCCTTAGAGGGCCAGCCTTAAAGGGCCAGCCTTAGAGGGCCAGCTTAAAGGGCCAGCCTTAAAGGGCCAGCTTAAAGGGCCAGCCTTAGAGGGCCAGCTTAAAGGGCCAGCCTTAAAGGGCCAGCTTAAAGGGCCAGCCTTAGAGGGCCAGCCTTAAGGGGCCAGCTTAAAGGGCCAGCTTAAAGGGCCAGCTTAAAGGGCCAGCCTTAGATGGCCAGCCTTAAGGGGCCAGCTTAAAGGGCCAGCCTTAAAGGGCCAGCCTTAAAGGGCCAGCCTTAAAGGGCCAGCCTTAAAGGGCCAGCCTTAAAGGGCCAGCCTTAAAGGGCCAGTCTTAAAGGGCCAGCCTTAGAGGGCCAGCTTTAAAGGGCCAGCTTAAAGGGCCAGCCTTAGAGGGCCAGCTTAAAGGGCCAGCCTTAGAGGGCCAGCTTAAAGGGCCAGCCTTAAGGGGCCAGCTTAAAGGGCCAGCCTTAAAGGGCCAGCCTTAAAGGGCCAGCCTTTAAGGGCCAGCCTTAGAGGGCCAGCTTAAAGGGCCAGCCTTAGAGGGCCAGCTTAAAGGGCCAGCCTTAAGGGGCCAGCTTAAAGGGCCAGCCTTAAAGGGCCAGCCTTAAAGGGCCAGCCTTAAAGGGCCAGCTTGAATGGCCAGCCTTAAAGGGCCAGCTTAAAGGGCCAGCCTTAGAGGGCCAGCCTTAAGGGGCCAGCTTAAAGGGCCAGCCTTAAAGGGCCAGCCTTAAAGGGCCAGCCTTAGAGGGCCAGCTTAAAGGGCCAGCCTTAAAGGGCCAGCTTAAAGGGCCAGCCTTAGAGGGCCAGCCTTAAGGGGCCAGCTTAAAGGGCCAGCCTTAAAGGGCCAGCCTTAAAGGGCCAGCCTTAGAGGGCCAGCTTAAAGGGCCAGCCTTAAAGGGCCAGTTTAAAGGGCCAGCCTTAGAGGGCCAGCCTTAAGGGGCCAGCTTAAAGGGCCAGCCTTAAAGGGCCATCTTAAAGGGCCAGCCTTAAGGGGCCAGCTTAAAGGGCCAGCCTTAGAGGGCCAGCTTAAAGGGCCAGCCTTAAGTGGCCAGCTTAAAGGGCCAGCCTTAAAGGCCCAGCCTTAAAGGGCCAGTCTTAAAGGGCCAGCTTTACAGGGCCAGCTTTACAGGGCCAGCTTAAAGGGCCAGCCTTAAAGGCACAGCTTAAAGGGCCAGCCTTAGAGGGCCAGCTTAAAGGGCCAGCCTTAAGGGGCCAGCTTAAAGGGCCAGCCTTAAAGGGCCAGCCTTAAAGGGCCAGCCTCAGAGGGCCAGCCTTAAAGGGCCAGCTTAAAGGGCCAGCTTTAAAGGGCCAGCTTAAAGGGCCAGCCTTAAAGGGCCAGCCTTAAAGGGCCAGCTTAAAGGGCCAGCCTTAAAGGGCCAGACTTAGAGGGCCAGACTTAAAGGGCCATCTTAAAGGGCCAGGCTTAAAGGGCCAGCTTAAAGGGCCAGCCTTAGAGGACCAGCATAAAGGGCCAGCCTTAAGGGGCCAGCTTAAAGGGCCAGCCTTAAAGGGCCAGCCTTAAAGGGCCAGCTTAAAGGGCCAGCCTTAGAGGACCAGCTTAAAGGGCCAGCCTTAAGGGGCCAGCTTAAAGGGCCAGCCTTAAAGGGCAAGCCTTAAAGGGCCAGCCTTAAAGGGCCAGCCTTAGAGGGCCAGCTTAAAGGGCCAGCCTTAGAGGACCAGCTTAAAGGGCCAGCCTTTGAGGTCCAGCCTTAGAGGCCCAGCCTTAAAGGGCCAGCTTAAAGGGCCAGCCTTAGAGGACCAGCTTAAAGGGCCAGCCTTAAGGGGCCAGCTTAAAGGGCCAGCCTTAAAGGGCCAGCCTTAAAGGGCCAGCCTTAAAGGGCCAGCTTAAAGGGCCAGCCTTAAAGGGCCAGCCTTAAAAGGCCAGTCTTAAAGGGCCAGCCTTAGAGGGCCAGCTTAAAGGGCCAGCCTTAAAGGGCCAGCTTAAAGGGCCAGCCTTAAAGGGCCAGCTTAAAGGGCCAGCCTTAGATGGCCAGCCTTAAGGGGCCAGCTTAAAGGGCCAGCCTTAAAGGGCCAGCCTTAAAGGGCCAGCCTTAGAGGGCCAGCCTTAAAGGGCCAGCCTTAAAGGGCCAGCCTTAAAGGGCCAGCCTTAGAGGGCCAGCCTTAAAGGGCCAGCTTAAAGGGCCAGCCTTTGAGGTCCAGCCTTAGAGGCCCAGCCTTAAAGGGCCAGTTTAAAGGGCCAGACTTAGCTGGCCAGCCTTAAAGGGCCAGCTTAAAGGGCCAGCTTTAAGGGCCAGCTTAAAAGGCCAGCCTTAGAGGGCCAGCCTTAAAGGGCCAGCCTTAAAGGGCCAGCCTTAAAGAGCCAGCCTTAGAGGGCCAGCCTTAAAGGGCCAGCCTTAGAGGGCCAGCTTAAAGGGCCAGCCTTAAAGGGCCAGCCTTAAAGGGCCAGTCTTAAAGGGCCAGCCTTAGAGGGCCAGCTTTAAAGGGCCAGCTTAAAGGGCCAGCCTTAGAGGGCCAGCTTAAAGGGCCAGCCTTAGAGGGCCAGCTTAAAGGGCCAGCCTTAAGGGGCCAGCTTAAAGGGCCAGCCTTAAAGGGCCAGCCTTAAAGGGCCAGCCTTTAAGGGCCAGCCTTAGAGGGCCAGCTTAAAGGGCCAGCCTTAGAGGGCCAGCTTAAAGGGCCAGCTTAAAGGGCCAGCCTTAAAGGGCCAGCCTTAAAGGGCCAGCCTTAAAGGGCCAGCTTGAATGGCCAGCCTTAAAGGGCCAGCTTAAAGGGCCAGCCTTAGAGGGCCAGCCTTAAGGGGCCAGCTTAAAGGGCCAGCCTTAAAGGGCCAGCCTTAAAGGGCCAGCCTTAGAGGGCCAGCTTAAAGGGCCAGCCTTAAAGGGCCAGCTTAAAGGGCCAGCCTTAGAGGGCCAGCCTTAAGGGGCCAGCTTAAAGGGCCAGCCTTAAAGGGCCAGCCTTAAAGGGCCAGCCTTAGAGGGCCAGCTTAAAGGGCCAGCCTTAAAGGGCCAGTTTAAAGGGCCAGCCTTAGAGGGCCAGCCTTAAGGGGCCAGCTTAAAGGGCCAGCCTTAAAGGGCCATCTTAAAGGGCCAGCCTTAAGGGGCCAGCTTAAAGGGCCAGCCTTAGAGGGCCAGCTTAAAGGGCCAGCCTTAAGTGGCCAGCTTAAAGGGCCAGCCTTAAAGGCCCAGCCTTAAAGGGCCAGTCTTAAAGGGCCAGCTTTACAGGGCCAGCTTTACAGGGCCAGCTTAAAGGGCCAGCCTTAAAGGCACAGCTTAAAGGGCCAGCCTTAGAGGGCCAGCTTAAAGGGCCAGCCTTAAGGGGCCAGCTTAAAGGGCCAGCCTTAAAGGGCCAGCCTTAAAGGGCCAGCCTCAGAGGGCCAGCCTTAAAGGGCCAGCTTAAAGGGCCAGCTTTAAAGGGCCAGCTTAAAGGGCCAGCCTTAAAGGGCCAGCTTAAAGGGCCAGCCTTAAAGGGCCAGACTTAGAGGGCCAGACTTAAAGGGCCATCTTAAAGGGCCAGGCTTAAAGGGCCAGCTTAAAGGGCCAGCCTTAGAGGACCAGCATAAAGGGCCAGCCTTAAGGGGCCAGCTTAAAGGGCCAGCCTTAAAGGGCCAGCCTTAAAGGGCCAGCTTAAAGGGCCAGCCTTAGAGGACCAGCTTAAAGGGCCAGCCTTAAGGGGCCAGCTTAAAGGGCCAGCCTTAAAGGGCAAGCCTTAAAGGGCCAGCCTTAAAGGGCCAGCCTTAGAGGGCCAGCTTAAAGGGCCAGCCTTAGAGGGCCAGCTTAAAGGGCCAGCCTAAAGGGGCCAGCTTAAAGGGCCGGCCTTAAAGGGCCAGCCTTAAAGGGCCAGCTTAAAGGGCCAGCCTTAAAAGGCCAGCTTAAAGGGCCAGCCTTAGATAGCAAGCCTTAAAGGGCCAGCCTTAAAGGGCCAGCCTTAGAGGGCCAGCTTAAAGGGCCAGCCTTAGAGGGCCAGCTTAAAGGGCCAGCCTTAAGGGGCCAGCTTAAAGGGCCGGCCTTAAAGGGCCAGCCTTAAAGGGCCAGCTTAAAGGGCCAGCCTTAAAGGGCCAGCTTAAAGGGCCAGCCTTAGATGGCCAGCCTTAAGGGGCCAGCTTAAAGGGCCAGCCTTAAAGGGCCAGCCTTAAAGGGCCAGCCTTAAAGGGCCAGCTTAAAGGGCCAGCCTTAAAGGGCCAGCTTAAAGGGCCAGCCTTAAAGGGCCAGCCTTAAAGGGCCAGCTTGAATGGCCAGCCTTAAAGGGCCAGCCTTAAAGGGCCAGCTTAAAGGGCAAGCCTTAAAGGGCCAGCTTAAAGGGCCAGCCTTAAAGGGCCAGCCTTAAAGGGCCAGCCTTAGAGGGCCAGCCGTAAAGGGCCAGCTTAAAGGGCCAGCCTTTGAGGTCCAGCCTTAGAGGCCCAGCCTTAAAGGGCCAGTTTAAAGGGCCAGACTTAGATGGCCAGCCTTAAAGGGCCAGCTTAAAGGGCCAACCTTAGATGGCCAGCCTTAAAGGGCCAGCTTAAAGGGCCAGCTTAAAAGGCCAGCCTTAGAGGGCCAGCCTTAAAGGGCCAGCCTTAAAGGGCCTGCCTTAAAGGGCCAGCCTTAAAGGGCCAGCCTTAGAGGGCCAGCCTTAAAGGGCCAGCCTTAGAGGGCCAGCTTAAAGGGCCAGCCTTAAAGGGCCAGCTTAAAGGGCCAGCCTTAGAGGGCCAGCTTAAAGGGCCAGCCTTAAAGGGCCAGCTTAAAGGGCCAGCCTTAGAGGGCCAGCCTTAAGGGGCCAGCTTAAAGGGCCAGCTTAAAGGGCCAGCCTTAGATGGCCAGCCTTAAGGGGCCAGCTTAAAGGGCCAGCCTTAAAGGGCCAGCCTTAAAGGGCCAGCCTTAAAGGGCCAGTCTTAAAGGGCCAGCCTTAGAGGGCCAGCTTTAAAGGGCCAGCTTAAAGGGCCAGCCTTAAAGGGCCAGCCTTAGAGGGCCAGACTTAAAGGGCCATCTTAAAGGGCCAGGCTTAAAGGGCCAGCTTAAAGGGCCAGCCTTAGAGGGCCAGCTTAAAGGGCCAGCTTTAAGGGGCCAGCTTAAAGGGCCAGCCTTAAGGGGCCAGCTTAAAGGGCCAGCCTTAAAGGGCAAGCCTTAAAGGGCCAGCCTTAAAGGGCCAGCTTTAGAGGGCCAGCTTAAAGGGCCAGCCTTAAAGGGACAGCCTTAAAGGGCCAGCTTAAAGGGCCAGCCTTAAAGGGCCAGCTTAAAGGGCCAGCCTTAAAGGGCAAGCCTTAAAGGGCCAGCCTTAAAGGGCCAGCCTTAGAGGGCCAACTTAAAGGGCCAGCCTTAGAGGGCCAGCTTAAAGGGCCAGCCTTAAGGGGCAAGCTTTAAAGGGCCAGTCTTAAAGGGCCAGCCTTAGAGGGCCAGCCTTAAACGGCCAGCTTAAAGGCCCAGCCTTAAAGGGCCAGCTTAAAGGGCCGGCCTTAAAAGGCCAGCCTTAAAGGGCCAGCTTAAAGGGCCAGCCTTAAAGGGCCAGCTTAAAGGGCCAGGCTTAGAGGGCCAGCCTTAAGGGGCCAGCTTAAAGGGCCAGCCTTAAAGGGCCAGCCTTAGAGGGCCAGCTTAAAGGGCCAGCCTTAGAGGGCCAGCTTAAAGGGCCAGCCTTAAGGGGCCAGCTTAAAGGGCCAGCCTTAAAGGGCCAGCCTTAAAGGGCCAGTCTTAAAGGGCCAGCCTTAGAGGGCCAGCTTTAAAGGGCCAGCTTAAAGGGCCAGCCTTAAAGGGCCAGCTTAAAGGGCCAGCCTTAAAGGGCCAGCCTTAGAAGGCCAGCTTAAAGGGCCAGCCTTAAGGGGCCAGCTTTAAAGGGCCAGTCTTAAAGGGCCAGCCTTAGAGGGCCAGCCTTAAAGGGCCAGCTTAAAGGGCCAGCCTTAAAGGGCCAGCTTAAAGGGCCGGCCTTAAAGGGCCAGCCTTAAAGGGCCAGCTTAAAGGGCCAGCCTTAAAGGGCCAGCTTAAAGGGCCAGCCTTAGAGGGCCAGCCTTAAGGGGCCAGCTTAAAGGGCCAGCCTAAAGGGCCAGCCTTAAAGGGCAAGCCTTAAAGGGCCAGCCTTTCAGGGCCAGCCTTAGAGGGCCAGCTTAAAGGGCCAGCCTTAGAGGGCGAGCTTAAAGGGCCAGCCTTAAGGGGCCAGCTTAAAGGGCCAGCCTTAAAGGGCCAGCCTTAAAGGGCCAGCCTTAAAGGGCCAGCTTAAAGGGCCAGCCTTAAAGGGCCAGCTTAAAGGGCCAGCCTTAAAGGGCCAGCCTTAAATAGCCAGCTTGAATGGCCAGCCTTAAAGGGCCAGCTTAAAGGGCCAGCCTTAAAGGGCCAGCCTTAGAGGGCCAGCCTTAAGGGGCCAGCCTTAAAGGGCCAGCCTTAAAGGGCCAGCCTTAGAGGGCCAGCTTAAAGGGCCAGCCTTAAAGGGCCAGCTTAAAGGGCCAGCCTTAGAGGGCCAGCCTTAAAGGGCCAGCTTAAAGGGCCAGCCTTAAAGGGCCAGCCTTAAAGGGCCAGCCTTAAAGGGCCATCCTAAGATGGCCAGCTTAAAGGGCCAGCCTTAGAGGGCCAGCTTAAAGGGCCAGCCTTAAAGGGCCAGCCTTAAAGGGCCAGCCTTAGAGGGCCAGCTTAAAGGGCCAGCCTTAAAGGGCCAGCTTAAAGGGCCAGCCTTAGAGGGCCAGCCTTAAGGGGCCAGCTTAAAGGGCCAGCCTTAAGGGGCCAGCTTTAAAGGGCCAGTCTTAAAGGGCCAGCCTTAGAGGGCCAGCCTTAAAGGGCCAGCTTAAAGGGCCAGCCTTAAAGGGCCAGCTTAAAGGGCCGGCCTTAAAGGGCGAGCCTTAAAGGGCCAGCTTAAAGGGCCAGCCTTAAAGGGCCAGCTTAAAGGGCCAGCCTTAGAGGGCCAGCCTTAAAGGGCCAGCTTAAAGGGCCAGCCTTAAAGGGCCAGCCTTAAAGGGCCATCTTAAAGGGCCAGGCTTAAAGGGCCAGCTTAAAGGGCCAGCCTTAGATGGCCAGCTTAAAGGGCCAGCTTAAAAGGCCAGCCTTAGAGGGTCAGCCTTAAAGGGCCAGCTTAAAGGGCCAGCCTTAAAGGGCCAGCTTAAAGGGCCAGCCTTAAAGGGCCAGCCTTAAAGGGCCAGCCTTAAAGGGCCAGCCTTAGATGGCCAGCTTAAAGGGCCAGCCTTAGAGGGCCAGCTTAAAGGGCCAGCCTTAAGGGGCCAGCTTAAAGGGCCAGCCTTAAAGGGCCAGTCTTAAAGGGCCAGCCTTAGAGGGCCAGCTTTACAGGGTCAGCTTAAAGGGCCAGCCTTAAAGGGCCAGCTTAAAGGGCCAGCCTTAAAGGGCCAGCCTTAGAGGACCAGCTTTAAAGGGCCAGCTTAAAGGGCCAGCCTTAAAGGGCCAGCTTAAAGGGCCAGCCTTAAAGGGCCAGCTTAAAGGGCCAGCCTTAGATGGCCAGCCTTAAGGGGCCAGCTTAAAGGGCCAGCCTTAAAGGGCCAGCCTTAAAGGGCCAGCCTTAAAGGGCCAGCCTTAAAGGGCCAGCCTTAAAGGGCCAGCCTTAAAGGGCCAGCTTAAAGGGCCAGCCTTAAGGGGCCAGCTTAAAGGGCCAGCCTTAAAGGGCCAGCTTAAAGGGCCAGCCTTAAAGGGCCAGCTTAAAGGGCCAGCCTTAGATGGCCAGCCTTAAGGGGCCAGCTTAAAGGGCCAGCCTTAAAGGGCCAGCCTTAAAGGGCCGGCCTTAAAGGGCCGGCCTTAAAGGGCCAGCCTTAAAGGGCCAGCCTTAAAGGGCCAGCCTTAGAGGGCCAGCCTTAAAGGGCCAGCTTAAAGGGCCAGCCTTTGAGGTCCAGCCTTAGAGGCCCAGCCTTAAAGGGCCAGTTTAAAGGGCCAGACTTAGATGGCCAGCCTTAAAGGGCCAGCTTAAAGGGCCAACCTTAGATGGCCAGCCTTAAAGGGCCAGCTTAAAGGGCCAGCTTTAAGGGCCAGCTTAAAAGGCCAGCCTTAGAGGGCCAGCCTTAAAGGGCCAGCCTTAAAGGGCCAGCCTTAAAGGGCCAGCCTTAGAGGGCCAGCCTTAAAGGGCCAGCCTTAGAGGGCCAGCTTAAAGGGCCAGCCTTAAAGGGCCAGCTTAAAGGGCCAGCCTTAGAGGGCCAGCTTAAAGGGCCAGCCTTAAAGGGCCAGCTTAAAGGGCCAGCCTTAAGGGGCCAGCTTAAAGGGCCAGCTTAAAGGGCCAGCCTTAGATGGCCAGCCTTAAGGGGCCAGTTTAAAGGGCCAGCCTTAAAGGGCCAGCCTTAAAGGGCCAGCCTTAAAGGGCCAGTCTTAAAGGGCCAGCCTTAGAGGGCCAGCTTTAAAGGGCCAGCTTAAAGGGCCAGCCTTAGAGGGCCAGCTTAAAGGGCCAGCCTTAGAGGGCCAGCTTAAAGGGCCAGCCTTAAGGGGCCAGCTTAAAGGGCCAGCCTTAAAGGGCCAGCCTTAAAGGGCCAGCCTTTAAGGGCCAGCCTTAGAGGGCCAGCTTAAAGGGCCAGCCTTAAGGGGCCAGCTTAAAGGGCCAGCCTTAAAGGGCCAGCCTTAAAGGGCCAGCTTGAATGGCCAGCCTTAAAGGGCCAGCCTTAAAGGGCCAGCTTAAAGGGCCAGCCTTAAAGGGCCAGCTTAAAGGGCCAGCCTTAGAGGGCCAGCCTTAAGGGGCCAGCTTAAAGGGCCAGCCTTAAAGGGCCAGCCTTAAAGGGCCAGCCTTAGAGGGCCAGCTTAAAGGGCCAGCCTTAAAGGGCCAGTTTAAAGGGCCAGCCTTAGAGGGCCAGCCTTAAGGGGCCAGCTTAAAGGGCCAGCCTTAAAGGGCCATCTTAAAGGGCCAGCCTTAAGGGGCCATCTTAAAGGGCCAGCCTTAGAGGGCCAGCTTAAAGGGCCAGCCTTAAGTGGCCAGCTTAAAGGGCCAGCCTTAAAGGCCCAGCCTTAAAGGGCCAGTCTTAAAGGGCCAGCTTTACAGGGCCAGCTTAAAGGGCCAGCCTTAAAGGCACAGCTTAAAGGGCCAGCCTTAGAGGGCCAGCTTAAAGGGCCAGCCTTAAGGGGCCAGCTTAAAGGGCCAGCCTTAAAGGGCCAGCTTAAAGGGCCAGCCTTAAAGGGCCAGCTTAAAGGGCCAGCCTTAGATGGCCAGCCTTAAGGGGCCAGCTTAAAGGGCCAGCCTTAGATGGCCAGCTTAAAGGGCCAGCCTTAGAGGGCCAGCTTAAAGGGCCAGCCTTAAGGGGCCAGCTTAAAGGGCCAGCCTTAAAGGGCCAGTCTTAAAGGGCCAGCCTTAGAGGGCCAGCTTTACAGGGTCAGCTTAAAGGGCCAGCCTTAAAGGGCCAGCTTAAAGGGCCAGCCTTAAAGGGCCAGTCTTAAAGGGCCAGCCTTAGAGGACCAGCCTTAAAGGGCCAGCTTAAAGGGCCAGCCTTAAAGGGCCAGCTTAAAGGGCCAGCCTTAAAGGGCCAGCTTAAAGGGCCAGCCTTAGATGGCCAGCCTTAAGGGGCCAGCTTAAAGGGCCAGCCTTAAAGGGCCAGCCTTAAAGGGCCAGCCTTAAAGGGCCAGCCTTAAAGGGCCAGCCTTAAAGGGCCAGCCTTAAAGGGCCAGCTTAAAGGGCCAGCCTTAAGGGGCCAGCTTAAAGGGCCAGCCTTAAAGGGCCAGCTTAAAGGGCCAGCCTTAAAGGGCCAGCTTAAAGGGCCAGCCTTAGATGGCCAGCCTTAAGGGGCCAGCTTAAAGGGCCAGCCTTAAAGGGCCAGCCTTAAAGGGCCGGCCTTAAAGGGCCGGCCTTAAAGGGCCAGCCTTAAAGGGCCAGCCTTAAAGGGCCAGCCTTAGAGGGCCAGCCTTAAAGGGCCAGCTTAAAGGGCCAGCCTTTGAGGTCCAGCCTTAGAGGCCCAGCCTTAAAGGGCCAGTTTAAAGGGCCAGACTTAGATGGCCAGCCTTAAAGGGCCAGCTTAAAGGGCCAACCTTAGATGGCCAGCCTTAAAGGGCCAGCTTAAAGGGCCAGCTTTAAGGGCCAGCTTAAAAGGCCAGCCTTAGAGGGCCAGCCTTAAAGGGCCAGCCTTAAAGGGCCAGCCTTAAAGGGCCAGCCTTAGAGGGCCAGCCTTAAAGGGCCAGCCTTAGAGGGCCAGCCTTAAAGGGCCAGCTTAAAGGGCCAGCCTTAGAGGGCCAGCTTAAAGGGCCAGCCTTAAAGGGCCAGCTTAAAGGGCCAGCCTTAAGGGGCCAGCTTAAAGGGCCAGCTTAAAGGGCCAGCCTTAGATGGCCAGCCTTAAGGGGCCAGTTTAAAGGGCCAGCCTTAAAGGGCCAGCCTTAAAGGGCCAGCCTTAAAGGGCCAGTCTTAAAGGGCCAGCCTTAGAGGGCCAGCTTTAAAGGGCCAGCTTAAAGGGCCAGCCTTAGAGGGCCAGCTTAAAGGGCCAGCCTTAGAGGGCCAGCTTAAAGGGCCAGCCTTAAGGGGCCAGCTTAAAGGGCCAGCCTTAAAGGGCCAGCCTTAAAGGGCCAGCCTTTAAGGGCCAGCCTTAGAGGGCCAGCTTAAAGGGCCAGCCTTAGAGGGCCAGCTTAAAGGGCCAGCCTTAAGGGGCCAGCTTAAAGGGCCAGCCTTAAAGGGCCAGCCTTAAAGGGCCAGCTTGAATGGCCAGCCTTAAAGGGCCAGCCTTAAAGGGCTAGCTTAAAGGGCCAGCCTTAAAGGGCCAGCTTAAAGGGCCAGCCTTAGAGGGCCAGCCTTAAGGGGCCAGCTTAAAGGGCCAGCCTTAAAGGGCCAGCCTTAAAGGGCCAGCCTTAGAGGGCCAGCTTAAAGGGCCAGCCTTAAAGGGCCAGTTTAAAGGGCCAGCCTTAGAGGGCCAGCCTTAAGGGGCCAGCTTAAAGGGCCAGCCTTAAAGGGCCATCTTAAAGGGCCAGCCTTAAGGGGCCATCTTAAAGGGCCAGCCTTAGAGGGCCAGCTTAAAGGGCCAGCCTTAAGTGGCCAGCTTAAAGGGCCAGCCTTAAAGGCCCAGCCTTAAAGGGCCAGTCTTAAAGGGCCAGCTTTACAGGGCCAGCTTAAAGGGCCAGCCTTAAAGGCACAGCTTAAAGGGCCAGCCTTAGAGGGCCAGCTTAAAGGGCCAGCCTTAAGGGGCCAGCTTAAAGGGCCAGCCTTAAAGGGCCAGCCTTAAAGGGCCAGCCTCAGAGGGCCAGCCTCAGAGGGCCAGCTTTAAAGGGCCAGCTTAAAGGGCCAGCCTTAAAGGGCCAGCCTTAAAGGGCCAGCTTAAAGGGCCAGCCTTAAAGGGCCAGACTTAGATGGCCAGCTTAAAGGGCCAGCCTTAGAGGGCCAGCTTAAAGGGCCAGCCTTAAGGGGCCAGCTTAAAGGGCCAGCCTTAAAGGGCCAGTCTTAAAGGGCCAGCCTTAGAGGGCCAGCTTTACAGGGTCAGCTTAAAGGGCCAGCCTTAAAGGGCCAGCTTAAAGGGCCAGCCTTAAAGGGCCAGTCTTAAAGGGCCAGCCTTAGAGGACCAGCCTTAAAGGGCCAGCTTAAAGGGCCAGCCTTAAAGGGCCAGCTTAAAGGGCCAGCCTTAAAGGGCCAGCTTAAAGGGCCAGCCTTAGATGGCCAGCCTTAAGGGGCCAGCTTAAAGGGCCAGCCTTAAAGGGCCAGCCTTAAAGGGCCAGCCTTAAAGGGCCAGCCTTAAAGGGCCAGCCTTAAAGGGCCAGCCTTAAAGGGCCAGCTTAAAGGGCCAGCCTTAAGGGGCCAGCTTAAAGGGCCAGCCTTAAAGGGCCAGCTTAAAGGGCCAGCCTTAAAGGGCCAGCTTAAAGGGCCAGCCTTAGATGGCCAGCCTTAAGGGGCCAGCTTAAAGGGCCAGCCTTAAAGGGCCAGCCTTAAAGGGCCGGCCTTAAAGGGCCGGCCTTAAAGGGCCAGCCTTAAAGGGCCAGCCTTAAAGGGCCAGCCTTAGAGGGCCAGCCTTAAAGGGCCAGCTTAAAGGGCCAGCCTTTGAGGTCCAGCCTTAGAGGCCCAGCCTTAAAGGGCCAGTTTAAAGGGCCAGACTTAGATGGCCAGCCTTAAAGGGCCAGCTTAAAGGGCCAACCTTAGATGGCCAGCCTTAAAGGGCCAGCTTAAAGGGCCAGCTTTAAGGGCCAGCTTAAAAGGCCAGCCTTAGAGGGCCAGCCTTAAAGGGCCAGCCTTAAAGGGCCAGCCTTAAAGGGCCAGCCTTAGAGGGCCAGCCTTAAAGGGCCAGCCTTAGAGGGCCAGCTTAAAGGGCCAGCCTTAAAGGGCCAGCTTAAAGGGCCAGCCTTAGAGGGCCAGCTTAAAGGGCCAGCCTTAAAGGGCCAGCTTAAAGGGCCAGCCTTAAGGGGCCAGCTTAAAGGGCCAGCTTAAAGGGCCAGCCTTAGATGGCCAGCCTTAAGGGGCCAGTTTAAAGGGCCAGCCTTAAAGGGCCAGCCTTAAAGGGCCAGCCTTAAAGGGCCAGTCTTAAAGGGCCAGCCTTAGAGGGCCAGCTTTAAAGGGCCAGCTTAAAGGGCCAGCCTTAGAGGGCCAGCTTAAAGGGCCAGCCTTAGAGGGCCAGCTTAAAGGGCCAGCCTTAAGGGGCCAGCTTAAAGGGCCAGCCTTAAAGGGCCAGCCTTAAAGGGCCAGCCTTTAAGGGCCAGCCTTAGAGGGCCAGCTTAAAGGGCCAGCCTTAGAGGGCCAGCTTAAAGGGCCAGCCTTAAGGGGCCAGCTTAAAGGGCCAGCCTTAAAGGGCCAGCCTTAAAGGGCCAGCTTGAATGGCCAGCCTTAAAGGGCCAGCCTTAAAGGGCCAGCTTAAAGGGCCAGCCTTAAAGGGCCAGCTTAAAGGGCCAGCCTTAGAGGGCCAGCCTTAAGGGGCCAGCTTAAAGGGCCAGCCTTAAAGGGCCAGCCTTAAAGGGCCAGCCTTAGAGGGCCAGCTTAAAGGGCCAGCCTTAAAGGGCCAGTTTAAAGGGCCAGCCTTAGGGGGCCAGCCTTAAGGGGCCAGCTTAAAGGGCCAGCCTTAAAGGGCCATCTTAAAGGGCCAGCCTTAAGGGGCCATCTCAAAGGGCCAGCCTTAGAGGGCCAGCTTAAACGGCCAGCCTTAAGTGGCCAGCTTAAAGGGCCAGCCTTAAAGGCCCAGCCTTAAAGGGCCAGTCTTAAAGGGCCAGCTTTACAGGGCCAGCTTAAAGGGCCAGCCTTAAAGGCACAGCT
The DNA here is from genome assembly GCF_037039965.1 of Doryrhamphus excisus. Lineage (NCBI taxonomy): Eukaryota > Metazoa > Chordata > Actinopteri > Syngnathiformes > Syngnathidae > Doryrhamphus > Doryrhamphus excisus. The sequence goes on from NC_136370.1 coordinate 741,417, forward strand.
TAAAGGGCCAGCCTTAGAGGGCCAGCTTAAAGGGCCAGCCTTAAGGGGCCAGCTTAAAGGGCCAGCCTTAAAGGGCCAGCCTTAAAGGGCCAGCCTCAGAGGGCCAGCCTCAGAGGGCCAGCTTTAAAGGGCCAGCTTAAAGGGCCAGCCTTAAAGGGCCAGCCTTAAAGGGCCAGCTTAAAGGGCCAGCCTTAAAGGGCCAGACTTAGAGGGCCAGACTTAAAGGGCCATCTTAAAGGGCCAGGCTTAAAGGGCCAGCTTAAAGGGCCAGCCTTAGAGGACCAGCTTAAAGGGCCAGCCTTAAGGGGCCAGCTTAAAGGGCCAGCCTTAAAGGGCCAGCCTTAAAGGGCCAGCTTAAAGGGCCAGCCTTAGAGGACCAGCTTAAAGGGCCAGCCTTAAGGGGCCAGCTTAAAGGGCCAGCCTTAAGGGGCCAGCTTAAAGGGCCAGCCTTAAAGGGCCAGCCTTAGAGGGCCAGCTTAAAGGGCCAGCCTTAGAGGGCCAGCTTAAAGGGCCAGCCTAAAGGGGCCAGCTTAAAGGGCCGGCCTTAAAGGGCCAGCCTTAAAGGGCCAGCTTAAAGGGCCAGCCTTAAAAGGCCAGCTTAAAGGGCCAGCCTTAGATGGCAAGCCTTAAAGGGCCAGCCTTAAAGGGCCAGCCTTAGAGGGCCAGCCTTAAGGGGCCAGCTTAAAGGGCCAGCCTTAAAGGGCCATTCTTAAAGGGCCAGCCTTAGAGGGCCAGCTTAAAGGGCCAGCCTTAAAGGGCCAGCTTAAAGGGCCAGCCTTAGAGGGCCAGCCTTAAGGAGCCAGCTTAAAGGGCCAGCCTTAAAGGGCCAGCCTTAAAGGGCCAGCCTTAAAGGGCCAGCCTTAGATGGCCAGCTTAAAGGGCCAGCCTTAAAGGGCCAGCCTTAAGGGGCCAGCTTAAAGGGCCAGCTTTACAGGGCCAGCTTAAAGGGCCAGCCTTAAAGGGCCAGCTTAAAGGGCCAGCCTTAGAGGGCCAGCTTAAAGGGCCAGCCCTAGAGGGCCAGCTTAAAGGGCCAGCCTTAAGGGGCCAGCTTAAAGGGCCAGCCTTAAAGGGCCAGCCTTAAAGGGCCAGCCTTAGAGGGCCAGCCTTAAAGGGCCAGCTTAAAGGGCCAGCCTTAAAGGGCCATCTTAAAGGGCCAGCCTTAAAGGGCCAGCCTTAAAGGGCCAGCTTAAAGGGCCAGCCTTAAAGGGCCAGCTTAAAGGGCCAGCCTTAAGGGGCCAGCTTAAAGGGCCAGCCTTAAAGGGCCAGCCTTAAAGGGCCAGCCTTAAAGGTCCAGCCTTAGATGGCCAGCTTAAAGGGCCAGCCTTAAAGGGCCAGCCTTAAGGGGCCAGCTTAAAGGGCCAGCTTTACAGGGCCAGCTTAAAGGGCCAGCCTTAAAGGGCCAGCTTAAAGGGCCAGCCTTAGAGGGCCAGCTTAAAGGGCCAGCCCTAGAGGGCCAGCTTAAAGGGCCAGCCTTTAAGGGCCAGCCTTAGAGGGCCAGCCTTAAAGGGCCAGCCTTAAAGGGCCAGCTTAAAGGGCCAGCCTTAAAAGGCCAGCTTAAAGGGCCAGCCTTAGATGGCAAGCCTTAAAGGGCCAGCCTTAAAGTGCCAGCTTAAAGGGCCAGCCTTAGAGGGCCAGCTTAAAGGGCCAGCCCTAGAGGTCCAGCTTAAAGGGCCAGCCTTAAGGGGCCAGCTTAAAGGGCCAGCCTTAAAGGGCCAGCCTTAAAGGGCCAGCCTTAGAGGGCCAGCCTTAAAGGGCCAGCTTAAAGGGCCAGCCTTAAAGGGCCAGCCTTAAAGGGCCAGCTTAAAGGGCCAGCCTTAAAGGGCCAGCCTTAGAGGGCCAGCCTTAAAGGGCCAGCTTAAAGGCCCAGCCTTAAAGGGCCAGCTTAAAGGGCCGGCCTTAAAAGGCCAGCCTTAAAGGGCCAGCTTAAAGGGCCAGCCTTAAAGGGCCAGCTTAAAGGGCCAGGCTTAGAGGGCCAGCCTTAAGGGGCCAGCTTAAAGGGCCAGCCTTAAAGGGCCAGCCTTAGAGGGCCAGCTTAAAGGGCCAGCCTTAGAGGGCCAGCTTAAAGGGCCAGCCTTAAGGGGCCAGCTTAAAGGGCCAGCCTTAAAGGGCCAGCCTTAAAGGGCCAGTCTTAAAGGGCCAGCCTTAGAGGGCCAGCTTTAAAGGGCCAGCTTAAAGGGCCAGCCTTAAAGGGCCAGCTTAAAGGGCCAGCCTTAAAGGGCCAGCCTTAGAGGGCCAGCTTAAAGGGCCAGCCTTAAAGGGCCAGCTTAAAGGGCCAGCCTTAGAGGGCCAGCCTTAAGGGGCCAGCTTAAAGGGCCAGTCTTAAAGGGCCAGCCTTAGAGGGCCAGCCTTGAAGGGCCAGCTTAAAGGGCCAGCCTTAAAGGGCCAGCTTAAAGGGCCGGCCTTAAAGGGCCAGCCTTAAAGGGCCAGCTTAAAGGGCCAGCCTTAAAGGGCCAGCACAAAGGGCCAGCCTTAGAGGGCCAGCCTTAAGGGGCCAGCTTAAAGGGCCAGCCTTAAAGGGCCAGCCTTAAAAGGCCAGCCTTAGAGGGCCAGCTTAAAGGGCCAGCCTTAAAGGGCCAGCCTTAAAGGGCCAGCTTAAAGGGCCAGCCTTAGAGGGCCAGCCTTAAGGGGCCAGCTTAAAGGGCCAGCCTTAAAGGGCCAGCCTTAAAAGGCCAGCCTTAGAGGGCCAGCTTAAAGGGCCAGCCTTAAAGGGCCAGCCTTAGAGGGCCTGCTTAAAGGGCCAGCCTTAGAGGGCCAGCTTAAAGGGCCAGCCTTAAGGGGCCAGCTTAAAGGGTCAGCCTTAAAGGGCCAGCCTTAAAGGGCCAGTCTTAAAGGGCCAGCCTTAGAGGGCCAGCTTTAAAGGGCCAGCTTAAAGGGCCAGCCTTAAAGGGCCAGCCTTAAAGGGCCATCTTAAAGGGCCAGCCTTAAAGGGCCAGCTGAAAAGGCCAGCCTTAAAGTGCAAGCCTTAAAGGGCCAGCCTTAAAGGGCCAGCCTTAGAGGGCCAGCTTAAAGGGCCAGTCTTAGAGGGCCAGCTTAAAGGGCCAGCCTTAAGGGGCCAGCTTTAAAGGGCCAGTCTTAAAGGGCCAGTCTTAGAGGGCCAGCTTAAAGGGCCAGCCTTAAGGGGCCAGCTTTAAAGGGCCAGTCTTAAAGGGCCAGCCTTAGAGGGCCAGCCTTAAAGGGCCAGCCTTAAAGGGCCAGCTTAAAGGGCCAGCCTTAAAGGGCCAGCTTAAAGGGCCAGCCTTAAAGGGCCAGCCTTAAAGGGCCAGCTTAAAGGGCCAGCCTTAAAGGGCCAGCCTTAGAGGGCCAGACTTAAAGGGCCATCTTAAAGGGCCAGGCTTAAAGGGCCAGCTTAAAGGGCCAGCCTTAGAGGGCCAGCTTAAAGGGCCAGCTTTAAGGGGCCAGCTTAAAGGGCCAGCCTTAAGGGGCCAGCTTAAAGGGCCAGCCTTAAAGGGCAAGCCTTAAAGGGCCAGCCTTAAAGGGCCAGCCTTAGAGGGCCAGCTTAAAGGGCCAGCCTTAAAGGGCAAGCCTTAAAGGGCCAGCTTAAAGGGCCAGCCTTAAAGGGCCAGCTTAAAGGGCCAGCCTTAAAGGGCAAGCCTTAAAGGGCCAGCCTTAAAGGGCCAGCCTTAGAGGGCCAGCTTAAAGGGCCAGCCTTAGAGGGCCAGCTTAAAGGGCCAGCCTTAAGGGGCAAGCTTTAAAGGGCCAGTCTTAAAGGGCCAGCCTTAGAGGGCCAGCCTTAAAGGGCCAGCTTAAAGGCCCAGCCTTAAAGGGCCAGCTTAAAGGGCCGGCCTTAAAAGGCCAGCCTTAAAGGGCCAGCTTAAAGGGCCAGCCTTAAAGGGCCAGCTTAAAGGGCCAGGCTTAGAGGGCCAGCCTTAAGGGGCCAGCTTAAAGGGCCAGCCTTAAAGGGCCAGCCTTAGAGGGCCAGCTTAAAGGGCCAGCCTTAGAGGGCCAGCTTAAAGGGCCAGCCTTAAGGGGCCAGCTTAAAGGGCCAGCCTTAAAGGGCCAGTCTTAAAGGGCCAGCCTTAGAGGGCCAGCTTTAAAGGGCCAGCTTAAAGGGCCAGCCTTAAAGGGCCAGCTTAAAGGGCCAGCCTTAAAGGGCCAGCCTTAGAGGGCCAGTTTAAAGGGCCAGCCTTAAGGGGCCAGCTTTAAAGGGCCAGTCTTAAAGGGCCAGCCTTAGAGGGCCAGCCTTAAAGGGCCAGCTTAAAGGGCCAGCCTTAAAGGGCCAGCTTAAAGGGCCGGCCTTAAAGGGCCAGCCTTAAAGGGCCAGCTTAAAGGGCCAGCCTTAAAGGGCCAGCTTAAAGGGCCAGCCTTAGAGGGCCAGCCTTAAGGGGCCAGCTTAAAGGGCCAGCCTAAAGGGCCAGCCTTAAAGGGCAAGCCTTAAAGGGCCAGCCTTTCAGGGCCAGCCTTAGAGGGCGAGCTTAAAGGGCCAGCCTTAAGGGGCCAGCTTAAAGGGCCAGCCTTAAAGGGCCAGCCTTAAAGGGCCAGCCTTAAAGGGCCAGCTTAAAGGGCCAGCCTTAAAGGGCCAACTTAAAGGGCCAGCCTTAAAGGGCCAGCCTTAAAGGGCCAGCTTAAAGGGCCAGCCTTAAAGGGCCAGCTTAAAGGGCCAGCCTTAGAGGGCCAGCCTTAAGGGGCCAGCTTAAAGGGCCAGCCTTAAAGGGCCAGCCTTAGAGGGCCAGCTTAAAGGGCCAGCCTTAAAGGGCCAGCTTAAAGGGCCAGCCTTAGAGGGCCAGCCTTAAAGGGCCAGCTTAAAGGGCCAGCCTTAAAGGGCCAGCCTTAAAGGGCCAGCCTTAAAGGGCCATCCTAAGATGGCCAGCTTAAATGGCCAGCCTTAGAGGGCCAGCTTAAAGGGCCAGCCTTAAGGGGCCAGCTTAAAGGGCCAGCCTTAAAGGGCCAGTCTTAAAGGGCCAGCCTTAGAGGGCCAGCTTTACAGGGCCAGCTTAAAGGGCCAGCCTTAAAGGGCCAGCTTAAAGGGCCAGCCTTAGAGGGCCAGCTTAAAGGGCCAGCCTTAAGGGGCCAGCTTAAAGGGCCAGCCTTAAAGGGCAAGCCTTAAAGGGCCAGCCTTAAAGGGCCAGCCTTAGAGGGCCAGCTTAAAGGGCCGGCCTTGAAGGGCCAGCCTTAAAGGGCCAGCTTAAAGGGACAGCCTTAAAGGGCCAGCTTAAAGAGCCAGCCTTAGAGGGCCAGCCTTAAGGGGCCAGCTTAAAGGGCCAGCCTTAAAGGGCCAGCCTTAAAGGGCCAGCCTTAGAGGGCCAGCTTAAAGGGCCAGCCTTAAAGGGCCAGCTTAAAGGGCCAGCCTTAGAGGGCCAGCCTTAAGGGGCCAGCTTAAAGGGCCAGCCTTAAGGGGCCAGCTTTAAAGGGCCAGTCTTAAAGGGCCAGCCTTAGAGGGCCAGCCTTAAAGGGCCAGCTTAAAGGGCCAGCCTTAAAGGGTCAGCTTAAAGGGCCGGCCTTAAAGGGCGAGCCTTAAAGGGCCAGCTTAAAGGGCCAATCCAATCCAATCCAATCCACTTTATTTATATAGCACATTTTATAAACAGAGTTTCCAAAGTGCTGCACAGACTAGTAAAATTAAAAAGTAATAATCCAAAACTAAAAGAGCATTTAAGAAATAAAATAATAAAATAAATATTAAAATATTAAAAACAAGAAACAAAGCAATAAAAGTATAAAAAATAAAACTAATTACAATAAAAACGAAGAACTAAAAGACACAGGACCATACGACTCACTCCGAGCTAAAAGCCAGAGAATAAAAGTGGGTTTTAAGACGAGACTTAAAGCTTTCGATATTGGGGGCCTTTTTTACTTGGGAGGGCAGAGAGTTCCATAGTTTGGGGCCGACCACAGAAAAGGCTCGGTCCCCCCTGGTCTTAAGTCTCGTCTTAGGCACCACAAGTTGGAGCTGGCCCTCGGACCTCAGTGACCGAGCTGGAGAGTAAACTTGGATGAGGTCCGAGATGTATTTGGGGGCCAGCCCATTCAACGCCTTAAAAACAAACAATAAAATCTTAAAATCAATCCTAAAACGAACGGGCAACCAATGTAGGGAGGCCAGAATTGGGGTGATGTGCTCCCCTTTTTTGGTTCCTGTTAAAAGCCGTGCCGCAGAGTTCTGGACTAACTGTAAGCGGGAGAGAGACTTTTGGCTAATTCCAGAGTAAAGTGCATTACAGTAGTCCAGACGTGATGAAATAAAAGCGTGCATGACTTGCTCAAAGTGTTGCAAAGATAAAAAAGATTTAATTTTAGATAAAAGCCGAAGATGATAAAAACAGGATTTTATAACTGCATTAATTTGTTTGTTGAGTTTAAAATCACTGTCTATTATGACGCCAAGGCTGGTGGCTGAGGGACGAATGTTGTTTTGGAGGGGACCGAAGTCTATAGGGGGGCCTTTATAGTTGAGGAGGATAGCTTCGGTCTTCTCTTCGTTAAGCATTAAAAAGTTGTGGGCCAACCAGGCCTTGACATCCCTTAAGCACTCAAGAAGGGGTGTCAGGGGGGCATGATCATTTTTTGCGAGTGGCAAGTACAGCTGGCAGTCATCCGCATACAGGTGATAGGAGATGCCATGCTTTTTAAGTACTGCGCCAAGTGGGACCAGGTAGAGGGCAAATAAAATGGGCCCAAGAATTGATCCTTGTGGAACTCCACAGTCAAGCGGAGCAGTGGAGGAGTAAGATCCCCCAAGTCCCACGGCAAGGCATCTCCCTGACAGGTACGACCTAAACCACTCAAGAGCAGACCCCCTGACACCCACACAGTTCTCCAGGCGAGATAAAAGAATGGTATGGTCCACTGTGTCAAAAGCAGCAGTCAGGTCTAAAAGCACTAAAATGGCTGAACCACCAGAGTCAGTTATTAAAAATAGGTCGTTAAAAACCTTTAAAAGTGCAGACTCAGTGCTATGAAAGGCCCTGTAACCTGACTGGAAAGTGTCTAAAATCCCATTCTCGTCTAAAAAAGGTTGCATCTGTGCAAGAACACTTCTTTCTAAAATCTTTGAGATAAAAGGCAGTTTAGAGATTGGCCGATAATTTGATAAAATTGAAGGATCCAGACTAGTTTTTTTCAACAAAGGTTCAACAGTAGCCTTTTTACAGAAAGATGGCACGATACCAGAGGCCAGGCTACTGTTGATGATGGCACACACAGAAGGACCCACGGTTGGCCAAACCTCCCTAAAAAAGCGAGGTGGGACTGGGTCGATGGGGGAAGAAGAAGGCTTAAGACCCTTTACCATCTCCGTGATAAAAGCCAGTGACACAGGTTCAAACTGATAAAAACCTTTAGAGCACTGTGTCAATGTGGGCATATTAAAAGAGGGGGGTGATATATTACTTCGTACAGATGCAACCTTATCCTTAAAAAACTGCAAAAAGTTTTCACACGTTTCATAAGATTGTTCAAGTATAGTGGATGGACTGGGATTTAAAACAGAGTCAATAGTTTTAAAAAGAACACGTGGGTTGTTAATATTGTCTGATATCAAGTCTGAGAGGTATTTTGTTTTCTCAATCTTCACCACGTTCTGATAATGTCTCCAACTGTCCTTGAGGATTTGATAGGAGACCTGTAGACCGTCCTTCTTCCACCTGCGCTCTGCTTTTCGGCATTCACGCCGGGCTGCTCGAGTGACATCGTTGAGCCACTCTTCCTGTTTAGTTTTGGGGCGCATGGCTTTCAGGGGGGCTAAACTGTCCAAGACAGTCGCACAGGTAGAAGTAAAGCAGTTCATCAACTGCTCGGTGTGCAGCGCAGCGCCTGAGGTCATAAAAGCCTCAGACGCAGTGGAGAACAGAGTGGCAAAGGCCGAGGCCGCGTCAGGCTTGATAAAGCGACCAAAGCGAACAGGAGCAGGCAGGCTGGTGTTACAGTGTGCGTCTAAGTCAAACCTAACCGGACTGTGGTCCGAGAACACCGCATCACCTACAGAGACGTTATGAACAGTAAGACCATAAGACAAAACCAGGTCTAAAGTGTGTCCATGTATTTGTGTAGCTCCTGTTACACTTTGTGTCAAATTAAAAGCTTCCATCAATTCTAAAAAGTCTTTCGCCATAAGCGTAGAAGGGCAGCAGACATGAATATTAAAATCACCCACAATTAAAATTCTGTCATACTCTACCAGCATTGCAGCGACAAAGTCAGAAAAGTCCTGAATAAAATCCTTGTTGTGCTTGGGTGGTCTATAAATGACAGCGCAAAGCACCCGCTCATGTTGATGAAGTTCGAAGCAGCTCACCTCAAATGAGCCGAAAGACACCACTGACAGTGGCTTATGGCGCAAAGACGCTTTTAAAATAATAGCAATACCTCCTCCACGGCCAGTGGTTCTTGGCGTGTTGATGAAGGTACAATCAGGAGGCACCAGCTCAGAGAAGGCAGCGGACTCACCGGCATTAATCCAGGTCTCCGTGATGAATAGTAAATCCAAACCGTGCGATTTGAAGAGGTCCTGGAGGATAAACGTCTTGCTTGAAACTGACCGCGCATTCACCAGTGCACATTTCGTTGGGAACCTAAGTGCCCTTTAAGGCCAGCCTTAAAGGGCCAGCTTAAAGGGCCAGCCTTAGAGGGCCAGCCTTAAAGGGCCAGCTTAAAGGGCCAGCCTTAAAGGGCCAGCCTTAAAGGGCCATCTTAAAGGGCCAGGCTTAAAGGGCCAGCTTAAAGGGCCAGCCTTAGATGGCCAGCTTAAAGGGCCAGCTTAAAAGGCCAGCCTTAGAGGGCCAGCCTTAAAGGGCCAGCTTAAAGGGCCAGCCTGAAAGGGCCAGCTTAAAGGGCAAGCCTTAAAGGGCAAGCCTTAAAGGGCCAGCCTTAAAGGGCCAGCCTTAGATGGCCAGCTTAAAGGGCCAGCCTTAGAGGGCCAGCTTAAAGGGCCAGCCTTAAGGGGCCAGCTTAAAGGGCCAGCCTTAAAGGGCCAGTCTTAAAGGGCCAGCCTTAGAGGGCCAGCTTTACAGGGTCAGCTTAAAGGGCCAGCCTTAAAGGGCCAGCTTAAAGGGCCAGCCTTAAAGGGCCAGCTTAAAGGGCCAGCCTTAGAGGGCCAGCTTAAAGGGCCAGCCTTAAGGGGCCAGCTTAAAGGGCCAGCCTTAAAGGGCCAGCCTTAAAGGGCCAGCCTTAGAGGGCCAGCCTTAAAGGGCCAGCTTAAAGGGCCAGCCTTAAAGGGCCAGCTTAAAGGGCCAGCCTTAAAGGGCCAGCCTTAAAGGGCCAGCTTAAAGGGCCAGCTTAAAGGGCCAGCCTTAAAGGGCCAGCCTTAGATGGCCAGCTTAAAGGGCACGCCTTAAGGGGCCAGCTTAAAGGGCCAGCCTTAGAGGGCCAGCCTTAAAGGGCCAGTCTTAAAGGGCCAGCCTTAGAGGGCCAGCTTAAAGGGCCAGCCTTAAAGGGCCAGCTTAAAGGGCCAGCCTTAGAGGGCCAGCTTAAAGGGCCAGCCTTAAGGGGCCAGCTTAAAGGGCCAGCCTTAAAGGGCAAGCCTTAAAGGGCCAGCCTTTCAGGGCCAGCCTTAGAGGGCCAGCTTAAAGGGCCAGCCTTAGAGGGCCAGCTTAAAGGGCCAGCCTTAAGGGGCCAGCTTAAAGGGCCAGCCTTAAAGGGCCAGCCTTAAAGGGCCAGCTTAAAGGGCCAGCCTTAAAGGGCCAGCTTAAAGGGCCAGCCTTAAAGGGCCAGCCTTAAATAGCCAGCTTGAATGGCCAGCCTTAAAGGGCCAGCTTAAAGGGCTAGCCTTAAAGGGCCAGCTTAAAGGGCCACTCTTAGAGGGCCAGCCTTAAGGGGCCAGCTTAAAGGGCCAGCCTTAAAGGGCCAGCCTTAAAGGGCCAGCCTTAAAGGGCCATCCTTAGATGGCCAGCTTAAAGGGCCAGCTTAAAGGGCCAGCCTTAAAGGGCCAGCTTAAAGGGCCAGCCTTAAAGGGCCAGCCTTAAAGGGCCAGCTTAAAGGGCCAGCCTTAAAGGGCCAGCCTTAGAGGGCCAGACTTAAAGGGCCATCTTAAAGGGCCAGGCTTAAAGGGCCAGCTTAAAGGGCCAGCCTTAGATGGCCAGCTTAAAGGGCCAGCTTAAAAGGCCAGCCTTAGAGGGCCAGCCTTAAAGGGCCAGCTTAAAGGGCCAGCCTTAAAGGGCAAGCCTTAAAGGGCCAGCCTTAAAGGGCCAGCCTTAGATGGCCAGCTTAAAGGGCCAGCCTTAGAGGGCCAGCTTAAAGGGCCAGCCTTAAGGGGCCAGCTTAAAGGGCCAGCCTTAAAGGGCCAGTCTTAAAGGGCCAGCCTTAGAGGGCCAGCTTTACAGGGTCAGCTTAAAGGGCCAGCCTTAAAGGGCCAGCTTAAAGGGCCAGCCTTAGAGGGCCAGCCTTAAAGGGCCAGCTTAAAGGGCCAGCCTTAAAGGGCCAGCCTTAAAGGGCCATCTTAAAGGGCCAGGCTTAAAGGGCCAGCTTAAAGGGCCAGCCTTAGATGGCCAGCTTAAAGGGCCAGCTTAAAAGGCCAGCCTTAGAGGGCCAGCCTTAAAGGGCCAGCTTAAAGGGCCAGCCTGAAAGGGCCAGCTTAAAGGGCAAGCCTTAAAGGGCAAGCCTTAAAGGGCCAGCCTTAAAGGGCCAGCCTTAGATGGCCAGCTTAAAGGGCCAGCCTTAGAGGGCCAGCTTAAAGGGCCAGCCTTAAGGGGCCAGCTTAAAGGGCCAGCCTTAAAGGGCCAGTCTTAAAGGGCCAGCCTTAGAGGGCCAGCTTTACAGGGTCAGCTTAAAGGGCCAGCCTTAAAGGGCCAGCTTAAAGGGCCAGCCTTAAAGGGCCAGCTTAAAGGGCCAGCCTTAGAGGGCCAGCTTAAAGGGCCAGCCTTAAGGGGCCAGCTTAAAGGGCCAGCCTTAAAGGGCCAGCCTTAAAGGGCCAGCCTTAGAGGGCCAGCCTTAAAGGGCCAGCTTAAAGGGCCAGCCTTAAAGGGCCAGCTTAAAGGGCCAGCCTTAAAGGGCCAGCCTTAAAGGGCCAGCTTAAAGGGCCAGCTTAAAGGGCCAGCCTTAAAGGGCCAGCCTTAGATGGCCAGCTTAAAGGGCACGCCTTAAGGGGCCAGCTTAAAGGGCCAGCCTTAGAGGGCCAGCCTTAAAGGGCCAGTCTTAAAGGGCCAGCCTTAGAGGGCCAGCTTAAAGGGCCAGCCTTAAAGGGCCAGCTTAAAGGGCCAGCCTTAGAGGGCCAGCTTAAAGGGCCAGCCTTAAGGGGCCAGCTTAAAGGGCCAGCCTTAAAGGGCAAGCCTTAAAGGGCCAGCCTTTCAGGGCCAGCCTTAGAGGGCCAGCTTAAAGGGCCAGCCTTAGAGGGCCAGCTTAAAGGGCCAGCCTTAAGGGGCCAGCTTAAAGGGCCAGCCTTAAAGGGCCAGCCTTAAAGGGCCAGCTTAAAGGGCCAGCCTTAAAGGGCCAGCTTAAAGGGCCAGCCTTAAAGGGCCAGCCTTAAATAGCCAGCTTGAATGGCCAGCCTTAAAGGGCCAGCTTAAAGGGCTAGCCTTAAAGGGCCAGCTTAAAGGGCCACTCTTAGAGGGCCAGCCTTAAGGGGCCAGCTTAAAGGGCCAGCCTTAAAGGGCCAGCCTTAAAGGGCCAGCCTTAAAGGGCCATCCTTAGATGGCCAGCTTAAAGGGCCAGCTTAAAGGGCCAGCCTTAAAGGGCCAGCTTAAAGGGCCAGCCTTAAAGGGCCAGCCTTAAAGGGCCAGCTTAAAGGGCCAGCCTTAAAGGGCCAGCCTTAGAGGGCCAGACTTAAAGGGCCATCTTAAAGGGCCAGGCTTAAAGGGCCAGCTTAAAGGGCCAGCCTTAGATGGCCAGCTTAAAGGGCCAGCTTAAAAGGCCAGCCTTAGAGGGCCAGCCTTAAAGGGCCAGCTTAAAGGGCCAGCCTTAAAGGGCAAGCCTTAAAGGGCCAGCCTTAAAGGGCCAGCCTTAGATGGCCAGCTTAAAGGGCCAGCCTTAGAGGGCCAGCTTAAAGGGCCAGCCTTAAGGGGCCAGCTTAAAGGGCCAGCCTTAAAGGGCCAGTCTTAAAGGGCCAGCCTTAGAGGGCCAGCTTTACAGGGTCAGCTTAAAGGGCCAGCCTTAAAGGGCCAGCTTAAAGGGCCAGCCTTAAAGGGCCAGCTTAAAGGGCCAGCCTTAGAGGGCCAGCTTAAAGGGCCAGCCTTATGGGGCCAGCTTAAAGGGCCAGCCTTAAAGGGCCAGCCTTAAAGGGCCAGCCTTAGAGGGCCAGCCTTAAAGGGCCAGCTTAAAGGGCCAGCCTTAAAGGGCCAGCTTAAAGGGCCAGCTTAAAGGGCCAGCCTTAAAGGGCAAGCCTTAAAGGGCCAGCTTTAAAGGGCCAGCCTTAAAGGGCCAGCTTAAAGGGCCAGCCTTAAGGGGCCAACTTTAAAGGGCCAGTCTTAAAGGGCCAGCCTTAGAGGGCCAGCCTTGAAGGGCCAGCTTAAAGGGCCAGCCTTAAAGGGCCAGCTTAAAGGGCCGGCCTTAAAGGGCCAGCCTTAAAGGGCCAGCCTTAAAAGGCCAGCCTTAGAGGGCCAGCTTAAAGGGCCAGCCTTAAAGGGCCAGCCTTAAAGGGCCAGCTTAAAGGGCCAGCCTTAAAGGGCCAGCCTTAAAGGGCAAGCCTTAAAGGGCCAGTCTTAAAGGTCCAGCCTTAGAGGGCCAGCTTAAAGGGCCAGCCTTAGAGGGCCAGCTTAAAGGGCCAGCCTTAAGGGGCCAGCTTAAAGGGCCAGCCTTAAAGGGCCAGCCTTAAAGGGCCAGCCTTAAAGGGCCAGCCTTAAAGGGCCATCTTAAAGGGCCAGCCTTAAAGGGCCAGCTTAAAGGGCCAGCCTTAAAGGGCAAGCCTTAAAGGGCCAGCCTTAAAGGGCCAGCCTTAGAGGGCCAGCTTAAAGGGCCAGTCTTAGAGGGCCAGCTTAAAGGGCCAGCCTTAAGGGGCCAGCTTTAAAGGGCCAGTCTTAAAGGGCCAGCCTTAGAGGGCCAGCCTTAAAGGGCCAGCCTTAAAGGGCCAGCCTTAAAGGGCCAGCTTAAAGGGCCAGCCTTAAAGGGCCAGCCTTAAAGGGCCAGCTTAAAGGGCCAGCCTTAAAGGGCCAGCCTTAGAGGGCCAGACTTAAAGGGCCATCTTAAAGGGCCAGGCTTAAAGGGCCAGCTTAAAGGGCCAGCCTTAGAGGGCCAGCTTAAAGGGCCAGCTTTAAGGGGCCAGCTTAAAGGGCCAGCCTTAAGGGGCCAGCTTAAAGGGCCAGCCTTAAAGGGCCAGCCTTATAGGGCCAGCCTTAGAGGGCCAGCTTAAAGGGCCAGCCTTAAAGGGACAGCCTTAAAGGGCCATCTTAAAGGGCCAGCCTTAAAGGGCCAGCTTAAAGGGCCAGCCTTAAAGGGCAAGCCTTAAAGGGCCAGCCTTAAAGGGCCAGCCTTAGAGGGCCAGCTTAAAGGGCCAGCCTTAGAGGGCCAGCTTAAAGGGCCAGCCTTAAGGGGCCAGCTTAAAGGGCCAGCCTTAAAGGGCCAGCCTTAAAGGGCCAGTCTTAAAGGGCCAGCCTTAGAGGGCCAGCTTTAAAGGGCCAGCTTAAAGGGCCAGCCTTAGATGGGCAGCTTAAAGGGCCAGCCTTAAGGGGCCAGCTTAAAGGGCCAGCCTTAAAGGGCAAGCCTTAAAGGGCAAGCCTTAAAGGGCCAGCCTTAGAGGGCCAGCTTAAAGGGCCAGCCTTAAAGGGCCAGCCTTAGAGGGCCAGCTTAAAGGGCCAGCCTTAGAGGGCCAGCTTAAAAGGCCAGCCTTAGAGGGCCAGCCTTAAAGGGCCAGCTTAAAGGGCCAGCCTTAAAGGGCAAGCCTTAAAGGGCCAGCCTTAAAGGGCCAGCCTTAGATGGCCAGCTTAAAGGGCCAGCCTTAGAGGGCCAGCTTAAAGGGCCAGCCTTAAGGGGCCAGCTTAAAGGGCCAGCCTTAAAGGGCCAGTCTTAAAGGGCCAGCCTTAGAGGGCCAGCTTTACAGGGTCAGCTTAAAGGGCCAGCCTTAAAGGGCCAGCTTAAAGGGCCAGCCTTAGAGGGCCAGCCTTAAAGGGCCAGCTTAAAGGGCCAGCCTTAAAGGGCCAGCCTTAAAGGGCCATCTTAAAGGGCCAGGCTTAAAGGGCCAGCTTAAAGGGCCAGCCTTAGATGGCCAGCTTAAAGGGCCAGCTTAAAAGGCCAGCCTTAGAGGGCCAGCCTTAAAGGGCCAGCTTAAAGGGCCAGCCTGAAAGGGCCAGCTTAAAGGGCAAGCCTTAAAGGGCAAGCCTTAAAGGGCCAGCCTTAAAGGGCCAGCCTTAGATGGCCAGCTTAAAGGGCCAGCCTTAGAGGGCCAGCTTAAAGGGCCAGCCTTAAGGGGCCAGCTTAAAGGGCCAGCCTTAAAGGGCCAGTCTTAAAGGGCCAGCCTTAGAGGGCCAGCTTTACAGGGTCAGCTTAAAGGGCCAGCCTTAAAGGGCCAGCTTAAAGGGCCAGCCTTAAAGGGCCAGCTTAAAGGGCCAGCCTTAGAGGGCCAGCTTAAAGGGCCAGCCTTAAGGGGCCAGCTTAAAGGGCCAGCCTTAAAGGGCCAGCCTTAAAGGGCCAGCCTTAGAGGGCCAGCCTTAAAGGGCCAGCTTAAAGGGCCAGCCTTAAAGGGCCAGCTTAAAGGGCCAGCCTTAAAGGGCCAGCCTTAAAGGGCCAGCTTAAAGGGCCAGCTTAAAGGGCCAGCCTTAAAGGGCCAGCCTTAGATGGCCAGCTTAAAGGGCACGCCTTAAGGGGCCAGCTTAAAGGGCCAGCCTTAGAGGGCCAGCCTTAAAGGGCCAGTCTTAAAGGGCCAGCCTTAGAGGGCCAGCTTAAAGGGCCAGCCTTAAAGGGCCAGCTTAAAGGGCCAGCCTTAGAGGGCCAGCTTAAAGGGCCAGCCTTAAGGGGCCAGCTTAAAGGGCCAGCCTTAAAGGGCAAGCCTTAAAGGGCCAGCCTTTCAGGGCCAGCCTTAGAGGGCCAGCTTAAAGGGCCAGCCTTAGAGGGCCAGCTTAAAGGGCCAGCCTTAAGGGGCCAGCTTAAAGGGCCAGCCTTAAAGGGCCAGCCTTAAAGGGCCAGCTTAAAGGGCCAGCCTTAAAGGGCCAGCTTAAAGGGCCAGCCTTAAAGGGCCAGCCTTAAATAGCCAGCTTGAATGGCCAGCCTTAAAGGGCCAGCTTAAAGGGCTAGCCTTAAAGGGCCAGCTTAAAGGGCCACTCTTAGAGGGCCAGCCTTAAGGGGCCAGCTTAAAGGGCCAGCCTTAAAGGGCCAGCCTTAAAGGGCCAGCCTTAAAGGGCCATCCTTAGATGGCCAGCTTAAAGGGCCAGCTTAAAGGGCCAGCCTTAAAGGGCCAGCTTAAAGGGCCAGCCTTAAAGGGCCAGCCTTAAAGGGCCAGCTTAAAGGGCCAGCCTTAAAGGGCCAGCCTTAGAGGGCCAGACTTAAAGGGCCATCTTAAAGGGCCAGGCTTAAAGGGCCAGCTTAAAGGGCCAGCCTTAGATGGCCAGCTTAAAGGGCCAGCTTAAAAGGCCAGCCTTAGAGGGCCAGCCTTAAAGGGCCAGCTTAAAGGGCCAGCCTTAAAGGGCAAGCCTTAAAGGGCCAGCCTTAAAGGGCCAGCCTTAGATGGCCAGCTTAAAGGGCCAGCCTTAGAGGGCCAGCTTAAAGGGCCAGCCTTAAGGGGCCAGCTTAAAGGGCCAGCCTTAAAGGGCCAGTCTTAAAGGGCCAGCCTTAGAGGGCCAGCTTTACAGGGTCAGCTTAAAGGGCCAGCCTTAAAGGGCCAGCTTAAAGGGCCAGCCTTAAAGGGCCAGCTTAAAGGGCCAGCCTTAGAGGGCCAGCTTAAAGGGCCAGCCTTATGGGGCCAGCTTAAAGGGCCAGCCTTAAAGGGCCAGCCTTAAAGGGCCAGCCTTAGAGGGCCAGCCTTAAAGGGCCAGCTTAAAGGGCCAGCCTTAAAGGGCCAGCTTAAAGGGCCAGCTTAAAGGGCCAGCCTTAAAGGGCAAGCCTTAAAGGGCCAGCTTTAAAGGGCCAGCCTTAAAGGGCCAGCTTAAAGGGCCAGCCTTAAGGGGCCAACTTTAAAGGGCCAGTCTTAAAGGGCCAGCCTTAGAGGGCCAGCCTTGAAGGGCCAGCTTAAAGGGCCAGCCTTAAAGGGCCAGCTTAAAGGGCCGGCCTTAAAGGGCCAGCCTTAAAGGGCCAGCCTTAAAAGGCCAGCCTTAGAGGGCCAGCTTAAAGGGCCAGCCTTAAAGGGCCAGCCTTAAAGGGCCAGCTTAAAGGGCCAGCCTTAAAGGGCCAGCCTTAAAGGGCAAGCCTTAAAGGGCCAGTCTTAAAGGTCCAGCCTTAGAGGGCCAGCTTAAAGGGCCAGCCTTAGAGGGCCAGCTTAAAGGGCCAGCCTTAAGGGGCCAGCTTAAAGGGCCAGCCTTAAAGGGCCAGCCTTAAAGGGCCAGCCTTAAAGGGCCAGCCTTAAAGGGCCATCTTAAAGGGCCAGCCTTAAAGGGCCAGCTTAAAGGGCCAGCCTTAAAGGGCAAGCCTTAAAGGGCCAGCCTTAAAGGGCCAGCCTTAGAGGGCCAGCTTAAAGGGCCAGTCTTAGAGGGCCAGCTTAAAGGGCCAGCCTTAAGGGGCCAGCTTTAAAGGGCCAGTCTTAAAGGGCCAGCCTTAGAGGGCCAGCCTTAAAGGGCCAGCCTTAAAGGGCCAGCCTTAAAGGGCCAGCTTAAAGGGCCAGCCTTAAAGGGCCAGCCTTAAAGGGCCAGCTTAAAGGGCCAGCCTTAAAGGGCCAGCCTTAGAGGGCCAGACTTAAAGGGCCATCTTAAAGGGCCAGGCTTAAAGGGCCAGCTTAAAGGGCCAGCCTTAGAGGGCCAGCTTAAAGGGCCAGCTTTAAGGGGCCAGCTTAAAGGGCCAGCCTTAAGGGGCCAGCTTAAAGGGCCAGCCTTAAAGGGCCAGCCTTATAGGGCCAGCCTTAGAGGGCCAGCTTAAAGGGCCAGCCTTAAAGGGACAGCCTTAAAGGGCCATCTTAAAGGGCCAGCCTTAAAGGGCCAGCTTAAAGGGCCAGCCTTAAAGGGCAAGCCTTAAAGGGCCAGCCTTAAAGGGCCAGCCTTAGAGGGCCAGCTTAAAGGGCCAGCCTTAGAGGGCCAGCTTAAAGGGCCAGCCTTAAGGGGCCAGCTTAAAGGGCCAGCCTTAAAGGGCCAGCCTTAAAGGGCCAGTCTTAAAGGGCCAGCCTTAGAGGGCCAGCTTTAAAGGGCCAGCTTAAAGGGCCAGCCTTAGATGGGCAGCTTAAAGGGCCAGCCTTAAGGGGCCAGCTTAAAGGGCCAGCCTTAAAGGGCAAGCCTTAAAGGGCAAGCCTTAAAGGGCCAGCCTTAGAGGGCCAGCTTAAAGGGCCAGCCTTAAAGGGCCAGCCTTAGAGGGCCAGCTTAAAGGGCCAGCCTTAGAGGGCCAGCTTAAAAGGCCAGCCTTAAGGGGCCAGCTTAAAGGGCCAGCCTTAGAGGGCCAGCCTTAAAGGGCCAGCCTAAAGGGCCAGCTTTAAAGGGCCAGCTTAAAGGGCCAGCCTTAGATGGCCAGCTTAAAGGGCCAGCTTAAAAGGCCAGCCTTAGAGGGCCAGCCTTAAAGGGCCAGCTTAAAGGGCCAGCCTTAAAGGGCCAGCTTAAAGGGCCAGCCTTAAAGGGCAAGCCTTAAAGGGCCAGCCTTAAAGGGCCAGCCTTAGATGGCCAGCTTAAAGGGCCAGCCTTAGAGGGCCAGCTTAAAGGGCCAGCCTTAAGGGGCCAGCTTAAAGGGCCAGCCTTAAAGGGCCAGTCTTAAAGGGCCAGCCTTAGAGGGCCAGCTTTACAGGGTCAGCTTAAAGGGCCAGCCTTAAAGGGCCAGCTTAAAGGGCCAGCCTTAGAGGGCCAGCTTAAAGGGCCAGCCTTATGGGGCCAGCTTAAAGGGCCAGCCTTAAAGGGCCAGCCTTAAAGGGCCAGCCTTAGAGGGCCAGCCTTAAAGGGCCAGCTTAAAGGGCCAGCCTTAAAGGGCCAGCCTTAAAGGGCCAGCTTAAAGGGCCAGCCTTAAAGGGCCAGCCTTAGAGGGCCAGCTTAAAGGGCCAGCCTTAAAGGGCCAGCTTAAAGGGCCAGCCTTAAAGGGCCAGCTTAAAGGGCCAGCCTTAGATGGCCAGCCTTAAGGGGCCAGCTTAAAGGGCCAGCCTTAAAGGGCCAGCCTTAGAGGGCCAGCCTTAAAGGGCCAGCCTTAAAAGGCCAGCCTTAAAGGGCCAGCCTTAGAGGGCCAGCTTAAAGGGCCAGCCTTAAGGGGCCAGCTAAAAGGGCCAGCCTTAAAGGGCAAGCCTTAAAGGGCCAGCCTTAGAGGGCCAGCTTAAAGGGCCAGCCTTAGAGGGCCAGCTTAAAGGGCCAGCCTTAAGGGGCCAGCTTAAAGGGCCAGCCTTAAAGGGCCAGCCTTAAAGGGCCAGCCTTAAAGGGCCAGCTTAAAGGGCCAGCCTTAAAGGGCCAGCTTAAAGGGCCAGCCTTAAAGGGCCAGCCTTAAAGGGCCAGCTTAAAGGTCCTGCCTTAAAGGGCCAGCCTTAAAGGGCCAGCTTAAAGGGCCAGCCTTAAAGGGCCAGCTTAAAGGGCCAGCCTTAGAGGGCCAGCCTTAAGGGGCCAGCTTAAAGGGCCAGCCTTAAAGGGCCAGCCTTAGAGGGCCAGCTTAAAGGGTCAGCCTTAAAGGGCCAGCTTAAAGGGCCAGCCTTAGAGGGCCAGCTTTACAGGGCCAGCTTAAAGGGCCAGCCTTAAGGGGCCAGCTTAAAGGGCCAGCCTTAGAGGGCCAGCTTAAAGGGCCAGCCTTAAGGGGCCAGCTTTAAGGGGCCAGCTTAAAGGGCCAGCCTTAAGGGGCCAGCTTAAAGGGCCAGCCTTAAAGGGCAAGCCTTAAAGGGCCAGCCTTAAAGGGCCAGCCTTAGAGGGCCAGCTTAAAGGGCCAGCCTTAAAGGGCCAGCCTTAGAGGGCCAGCTTAAAGGGCCAGCCATAAGGGGCCAGCTTAAAGGGCCAGCTTAAAGGGCCAGCCTTAAAGGGCAAGCCTTAAAGGGCCAGCCTTAGAGGGCCAGCTTAAAGGGCCAGCCTTAGAGGGCCAGCTTAAAGGGCCAGCCTTAAGGGGCCAGCTTAAAGGGCCAGCCTTAAAGGGCCAGCCTTAAAGGGCCAGCCTTAAAGGGCCAGCTTAAAGGGCCAGCCTTAAAGGGCCAGCTTAAAGGGCCAGCCTTAAAGGGCCAGCCTTAAAGAGCCAGCTTAAAGGGCCGGCCTTAAAGGGCCAGCCTTAAAGGGCCAGCTTAAAGGGCCAGCCTTAAAGGGCCAGCTTAAAGGGCCAGCCTTAGAGGGCCAGCCTTAAGGGGCCAGCTTAAAGGGCCAGCCTTAAAGGGCCAGCCTTAGAGGGCCAGCTTAAAGGGTCAGCCTTAAAAGGCCAGCTTAAAGGGCCAGCCTTAGAGGGCCAGCTTTACAGGGCCAGCTTAAAGGGCCAGCCTTAAGGGGCCAGCTTAAAGGGCCAGCCTTAAAGGGCCAGCCTTAAAGGGCCAGTCTTAAAGGGCCAGCCTTATAGGGCCAGCTTTACAGGGTCAGCTTAAAGGGCCAGGCTTAAAGGGCCAGTCTTAAAGGTCCAGCCTTAGAGGGCCAGCTTAAAGGGCCAGCCTTAGAGGGCCAGCTTAAAGGGCCAGCCTTAAGGGGCCAGCTTAAAGGGCCAGCCTTAAAGGGCCAGCCTTAAAGGGCCAGCCTTAAAGGGCCAGCCTTAAAGGGCCATCTTAAAGGGCCAGCCTTAAAGGGCCAGCTTAAAGGGCCAGCCTTAAAGGGCAAGCCTTAAAGGGCCAGCCTTAAAGGGCCAGCCTTAGAGGGCCAGCTTAAAGGGCCAGTCTTAGAGGGCCAGCTTAAAGGGCCAGCCTTAAGGGGCCAGCTTTAAAGGGCCAGTCTTAAAGGGCCAGCCTTAGAGGGCCAGCCTTAAAGGGCCAGCCTTAAAGGGCCAGCCTTAAAGGGCCAGCTTAAAGGGCCAGCCTTAAAGGGCCAGCCTTAAAGGGCCAGCCTTAAAGGGCCAGCTTAAAGGGCCAGCCTTAAAGGGCCAGCCTTAGAGGGCCAGACTTAAAGGGCCATCTTAAAGGGCCAGGCTTAAAGGGCCAGCTTAAAGGGCCAGCCTTAGAGGGCCAGCTTAAAGGGCCAGCTTTAAGGGGCCAGCTTAAAGGGCCAGCCTTAAGGGGCCAGCTTAAAGGGCCAGCCTTAAAGGGCCAGCCTTATAGGGCCAGCCTTAGAGGGCCAGCTTAAAGGGCCAGCCTTAAAGGGACAGCCTTAAAGGGCCAGCTTAAAGGGCCAGCCTTAAAGGGCCAGCTTAAAGGGCCAGCCTTAAAGGGCAAGCCTTAAAGGGCCAGCCTTAAAGGGCCAGCCTTAGAGGGCCAGCTTAAAGGGCCAGCCTTAGAGGGCCAGCTTAAAGGGCCAGCCTTAACGGGCCAGCTTAAAGGGCCAGCCTTAAAGGGCCAGCCTTAAAGGGCCAGTCTTAAAGGGCCAGCCTTAGAGGGCCAGCTTTAAAGGGCCAGCTTAAAGGGCCAGCTTAAAGGGCCAGCCTTAGAGGGGCAGCTTAAAGGGCCAGCCTTAAGGGGCCAGCTTAAAGGGCCAGCCTTAAAGGGCAAGCCTTAAAGGGCAAGCCTTAAAGGGCCAGCCTTAGAGGGCCAGCTTAAAGGGCCAGCCTTAAAGGGCCAGCCTTAGAGGGCCAGCTTAAAGGGCCAGCCTTAGAGGGCCAGCTTAAAAGGCCAGCCTTAAGGGGCCAGCTTAAAGGGCCAGCCTTAGAGGGCCAGCCTTAAAGGGCCAGCCTAAAGGGCCAGCTTTAAAGGGCCAGCTTAAAGGGCCAGCCTTAGATGGCCAGCTTAAAGGGCCAGCTTAAAAGGCCAGCCTTAGAGGGCCAGCCTTAAAGGGCCAGCTTAAAGGGCCAGCCTTAAAGGGCCAGCTTAAAGGGCCAGCCTTAAAGGGCAAGCCTTAAAGGGCCAGCCTTAAAGGGCCAGCCTTAGATGGCCAGCTTAAAGGGCCAGCCTTAGAGGGCCAGCTTAAAGGGCCAGCCTTAAGGGGCCAGCTTAAAGGGCCAGCCTTAAAGGGCCAGTCTTAAAGGGCCAGCCTTAGAGGGCCAGCTTTACAGGGTCAGCTTAAAGGGCCAGCCTTAAAGGGCCAGCTTAAAGGGCCAGCCTTAGAGGGCCAGCTTAAAGGGCCAGCCTTATGGGGCCAGCTTAAAGGGCCAGCCTTAAAGGGCCAGCCTTAAAGGGCCAGCCTTAGAGGGCCAGCCTTAAAGGGCCAGCTTAAAGGGCCAGCCTTAAAGGGCCAGCCTTAAAGGGCCAGCTTAAAGGGCCAGCTTAAAGGGCCAGCCTTAAAGGGCAAGCCTTAAAGGGCCAGCCTTAAAGGGCCAGCCTTAAAGGGCCAGCCTTAAAGGGCCAGCTTAAAGGGCCAGCCTTAAGGGGCCAACTTTAAAGGGCCAGTCTTAAAGGGCCAGCCTTAGAGGGCCAGCCTTGAAGGGCCAGCTTAAAGGGCCAGCCTTAAAGGGCCAGCTTAAAGGGCCGGCCTTAAAGGGCCAGCCTTAAAGGGCCAGCCTTAAAGGGCCAGCCTTAAAGGGCAAGCCTTAAAGGGCCAGCCTTAAAGGGCCAGCCTTAGAGGGCCAGCTTAAAGGGCCAGCCTTAAGGGGCCAGCTTAAAGGGCCAGCCTTAAAGGGCCAGCCTTAAAGGGCCAGTCTTAAAGGGCCAGCCTTAGAGGGCCAGCTTTAAAGGGCCAGCTTAAAGGGCCAGCCTTAAAGGGCCAGCCTTAAAGGGCCATCTTAAAGGGCCAGCCTTAAAGGGCCAGCTTAAAGGGCCAGCCTTAAAGGGCAAGCCTTAAAGGGCCAGCCTTAAAGGGCCAGCCTTAGAGGGCCAGCTTAAAGGGCCAGTCTTAGAGGGCCAGCTTAAAGGGCCAGCCTTAAGGGGCCAGCTTTAAAGGGCCAGTCTTAAAGGGCCAGCCTTAGAGGGCCAGCCTTAAAGGGCCAGCCTTAAAGGGCCAGCTTAAAGGGCCAGCCTTAAAGGGCCAGCTTAAAGGGCCAGCCTTAAAGGGCCAGCCTTAAAGGGCCAGCTTAAAGGGCCAGCGTTAAAGGGCCAGCCTTAGAGGGCCAGACTTAAAGGGCCATCTTAAAGGGCCAGGCTTAAAGGGCCAGCTTAAAGGGCCAGCCTTAGAGGGCCAGCTTAAAGGGCCAGCTTTAAGGGGCCAGCTTAAAGGGCCAGCCTTAAGGGGCCAGCTTAAAGGGCCAGCCTTAAAGGGCAAGCTTTAAAGGGCCAGCCTTAAAGGGTCAGCCTTAGAGGGCCAGCTTAAAGGGCCAGCCTTAAAGGGACAGCCTTAAAGGGCCAGCTTAAAGGGCCAGCCTTAAAGGGCCAGCCTTAAGGGGCCAGCTTAAAGGGCCAGTCTTAAAGGGCCAGCCTTAGAGGGCCAGCTTAAAGGGCCAGCCTTAAAGGGCCAACCTTAGAGGGCCAGCCTTAAAGGGCCATCTTAAAGGGCCAGCCTTAAAGGGCCAGCTTTAAAGGGCCAGTCTTAAAGGGCCAGCCTTAGAGGGCCAGCCTTAAAGGGCCAGCTTAAAGGGCCAGCCTTAAAAGGCCAGCTTAAAGGGCCGGCCTTAAAGGGCCAGCCTTAAAGGGCCAGCTTAAAGGGCCAGCCTTAAAGGGCCAGCTTAAAGGGCCAGCCTTAGAGGGCCAGCCTTAAGGGGCCATCTTAAAGGGCCAGCCTTAAAGGGCCAGCCTTAGAGGGCCAGCTTAAAGGGCCAGCCTTAAAGGGCCAGCTTAAAGGGCCAGCCTTAAAGGGCCAGCCTTAAAGGGCCAGCTTAAAGGGCCAGCTTAAAGGGCCAGCCTTAAAGGGCAAGCCTTAAAGGGCCAGCCTTAAAGGGCCAGCCTTAGAGGGCCAGCTTAAAGGGCCAGCCTTAAAGGGCCAGCTTAAAGGGCCAGCCTTAAGGGGCCAGCTTAAAGGGCCAGTCTTAAAGAGCCAGCCTTAAAGGGCCAGTCTTAAAGGGCCAGCCTTAGAGGGCCAGCCTTAAAGGGCCAGCTTAAAGGGCCAGCCTTAAAGGGCCAGCTTAAAGGGCCAGCCTTAGATGGCCAGCCTTAAGGGGCCAGCCTTAAAGGGCCAGCCTTAAAGGGCCAGCCTTAAAGGGCCAGTCTTAAAGGGCCAGCCTTAGATGGCCAGCCTTAAGGGGCCAGCTTAAAGGGCCAGCCTTAGAGGGCCAGCCTTAAAGGGCCAGCCTTAGAGGGCAAGCCTTAAAGGGCCAGCTTAAAGGGCCAGCCTTAAAGGGCAAGCCTTAAAGGGCCAACCTTAGAGGGCCTGCCTTAAAGGGCCAGCCTTAAAGGGCCAGCTTAAAGGGCCAGCCTTAAAGGGCCAGCTTAAAGGGCCAGCCTTAGAGGGCCAGCCTTAAGGGGCCAGCTTAAAGGGCCAGCCTTAAAGGGCCAGCCTTAGAGGGACAGCTTAAAGGGTCAGCCTTAGAGGGCCAGCTTAAAGGGCCAGCCTTAAAGGGACAGCCTTAAAGGGCCAGCTTAAAGGGCCAGCCTTAAAGGGCCAGCCTTAAGGGGCCAGCTTAAAGGGCCAGTCTTAAAGGGCCAGCCTTAGAGGGCCAGCTTAAAGGGCCAGCCTTAAAGGGCCAACCTTAGAGGGCCAGCCTTAAAGGGCCATCTTAAAGGGCCAGCCTTAAAGGGCCAGCTTTAAAGGGCCAGTCTTAAAGGGCCAGCCTTAGAGGGCCAGCCTTAAAGGGCCAGCTTAAAGGGCCAGCCTTAAAAGGCCAGCTTAAAGGGCCGGCCTTAAAGGGCCAGCCTTAAAGGGCCAGCTTAAAGGGCCAGCCTTAAAGGGCCAGCTTAAAGGGCCAGCCTTAGAGGGCCAGCCTTAAGGGGCCATCTTAAAGGGCCAGCCTTAAAGGGCCAGCCTTAAAGGGCCAGCCTTAAAGGGCCAGCTTAAAGGGCCAGCCTTAAGGGGCCAACTTTAAAGGGCCAGTCTTAAAGGGCCAGCCTTAGAGGGCCAGCCTTGAAGGGCCAGCTTAAAGGGCCAGCCTTAAAGGGCCAGCCTTAAAGGGCCAGCTTAAAGGGCCAGCTTAAAGGGCCAGCCTTAAAGGGCAAGCCTTAAAGGGCCAGCCTTAAAGGGCCAGCCTTAAAGGGCCAGCCTTAAAGGGCCAGCTTAAAGGGCCAGCCTTAAGGGGCCAACTTTAAAGGGCCAGTCTTAAAGGGCCAGCCTTAGAGGGCCAGCCTTGAAGGGCCAGCTTAAAGGGCCAGCCTTAAAGGGCCAGCTTAAAGGGCCGGCCTTAAAGGGCCAGCCTTAAAGGGCCAGCCTTAAAGGGCCAGCCTTAAAGGGCAAGCCTTAAAGGGCCAGCCTTAAAGGGCCAGCCTTAGAGGGCAAGCTTAAAGGGCCAGCCTTAAGGGGCCAGCTTAAAGGGCCAGCCTTAAAGGGCCAGCCTTAAAGGGCCAGTCTTAAAGGGCCAGCCTTAGAGGGCCAGCTTTAAAGGGCCAGCTTAAAGGGCCAGCCTTAAAGGGCCAGCCTTAAAGGGCCATCTTAAAGGGCCAGCCTTAAAGGGCCAGCTTAAAGGGCCAGCCTTAAAGGGCAAGCCTTAAAGGGCCAGCCTTAAAGGGCCAGCCTTAGAGGGCCAGCTTAAAGGGCCAGTCTTAGAGGGCCAGCTTAAAGGGCCAGCCTTAAGGGGCCAGCTTTAAAGGGCCAGTCTTAAAGGGCCAGCCTTAGAGGGCCAGCCTTAAAGGGCCAGCCTTAAAGGGCCAGCTTAAAGGGCCAGCCTTAAAGGGCCAGCTTAAAGGGCCAGCCTTAAAGGGCCAGCCTTAAAGGGCCAGCTTAAAGGGCCAGCGTTAAAGGGCCAGCCTTAGAGGGCCAGACTTAAAGGGCCATCTTAAAGGGCCAGGCTTAAAGGGCCAGCTTAAAGGGCCAGCCTTAGAGGGCCAGCTTAAAGGGCCAGCTTTAAGGGGCCAGCTTAAAGGGCCAGCCTTAAGGGGCCAGCTTAAAGGGCCAGCCTTAAAGGGCAAGCTTTAAAGGGCCAGCCTTAAAGGGTCAGCCTTAGAGGGCCAGCTTAAAGGGCCAGCCTTAAAGGGACAGCCTTAAAGGGCCAGCTTAAAGGGCCAGCCTTAAAGGGCCAGCCTTAAGGGGCCAGCTTAAAGGGCCAGTCTTAAAGGGCCAGCCTTAGAGGGCCAGCTTAAAGGGCCAGCCTTAAAGGGCCAACCTTAGAGGGCCAGCCTTAAAGGGCCATCTTAAAGGGCCAGCCTTAAAGGGCCAGCTTTAAAGGGCCAGTCTTAAAGGGCCAGCCTTAGAGGGCCAGCCTTAAAGGGCCAGCTTAAAGGGCCAGCCTTAAAAGGCCAGCTTAAAGGGCCGGCCTTAAAGGGCCAGCCTTAAAGGGCCAGCTTAAAGGGCCAGCCTTAAAGGGCCAGCTTAAAGGGCCAGCCTTAGAGGGCCAGCCTTAAGGGGCCATCTTAAAGGGCCAGCCTTAAAGGGCCAGCCTTAGAGGGCCAGCTTAAAGGGCCAGCCTTAAAGGGCCAGCTTAAAGGGCCAGCCTTAAAGGGCCAGCCTTAAAGGGCCAGCTTAAAGGGCCAGCTTAAAGGGCCAGCCTTAAAGGGCAAGCCTTAAAGGGCCAGCCTTAAAGGGCCAGCCTTAGAGGGCCAGCTTAAAGGGCCAGCCTTAAAGGGCCAGCTTAAAGGGCCAGCCTTAAGGGGCCAGCTTAAAGGGCCAGTCTTAAAGAGCCAGCCTTAAAGGGCCAGTCTTAAAGGGCCAGCCTTAGAGGGCCAGCCTTAAAGGGCCAGCTTAAAGGGCCAGCCTTAAAGGGCCAGCTTAAAGGGCCAGCCTTAGATGGCCAGCCTTAAGGGGCCAGCCTTAAAGGGCCAGCCTTAAAGGGCCAGCCTTAAAGGGCCAGTCTTAAAGGGCCAGCCTTAGATGGCCAGCCTTAAGGGGCCAGCTTAAAGGGCCAGCCTTAGAGGGCCAGCCTTAAAGGGCCAGCCTTAGAGGGCAAGCCTTAAAGGGCCAGCCTTAAAGGGCCAGCCTTAAAGGGCCAGCCTTAGAGGGCCAGCTTAAAGGGCCAGCCTTAAGGGGCCAGCTTAAAGGGCCAGCCTTAAAGGGCAAGCCTTAAAGGGCCAACCTTAGAGGGCCTGCCTTAAAGGGCCAGCCTTAAAGGGCCAGCTTAAAGGGCCAGCCTTAAAGGGCCAGCTTAAAGGGCCAGCTTAAAGGGCCAGCCTTAAAGGGCCAGCCTTAGAGGGACAGCTTAAAGGGTCAGCCTTAGAGGGCCAGCTTAAAGGGCCAGCCTTAAAGGGACAGCCTTAAAGGGCCAGCTTAAAGGGCCAGCCTTAAAGGGCCAGCCTTAAGGGGCCAGCTTAAAGGGCCAGTCTTAAAGGGCCAGCCTTAGAGGGCCAGCTTAAAGGGCCAGCCTTAAAGGGCCAACCTTAGAGGGCCAGCCTTAAAGGGCCATCTTAAAGGGCCAGCCTTAAAGGGCCAGCTTTAAAGGGCCAGTCTTAAAGGGCCAGCCTTAGAGGGCCAGCCTTAAAGGGCCAGCTTAAAGGGCCAGCCTTAAAAGGCCAGCTTAAAGGGCCGGCCTTAAAGGGCCAGCCTTAAAGGGCCAGCTTAAAGGGCCAGCCTTAAAGGGCCAGCTTAAAGGGCCAGCCTTAGAGGGCCAGCCTTAAGGGGCCATCTTAAAGGGCCAGCCTTAAAGGGCCAGCCTTAAAGGGCCAGCCTTAAAGGGCCAGCCTTAAAGGGCCAGCTTAAAGGGCCAGCCTTAAGGGGCCAACTTTAAAGGGCCAGTCTTAAAGGGCCAGCCTTAGAGGGCCAGCCTTGAAGGGCCAGCTTAAAGGGCCAGCCTTAAAGGGCCAGCTTAAAGGGCCGGCCTTAAAGGGCCAGCCTTAAAGGGCCAGCCTTAAAGGGCCAGCCTTAAAGGGCAAGCCTTAAAGGGCCAGCCTTAAAGGGCCAGCCTTAGAGGGCCAGCTTAAAGGGCCAGCCTTAAGGGGCCAGCTTAAAGGGCCAGCCTTAAAGGGCCAGCCTTAAAGGGCCAGTCTTAAAGGGCCAGCCTTAGAGGGCCAGCTTTAAAGGGCCAGCTTAAAGGGCCAGCCTTAAAGGGCCAGCCTTAAAGGGCCATCTTAAAGGGCCAGCCTTAAAGGGCCAGCTTAAAGGGCCAGCCTTAAAGGGCAAGCCTTAAAGGGCCAGCCTTAAAGGGCCAGCCTTAGAGGGCCAGCTTAAAGGGCCAGCCTTAGAGGGCCAGCTTAAAGGGCCAGCCTTAAGGGGCCAGCTTTAAAGGGCCAGTCTTAAAGGGCCAGCCTTAGAGGGCCAGCCTTAAAGGGCCAGCCTTAAAGGGCCAGCTTAAAGGGCCAGCCTTAAAGGGCCAGCTTAAAGGGCCAGCCTTAAAGGGCCAGCCTTAAAGGGCCAGCTTAAAGGGCCAGCGTTAAAGGGCCAGCCTTAGAGGGCCAGACTTAAAGGGCCATCTTAAAGGGCCAGGCTTAAAGGGCCAGCTTAAAGGGCCAGCCTTAGAGGGCCAGCTTAAAGGGCCAGCTTTAAGGGGCCAGCTTAAAGGGCCAGCCTTAAGGGGCCAGCTTAAAGGGCCAGCCTTAAAGGGCAAGCTTTAAAGGGCCAGCCTTAAAGGGTCAGCCTTAGAGGGCCAGCTTAAAGGGCCAGCCTTAAAGGGACAGCCTTAAAGGGCCAGCTTAAAGGGCCAGCCTTAAAGGGCCAGCCTTAAGGGGCCAGCTTAAAGGGCCAGTCTTAAAGGGCCAGCCTTAGAGGGCCAGCTTAAAGGGCCAGCCTTAAAGGGCCAACCTTAGAGGGCCAGCCTTAAAGGGCCATCTTAAAGGGCCAGCCTTAAAGGGCCAGCTTTAAAGGGCCAGTCTTAAAGGGCCAGCCTTAGAGGGCCAGCCTTAAAGGGCCAGCTTAAAGGGCCAGCCTTAAAAGGCCAGCTTAAAGGGCCGGCCTTAAAGGGCCAGCCTTAAAGGGCCAGCTTAAAGGGCCAGCCTTAAAGGGCCAGCTTAAAGGGCCAGCCTTAGAGGGCCAGCCTTAAGGGGCCATCTTAAAGGGCCAGCCTTAAAGGGCCAGCCTTAGAGGGCCAGCTTAAAGGGCCAGCCTTAAAGGGCCAGCTTAAAGGGCCAGCCTTAAAGGGCCAGCCTTAAAGGGCCAGCTTAAAGGGCCAGCTTAAAGGGCCAGCCTTAAAGGGCAAGCCTTAAAGGGCCAGCCTTAAAGGGCCAGCCTTAGAGGGCCAGCTTAAAGGGCCAGCCTTAAAGGGCCAGCTTAAAGGGCCAGCCTTAAGGGGCCAGCTTAAAGGGCCAGTCTTAAAGAGCCAGCCTTAAAGGGCCAGTCTTAAAGGGCCAGCCTTAGAGGGCCAGCCTTAAAGGGCCAGCTTAAAGGGCCAGCCTTAAAGGGCCAGCTTAAAGGGCCAGCCTTAGATGGCCAGCCTTAAGGGGCCAGCCTTAAAGGGCCAGCCTTAAAGGGCCAGCCTTAAAGGGCCAGTCTTAAAGGGCCAGCCTTAGATGGCCAGCCTTAAGGGGCCAGCTTAAAGGGCCAGCCTTAGAGGGCCAGCCTTAAAGGGCCAGCCTTAGAGGGCAAGCCTTAAAGGGCCAGCCTTAAAGGGCCAGCCTTAAAGGGCCAGCCTTAGAGGGCCAGCTTAAAGGGCCAGCCTTAAGGGGCCAGCTTAAAGGGCCAGCCTTAAAGGGCAAGCCTTAAAGGGCCAACCTTAGAGGGCCTGCCTTAAAGGGCCAGCCTTAAAGGGCCAGCTTAAAGGGCCAGCCTTAAAGGGCCAGCTTAAAGGGCCAGCCTTAGAGGGCCAGCCTTAAGGGGCCAGCTTAAAGGGCCAGCCTTAAAGGGCCAGCCTTAGAGGGACAGCTTAAAGGGTCAGCCTTAGAGGGCCAGCTTAAAGGGCCAGCCTTAAAGGGACAGCCTTAAAGGGCCAGCTTAAAGGGCCAGCCTTAAAGGGCCAGCCTTAAGGGGCCAGCTTAAAGGGCCAGTCTTAAAGGGCCAGCCTTAGAGGGCCAGCTTAAAGGGCCAGCCTTAAAGGGCCAACCTTAGAGGGCCAGCCTTAAAGGGCCATCTTAAAGGGCCAGCCTTAAAGGGCCAGCTTTAAAGGGCCAGTCTTAAAGGGCCAGCCTTAGAGGGCCAGCCTTAAAGGGCCAGCTTAAAGGGCCAGCCTTAAAAGGCCAGCTTAAAGGGCCGGCCTTAAAGGGCCGGCCTTAAAGGGCCAGCTTAAAGGGCCAGCCTTAAAGGGCCAGCTTAAAGGGCCAGCCTTAGAGGGCCAGCCTTAAGGGGCCATCTTAAAGGGCCAGCCTTAAAGGGCCAGCCTTAGAGGGCCAGCTTAAAGGGCCAGCCTTAAAGGGCCAGCTTAAAGGGCCAGCCTTAAAGGGCCAGCCTTAAAGGGCCAGCTTAAAGGGCCAGCTTAAAGGGCCAGCCTTAAAGGGCAAGCCTTAAAGGGCCAGCCTTAAAGGGCCAGCCTTAGAGGGCCAGCTTAAAGGGCCAGCCTTAAAGGGCCAGCTTAAAGGGCCAGCCTTAAGGGGCCAGCTTAAAGGGCCAGTCTTAAAGAGCCAGCCTTAAAGGGCCAGTCTTAAAGGGCCAGCCTTAGAGGGCCAGCCTTAAAGGGCCAGCTTAAAGGGCCAGCCTTAAAGGGCCAGCTTAAAGGGCCAGCCTTAGATGGCCAGCCTTAAGGGGCCAGCCTTAAAGGGCCAGCCTTAAAGGGCCAGCCTTAAAGGGCCAGTCTTAAAGGGCCAGCCTTAGATGGCCAGCCTTAAGGGGCCAGCTTAAAGGGCCAGCCTTAGAGGGCCAGCCTTAAAGGGCCAGCCTTAGAGGGCAAGCCTTAAAGGGCCAGCCTTAAAGGGCCAGCCTTAAAGGGCCAGCCTTAGAGGGCCAGCTTAAAGGGCCAGCCTTAAGGGGCCAGCTTAAAGGGCCAGCCTTAAAGGGCAAGCCTTAAAGGGCCAACCTTAGAGGGCCTGCCTTAAAGGGCCAGCCTTAAAGGGCCAGCTTAAAGGGCCAGCCTTAAAGGGCCAGCTTAAAGGGCCAGCCTTAGAGGGCCAGCCTTAAGGGGCCAGCTTAAAGGGCCAGCCTTAAAGGGCCAGCCTTAGAGGGACAGCTTAAAGGGTCAGCCTTAAAGGGCCAGCTTAAAGGGCCAGCCTTAGAGGGCCAGCTTTACAGGGCCAGCTTAAAGGGCCAGCCTTAAGGGGCCAGCTTAAAGGGCCAGCCTTAGAGGGCCATCTTAAAGGGCCAGCCTTAAGGGGCCAGCTTTAAGGGGCCAGCTTAAAGGGCCAGCCTTAAGGGGCCAGCTTAAAGGGCCAGCCTTAAAGGGCAAGCCTTAAAGGGCCAGCCTTAAAGGGCCAGCCTTAGAGGGCCAGCTTAAAGGGCCAGCCTTAAAGGGCCAGCCTTAGAGGGCCAGCTTAAAGGGCCAGCCATAAGGGGCCAGCTTAAAGGGCCAGCTTAAAGGGCCAGCCTTAAAGGGCAAGCCTTAAAGGGCCAGCCTTAGAGGGCCAGCTTAAAGGGCCAGCCTTAGAGGGCCAGCTTAAAGGGCCAGCCTTAAGGGGCCAGCTTAAAGGGCCAGCCTTAAAGGGCCAGCCTTAAAGGGCCAGCCTTAAAGGGCCAGCTTAAAGGGCCAGCCTTAAAGGGCCAGCTTAAAGGGCCAGCCTTAAAGGGCCAGCCTTAAAGAGCCAGCTTAAAGGGCCGGCCTTAAAGGACAAGCCTTAAAGGGCCAGCTTAAAGGGCCAGCCTTAAAGGGCCAGCTTAAAGGGCCAGCCTTAGAGGGCCAGCCTTAAGGGGCCAGCTTAAAGGGCCAGCCTTAAAGGGCCAGCCTTAGAGGGCCAGCTTAAAGGGTCAGCCTTAAAAGGCCAGCTTAAAGGGCCAGCCTTAGAGGGCCAGCTTTACAGGGCCAGCTTAAAGGGCCAGCCTTAAGGGGCCAGCTTAAAGGGCCAGCCTTAAAGGGCCAGCCTTAAAGGGCCAGTCTTAAAGGGCCAGCCTTAGAGGGCCAGCTTTACAGGGTCAGCTTAAAGGGCCAGGCTTAAAGGGCCAGCTTAAAGGGCCAGCCTTAGAGGGCCAGCTTAAAGGGCCAGCCTTAGAGGGTTAGCTTAAAGGGCCAGCCTTAAGGGGCCAGCTTAAAGGGCAAGCCTTAAAGGGCCAGCCTTAAAGGGCCAACCTTAGAGGGCCAGCCTTAAAGGGCCAGCTTAAAGGGCCAGCCTTAAAGGGCCAGCTTTAAAGGGCCAGTCTTAAAGGGCCAGCCTTAGAGGGCCAGCCTTAAAGGGCCAGCTTAAAGGGCCAGCCTTAAAAGGCCAGCTTAAAGGGCCGGCCTTAAAGGGCCAGCCTTAAAGGGCCAGCTTAAAGGGCCAGCCTTAAAGGGCCAGCTTAAAGGGCCAGCCTTAGAGGGCCAGCCTTAAGGGGCCAGCTTAAAGGGCCAGCCTTAAAGGGCCAGCCTTAGAGGGCCAGCTTAAAGGGCCAGCCTTAAAGGGCCAGCTTAAAGGGCCAGCCTTAGAGGGCCAGCCTTAAGGGGCCAGCTTAAAGGGCCAGCCTTAAAGGGCCAGCCTTAAAGGGCCAGCCTTAGATGGCCAGCTTAAAGGGCCAGCCTTAGAGGGCCAGCTTAAAGGGCAAGCCTTAAGGGGCCAGCTTAAAGGGCCAGCCTTAAAGGGCCAGCCTTAAAGGGCCAGTCTTAAAGGGCCAGCCTTAGAGGGCCAGCTTTAAAGGGCCAGCTTAAAGGGCCAGCCTTAGAGGGCCAGCTTAAAGGGCCAGCCTTTGAGGGCCAGCTTAAAGGGCCAGCCTTAAGGGGCCAGCCTTAAAGGGCAAGCCTTAAAGGGCCAGCCTTAGAGGGCCAGCTTAAAGGGCCAGCCTTAGAGGGCCTGCTTAAAGGGCCAGCCTTAAGGGGCCAGCTTAAAGGGCCAGCCTTAAAGGGCCAGCCTTAAAGGGCCAGCCTTAAAGGGCCAGCTTAAAGGGCCAGCCTTAAAGGGCCAGCTTAAAGGGCCAGCCTTAGAGGGCCAGCTTAAAGGGCCAGCCTTAGAGGGTTAGCTTAAAGGGCCAGCCTTAAGGGGCCAGCTTAAAGGGCAAGCCTTAAAGGGCCAGCCTTAAAGGGCCAACCTTAGAGGGCCAGCCTTAAAGGGCCAGCTTAAAGGGCCAGCCTTAAAGGGCCAGCTTTAAAGGGCCAGTCTTAAAGGGCCAGCCTTAGAGGGCCAGCCTTAAAGGGCCAGCTTAAAGGGCCAGCCTTAAAAGGCCAGCTTAAAGGGCCGGCCTTAAAGGGCCAGCCTTAAAGGGCCAGCTTAAAGGGCCAGCCTTAAAGGGCCAGCTTAAAGGGCCAGCCTTAGAGGGCCAGCCTTAAGGGGCCAGCTTAAAGGGCCAGCCTTAAAGGGCCAGCCTTAGAGGGCCAGCTTAAAGGGCCAGCCTTAAAGGGCCAGCTTAAAGGGCCAGCCTTAAAGGGCCAGCTTTAAAGGGCCAGTCTTAAAGGGCCAGCCTTAGAGGGCCAGCCTTAAAGGGCCAGCTTAAAGGGCCAGCCTTAAAAGGCCAGCTTAAAGGGCCGGCCTTAAAGGGCCAGCCTTAAAGGGCCAGCTTAAAGGGCCAGCCTTAAAGGGCCAGCTTAAAGGGCCAGCCTTAGAGGGCCAGCCTTAAGGGGCCAGCTTAAAGGGCCAGCCTTAAAGGGCCAGCCTTAGAGGGCCAGCTCAAAGGGCCAGCCTTAAAGGGCCAGCTTAAAGGGCCAGCCTTAGAGGGCCAGCCTTAAGGGGCCAGCTTAAAGGGCCAGCCTTAAAGGGCCAGCCTTAAAGGGCCAGCCTTAGAGGGCCAGCTTAAAGGGCCAGCCTTAGAGGGCCAGCTTAAAGGGCAAGCCTTAAGGGGCCAGCTTAAAGGGCCAGCCTTAAAGGGCCAGCCTTAAAGGGCCAGTCTTAAAGGGCCAGCCTTAGAGGGCCAGCTTTAAAGGGCCAGCTTAAAGGGCCAGCCTTAGAGGGCCAGCTTAAAGGGCCAGCCTTTGAGGGCCAGCTTAAAGGGCCAGCCTTAAGGGGCCAGCCTTAAAGGGCAAGCCTTAAAGGGCCAGCCTTAGAGGGCCAGCTTAAAGGGCCAGCCTTAGAGGGCCTGCTTAAAGGGCCAGCCTTAAGGGGCCAGCTTAAAGGGCCAGCCTTAAAGGGCCAGCCTTAAAGGGCCAGCCTTAAAGGGCCAGCTTAAAGGGCCAGCCTTAAAGGGCCAGCTTAAAGGGCCAGCCTTAGAGGGCCAGCTTAAAGGGCCAGCCTTAGAGGGTTAGCTTAAAGGGCCAGCCTTAAGGGGCCAGCTTAAAGGGCAAGCCTTAAAGGGCCAGCCTTAAAGGGCCAACCTTAGAGGGCCAGCCTTAAAGGGCCAGCTTAAAGGGCCAGCCTTAAAGGGCCAGCTTTAAAGGGCCAGTCTTAAAGGGCCAGCCTTAGAGGGCCAGCCTTAAAGGGCCAGCTTAAAGGGCCAGCCTTAAAAGGCCAGCTTAAAGGGCCGGCCTTAAAGGGCCAGCCTTAAAGGGCCAGCTTAAAGGGCCAGCCTTAAAGGGCCAGCTTAAAGGGCCAGCCTTAGAGGGCCAGCCTTAAGGGGCCAGCTTAAAGGGACAGCCT
Source organism: Doryrhamphus excisus (assembly GCF_037039965.1). Taxonomy (NCBI): domain Eukaryota; kingdom Metazoa; phylum Chordata; class Actinopteri; order Syngnathiformes; family Syngnathidae; genus Doryrhamphus; species Doryrhamphus excisus. The sequence continues at coordinate 774,796 of NC_136370.1, forward strand.
TAAAGGGCCAGCCTTAGAGGGCCAGCTTAAAGGGCCAGCCTTAAAGGGCCAGCTTAAAGGGCCAGCCTTAGAGGGCCAGCCTTAAGGGGCCAGCTTAAAGGGCCAGCCTTAAAGGGCCAGCCTTAAAGGGCCAGCCTTAGATGGCCAGCTTAAAGGGCCAGCCTTAGAGGGCCAGCTTAAAGGGCAAGCCTTAAGGGGCCAGCTTAAAGGGCCAGCCTTAAAGGGCCAGCCTTAAAGGGCCAGTCTTAAAGGGCCAGCCTTAGAGGGCCAGCTTTAAAGGGCCAGCTTAAAGGGCCAGCCTTAAAGGGCCAGCTTAAAGGGCCAGCCTTTGAGGGCCAGCTTAAAGGGCCAGCCTTAAGGGGCCAGCTTAAAGGGCCAGCCTTAAAGGGCAAGCCTTAAAGGGCCAGCCTTAAGGGCCAGCTTAAAGGGCCAGCCTTAGAGGGCCTGCTTAAAGGGCCAGCCTTAAGGGGCCAGCTTAAAGGGCCAGCCTTAAAGGGCCAGCCTTAAAGGGCCAGTCTTAAAGGGCCAGCCTTAGAGGGCCAGCTTTAAAGGGCCAGCTTAAAGGGCCAGCCTTAAAGGGCCAGCTTAAAGGGCCAGCCTTTGAGGGCCAGCTTAAAGGGCCAGCCTTAAGGGGCCAGCTTAAAGGGCCAGCCTTAAAGGGCAAGCCTTAAAGGGCCAGCCTTAGAGGGCCAGCTTAAAGGGCCAGCCTTAGAGGGCCTGCTTAAAGGGCCAGCTTAAAGGGCCAGCCTTAGAGGGCCAGCCTTAAGGGGCCAGCTTAAAGGGCCAGCCTTAAAGGGCCAGCCTTAAAGGGCCAGCCTTAGAGGGCCAGCTTAAAGGGCCAGCCTTAAAGGGCCAGCTTAAAGGGCCAGCCTTAGAGGGCCAGCTTTACAGGGCCAGCTTAAAGGGCCAACCTTAAAGGGCCAGCTTAAAGGGCCAGCCTTAAAGGGCCAGCCTTAAGGGGCCAGCTTAAAGGGCCAGCCTTAAAGGGCCAGCCTTAAAGGGCCAGCCTTAGAGGGCCAGCTTAAAGGGCCAGCCTTAAAGGGCCAGCTTAAAGGGCCAGCCTTAAAGGGCCAGCCTTAAAGAGCCAGCTTAAAGGGCCAGCCTTAGATGGCCAGCCTTAAGGGGCCAGTTTAAAGGGCCAGCCTTAGAGGGCCAGCCTTAGAGGGCAAGCCTTAAAGGGCCAGCCTTAAAGGGCCAGCCTTAAAGGGCCAGCCTTAGAGGGCCAGCTTAAAGGGCCAGCCTTAAGGGGCCAGCTTAAAGGGCCAGCCTTAAAGGGCAAGCCTTAAAGGGCCAACCTTAGAGGGCCAGCTTAAAGGGCCAGCCTTAGAGGTCCAGCTTAAAGGGCCAGCCTTAAGGGGCCAGCTTAAAGGGCCAGCCTTAAAGGGCCAGCCTTAAAGGGCCAGCCTTAGAGGGCCAGCTTAAAGGGCCAGCCTTAAAGGGCCAGCTTAAAGGGCCAGCCTTAAAGGGCCAGCTTAAAGGGCCAGCCTTAAGGGGCCAGCTTAAAGGGCCAGCCTTAAGGGGCCAGCTTAAAGGGCCAGCCTTAAAGGGCCAGCCTTAAAGGGCCAGCCTTGGATGGCCAGCTTAAAGGGCCAGCCTTAAAGGGCCAGCCTTAGAGGGCCAGCTTAAAGGGCCAGCCTTAAGGGGCCAGCGTAAAGGGCCAGCCTTAAAGGGCAAGCTTAAAGGGCCAGCCTTAGAGGTCCAGCCTTAGAGGGCCAGCCCTAAGGGGCCAGCTTAAAGGGCCAGCCTTAAAGGGCCAGCCTTAAAGGGCCAGCCTTAGAGGGCCAGCTTAAAGGGCCAGCCTTAAAGGGCCAGCTTAAAGGGCCAGCCTTAAAGGGGCAGCTTAAAGGGCCAGCCTTAAGGGGCCAGCTTAAAGGGCCAGCCTTAAAGGGCCAACCTTAGAGGGCCAGCCTTAAAGGGCCAGCCTTAAAGGGCCAGCCTTAAAGGGCCAGCCTTAGAGGGCCAGCTTAAAGGGCCAGCCTTAAGGGGCCAACTTTAAGGGCCAGCTTAAAGGGCCAGCCTTAAAGGGCCAGCTTAAAGGGCCAGCCTTAGAGGGCCAGCCTTAAAGGGCCAGCTTAAAGGGCCAGCCTTAAAGGGCCAGCCTTAAAGGGCCATCTTAAAGGGCCAGGCTTAAAGGGCCAGCTTAAAGGGCCAGCCTTAGATGGCCAGCTTAAAGGGCCAGCTTAAAGGGCCAGCCTTAGAGGGCCAGCCTTAAGGGGCCAGCTTAAAGGGCCAGCCTTAAAGGGCCAGCCTTAAAGGGCCAGCCTTAGAGGGCCAGCTTAAAGGGCCAGCCTTAAAGGGCCAGCTTAAAGGGCCAGCCTTAGAGGGCCAGCTTTACAGGGCCAGCTTAAAGGGCCAACCTTAAAGGGCCAGCTTAAAGGGCCAGCCTTAAAGGGCCAGCCTTAAGGGGCCAGCTTAAAGGGCCAGCCTTAAAGGGCCAGCCTTAAAGGGCCAGCCTTAGAGGGCCAGCTTAAAGGGCCAGCCTTAAAGGGCCAGCTTAAAGGGCCAGCCTTAAAGGGCCAGCCTTAAAGAGCCAGCTTAAAGGGCCAGCCTTAGATGGCCAGCCTTAAGGGGCCAGTTTAAAGGGCCAGCCTTAGAGGGCCAGCCTTAGAGGGCAAGCCTTAAAGGGCCAGCCTTAAAGGGCCAGCCTTAGAGGGCCAGCTTAAAGGGCCAGCCTTAAGGGGCCAGCTTAAAGGGCCAGCCTTAAAGGGCAAGCCTTAAAGGGCCAACCTTAGAGGGCCAGCTTAAAGGGCCAGCCTTAGAGGTCCAGCTTAAAGGGCCAGCCTTAAGGGGCCAGCTTAAAGGGCCAGCCTTAAAGGGCAAGCCTTAAAGGGCCAACCTTAGAGGGCCAGCTTAAAGGGCCAGCCTTAGAGGTCCAGCTTAAAGGGCCAGCCTTAAGGGGCCAGCTTAAAGGGCCAGCCTTAAAGGGCCAGCCTTAAAGGGCCAGCCTTAGAGGGCCAGCTTAAAGGGCCAGCCTTAAAGGGCCAGCTTAAAGGGCCAGCCTTAAAGGGCCAGCTTAAAGGGCCAGCCTTAAGGGGCCAGCTTAAAGGGCCAGCCTTAAGGGGCCAGCTTAAAGGGCCAGCCTTAAAGGGCCAGCCTTAAAGGGCCAGCCTTGGATGGCCAGCTTAAAGGGCCAGCCTTAAAGGGCCAGCCTTAGAGGGCCAGCTTAAAGGGCCAGCCTTAAGGGGCCAGCGTAAAGGGCCAGCCTTAAAGGGCAAGCTTAAAGGGCCAGCCTTAGAGGTCCAGCCTTAGAGGGCCAGCCCTAAGGGGCCAGCTTAAAGGGCCAGCCTTAAAGGGCCAGCCTTAAAGGGCCAGCCTTAGAGGGCCAGCTTAAAGGGCCAGCCTTAAAGGGCCAGCTTAAAGGGCCAGCCTTAAAGGGGCAGCTTAAAGGGCCAGCCTTAAGGGGCCAGCTTAAAGGGCCAGCCTTAAAGGGCCAACCTTAGAGGGCCAGCCTTAAAGGGCCAGCCTTAAAGGGCCAGCCTTAAAGGGCCAGCCTTAGAGGGCCAGCTTAAAGGGCCAGCCTTAAAGGGCCAGCCTTAAAGGGCCATCTTAAAGGGCCAGGCTTAAAGGGCCAGCTTAAAGGGCCAGCCTTAGATGGCCAGCTTAAAGGGCCAGCTTAAAAGGCCAGCCTTAGAGGGCCAGCCTTAAAGGGCCAGCTTAAAGGGCCAGCCTGAAAGGGCCAGCTTAAAGGGCAAGCCTTAAAGGGCAAGCCTTAAAGGGCCAGCCTTAAAGGGCCAGCCTTAGATGGCCAGCTTAAAGGGCCAGCCTTAGAGGGCAAGCTTAAAGGGCCAGCCTTAAGGGGCCAGCTTAAAGGGCCAGCCTTAAAGGGCCAGTCTTAAAGGGCCAGCCTTAGAGGGCCAGCTTTACAGGGTCAGCTTAAAGGGCCAGCCTTAAAGGGCCAGCTTAAAGGGCCAGCCTTAAAGGGCCAGCTTAAAGGGCCAGCCTTAGAGGGCCAGCTTAAAGGGCCAGCCTTAAGGGGCCAGCTTAAAGGGCCAGCCTTAAAGGGCCAGCCTTAAAGGGCCAGCCTTAGAGGGCCAGCCTTAAAGGGCCAGCTTAAAGGGCCAGCCTTAAAGGGCCAGCTTAAAGGGCCAGCCTTAAAGGGCCAGCCTTAAAGGGCCAGCTTAAAGGGCCAGCTTAAAGGGCCAGCCTTAAAGGGCCAGCCTTAGATGGCCAGCTTAAAGGGCACGCCTTAAGGGGCCAGCTTAAAGGGCCAGCCTTAGAGGGCCAGCCTTAAAGGGCCAGTCTTAAAGGGCCAGCCTTAGAGGGCCAGCTTAAAGGGCCAGCCTTAAAGGGCCAGCTTAAAGGGCCAGCCTTAGAGGGCCAGCTTAAAGGGCCAGCCTTAAGGGGCCAGCTTAAAGGGCCAGCCTTAAAGGGCAAGCCTTAAAGGGCCAGCCTTTCAGGGCCAGCCTTAGAGGGCCAGCTTAAAGGGCCAGCCTTAGAGGGCCAGCTTAAAGGGCCAGCCTTAAGGGGCCAGCTTAAAGGGCCAGCCTTAAAGGGCCAGCCTTAAAGGGCCATCTTAAAGGGCCAGCCTTAAAGGGCCAGCTTAAAGGGCCAGCCTTAAAGGGCCAGCCTTAAATAGCCAGCTTGAATGGCCAGCCTTAAAGGGCCAGCTTAAAGGGCCAGCCTTAAAGGGCCAGCTTAAAGGGCCACTCTTAGAGGGCCAGCCTTAAGGGGCCAGCTTAAAGGGCCAGCCTTAAAGGGCCAGCCTTAAAGGGCCAGCCTTAGAGGGCCAGCTTAAAGGGCCAGCCTTAAAGGGCCAGCTTAAAGGGCCAGCCTTAGAGGGCCAGCCTTAAAGGGCCAGCTTAAAGGGCCAGCCTTAAAGGGCCAGCCTTAAAGGGCCAGCCTTAAAGGGCCATCCTTAGATGGCCAGCTTAAAGGGCCAGCCTTAGAGGGCCAGCTTAAAGGGCCAGCCTTAGAGGGCCAGCTTAAAGGGCCAGCCTTAAGGGGCCAGCTTAAAGGGCCAGCCTTAAAGGGCCATCTTAAAGGGCCAGGCTTAAAGGGCCAGCTTAAAGGGCCAGCCTTAGATGGCCAGCTTAAAGGGCCAGCTTAAAAGGCCAGCCTTAGAGGGCCAGCCTTAAAGGGCCAGCTTAAAGGGCCAGCCTGAAAGGGCCAGCTTAAAGGGCAAGCCTTAAAGGGCAAGCCTTAAAGGGCCAGCCTTAAAGGGCCAGCCTTAGATGGCCAGCTTAAAGGGCCAGCCTTAGAGGGCCAGCTTAAAGGGCCAGCCTTAAGGGGCCAGCTTAAAGGGCCAGCCTTAAAGGGCCAGTCTTAAAGGGCCAGCCTTAGAGGGCCAGCTTTACAGGGTCAGCTTAAAGGGCCAGCCTTAAAGGGCCAGCTTAAAGGGCCAGCCTTAAAGGGCCAGCTTAAAGGGCCAGCCTTAGAGGGCCAGCTTAAAGGGCCAGCCTTAAGGGGCCAGCTTAAAGGGCCAGCCTTAAAGGGCCAGCCTTAAAGGGCCAGCCTTAGAGGGCCAGCCTTAAAGGGCCAGCTTAAAGGGCCAGCCTTAAAGGGCCAGCTTAAAGGGCCAGCCTTAAAGGGCCAGCCTTAAAGGGCCAGCTTAAAGGGCCAGCCTTAGATGGCCAGCTTAAAGGGCACGCCTTAGATGGCCAGCTTAAAGGGCACGCCTTAAGGGGCCAGCTTAAAGGGCCAGCCTTAGAGGGCCAGCCTTAAAGGGCCAGTCTTAAAGGGCCAGCCTTAGAGGGCCAGCTTAAAGGGCCAGCCTTAAAGGGCCAGCTTAAAGGGCCAGCCTTAGAGGGCCAGCTTAAAGGGCCAGCCTTAAGGGGCCAGCTTAAAGGGCCAGCCTTAAAGGGCAAGCCTTAAAGGGCCAGCCTTTCAGGGCCAGCCTTAGAGGGCCAGCTTAAAGGGCCAGCCTTAGAGGGCCAGCTTAAAGGGCCAGCCTTAAGGGGCCAGCTTAAAGGGCCAGCCTTAAAGGGCCAGCCTTAAAGGGACAGCTTAAAGGGCCAGCCTTAAAGGGCCAGCTTAAAGGGCCAGCCTTAAAGGGCCAGCCTTAAATAGCCAGCTTGAATGGCCAGCCTTAAAGGGCCAGCTTAAAGGGCCAGCCTTAAAGGGCCAGCTTAAAGGGCCACTCTTAGAGGGCCAGCCTTAAGGGGCCAGCTTAAAGGGCCAGCCTTAAAGGGCCAGCCTTAAAGGGCCAGCCTTAGAGGGCCAGCTTAAAGGGCCAGCCTTAAAGGGCCAGCTTAAAGGGCCAGCCTTAGAGGGCCAGCCTTAAAGGGCCAGCTTAAAGGGCCAGCCTTAAAGGGCCAGCCTTAAAGGGCCAGCCTTAAAGGGCCATCCTTAGATGGCCAGCTTAAAGGGCCAGCCTTAGAGGGCCAGCTTAAAGGGCCAGCCTTAAGGGGCCAGCTTAAAGGGCCAGCCTTAAAGGGCCAGTCTTAAAGGGCCAGCCTTAGAGGGCCAGCTTTACAGGGCCAGCTTAAAGGGCCAGCCTTAAAGGGCCAGCTTAAAGGGCCAGCCTTAAAGGGCCAGCCTTAAAGGGCCAGCTTAAAGGGCCAGCCTTAAAGGGCCAGCCTTAGAGGGCCAGACTTAAAGGGCCATCTTAAAGGGCCAGGCTTAAAGGGCCAGCTTAAAGGGCCAGCCTTAGATGGCCAGCTTAAAGGGCCAGCTTAAAAGGCCAGCCTTAGAGGGCCAGCCTTAAGGGGCCAGCTTAAAGGGCCAGCCTTAGAGGGCCAGCCTTAAAGGGCCAGCCTTAAAGGGCCAGCATTAGAGGGCCAGCTTAAAGGGCCAGCCTTAAAGGGCCAGCTTAAAGGGCCAGCCTTAGAGGGCCAGCCTTAAAGGGCCAGCTTAAAGGGCCAGCCTTAAAGGGCCAGCCTTAAAGGGCCAGCCTTAAAGGGCCATCCTTAGATGGCCATCTTAAAGGGCCAGCCTTAGAGGGCCAGCTTAAAGGGCCAGCCTTAAGGGGCCAGCTTAAAGGGCCAGCCTCAAAGGGCCAGTCTTAAAGGGCCAGCCTTAGAGGGCCAGCTTTACAGGGCCAGCTTAAAGAGCCAGCCTTAAAGGGCCAGCTTAAAGGGCCAGCCTTAAAGGGCCAGCCTTAAAGGGCCAGCTTAAAGGGCCAGCCTTAAAGGGCCAGCCTTAGAGGGCCAGACTTAAAGGGCCATCTTAAAGGGCCAGGCTTAAAGGGCCAGCTTAAAGGGCCAGCCTTAGATGGCCAGCTTAAAGGGCCAGCTTAAAAGGCCAGCCTTAGAGGGCCAGCCTTAAAGGGCCAGCTTAAAGGGCCAGCCTTAAAGGGCAAGCCTTAAAGGGCCAGCCTTAAAGGGCCAGCCTTAGATGGCCAGCTTAAAGGGCCAGCCTTAGAGGGCCAGCTTAAAGGGCCAGCCTTAAGGGGCCAGCTTAAAGGGCCAGCCTTAAAGGGCCAGTCTTAAAGGGCCAGCCTTAGAGGGCCAGCTTTACAGGGTCAGCTTAAAGGGCCAGCCTTAAAGGGCCAGCTTAAAGGGCCAGCCTTAAAGGGCCAGCTTAAAGGGCCAGCCTTAGAGGGCCAGCTTAAAGGGCCAGCCTTATGGGGCCAGCTTAAAGGGCCAGCCTTAAAGGGCCAGCCTTAAAGGGCCAGCCTTAGAGGGCCAGCCTTAAAGGGCCAGCTTAAAGGGCCAGCCTTAAAGGGCCAGCTTAAAGGGCCAGCCTTAAAGGGCCAGCCTTAAAGGGCCAGCTTAAAGGGCCAGCTTAAAGGGCCAGCCTTAAAGGGCAAGCCTTAAAGGGCCAGCTTTAAAGGGCCAGCCTTAAAGGGCCAGCTTAAAGGGCCAGCCTTAAGGGGCCAACTTTAAAGGGCCAGTCTTAAAGGGCCAGCCTTAGAGGGCCAGCCTTGAAGGGCCAGCTTAAAGGGCCAGCCTTAAAGGGCCAGCTTAAAGGGCCGGCCTTAAAGGGCCAGCCTTAAAGGGCCAGCCTTAAAAGGCCAGCCTTAGAGGGCCAGCTTAAAGGGCCAGCCTTAAAGGGCCAGCCTTAAAGGGCCAGCTTAAAGGGCCAGCCTTAAAGGGCCAGCCTTAAAGGGCAAGCCTTAAAGGGCCAGTCTTAAAGGTCCAGCCTTAGAGGGCCAGCTTAAAGGGCCAGCCTTAGAGGGCCAGCTTAAAGGGCCAGCCTTAAGGGGCCAGCTTAAAGGGCCAGCCTTAAAGGGCCAGCCTTAAAGGGCCAGCCTTAAAGGGCCAGCCTTAAAGGGCCATCTTAAAGGGCCAGCCTTAAAGGGCCAGCTTAAAGGGCCAGCCTTAAAGGGCAAGCCTTAAAGGGCCAGCCTTAAAGGGCCAGCCTTAGAGGGCCAGCTTAAAGGGCCAGTCTTAGAGGGCCAGCTTAAAGGGCCAGCCTTAAGGGGCCAGCTTTAAAGGGCCAGTCTTAAAGGGCCAGCCTTAGAGGGCCAGCCTTAAAGGGCCAGCCTTAGAGGGCCAGCCTTAAAGGGCCAGCTTAAAGGGCCAGCCTTAAAGGGCCAGCCTTAAAGGGCCAGCTTAAAGGGCCAGCCTTAAGGGGCCAGCTTAAAGGGCCAGCCTTAAAGGGCCAGCTTAAAGGGCCAGCCTTAAAGGGCCAGCCTTAAAGGGCCAGCTTAAAGGGCCAGCCTTAAAGGGCCAGCCTTAGAGGGCCAGACTTAAAGGGCCATCTTAAAGGGCCAGGCTTAAAGGGCCAGCTTAAAGGGCCAGCCTTAGATGGCCAGCTTAAAGGGCCAGCTTAAAAGGCCAGCCTTAGAGGGCCAGCCTTAAATGGCCAGCTTAAAGGGCCAGCCTTAAAGGGCAAGCCTTAAAGGGCCAGCCTTAAAGGGCCAGCCTTAGATGGCCAGCTTAAAGGGCCAGCCTTAGAGGGCCAGCTTAAAGGGCCAGCCTTAAGGGGCCAGCTTAAAGGGCCAGCCTTAAAGGGCCAGTCTTAAAGGGCCAGCCTTAGAGGGCCAGCTTTACAGGGTCAGCTTAAAGGGCCAGCCTTAAAGGGCCAGCTTAAAGGGCCAGCCTTAAAGGGCCAGCTTAAAGGGCCAGCCTTAGAGGGCCAGCTTAAAGGGCCAGCCTTATGGGGCCAGCTTAAAGGGCCAGCCTTAAAGGGCCAGCCTTAAAGGGCCAGCCTTAGAGGGCCAGCCTTAAAGGGCCAGCTTAAAGGGCCAGCCTTAAAGGGCCAGCTTAAAGGGCCAGCCTTAAAGGGCCAGCCTTAAAGGGCCAGCTTAAAGGGCCAGCTTAAAGGGCCAGCCTTAAAGGGCAAGCCTTAAAGGGCCAGCTTTAAAGGGCCAGCCTTAAAGGGCCAGCTTAAAGGGCCAGCCTTAAGGGGCCAACTTTAAAGGGCCAGTCTTAAAGGGCCAGCCTTAGAGGGCCAGCCTTGAAGGGCCAGCTTAAAGGGCCAGCCTTAAAGGGCCAGCTTAAAGGGCCGGCCTTAAAGGGCCAGCCTTAAAGGGCCAGCCTTAAAAGGCCAGCCTTAGAGGGCCAGCTTAAAGGGCCAGCCTTAAAGGGCCAGCCTTAAAGGGCCAGCTTAAAGGGCCAGCCTTAAAGGGCCAGCCTTAAAGGGCAAGCCTTAAAGGGCCAGTCTTAAAGGTCCAGCCTTAGAGGGCCAGCTTAAAGGGCCAGCCTTAGAGGGCCAGCTTAAAGGGCCAGCCTTAAGGGGCCAGCTTAAAGGGCCAGCCTTAAAGGGCCAGCCTTAAAGGGCCAGCCTTAAAGGGCCAGCCTTAAAGGGCCATCTTAAAGGGCCAGCCTTAAAGGGCCAGCTTAAAGGGCCAGCCTTAAAGGGCAAGCCTTAAAGGGCCAGCCTTAAAGGGCCAGCCTTAGAGGGCCAGCTTAAAGGGCCAGTCTTAGAGGGCCAGCTTAAAGGGCCAGCCTTAAGGGGCCAGCTTTAAAGGGCCAGTCTTAAAGGGCCAGCCTTAAAGGGCCAGCCTTAAAGGGCCAGCCTTAAAGGGCCAGCTTAAAGGGCCAGCCTTAAAGGGCCAGCCTTAAAGGGCCAGCCTTAAAGGGCCAGCTTAAAGGGCCAGCCTTAAAGGGCCAGCCTTAGAGGGCCAGACTTAAAGGGCCATCTTAAAGGGCCAGGCTTAAAGGGCCAGCTTAAAGGGCCAGCCTTAGAGGGCCAGCTTAAAGGGCCAGCTTTAAGGGGCCAGCTTAAAGGGCCAGCCTTAAGGGGCCAGCTTAAAGGGCCAGCCTTAAAGGGCCAGCCTTATAGGGCCAGCCTTAGAGGGCCAGCTTAAAGGGCCAGCCTTAAAGGGACAGCCTTAAAGGGCCAGCTTAAAGGGCCAGCCTTAAAGGGCCAGCTTAAAGGGCCAGCCTTAAAGGGCAAGCCTTAAAGGGCCAGCCTTAAAGGGCCAGCCTTAGAGGGCCAGCTTAAAGGGCCAGCCTTAGAGGGCCAGCTTAAAGGGCCAGCCTTAAGGGGCAAGCTTTAAAGGGCCAGCCTTAAAGGGCCAGCTTAAAGGGCCAGGCTTAGAGGGCCAGCCTTAAAGGGCCAGCTTAAAGGGCCAGCCTTAAAGGGCCAGCCTTAGAGGGCCAGCTTAAAGGGCCAGCCTTAGAGGGCCAGCTTAAAGGGCCAGCCTTAAGGGGCCAGCTTAAAGGGCCAGCCTTAAAGGGCCAGCCTTAAAGGGCCAGTCTTAAAGGGCCAGCCTTAGAGGGCCAGCTTTAAAGGGCCAGCTTAAAGGGCCAGCTTAAAGGGCCAGCCTTAGAGGGCCAGCTTAAAGGGCCAGCCTTAAGGGGCCAGCTTAAAGGGCCAGCCTTAAAGGGCAAGCCTTAAAGGGCAAGCCTTAAAGGGCCAGCCTTAGAGGGCCAGCTTAAAGGGCCAGCCTTAAAGGGCCAGCCTTAGAGGGCCAGCTTAAAGGGCCAGCCTTAGAGGGCCAGCTTAAAGGGCCAGCCTTAAGGGGCCAGCTTAAAGGGCCAGCCTTAGAGGGCCAGCCTTAAAGGGCCAGCCTAAAGGGCCAGCTTTAAAGGGCCAGCTTAAAGGGCCAGCCTTAGATGGCCAGCTTAAAGGGCCAGCTTAAAAGGCCAGCCTTAGAGGGCCAGCCTTAAAGGGCCAGCTTAAAGGGCCAGCCTTAAAGGGCCAGCTTAAAGGGCCAGCCTTAAAGGGCAAGCCTTAAAGGGCCAGCCTTAAAGGGCCAGCCTTAGATGGCCAGCTTAAAGGGCCAGCCTTAGAGGGCCAGCTTAAAGGGCCAGCCTTAAGGGGCCAGCTTAAAGGGCCAGCCTTAAAGGGCCAGTCTTAAAGGGCCAGCCTTAGAGGGCCAGCTTTACAGGGTCAGCTTAAAGGGCCAGCCTTAAAGGGCCAGCTTAAAGGGCCAGCCTTAGAGGGCCAGCTTAAAGGGCCAGCCTTATGGGGCCAGCTTAAAGGGCCAGCCTTAAAGGGCCAGCCTTAAAGGGCCAGCCTTAGAGGGCCAGCCTTAAAGGGCCAGCTTAAAGGGCCAGCCTTAAAGGGCCAGCCTTAAAGGGCCAGCTTAAAGGGCCAGCTTAAAGGGCCAGCCTTAAAGGGCAAGCCTTAAAGGGCCAGCCTTAAAGGGCCAGCCTTAAAGGGCCAGCCTTAAAGGGCCAGCTTAAAGGGCCAGCCTTAAGGGGCCAACTTTAAAGGGCCAGTCTTAAAGGGCCAGCCTTAGAGGGCCAGCCTTGAAGGGCCAGCTTAAAGGGCCAGCCTTAAAGGGCCAGCTTAAAGGGCCGGCCTTAAAGGGCCAGCCTTAAAGGGCCAGCCTTAAAGGGCCAGCCTTAAAGGGCAAGCCTTAAAGGGCCAGCCTTAAAGGGCCAGCCTTAGAGGGCCAGCTTAAAGGGCCAGCCTTAAGGGGCCAGCTTAAAGGGCCAGCCTTAAAGGGCCAGCCTTAAAGGGCCAGTCTTAAAGGGCCAGCCTTAGAGGGCCAGCTTTAAAGGGCCAGCTTAAAGGGCCAGCCTTAAAGGGCCAGCCTTAAAGGGCCATCTTAAAGGGCCAGCCTTAAAGGGCCAGCTTAAAGGGCCAGCCTTAAAGGGCAAGCCTTAAAGGGCCAGCCTTAAAGGGCCAGCCTTAGAGGGCCAGCTTAAAGGGCCAGTCTTAGAGGGCCAGCTTAAAGGGCCAGCCTTAAGGGGCCAGCTTTAAAGGGCCAGTCTTAAAGGGCCAGCCTTAGAGGGCCAGCCTTAAAGGGCCAGCCTTAAAGGGCCAGCTTAAAGGGCCAGCCTTAAAGGGCCAGCTTAAAGGGCCAGCCTTAGAGGGCCAGCCTTGAAGGGCCAGCTTAAAGGGCCAGCCTTAAAGGGCCAGCTTAAAGGGCCGGCCTTAAAGGGCCAGCCTTAAAGGGCCAGCCTTAAAGGGCCAGCCTTAGAGGGCCAGACTTAAAGGGCCATCTTAAAGGGCCAGGCTTAAAGGGCCAGCTTAAAGGGCCAGCCTTAGAGGGCCAGCTTAAAGGGCCAGCTTTAAGGGGCCAGCTTAAAGGGCCAGCCTTAAGGGGCCAGCTTAAAGGGCCAGCCTTGAAGGGCAAGCTTTAAAGGGCCAGCCTTAAAGGGTCAGCCTTAGAGGGCCAGCTTAAAGGGCCAGCCTTAAAGGGACAGCCTTAAAGGGCCAGCTTAAAGGGCCAGCCTTAAAGGGCCAGCCTTAAGGGGCCAGCTTAAAGGGCCAGTCTTAAAGGGCCAGCCTTAGAGGGCCAGCTTAAAGGGCCAGCCTTAAAGGGCCAACCTTAGAGGGCCAGCCTTAAAGGGCCATCTTAAAGGGCCAGCCTTAAAGGGCCAGCTTTAAAGGGCCAGTCTTAAAGGGCCAGCCTTAGAGGGCCAGCCTTAAAGGGCCAGCTTAAAGGGCCAGCCTTAAAAGGCCAGCTTAAAGGGCCGGCCTTAAAGGGCCAGCCTTAAAGGGCCAGCTTAAAGGGCCAGCCTTAAAGGGCCAGCTTAAAGGGCCAGCCTTAGAGGGCCAGCCTTAAGGGGCCATCTTAAAGGGCCAGCCTTAAAGGGCCAGCCTTAGAGGGCCAGCTTAAAGGGCCAGCCTTAAAGGGCCAGCCTTAAAGGGCCAGCATTAGAGGGCCAGCTTAAAGGGCCAGCCTTAAAGGGCCAGCTTAAAGGGCCAGCCTTAGAGGGCCAGCCTTAAAGGGCCAGCTTAAAGGGCCAGCCTTAAAGGGCCAGCCTTAAAGGGCCAGCCTTAAAGGGCCATCCTTAGATGGCCAGCTTAAAGGGCCAGCCTTAGAGGGCCAGCTTAAAGGGCCAGCCTTAAGGGGCCAGCTTAAAGGGCCAGCCTCAAAGGGCCAGTCTTAAAGGGCCAGCCTTAGAGGGCCAGCTTTACAGGGCCAGCTTAAAGAGCCAGCCTTAAAGGGCCAGCTTAAAGGGCCAGCCTTAAAGGGCCAGCCTTAAAGGGCCAGCTTAATGGGCCAGCCTTAAAGGGCCAGCCTTAGAGGGCCAGACTTAAAGGGCCATCTTAAAGGGCCAGGCTTAAAGGGCCAGCTTAAAGGGCCAGCCTTAGATGGCCAGCTTAAAGGGCCAGCTTAAAAGGCCAGCCTTAGAGGGCCAGCCTTAAAGGGCCAGCTTAAAGGGCCAGCCTTAAAGGGCAAGCCTTAAAGGGCCAGCCTTAAAGGGCCAGCCTTAGATGGCCAGCTTAAAGGGCCAGCCTTAGAGGGCCAGCTTAAAGGGCCAGCCTTAAGGGGCCAGCTTAAAGGGCCAGCCTTAAAGGGCCAGTCTTAAAGGGCCAGCCTTAGAGGGCCAGCTTTACAGGGTCAGCTTAAAGGGCCAGCCTTAAAGGGCCAGCTTAAAGGGCCAGCCTTAAAGGGCCAGCTTAAAGGGCCAGCCTTAGAGGGCCAGCTTAAAGGGCCAGCCTTATGGGGCCAGCTTAAAGGGCCAGCCTTAAAGGGCCAGCCTTAAAGGGCCAGCCTTAGAGGGCCAGCCTTAAAGGGCCAGCTTAAAGGGCCAGCCTTAAAGGGCCAGCTTAAAGGGCCAGCCTTAAAGGGCCAGCCTTAAAGGGCCAGCTTAAAGGGCCAGCTTAAAGGGCCAGCCTTAAAGGGCAAGCCTTAAAGGGCCAGCTTTAAAGGGCCAGCCTTAAAGGGCCAGCTTAAAGGGCCAGCCTTAAGGGGCCAACTTTAAAGGGCCAGTCTTAAAGGGCCAGCCTTAGAGGGCCAGCCTTGAAGGGCCAGCTTAAAGGGCCAGCCTTAAAGGGCCAGCTTAAAGGGCCGGCCTTAAAGGGCCAGCCTTAAAGGGCCAGCCTTAAAAGGCCAGCCTTAGAGGGCCAGCTTAAAGGGCCAGCCTTAAAGGGCCAGCCTTAAAGGGCCAGCTTAAAGGGCCAGCCTTAAAGGGCCAGCCTTAAAGGGCAAGCCTTAAAGGGCCAGTCTTAAAGGTCCAGCCTTAGAGGGCCAGCTTAAAGGGCCAGCCTTAGAGGGCCAGCTTAAAGGGCCAGCCTTAAGGGGCCAGCTTAAAGGGCCAGCCTTAAAGGGCCAGCCTTAAAGGGCCAGCCTTAAAGGGCCAGCCTTAAAGGGCCATCTTAAAGGGCCAGCCTTAAAGGGCCAGCTTAAAGGGCCAGCCTTAAAGGGCAAGCCTTAAAGGGCCAGCCTTAAAGGGCCAGCCTTAGAGGGCCAGCTTAAAGGGCCAGTCTTAGAGGGCCAGCTTAAAGGGCCAGCCTTAAGGGGCCAGCTTTAAAGGGCCAGTCTTAAAGGGCCAGCCTTAGAGGGCCAGCCTTAAAGGGCCAGCCTTAGAGGGCCAGCCTTAAAGGGCCAGCTTAAAGGGCCAGCCTTAAAGGGCCAGCCTTAAAGGGCCAGCTTAAAGGGCCAGCCTTAAGGGGCCAGCTTAAAGGGCCAGCCTTAAAGGGCCAGCTTAAAGGGCCAGCCTTAAAGGGCCAGCCTTAAAGGGCCAGCTTAAAGGGCCAGCCTTAAAGGGCCAGCCTTAGAGGGCCAGACTTAAAGGGCCATCTTAAAGGGCCAGGCTTAAAGGGCCAGCTTAAAGGGCCAGCCTTAGATGGCCAGCTTAAAGGGCCAGCTTAAAAGGCCAGCCTTAGAGGGCCAGCCTTAAAGGGCCAGCTTAAAGGGCCAGCCTTAAAGGGCAAGCCTTAAAGGGCCAGCCTTAAAGGGCCAGCCTTAGATGGCCAGCTTAAAGGGCCAGCCTTAGAGGGCCAACTTAAAGGGCCAGCCTTAAGGGGCCAGCTTAAAGGGCCAGCCTTAAAGGGCCAGTCTTAAAGGGCCAGCCTTAGAGGGCCAGCTTTACAGGGTCAGCTTAAAGGGCCAGCCTTAAAGGGCCAGCTTAAAGGGCCAGCCTTAAAGGGCCAGCTTAAAGGGCCAGCCTTAGAGGGCCAGCTTAAAGGGCCAGCCTTATGGGGCCAGCTTAAAGGGCCAGCCTTAAAGGGCCAGCCTTAAAGGGCCAGCCTTAGAGGGCCAGCCTTAAAGGGCCAGCTTAAAGGGCCAGCCTTAAAGGGCCAGCTTAAAGGGCCAGCCTTAAAGGGCCAGCCTTAAAGGGCCAGCTTAAAGGGCCAGCTTAAAGGGCCAGCCTTAAAGGGCAAGCCTTAAAGGGCCAGCTTTAAAGGGCCAGCCTTAAAGGGCCAGCTTAAAGGGCCAGCCTTAAGGGGCCAACTTTAAAGGGCCAGTCTTAAAGGGCCAGCCTTAGAGGGCCAGCCTTGAAGGGCCAGCTTAAAGGGCCAGCCTTAAAGGGCCAGCTTAAAGGGCCGGCCTTAAAGGGCCAGCCTTAAAGGGCCAGCCTTAAAAGGCCAGCCTTAGAGGGCCAGCTTAAAGGGCCAGCCTTAAAGGGCCAGCCTTAAAGGGCCAGCTTAAAGGGCCAGCCTTAAAGGGCCAGCCTTAAAGGGCAAGCCTTAAAGGGCCAGTCTTAAAGGTCCAGCCTTAGAGGGCCAGCTTAAAGGGCCAGCCTTAGAGGGCCAGCTTAAAGGGCCAGCCTTAAGGGGCCAGCTTAAAGGGCCAGCCTTAAAGGGCCAGCCTTAAAGGGCCAGCCTTAAAGGGCCAGCCTTAAAGGGCCATCTTAAAGGGCCAGCCTTAAAGGGCCAGCTTAAAGGGCCAGCCTTAAAGGGCAAGCCTTAAAGGGCCAGCCTTAAAGGGCCAGCCTTAGAGGGCCAGCTTAAAGGGCCAGTCTTAGAGGGCCAGCTTAAAGGGCCAGCCTTAAGGGGCCAGCTTTAAAGGGCCAGTCTTAAAGGGCCAGCCTTAAAGGGCCAGCCTTAAAGGGCCAGCCTTAAAGGGCCAGCTTAAAGGGCCAGCCTTAAAGGGCCAGCCTTAAAGGGCCAGCCTTAAAGGGCCAGCTTAAAGGGCCAGCCTTAAAGGGCCAGCCTTAGAGGGCCAGACTTAAAGGGCCATCTTAAAGGGCCAGGCTTAAAGGGCCAGCTTAAAGGGCCAGCCTTAGAGGGCCAGCTTAAAGGGCCAGCTTTAAGGGGCCAGCTTAAAGGGCCAGCCTTAAGGGGCCAGCTTAAAGGGCCAGCCTTAAAGGGCCAGCCTTATAGGGCCAGCCTTAGAGGGCCAGCTTAAAGGGCCAGCCTTAAAGGGACAGCCTTAAAGGGCCAGCTTAAAGGGCCAGCCTTAAAGGGCCAGCTTAAAGGGCCAGCCTTAAAGGGCAAGCCTTAAAGGGCCAGCCTTAAAGGGCCAGCCTTAGAGGGCCAGCTTAAAGGGCCAGCCTTAGAGGGCCAGCTTAAAGGGCCAGCCTTAAGGGGCAAGCTTTAAAGGGCCAGCCTTAAAGGGCCAGCTTAAAGGGCCAGGCTTAGAGGGCCAGCCTTAAAGGGCCAGCTTAAAGGGCCAGCCTTAAAGGGCCAGCCTTAGAGGGCCAGCTTAAAGGGCCAGCCTTAGAGGGCCAGCTTAAAGGGCCAGCCTTAAGGGGCCAGCTTAAAGGGCCAGCCTTAAAGGGCCAGCCTTAAAGGGCCAGTCTTAAAGGGCCAGCCTTAGAGGGCCAGCTTTAAAGGGCCAGCTTAAAGGGCCAGCTTAAAGGGCCAGCCTTAGAGGGCCAGCTTAAAGGGCCAGCCTTAAGGGGCCAGCTTAAAGGGCCAGCCTTAAAGGGCAAGCCTTAAAGGGCAAGCCTTAAAGGGCCAGCCTTAGAGGGCCAGCTTAAAGGGCCAGCCTTAAAGGGCCAGCCTTAGAGGGCCAGCTTAAAGGGCCAGCCTTAGAGGGCCAGCTTAAAGGGCCAGCCTTAAGGGGCCAGCTTAAAGGGCCAGCCTTAGAGGGCCAGCCTTAAAGGGCCAGCCTAAAGGGCCAGCTTTAAAGGGCCAGCTTAAAGGGCCAGCCTTAGATGGCCAGCTTAAAGGGCCAGCTTAAAAGGCCAGCCTTAGAGGGCCAGCCTTAAAGGGCCAGCTTAAAGGGCCAGCCTTAAAGGGCCAGCTTAAAGGGCCAGCCTTAAAGGGCAAGCCTTAAAGGGCCAGCCTTAAAGGGCCAGCCTTAGATGGCCAGCTTAAAGGGCCAGCCTTAGAGGGCCAGCTTAAAGGGCCAGCCTTAAGGGGCCAGCTTAAAGGGCCAGCCTTAAAGGGCCAGTCTTAAAGGGCCAGCCTTAGAGGGCCAGCTTTACAGGGTCAGCTTAAAGGGCCAGCCTTAAAGGGCCAGCTTAAAGGGCCAGCCTTAGAGGGCCAGCTTAAAGGGCCAGCCTTATGGGGCCAGCTTAAAGGGCCAGCCTTAAAGGGCCAGCCTTAAAGGGCCAGCCTTAGAGGGCCAGCCTTAAAGGGCCAGCTTAAAGGGCCAGCCTTAAAGGGCCAGCCTTAAAGGGCCAGCTTAAAGGGCCAGCTTAAAGGGCCAGCCTTAAAGGGCAAGCCTTAAAGGGCCAGCCTTAAAGGGCCAGCCTTAAAGGGCCAGCCTTAAAGGGCCAGCTTAAAGGGCCAGCCTTAAGGGGCCAACTTTAAAGGGCCAGTCTTAAAGGGCCAGCCTTAGAGGGCCAGCCTTGAAGGGCCAGCTTAAAGGGCCAGCCTTAAAGGGCCAGCTTAAAGGGCCGGCCTTAAAGGGCCAGCCTTAAAGGGCCAGCCTTAAAGGGCCAGCCTTAAAGGGCAAGCCTTAAAGGGCCAGCCTTAAAGGGCCAGCCTTAGAGGGCCAGCTTAAAGGGCCAGCCTTAAGGGGCCAGCTTAAAGGGCCAGCCTTAAAGGGCCAGCCTTAAAGGGCCAGTCTTAAAGGGCCAGCCTTAGAGGGCCAGCTTTAAAGGGCCAGCTTAAAGGGCCAGCCTTAAAGGGCCAGCCTTAAAGGGCCATCTTAAAGGGCCAGCCTTAAAGGGCCAGCTTAAAGGGCCAGCCTTAAAGGGCAAGCCTTAAAGGGCCAGCCTTAAAGGGCCAGCCTTAGAGGGCCAGCTTAAAGGGCCAGTCTTAGAGGGCCAGCTTAAAGGGCCAGCCTTAAGGGGCCAGCTTTAAAGGGCCAGTCTTAAAGGGCCAGCCTTAGAGGGCCAGCCTTAAAGGGCCAGCCTTAAAGGGCCAGCTTAAAGGGCCAGCCTTAAAGGGCCAGCTTAAAGGGCCAGCCTTAGAGGGCCAGCCTTGAAGGGCCAGCTTAAAGGGCCAGCCTTAAAGGGCCAGCTTAAAGGGCCGGCCTTAAAGGGCCAGCCTTAAAGGGCCAGCCTTAAAGGGCCAGCCTTAGAGGGCCAGACTTAAAGGGCCATCTTAAAGGGCCAGGCTTAAAGGGCCAGCTTAAAGGGCCAGCCTTAGAGGGCCAGCTTAAAGGGCCAGCTTTAAGGGGCCAGCTTAAAGGGCCAGCCTTAAGGGGCCAGCTTAAAGGGCCAGCCTTAAAGGGCAAGCTTTAAAGGGCCAGCCTTAAAGGGTCAGCCTTAGAGGGCCAGCTTAAAGGGCCAGCCTTAAAGGGACAGCCTTAAAGGGCCAGCTTAAAGGGCCAGCCTTAAAGGGCCAGCCTTAAGGGGCCAGCTTAAAGGGCCAGTCTTAAAGGGCCAGCCTTAGAGGGCCAGCTTAAAGGGCCAGCCTTAAAGGGCCAACCTTAGAGGGCCAGCCTTAAAGGGCCATCTTAAAGGGCCAGCCTTAAAGGGCCAGCTTTAAAGGGCCAGTCTTAAAGGGCCAGCCTTAGAGGGCCAGCCTTAAAGGGCCAGCTTAAAGGGCCAGCCTTAAAAGGCCAGCTTAAAGGGCCGGCCTTAAAGGGCCAGCCTTAAAGGGCCAGCTTAAAGGGCCAGCCTTAAAGGGCCAGCTTAAAGGGCCAGCCTTAGAGGGCCAGCCTTAAGGGGCCATCTTAAAGGGCCAGCCTTAAAGGGCCAGCCTTAGAGGGCCAGCTTAAAGGGCCAGCCTTAAAGGGCCAGCTTAAAGGGCCAGCCTTAAAGGGCCAGCCTTAAAGGGCCAGCTTAAAGGGCCAGCTTAAAGGGCCAGCCTTAAAGGGCAAGCCTTAAAGGGCCAGCCTTAAAGGGCCAGCCTTAGAGGGCCAGCTTAAAGGGCCAGCCTTAAAGGGCCAGCTTAAAGGGCCAGCCTTAAGGGGCCAGCTTAAAGGGCCAGTCTTAAAGAGCCAGCCTTAAAGGGCCAGCCTTAAAGGGCCAGCCTTAGAGGGCCAGCCTTAAAGGGCCAGCTTAAAGGGCCAGCCTTAAAGGGCCAGCTTAAAGGGCCAGCCTTAGATGGCCAGCCTTAAGGGGCCAGCCTTAAAGGGCCAGCCTTAAAGGGCCAGCCTTAAAGGGCCAGTCTTAAAGGGCCAGCCTTAGATGGCCAGCCTTAAGGGGCCAGCTTAAAGGGCCAGCCTTAGAGGGCCAGCCTTAAAGGGCCAGCCTTAGAGGGCAAGCCTTAAAGGGCCAGCCTTAAAGGGCCAGCCTTAAAGGGCCAGCCTTAGAGGGCCAGCTTAAAGGGCCAGCCTTAAGGGGCCAGCTTAAAGGGCCAGCCTTAAAGGGCAAGCCTTAAAGGGCCAACCTTAGAGGGCCAGCTTAAAGGGCCAGCCTTAGAGGGCCAGCTTAAAGGGCCAGCCTTAAGGGGCCAGCTTAAAGGGCCAGCCTTAAAGGGCCAGCCTTAAAGGGCCAGCCTTAAAGGGCCAGCTTAAAGGGCCAGCCTTAAAGGGCCAGCTTAAAGGGCCAGCCTTAAAGGGCCAGCTTAAAGGGCCGGCCTTAAAGGGCCAGCCTTAAAGGGCCAGCTTACAGGGCCAGCCTTAAAGGGCCAGCTTAAAGGGCCAGCCTTAGAGGGCCAGCCCTAAGGGGCCAGCTTAAAGGGCCAGCCTTAAAGGGCCAGCCTTAAAGGGCCAGCCTTAGAGGGCCAGCTTAAAGGGCCAGCCTTAAAGGGCCAGCTTAAAGGGCCAGCCTTAAAGGGCCAGCTTAAAGGGCCAGCCTTAGATGGCCAGCCTTAAGGGGCCAGCTTAAAGGGCCAGCCTTAAAGGGCCAGCCTTAGAGGGCCAGCCTTAAAGGGCCAGCCTTAAAGGGCCAGCCTTAAAGGGCCAGCCTTAGAGGGCCAGCTTAAAGGGCCAGCCTTAAGGGGCCAGCTAAAAGGGCCAGCCTTAAAGGGCAAGCCTTAAAGGGCCAGCCTTAGAGGGCCAGCTTAAAGGGCCAGCCTTAGAGGGCCAGCTTAAAGGGCCAGCCTTAAGGGGCCAGCTTAAAGGGCCAGCCTTAAAGGGCCAGCCTTAAAGGGCCAGCTTAAAGGGCCAGCCTTAAAGGGCCAGCTTAAAGGGCCAGCCTTAAAGGGCCAGCCTTAAAGGGCCAGCTTAAAGGGCCTGCCTTAAAGGGCCAGCCTTAAAGGGCCAGCTTAAAGGGCCAGCCTTAAAGGGCCAGCTTAAAGGGCCAGCCTTAGAGGGCCAGCCTTAAGGGGCCAGCTTAAAGGGCCAGCCTTAAAGGGCCAGCCTTAGAGGGCCAGCTTAAAGGGTCAGCCTTAAAGGGCCAGCTTAAAGGGCCAGCCTTAGAGGGCCAGCTTTACAGGGCCAGCTTAAAGGGCCAGCCTTAAGGGGCCAGCTTAAAGGGCCAGCCTTAAGGGGCCAGCTTTAAGGGGCCAGCTTAAAGGGCCAGCCTTAAGGGGCCAGCTTAAAGGGCCAGCCTTAAAGGGCAAGCCTTAAAGGGCCAGCCTTAAAGGGCCAGCCTTAGAGGGCCAGCTTAAAGGGCCAGCCTTAAAGGGCCAGCCTTAGAGGGCCAGCTTAAAGGGCCAGCCATAAGGGGCCAGCTTAAAGGGCCAGCTTAAAGGGCCAGCCTTAAAGGGCAAGCCTTAAAGGGCCAGCCTTAGAGGGCCAGCTTAAAGGGCCAGCCTTAGAGGGCCAGCTTAAAGGGCCAGCCTTAAGGGGCCAGCTTAAAGGGCCAGCCTTAAAGGGCCAGCCTTAAAGGGCCAGCCTTAAAGGGCCAGCTTAAAGGGCCAGCCTTAAAGGGCCAGCTTAAAGGGCCAGCCTTAAAGGGCCAGCCTTAAAGGGCCAGCTTAAAGGGCCGGCCTTAAAGGGCCAGCCTTAAAGGGCCAGCTTAAAGGGCCGGCCTTAAAGGGCCAGCTTAAAGGGCCAGCCTTAGAGGGCCAGCCTTAAGGGGCCAGCTTAAAGGGCCAGCCTTAAAGGGCCAGCCTTAAAGGGCCAGCTTAAAGGGCCAGCCTTAAAGGGCCAGCTTAAAGGGCCAGCCTTAAAGGGCCAGCCTTAAAGGGCCAGCTTAAAGGGCCGGCCTTAAAGGGCCAGCCTTAAAGGGCCAGCTTAAAGGGCCAGCCTTAAAGGGCCAGCTTAAAGGGCCAGCCTTAGAGGGCCAGCCTTAAGGGGCCAGCTTAAAGGGCCAGCCTTAAAGGGCCAGCCTTAGAGGGCCAGCTTAAAGGGTCAGCCTTAAAGGGCCAGCTTAAAGGGCCAGCCTTAGAGGGCCAGCTTTACAGGGCCAGCTTAAAGGGCCAGCCTTAAGGGGCCAGCTTAAAGGGCCAGCCTTAAGGGGCCAGCTTAAAGGGCCAGCCTTAAAGGGCCAGCCTTAGAGGGCCAGCTTAAAGGGTCAGCCTTAAAGGGCCAGCTTAAAGGGCCAGCCTTAGAGGGCCAGCTTTACAGGGCCAGCTTAAAGGGCCAGCCTTAAGGGGCCAGCTTAAAGGGCCAGCCTTAGAGGGCCAGCTTAAAGGGCCAGCCTTAAGGGGCCAGCTTTAAGGGGCCAGCTTAAAGGGCCAGCCTTAAGGGGCCAGCTTAAAGGGCCAGCCTTAAAGGGCAAGCCTTAAAGGGCCAGCCTTAAAGGGCCAGCCTTAGAGGGCCAGCTTAAAGGGCCAGCCTTAAAGGGCCAGCCTTAGAGGGCCAGCTTAAAGGGCCAGCCATAAGGGGCCAGCTTAAAGGGCCAGCTTAAAGGGCCAGCCTTAAAGGGCAAGCCTTAAAGGGCCAGCCTTAGAGGGCCAGCTTAAAGGGCCAGCCTTAGAGGGCCAGCTTAAAGGGCCAGCCTTAAGGGGCCAGCTTAAAGGGCCAGCCTTAAAGGGCCAGCCTTAAAGGGCCAGCCTTAAAGGGCCAGCTTAAAGGGCCAGCCTTAAAGGGCCAGCTTAAAGGGCCAGCCTTAAAGGGCCAGCCTTAAAGGGCCAGCTTAAAGGGCCGGCCTTAAAGGGCCAGCCTTAAAGGGCCAGCTTAAAGGGCCAGCCTTAGAGGGCCAGCCTTAAGGGGCCAGCTTAAAGGGCCAGCCTTAAAGGGTCAGCCTTAGAGGGCCAGCTTAAAGGGCCAGCCTTAAAGGGACAGCCTTAAAGGGCCAGCTTAAAGGGCCAGCCTTAAGGGGCCAGCTTAAAGGGCCAGTCTTAAAGGGCCAGCCTTAGAGGGCCAGCTTAAAGGGCCAGCCTTAAAGGGCCAACCTTAGAGGGCCAGCCTTAAAGGGCCATCTTAAAGGGCCAGCCTTAAAGGGCCAGCTTTAAAGGGCCAGTCTTAAAGGGCCAGCCTTAGAGGGCCAGCCTTAAAGGGCCAGCTTAAAGGGCCAGCCTTAAAAGGCCAGCTTAAAGGGCCGGCCTTAAAGGGCCAGCCTTAAAGGGCCAGCTTAAAGGGCCAGCCTTAAAGGGCCAGCTTAAAGGGCCAGCCTTAGAGGGCCAGCCTTAAGGGGCCATCTTAAAGGGCCAGCCTTAAAGGGCCAGCCTTAGAGGGCCAGCTTAAAGGGCCAGCTTAAAGGGCCAGCCTTAAAGGGCCAGCCTTAAAGGGCCAGCTTAAAGGGCCAGCTTAAAGGGCCAGCCTTAAAGGGCAAGCCTTAAAGGGCCAGCCTTAAAGGGCCAGCCTTAGAGGGCCAGCTTAAAGGGCCAGCCTTAGATGGCCAGCCTTAAGGGGCCAGCTTAAAGGGCCAGCCTTAGAGGGCCAGCCTTAAAGGGCCAGCCTTAGAGGGCAATCCTTAAAGGGCCAGCCTTAAAGGGCCAGCCTTAAAGGGCCAGCCTTAGAGGGCCAGCTTAAAGGGCCAGCCTTAAGGGGCCAGCTTAAAGGGCCAGCCTTAAAGGGCAAGCCTTAAATGGCCAACCTTAGAGGGCCAGCTTAAAGGGCCAGCCTTAGAGGGCCAGCTTAAAGGGCCAGCCTTAAGGGGCCAGCTTAAAGGGCCAGCCTTAAAGGGCCAGCCTTAAAGGGCCAGCCTTAAAGGGCCAGCTTAAAGGGCCAGCCTTAAAGGGCCAGCTTAAAGGGCCAGCCTTAAAGGGCCAGCTTAAAGGGCCGGCCTTAAAGGGCCAGCCTTAAAGGGCCAGCTTACAGGGCCAGCCTTAAAGGGCCAGCTTAAAGGGCCAGCCTTAGAGGGCCAGCCCTAAGGGGCCAGCTTAAAGGGCCAGCCTTAAAGGGCCAGCCTTAAAGGGCCAGCCTTAGAGGGCCAGCTTAAAGGGCCAGCCTTAAAGGGCCAGCTTAAAGGGCCAGCCTTAAAGGGCCAGCTTAAAGGGCCAGCCTTAGATGGCCAGCCTTAAGGGGCCAGCTTAAAGGGCCAGCCTTAAAGGGCCAGCCTTAGAGGGCCAGCCTTAAAGGGCCAGCCTCAAAGGGCCAGCCTTAAAGGGCCAGCCTTAGAGGGCCAGCTTAAAGGGCCAGCCTTAAGGGGCCAGCTAAAAGGGCCAGCCTTAAAGGGCAAGCCTTAAAGGGCCAGCCTTAGAGGGCCAGCTTAAAGGGCCAGCCTTAGAGGGCCAGCTTAAAGGGCCAGCCTTAAGGGGCCAGCTTAAAGGGCCAGCCTTAAAGGGCCAGCCTTAAAGGGCCAGCTTAAAGGGCCAGCCTTAAAGGGCCAGCTTAAAGGGCCAGCCTTAAAGGGCCAGCCTTAAAGGGCCAGCTTAAAGGGCCTGCCTTAAAGGGCCAGCCTTAAAGGGCCAGCTTAAAGGGCCAGCCTTAAAGGGCCAGCTTAAAGGGCCAGCCTTAGAGGGCCAGCCTTAAGGGGCCAGCTTAAAGGGCCAGCCTTAAAGGGCCAGCCTTAGAGGGCCAGCTTAAAGGGTCAGCCTTAAAGGGCCAGCTTAAAGGGCCAGCCTTAGAGGGCCAGCTTTACAGGGCCAGCTTAAAGGGCCAGCCTTAAGGGGCCAGCTTAAAGGGCCAGCCTTAAGGGGCCAGCTTTAAGGGGCCAGCTTAAAGGGCCAGCCTTAAGGGGCCAGCTTAAAGGGCCAGCCTTAAAGGGCAAGCCTTAAAGGGCCAGCCTTAAAGGGCCAGCCTTAGAGGGCCAGCTTAAAGGGCCAGCCTTAAAGGGCCAGCCTTAGAGGGCCAGCTTAAAGGGCCAGCCATAAGGGGCCAGCTTAAAGGGCCAGCTTAAAGGGCCAGCCTTAAAGGGCAAGCCTTAAAGGGCCAGCCTTAGAGGGCCAGCTTAAAGGGCCAGCCTTAGAGGGCCAGCTTAAAGGGCCAGCCTTAAGGGGCCAGCTTAAAGGGCCAGCCTTAAAGGGCCAGCCTTAAAGGGCCAGCCTTAAAGGGCCAGCTTAAAGGGCCAGCCTTAAAGGGCCAGCTTAAAGGGCCAGCCTTAAAGGGCCAGCCTTAAAGGGCCAGCTTAAAGGGCCGGCCTTAAAGGGCCAGCCTTAAAGGGCCAGCTTAAAGGGCCAGCCTTAAAGGGCCAGCTTAAAGGGCCAGCCTTAGAGGGCCAGCCTTAAGGGGCCAGCTTAAAGGGCCAGCCTTAAAGGGCCAGCCTTAGAGGGCCAGCTTAAAGGGTCAGCCTTAAAGGGCCAGCTTAAAGGGCCAGCCTTAGAGGGCCAGCTTTACAGGGCCAGCTTAAAGGGCCAGCCTTAAGGGGCCAGCTTAAAGGGCCAGCCTTAAAGGGCCAGCCTTAAAGGGCCAGTCTTAAAGGGCCAGCCTTAGAGGGCCAGCTTTACAGGGTCAGCTTAAAGGGCCAGGCTTAAAGGGTCAGCTTAAAGGGCCAGCCTTAGAGGGCCAGCTTAAAGGGCCAGCCTTAGAGGGTTAGCTTAAAGGGCCAGCCTTAAGGGGCCAGCTTAAAGGGCAAGCCTTAAAGGGCCAGCCTTAAAGGGCCAACCTTAGAGGGCCAGCCTTAAAGGGCCAGCTTAAAGGGCCAGCCTTAAAGGGCCAGCTTTAAAGGGCCAGTCTTAAAGGGCCAGCCTTAGAGGGCCAGCCTTAAAGGGCCAGCTTAAAGGGCCAGCCTTAAAAGGCCAGCTTAAAGGGCCGGCCTTAAAGGGCCAGCCTTAAAGGGCCAGCTTAAAGGGCCAGCCTTAAAGGGCCAGCTTAAAGGGCCAGCCTTAGAGGGCCAGCCTTAAGGGGCCAGCTTAAAGGGCCAGCCTTAAAGGGCCAGCCTTAGAGGGCCAGCTTAAAGGGCCAGCCTTAAAGGGCCAGCTTAAAGGGCCAGCCTTAGAGGGCCAGCCTTAAGGGGCCAGCTTAAAGGGCCAGCCTTAAAGGGCCAGCCTTGAAGGGCCAGCCTTAGATGGCCAGCTTAAAGGGCCAGCCTTAGAGGGCCAGCTTAAAGGGCAAGCCTTAAGGGGCCAGCTTAAAGGGCCAGCCTTAAAGGGCCAGCCTTAAAGGGCCAGTCTTAAAGGGCCAGCCTTAGAGGGCCAGCTTTAAAGGGCCAGCTTAAAGGGCCAGCCTTAAAGGGCCAGCTTAAAGGGCCAGCCTTTGAGGGCCAGCTTAAAGGGCCAGCCTTAAGGGGCCAGCCTTAAAGGGCAAGCCTTAAAGGGCCAGCCTTAGAGGGCCAGCTTAAAGGGCAAGCCTTAGAGGGCCTGCTTAAAGGGCCAGCCTTAAGGGGCCAGCTTAAAGGGCCAGCTTTAAAGGGCCAGCCTTAAAGGGCCAGCTTAAAGGGCCAGCCTTAAAGGGCCAGCTTAAAGGGCCAGCCTTAGAGGGCCAGCTTAAAGGGCCAGCCTTAGAGGGTTAGCTTAAAGGGCCAGCCTTAAGGGGCCAGCTTAAAGGGCAAGCCTTAAAGGGCCAGCCTTAAAGGGCCAACCTTAGAGGGCCAGCCTTAAAGGGCCAGCTTAAAGGGCCAGCCTTAAAGGGCCAGCTTTAAAGGGCCAGTCTTAAAGGGCCAGCCTTAGAGGGCCAGCCTTAAAGGGCCAGCTTAAAGGGCCAGCCTTAAAAGGCCAGCTTAAAGGGCCGGCCTTAAAGGGCCAGCCTTAAAGGGCCAGCTTAAAGGGCCAGCCTTAAAGGGCCAGCTTAAAGGGCCAGCCTTAGAGGGCCAGCCTTAAGGGGCCAGCTTAAAGGGCCAGCCTTAAAGGGCCAGCCTTAGAGGGCCAGCTTAAAGGGCCAGCCTTAAAGGGCCAGCTTAAAGGGCCAGCCTTAGAGGGCCAGCCTTAAGGGGCCAGCTTAAAGGGCCAGCCTTAAAGGGCCAGCCTTAAAGGGCCAGCCTTAGATGGCCAGCTTAAAGGGCCAGCCTTAGAGGGCCAGCTTAAAGGGCAAGCCTTAAGGGGCCAGCTTAAAGGGCCAGCCTTAAAGGGCCAGCCTTAAAGGGCCAGTCTTAAAGGGCCAGCCTTAGAGGGCCAGCTTTAAAGGGCCAGCTTAAAGGGCCAGCCTTAAAGGGCCAGCTTAAAGGGCCAGCCTTTGAGGGCCAGCTTAAAGGGCCAGCCTTAAGGGGCCAGCTTAAAGGGCCAGCCTTAAAGGGCAAGCCTTAAAGGGCCAGCCTTAAGGGCCAGCTTAAAGGGCCAGCCTTAGAGGGCCTGCTTAAAGGGCCAGCCTTAAGGGGCCAGCTTAAAGGGCCAGCCTTAAAGGGCCAGCCTTAAAGGGCCAGTCTTAAAGGGCCAGCCTTAGAGGGCCAGCTTTAAAGGGCCAGCTTAAAGGGCCAGCCTTAAAGGGCCAGCTTAAAGGGCCAGCCTTTGAGGGCCAGCTTAAAGGGCCAGCCTTAAGGGGCCAGCTTAAAGGGCCAGCCTTAAAGGGCAAGCCTTAAAGGGCCAGCCTTAGAGGGCCAGCTTAAAGGGCCAGCCTTAGAGGGCCTGCTTAAAGGGCCAGCTTAAAGGGCCAGCCTTAGAGGGCCAGCCTTAAGGGGCCAGCTTAAAGGGCCAGCCTTAAAGGGCCAGCCTTAAAGGGCCAGCCTTAGAGGGCCAGCTTAAAGGGCCAGCCTTAAAGGGCCAGCTTAAAGGGCCAGCCTTAGAGGGCCAGCTTTACAGGGCCAGCTTAAAGGGCCAGCCTTAAAGGGCCAGCCTTAAGGGGCCAGCTTAAAGGGCCAGCCTTAAAGGGCCAGCCTTAAAGGGCCAGCCTTAGAGGGCCAGCTTAAAGGGCCAGCCTTAAAGGGCCAGCTTAAAGGGCCAGCCTTAAAGGGCCAGCCTTAAAGAGCCAGCTTAAAGGGCCAGCCTTAGATGGCCAGCCTTAAGGGGCCAGTTTAAAGGGCCAGCCTTAGAGGGCCAGCCTTAGAGGGCAAGCCTTAAAGGGCCAGCCTTAAAGGGCCAGCCTTAAAGGGCCAGCCTTAGAGGGCCAGCTTAAAGGGCCAGCCTTAAGGGGCCAGCTTAAAGGGCCAGCCTTAAAGGGCCAGCCTTAGAGGGCCAGCTTAAAGGGCCAGCCTTAAGGGGCCAGCTTAAAGGGCCAGCCTTAAAGGGCAAGCCTTAAAGGGCCAACCTTAGAGGGCCAGCTTAAAGGGCCAGCCTTAGAGGTCCAGCTTAAAGGGCCAGCCTTAAGGGGCCAGCTTAAAGGGCCAGCCTTAAAGGGCCAGCCTTAAAGGGCCAGCCTTAGAGGGCCAGCTTAAAGGGCCAGCCTTAAAGGGCCAGCTTAAAGGGCCAGCCTTAAAGGGCCAGCTTAAAGGGCCAGCCTTAAGGGGCCAGCTTAAAGGGCCAGCCTTAAGGGGCCAGCTTAAAGGGCCAGCCTTAAAGGGCCAGCCTTAAAGGGCCAGCCTTGGATGGCCAGCTTAAAGGGCCAGCCTTAAAGGGCCAGCCTTAGAGGGCCAGCTTAAAGGGCCAGCCTTAAGGGGCCAGCTTAAAGGGCCAGCCTTAAAGGGCAAGCTTAAAGGGCCAGCCTTAGAGGTCCAGCCTTAGAGGGCCAGCCCTAAGGGGCCAGCTTAAAGGGCCAGCCTTAAAGGGCCAGCCTTAAAGGGCCAGCCTTAGAGGGCCAGCTTAAAGGGCCAGCCTTAAAGGGCCAGCTTAAAGGGCCAGCCTTAAAGGGCCAGCTTAAAGGGCCAGCCTTAAGGGGCCAGCTTAAAGGGCCAGCCTTAAAGGGCCAACCTTAGAGGGCCAGCCTTAAAGGGCCAGCCTTAAAGGGCCAGCCTTAAAGGGCCAGCCTTAGAGGGCCAGCTTAAAGGGCCAGCCTTAAGGGGCCAGCTTTAAGGGCCAGCCTTAAAGGGCCAGCCTTAAAGGGCCAGCCTTAGAGGGCCAGCTTAAAGGGCCAGCCTTAGAGGGCCAGCTTAAAGGGCCAGCCTTAAGGGGCCAGCTTAAAGGGCCAGCCTTAAAGGGCCAGCCTTAAAGGGCCAGCTTAAAGGGCCGGCCTTAGAGGGCCAGCCTTAAGGGGCCAGCTTAAAGGGCCAGCCTTAAAGGGCCAGCCTTAAAGGGCCAGCCTTGGATGGCCAGCTTAAAGGGCCAGCCTTAGAGGGCCAGCTTAAAGGGCAAGCCTTAAGGGGCCAGCCTTAAAGGGCCAGCCTTAAAGGGCCAGCTTAAAGGGCCAGCCTTAGATGGCCAGCCTTAAGGGGCCAGCTTAAAGGGCCAGCCTTAAAGGGCCAGCCTTAAAGGGCCAGCCTTAGAGGGCAAGCCTTAAAGGGCCAGCCTTAAAGGGCCAGCCTTAAAGGGCCAGCCTTAGAGGGCCAGCTTAAAGGGCCAGCCTTAAGGGGCCAGCTTAAAGGGCCAGCCTTAAAGGGCAAGCCTTAAAGGGCCAGCCTTAAAGGGCCAGCTTAAAGGGCCAGCCTTAGATGGCCAGCCTTAAGGGGCCAGCTTAAAGGGCCAGCCTTAAAGGGCCAGCCTTAAAGGGCCAGCTTAAAGGGCCAGCCTTAAGGGGCCAGCTTAAAGGGCCAGCCTTAAAGGGCCAGCCTTAAAGGGCCAGCTTAAAGGGCCAGCCTTAAAGGGCCAGCCTTAAAGGGCCAGCCTTAAGGGGCCAGCTTAAAGGGCCAGCCTTAAAGGGCCAGCCTTAGAGGGCCAGCCTTAAAGGGCCAGCCTTAAAGGGCCAGCCTTAGAGGGCCAGCTTAAAGGGCCAGCCTTAGATGGCCAGCCTTAAGGGGCCAGCTTAAAGGGCCAGCCTTAAAGGGCCAGCCTTAGAGGGCCAGCCTTAAAGAGCCAGCCTTAAAGGGCCAGCCTTAGAGGGCCAGCTTAAAGGGCCAGCCTTAAGGGGCCAGCTTAAAGGGCCAGCCTTAAAGGGCAAGCCTTAAAGGGCCAGCCTTAGAGGGCCGGCCTTAAAGGGCCAGCTTAAAGGGCCGGCCTTAAAGGGCCAGCCTTAAAGGGCCAGCTTAAAGGGCCAGCCTTAAAGGGCCAGCTTAAAGGGCCAGCCTTAGAGGGCCAGCATTAAGGGGCCAGCTTAAAGGGCCAGCCTTAAAGGGCCAGCCTTAGAGGGCCAGCTTAAAGGGTCAGCCTTAAAGGGCCAGCTTAAAGGGCCAGCCTTAGAGGGCCAGCTTTACAGGGCCAGCTTAAAGGGCCAGCCTTAAGGGGCCAGCTTAAAGGGCCAGCCTTAAAGGGCCAGCCTTAAAGGGCCAGTCTTAAAGGGCCAGCCTTAGAGGGCCAGCTTTACAGGGTCAGCTTAAAGGGCCAGCCTTAAAGGGCCAGCTTAAAGGGCCAGCCTTAGAGGGCCAGCTTAAAGGGCCAGCCTTAGAGGGCCAGCTTAAAGGGCCAGCCTTAAAGGGCCAGCCTTAGAGGGCCAGACTTAAAGGGCCATCTTAAAGGGCCAGGCTTAAAGGGCCAGCTTAAAGGGCCAGCCTTAGAGGGCCAGCTTAAAGGGCCAGCTTTAAGGGGCCAGCTTAAAGGGCCAGCCTTAAGGGGCCAGCTTAAAGGGCCAGCCATAAAGGGCAAGCTTTAAAGGGCCAGCCTTAAAGGGTCAGCCTTAGAGGGCCAGCTTAAAGGGCCAGCCTTAAAGGGACAGCCTTAAAGGGCCAGCTTAAAGGGCCAGCCTTAAAGGGCCAGCCTTAAGGGGCCAGCTTAAAGGGCCAGTCTTAAAGGGCCAGCCTTAGAGGGCCAGCTTAAAGGGCCAGCCTTAAAGGGCCAACCTTAGAGGGCCAGCCTTAAAGGGCCATCTTAAAGGGCCAGCCTTAAAGGGCCAGCTTTAAAGGGCCAGTCTTAAAGGGCCAGCCTTAGAGGGCCAGCCTTAAAGGGCCAGCTTAAAGGGCCAGCCTTAAAAGGCCAGCTTAAAGGGCCGGCCTTAAAGGGCCAGCCTTAAAGGGCCAGCTTAAAGGGCCAGCCTTAAAGGGCCAGCTTAAAGGGCCAGCCTTAGAGGGCCAGCCTTAAGGGGCCATCTTAAAGGGCCAGCCTTAAAGGGCCAGCCTTAGAGGGCCAGCTTAAAGGGCCAGCCTTAAAGGGCCAGCTTAAAGGGCCAGCCTTAAAGGGCCAGCCTTAAAGGGCCAGCTTAAAGGGCCAGCTTAAAGGGCCAGCCTTAAAGGGCAAGCCTTAAAGGGCCAGCCTTAAAGGGCCAGCCTTAGAGGGCCAGCTTAAAGGGCCAGCCTTAAAGGGCCAGCTTAAAGGGCCAGCCTTAAGGGGCCAGCTTAAAGGGCCAGTCTTAAAGAGCCAGCCTTAAAGGGCCAGTCTTAAAGGGCCAGCCTTAGAGGGCCAGCCTTAAAGGGCCAGCTTAAAGGGCCAGCCTTAAAGGGCCAGCTTAAAGGGCCAGCCTTAGATGGCCAGCCTTAAGGGGCCAGCCTTAAAGGGCCAGCCTTAAAGGGCCAGCCTTAAAGGGCCAGTCTTAAAGGGCCAGCCTTAGATGGCCAGCCTTAAGGGGCCAGCTTAAAGGGCCAGCCTTAGAGGGCCAGCCTTAAAGGGCCAGCCTTAGAGGGCAAGCCTTAAAGGTCCAGCCTTAAAGGGCCAGCCTTAAAGGGCCAGCCTTAGAGGGCCAGCTTAAAGGGCCAGCCTTAAGGGGCCAGCTTAAAGGGCCAGCCTTAGAGGGCCAGCTTAAAGGGCCAGCTTTAAGGGGCCAGCTTAAAGGGCCAGCCTTAAGGGGCCAGCTTAAAGGGCCAGCCTTAAAGGGCAAGCTTTAAAGGGCCAGCCTTAAAGGGTCAGCCTTAGAGGGCCAGCTTAAAGGGCCAGCCTTAAAGGGACAGCCTTAAAGGGCCAGCTTAAAGGGCCAGCCTTAAAGGGCCAGCCTTAAGGGGCCAGCTTAAAGGGCCAGTCTTAAAGGGCCAGCCTTAGAGGGCCAGCTTAAAGGGCCAGCCTTAAAGGGCCAACCTTAGAGGGCCAGCCTTAGATGGCCAGCCTTAAGGGGCCAGCTTAAAGGGCCAGCCTTAGAGGGCCAGCCTTAAAGGGCCAGCCTTAGAGGGCAAGCCTTAAAGGGCCAGCTTAAAGGGCCAGCCTTAAAGGGCCAGCTTAAAGGGCCAGCCTTAGATGGCCAGCCTTAAGGGGCCAGCCTTAAAGGGCCAGCCTTAAAGGGCCAGCCTTAAAGGGCCAGTCTTAAAGGGCCAGCCTTAGATGGCCAGCCTTAAGGGGCCAGCTTAAAGGGCCAGCCTTAGAGGGCCAGCCTTAAAGGGCCAGCCTTAGAGGGCAAGCCTTAAAGGTCCAGCCTTAAAGGGCCAGCCTTAAAGGGCCAGCCTTAGAGGGCCAGCTTAAAGGGCCAGCCTTAAGGGGCCAGCTTAAAGGGCCAGCCTTAAAGGGCAAGCCTTAAAGGGCCAACCTTAGAGGGCCAGCTTAAAGGGCCAGCCTTAGAGGGCCAGCTTAAAGGGCCAGCCTTAAGGGGCCAGCTTAAAGGGCCAGCCTTAAAGGGCCAGCCTTAAAGGGCCAGCCTTAAAGGGCCAGCTTAAAGGGCCAGCCTTAAAGGGCCAGCTTAAAGGGCCAGCCTTAAAGGGCCAGCTTAAAGGGCCGGCCTTAAAGGGCCAGCCTTAAAGGGCCAGCTTACAGGGCCAGCCTTAAAGGGCCAGCTTAAAGGGCCAGCCTTAGAGGGCCAGCCCTAAGGGGCCAGCTTAAAGGGCCAGCCTTAAAGGGCCAGCCTTAAAGGGCCAGCCTTAGAGGGCCAGCTTAAAGGGCCAGCCTTAAAGGGCCAGCTTAAAGGGCCAGCCTTAAAGGGCCAGCTTAAAGGGCCAGCCTTAGATGGCCAGCCTTAAGGGGCCAGCTTAAAGGGCCAGCCTTAAAGGGCAAGCCTTAAAGGGCCAGCCTTAGAGGGCCGGCCTTAAAGGGCCAGCTTAAAGGGCCGGCCTTAAAGGGCCAGCCTTAAAGGGCCAGCTTAAAGGGCCAGCCTTAAAGGGCCAGCTTAAAGGGCCAGCCTTAGAGGGCCAGCATTAAGGGGCCAGCTTAAAGGGCCAGCCTTAAAGGGCCAGCCTTAGAGGGCCAGCTTAAAGGGTCAGCCTTAAAGGGCCAGCTTAAAGGGCCAGCCTTAGAGGGCCAGCTTTACAGGGCCAGCTTAAAGGGCCAGCCTTAAGGGGCCAGCTTAAAGGGCCAGCCTTAAAGGGCCAGCCTTAAAGGGCCAGTCTTAAAGGGCCAGCCTTAGAGGGCCAGCTTTACAGGGTCAGCTTAAAGGGCCAGCCTTAAAGGGCCAGCTTAAAGGGCCAGCCTTAGAGGGCCAGCTTAAAGGGCCAGCCTTAGAGGGCCAGCTTAAAGGGCCAGCCTTAAAGGGCCAGCCTTAGAGGGCCAGACTTAAAGGGCCATCTTAAAGGGCCAGGCTTAAAGGGCCAGCTTAAAGGGCCAGCCTTAGAGGGCCAGCTTAAAGGGCCAGCTTTAAGGGGCCAGCTTAAAGGGCCAGCCTTAAGGGGCCAGCTTAAAGGGCCAGCCATAAAGGGCAAGCTTTAAAGGGCCAGCCTTAAAGGGTCAGCCTTAGAGGGCCAGCTTAAAGGGCCAGCCTTAAAGGGACAGCCTTAAAGGGCCAGCTTAAAGGGCCAGCCTTAAAGGGCCAGCCTTAAGGGGCCAGCTTAAAGGGCCAGTCTTAAAGGGCCAGCCTTAGAGGGCCAGCTTAAAGGGCCAGCCTTAAAGGGCCAACCTTAGAGGGCCAGCCTTAAAGGGCCATCTTAAAGGGCCAGCCTTAAAGGGCCAGCTTTAAAGGGCCAGTCTTAAAGGGCCAGCCTTAGAGGGCCAGCCTTAAAGGGCCAGCTTAAAGGGCCAGCCTTAAAAGGCCAGCTTAAAGGGCCGGCCTTAAAGGGCCAGCCTTAAAGGGCCAGCTTAAAGGGCCAGCCTTAAAGGGCCAGCTTAAAGGGCCAGCCTTAGAGGGCCAGCCTTAAGGGGCCATCTTAAAGGGCCAGCCTTAAAGGGCCAGCCTTAGAGGGCCAGCTTAAAGGGCCAGCCTTAAAGGGCCAGCTTAAAGGGCCAGCCTTAAAGGGCCAGCCTTAAAGGGCCAGCTTAAAGGGCCAGCTTAAAGGGCCAGCCTTAAAGGGCAAGCCTTAAAGGGCCAGCCTTAAAGGGCCAGCCTTAGAGGGCCAGCTTAAAGGGCCAGCCTTAAAGGGCCAGCTTAAAGGGCCAGCCTTAAGGGGCCAGCTTAAAGGGCCAGTCTTAAAGAGCCAGCCTTAAAGGGCCAGTCTTAAAGGGCCAGCCTTAGAGGGCCAGCCTTAAAGGGCCAGCTTAAAGGGCCAGCCTTAAAGGGCCAGCTTAAAGGGCCAGCCTTAGATGGCCAGCCTTAAGGGGCCAGCCTTAAAGGGCCAGCCTTAAAGGGCCAGCCTTAAAGGGCCAGTCTTAAAGGGCCAGCCTTAGATGGCCAGCCTTAAGGGGCCAGCTTAAAGGGCCAGCCTTAGAGGGCCAGCCTTAAAGGGCCAGCCTTAGAGGGCAAGCCTTAAAGGTCCAGCCTTAAAGGGCCAGCCTTAAAGGGCCAGCCTTAGAGGGCCAGCTTAAAGGGCCAGCCTTAAGGGGCCAGCTTAAAGGGCCAGCCTTAGAGGGCCAGCTTAAAGGGCCAGCTTTAAGGGGCCAGCTTAAAGGGCCAGCCTTAAGGGGCCAGCTTAAAGGGCCAGCCTTAAAGGGCAAGCTTTAAAGGGCCAGCCTTAAAGGGTCAGCCTTAGAGGGCCAGCTTAAAGGGCCAGCCTTAAAGGGACAGCCTTAAAGGGCCAGCTTAAAGGGCCAGCCTTAAAGGGCCAGCCTTAAGGGGCCAGCTTAAAGGGCCAGTCTTAAAGGGCCAGCCTTAGAGGGCCAGCTTAAAGGGCCAGCCTTAAAGGGCCAACCTTAGAGGGCCAGCCTTAAAGGGCCATCTTAAAGGGCCAGCCTTAAAGGGCCAGCTTTAAAGGGCCAGTCTTAAAGGGCCAGCCTTAGAGGGCCAGCCTTAAAGGGCCAGCTTAAAGGGCCAGCCTTAAAAGGCCAGCTTAAAGGGCCGGCCTTAAAGGGCCAGCCTTAAAGGGCCAGCTTAAAGGGCCAGCCTTAAAGGGCCAGCTTAAAGGGCCAGCCTTAGAGGGCCAGCCTTAAGGGGCCATCTTAAAGGGCCAGCCTTAAAGGGCCAGCCTTAGAGGGCCAGCTTAAAGGGCCAGCCTTAAAGGGCCAGCTTAAAGGGCCAGCCTTAAAGGGCCAGCCTTAAAGGGCCAGCTTAAAGGGCCAGCTTAAAGGGCCAGCCTTAAAGGGCAAGCCTTAAAGGGCCAGCCTTAAAGGGCCAGCCTTAGAGGGCCAGCTTAAAGGGCCAGCCTTAAAGGGCCAGCTTAAAGGGCCAGCCTTAAGGGGCCAGCTTAAAGGGCCAGTCTTAAAGAGCCAGCCTTAAAGGGCCAGTCTTAAAGGGCCAGCCTTAGAGGGCCAGCCTTAAAGGGCCAGCCTTAAAGGGCCAGTCTTAAAGGGCCAGCCTTAGATGGCCAGCCTTAAGGGGCCAGCTTAAAGGGCCAGCCTTAGAGGGCCAGCCTTAAAGGGCCAGCCTTAGAGGGCAAGCCTTAAAGGGCCAGCTTAAAGGGCCAGCCTTAAAGGGCCAGCTTAAAGGGCCAGCCTTAGATGGCCAGCCTTAAGGGGCCAGCCTTAAAGGGCCAGCCTTAAAGGGCCAGCCTTAAAGGGCCAGTCTTAAAGGGCCAGCCTTAGATGGCCAGCCTTAAGGGGCCAGCTTAAAGGGCCAGCCTTAGAGGGCCAGCCTTAAAGGGCCAGCCTTAGAGGGCAAGCCTTAAAGGTCCAGCCTTAAAGGGCCAGCCTTAGAGGGCCAGCTTAAAGGGCCAGCCTTAAGGGGCCAGCTTAAAGGGCCAGCCTTAAAGGGCAAGCCTTAAAGGGCCAACCTTAGAGGGCCAGCTTAAAGGGCCAGCCTTAGAGGGCCAGCTTAAAGGGCCAGCCTTAAGGGGCCAGCTTAAAGGGCCAGCCTTAAAGGGCCAGCCTTAAAGGGCCAGCCTTAAAGGGCCAGCTTAAAGGGCCAGCTTAAAGGGCCAGCCTTAAAGGGCCAGCCTTAAAGGGCCAGCCTTAGAGGGCCAGCTTAAAGGGCCAGCCTTAAAGGGCCAGCTTAAAGGGCCAGCCTTAAAGGGCCAGCTTAAAGGGCCAGCCTTAGATGGCCAGCCTTAAGGGGCCAGCTTAAAGGGCCAGCCTTAAAGGGCCAGCCTTAGAGGGCAAGCCTTAAAGGGCCAGCCTTAAAGGGCCAGCCTTAAAGGGCCAGCCTTAGAGGGCCAGCTTAAAGGGCCAGCCTTAAGGGGCCAGCTAAAAGGGCCAGCCTTAAAGGGCAAGCCTTAAAGGGCCAGCCTTAGAGGGCCAGCTTAAAGGGCCAGCCTTAGGGCCAGCTTAAAGGGCCAGCCTTAAGGGGCCAGCTTAAAGGGCCAGCCTTAAAGGGCCAGCCTTAAAGGGCCAGCCTTAAAGGGCCAGCTTAAAGGGCCAGCCTTAAAGGGCCAGCTTAAAGGGCCAGCCTTAAAGGGCCAGCCTTAAAGGGCCAGCTTAAAGGGCCTGCCTTAAAGGGCCAGCCTTAAAGGGCCAGCTTAAAGGGCCAGCCTTAAAGGGCCAGCTTAAAGGGCCAGCCTTAGAGGGCCAGCCTTAAGGGGCCAGCTTAAAGGGCCAGCCTTAAAGGGCCAGCCTTAGAGGGCCAGCTTAAAGGGTCAGCCTTAAAGGGCCAGCTTAAAGGGCCAGCCTTAGAGGGCCAGCTTTACAGGGCCAGCTTAAAGGGCCAGCCTTAAGGGGCCAGCTTAAAGGGCCAGCCTTAGAGGGCCAGCTTAAAGGGCCAGCCTTAAGGGGCCAGCTTTAAGGGGCCAGCTTAAAGGGCCAGCCTTAAGGGGCCAGCTTAAAGGGCCAGCCTTAAAGGGCAAGCCTTAAAGGGCCAGCCTTAAAGGGCCAGCCTTAGAGGGCCAGCTTAAAGGGCCAGCCTTAAAGGGCCAGCCTTAGAGGGCCAGCTTAAAGGGCCAGCCATAAGGGGCCAGCTTAAAGGGCCAGCTTAAAGGGCCAGCCTTAAAGGGCAAGCCTTAAAGGGCCAGCCTTAGAGGGCCAGCTTAAAGGGCCAGCCTTAGAGGGCCAGCTTAAAGGGCCAGCCTTAAGGGGCCAGCTTAAAGGGCCAGCCTTAAAGGGCCAGCCTTAAAGGGCCAGCCTTAAAGGGCCAGCTTAAAGGGCCAGCCTTAGAGGGCCAGCCTTAAAGGGCCAGCCTTAGAGGGCAAGCCTTAAAGGTCCAGCCTTAAAGGGCCAGCCTTAAAGGGCCAGCCTTAGAGGGCCAGCTTAAAGGGCCAGCCTTAAGGGGCCAGCTTAAAGGGCCAGCCTTAAAGGGCAAGCCTTAAAGGGCCAACCTTAGAGGGCCAGCTTAAAGGGCCAGCCTTAGAGGGCCAGCTTAAAGGGCCAGCCTTAAGGGGCCAGCTTAAAGGGCCAGCCTTAAAGGGCCAGCCTTAAAGGGCCAGCCTTAAAGGGCCAGCTTAAAGGGCCAGCCTTAAAGGGCAAGCCTTAAAGGGCCAGCCTTAGAGGGCCAGCTTAAAGGGCCAGCCTTAGAGGGCCAGCTTAAAGGGCCAGCCTTAAGGGGCCAGCTTGAAGGGCCAGCCTTAAAGGGCCAGCCTTAAAGGGCCAGCCTTAAAGGGCCAGCTTAAAGGGCCAGCCTTAAGGGGCCAGCTTAAAGGGCCAGTCTTAAAGAGCCAGCCTTAAAGGGCCAGTCTTAAAGGGCCAGCCTTAGAGGGCCAGCCTTAAAGGGCCAGCTTAAAGGGCCAGCCTTAAAGGGCCAGCTTAAAGGGCCAGCCTTAGATGGCCAGCCTTAAGGGGCCAGCCTTAAAGGGCCAGCTTAAAGGGCCAGCCTTAGAGGGCCAGTCTTAAAGGGCCAGCCTTAGAGGGCAAGCCTTAAAGGTCCAGCCTTAAAGGGCCAGCCTTAAAGGGCCAGCCTTAGAGGGCCAGCTTAAAGGGCCAGCCTTAAGGGGCCAGCTTAAAGGGCCAGCCTTAAAGGGCAAGCCTTAAAGGGCCAACCTTAGAGGGCCAGCTTAAAGGGCCAGCCTTAGAGGGCCAGCTTAAAGGGCCAGCCTTAAGGGGCCAGCTTAAAGGGCCAGCCTTAAAGGGCCAGCCTTAAAGGGCCAGCCTTAAAGGGCCAGCTTAAAGGGCCAGCCTTAAAGGGCCAGCTTAAAGGGCCAGCCTTAAAGGGCCAGCTTAAAGGGCCGGCCTTAAAGGGCCAGCCTTAAAGGGCCAGCTTACAGGGCCAGCCTTAAAGGGCCAGCTTAAAGGGCCAGCCTTAGAGGGCCAGCCCTAAGGGGCCAGCTTAAAGGGCCAGCCTTAAAGGGCCAGCCTTAGAGGGCCAGCTTAAAGGGCCAGCCTTAAAGGGCCAGCTTAAAGGGCCAGCCTTAAAGGGCCAGCTTAAAGGGCCAGCCTTAGATGGCCAGCCTTAAGGGGCCAGCTTTAAGGGGCCAGCTTAAAGGGCCAGCCTTAAGGGGCCAGCTTAAAGGGCCAGCCTTAAAGGGCAAGCCTTAAAGGGCCAGCCTTAAAGGGCCAGCCTTAGAGGGCCAGCTTAAAGGGCCAGCCTTAAAGGGCCAGCCTTAGAGGGCCAGCTTAAAGGGCCAGCCATAAGGGGCCAGCTTAAAGGGCCAGCTTAAAGGGCCAGCCTTAAAGGGCAAGCCTTAAAGGGCCAGCCTTAGAGGGCCAGCTTAAAGGGCCAGCCTTAGAGGGCCAGCTTAAAGGGCCAGCCTTAAGGGGCCAGCTTAAAGGGCCAGCCTTAAAGGGCCAGCCTTAAAGGGCCAGCCTTAAAGGGCCAGCTTAAAGGGCCAGCCTTAAGGGGCCAGCTTAAAGGGCCAGTCTTAAAGAGCCAGCCTTAAAGGGCCAGTCTTAAAGGGCCAGCCTTAGAGGGCCAGCCTTAAAGGGCCAGCTTAAAGGGCCAGCCTTAAAGGGCCAGTCTTAAAGGGCCAGCCTTAGAGGGCCAGCCTTAAAGGGCCAGCCTTAGAGGGCCAGCCTTAAAGGGCCAGCTTAAAGGGCCAGCCTTAAAGGGCCAGCTTAAAGGGCCAGCCTTAGATGGCCAGCCTTAAGGGGCCAGCCTTAAAGGGCCAGCCTTAAAGGGCCAGCCTTAAAGGGCCAGTCTTAAAGGGCCAGCCTTAGATGGCCAGCCTTAAGGGGCCAGCTTAAAGGGCCAGCCTTAGAGGGCCAGCCTTAAAGGGCCAGCCTTAGAGGGCAAGCCTTAAAGGTCCAGCCTTAAAGGGCCAGCCTTAAAGGGCCAGCCTTAGAGGGCCAGCTTAAAGGGCCAGCCTTAAGGGGCCAGCTTAAAGGGCCAGCCTTAAAGGGCCAACCTTAGAGGGCCAGCTTAAAGGGCCAGCCTTAGAGGGCCAGCTTAAAGGGCCAGCCTTAAGGGGCCAGCTTAAAGGGCCAGCCTTAAAGGGCCAGCCTTAAAGGGCCAGCCTTAAAGGGCCAGCTTAAAGGGCCAGCCTTAAAGGGCAAGCCTTAAAGGGCCAGCCTTAGAGGGCCAGCTTAAAGGGCCAGCCTTAGAGGGCCAGCTTAAAGGGCCAGCCTTAAGGGGCCAGCTTGAAGGGCCAGCCTTAAAGGGCCAGCCTTAAAGGGCCAGCCTTAAAGGGCCAGCTTAAAGGGCCAGCCTTAAGGGGCCAGCTTAAAGGGCCAGTCTTAAAGAGCCAGCCTTAAAGGGCCAGTCTTAAAGGGCCAGCCTTAGAGGGCCAGCCTTAAAGGGCCAGCTTAAAGGGCCAGCCTTAAAGGGCCAGCTTAAAGGGCCAGCCTTAGATGGCCAGCCTTAAGGGGCCAGCCTTAAAGGGCCAGCTTAAAGGGCCAGCCTTAGAGGGCCAGTCTTAAAGGGCCAGCCTTAGAGGGCAAGCCTTAAAGGTCCAGCCTTAAAGGGCCAGCCTTAAAGGGCCAGCCTTAGAGGGCCAGCTTAAAGGGCCAGCCTTAAGGGGCCAGCTTAAAGGGCCAGCCTTAAAGGGCAAGCCTTAAAGGGCCAACCTTAGAGGGCCAGCTTAAAGGGCCAGCCTTAGAGGGCCAGCTTAAAGGGCCAGCCTTAAGGGGCCAGCTTAAAGGGCCAGCCTTAAAGGGCCAGCCTTAAAGGGCCAGCCTTAAAGGGCCAGCTTAAAGGGCCAGCCTTAAAGGGCCAGCTTAAAGGGCCAGCCTTAAAGGGCCAGCTTAAAGGGCCGGCCTTAAAGGGCCAGCCTTAAAGGGCCAGCTTACAGGGCCAGCCTTAAAGGGCCAGCTTAAAGGGCCAGCCTTAGAGGGCCAGCCCTAAGGGGCCAGCTTAAAGGGCCAGCCTTAAAGGGCCAGCCTTAGAGGGCCAGCTTAAAGGGCCAGCCTTAAAGGGCCAGCTTAAAGGGCCAGCCTTAAAGGGCCAGCTTAAAGGGCCAGCCTTAGATGGCCAGCCTTAAGGGGCCAGCTTTAAGGGGCCAGCTTAAAGGGCCAGCCTTAAGGGGCCAGCTTAAAGGGCCAGCCTTAAAGGGCAAGCCTTAAAGGGCCAGCCTTAAAGGGCCAGCCTTAGAGGGCCAGCTTAAAGGGCCAGCCTTAAAGGGCCAGCCTTAGAGGGC
This sequence comes from Doryrhamphus excisus, assembly GCF_037039965.1. NCBI lineage: Eukaryota > Metazoa > Chordata > Actinopteri > Syngnathiformes > Syngnathidae > Doryrhamphus > Doryrhamphus excisus. The sequence continues at coordinate 814,665 of NC_136370.1, forward strand.
CAGCTTAAAGGGCCAGCCATAAGGGGCCAGCTTAAAGGGCCAGCTTAAAGGGCCAGCCTTAAAGGGCAAGCCTTAAAGGGCCAGCCTTAGAGGGCCAGCTTAAAGGGCCAGCCTTAGAGGGCCAGCTTAAAGGGCCAGCCTTAAGGGGCCAGCTTAAAGGGCCAGCCTTAAAGGGCCAGCCTTAAAGGGCCAGCCTTAAAGGGCCAGCTTAAAGGGCCAGCCTTAAGGGGCCAGCTTAAAGGGCCAGTCTTAAAGAGCCAGCCTTAAAGGGCCAGTCTTAAAGGGCCAGCCTTAGAGGGCCAGCCTTAAAGGGCCAGCTTAAAGGGCCAGCCTTAAAGGGCCAGTCTTAAAGGGCCAGCCTTAGAGGGCCAGCCTTAAAGGGCCAGCCTTAGAGGGCCAGCCTTAAAGGGCCAGCTTAAAGGGCCAGCCTTAAAGGGCCAGCTTAAAGGGCCAGCCTTAGATGGCCAGCCTTAAGGGGCCAGCCTTAAAGGGCCAGCCTTAAAGGGCCAGCCTTAAAGGGCCAGTCTTAAAGGGCCAGCCTTAGATGGCCAGCCTTAAGGGGCCAGCTTAAAGGGCCAGCCTTAGAGGGCCAGCCTTAAAGGGCCAGCCTTAGAGGGCAAGCCTTAAAGGTCCAGCCTTAAAGGGCCAGCCTTAAAGGGCCAGCCTTAGAGGGCCAGCTTAAAGGGCCAGCCTTAAGGGGCCAGCTTAAAGGGCCAGCCTTAAAGGGCCAACCTTAGAGGGCCAGCTTAAAGGGCCAGCCTTAGAGGGCCAGCTTAAAGGGCCAGCCTTAAGGGGCCAGCTTAAAGGGCCAGCCTTAAAGGGCCAGCCTTAAAGGGCCAGCCTTAAAGGGCCAGCTTAAAGGGCCAGCCTTAAAGGGCAAGCCTTAAAGGGCCAGCCTTAGAGGGCCAGCTTAAAGGGCCAGCCTTAGAGGGCCAGCTTAAAGGGCCAGCCTTAAGGGGCCAGCTTAAAGGGCCAGCCTTAAAGGGCCAGCCTTAAAGGGCCAGCCTTAAAGGGCCAGCTTAAAGGGCCAGCCTTAAGGGGCCAGCTTAAAGGGCCAGTCTTAAAGAGCCAGCCTTAAAGGGCCAGTCTTAAAGGGCCAGCCTTAGAGGGCCAGCCTTAAAGGGCCAGCTTAAAGGGCCAGCCTTAAAGGGCCAGCTTAAAGGGCCAGCCTTAGATGGCCAGCCTTAAGGGGCCAGCCTTAAAGGGCCAGCCTTAAAGGGCCAGCCTTAAAGGGCCAGTCTTAAAGGGCCAGCCTTAGATGGCCAGCCTTAAGGGGCCAGCTTAAAGGGCCAGCCTTAGAGGGCCAGCCTTAAAGGGCCAGCCTTAGAGGGCAAGCCTTAAAGGTCCAGCCTTAAAGGGCCAGCTTAAAGGGCCAGCCTTAAAGGGCCAGCCTTAAAGGGCCAGCCTTAAAGGGCCAGCCTTAAGGGGCCAGCTTAAAGGGCCAGCCTTAAAGGGCCAGCCTTAAAGGGCCAGCCTTAAAGGGCCAGCTTAAAGGGCCAGCCTTAAGGGGCCAGCTTAAAGGGCCAGTCTTAAAGAGCCAGCCTTAAAGGGCCAGTCTTAAAGGGCCAGCCTTAGAGGGCCAGCCTTAAAGGGCCAGCTTAAAGGGCCAGCCTTAAAGGGCCAGCTTAAAGGGCCAGCCTTAGATGGCCAGCCTTAAGGGGCCAGCCTTAAAGGGCCAGCCTTAAAGGGCCAGCCTTAAAGGGCCAGTCTTAAAGGGCCAGCCTTAGATGGCCAGCCTTAAGGGGCCAGCTTAAAGGGCCAGCCTTAGAGGGCCAGCCTTAAAGGGCCAGCCTTAGAGGGCAAGCCTTAAAGGTCCAGCCTTAAAGGGCCAGCCTTAAGGGGCCAGCTTAAAGGGCCAGCCTTAAAGGGCCAGCCTTAAAGGGCCAGCCTTAAAGGGCCAGCTTAAAGGGCCAGCCTTAAAGGGCCAGCTTACAGGGCCAGCCTTAGATGGCCAGCCTTAAGGGGCCAGCTTAAAGGGCCAGCCTTAGAGGGCCAGCCTTAAAGGGCCAGCCTTAGAGGGCAAGCCTTAAAGGTCCAGCCTTAAAGGGCCAGCCTTAAGGGGCCAGCTTAAAGGGCCAGCCTTAAAGGGCCAGCCTTAAAGGGCCAGCCTTAAAGGGCCAGCTTAAAGGGCCAGCCTTAAAGGGCCAGCTTAAAGGGCCAGCCTTAAAGGGCCAGCTTAAAGGGCCGGCCTTAAAGGGCCAGCCTTAAAGGGCCAGCTTACAGGGCCAGCCTTAAAGGGCCAGCTTAAAGGGCCAGCCTTAGAGGGCCAGCCCTAAGGGGCCAGCTTAAAGGGCCAGCCTTAAAGGGCCAGCCTTAAAGGGCCAGCCTTAGAGGGCCAGCTTAAAGGGCCAGCCTTAAAGGGCCAGCTTAAAGGGCCAGCCTTAAAGGGCCAGCTTAAAGGGCCAGCCTTAGATGGCCAGCCTTAAGGGGCCAGCTTAAAGGGCCAGCCTTAAAGGGCCAGCCTTAGAGGGCCAGCCTTAAAGGGCCAGCCTTAAAGGGCCAGCCTTAAAGGGCCAGCCTTAGAGGGCCAGCTTAAAGGGCCAGCCTTAAGGGGCCAGCTAAAAGGGCCAGCCTTAAAGGGCAAGCCTTAAAGGGCCAGCCTTAGAGGGCCAGCTTAAAGGGCCAGCCTTAGAGGGCCAGCTTAAAGGGCCAGCCTTAAGGGGCCAGCTTAAAGGGCCAGCCTTAAAGGGCCAGCCTTAAAGGGCCAGCTTAAAGGGCCAGCCTTAAAGGGCCATCTTAAAGGGCCAGCCTTAAAGGGCCAGCCTTAAAGGGCCAGCTTAAAGGGCCTGCCTTAAAGGGCCAGCCTTAAAGGGCCAGCTTAAAGGGCCAGCCTTAAAGGGCCAGCTTAAGGGGCCAGCTTAAAGGGCCAGCCTTAAAGGGCCAGCCTTAGAGGGCCAGCTTAAAGGGTCAGCCTTAAAGGGCCAGCTTAAAGGGCCAGCCTTAGAAGGCCAGCTTTACAGGGCCAGCTTAAAGGGCCAGCCTTAAGGGGCCAGCTTAAAGGGCCAGCCTTAGAGGGCCAGCTTAAAGGGCCAGCCTTAAGGGGCCAGCTTTAAGGGGCCAGCTTAAAGGGCCAGCCTTAAGGGGCCAGCTTAAAGGGCCAGCCTTAGAGGGCAAGCCTTAAAGGTCCAGCCTTAAAGGGCCAGCCTTAAAGGGCCAGCCTTAGAGGGCCAGCTTAAAGGGCCAGCCTTAAGGGGCCAGCTTAAAGGGCCAGCCTTAAAGGGCCAGCCTTAGAGGGCCAGCTTAAAGGGTCAGCCTTAAAGGGCCAGCTTAAAGGGCCAGCCTTAGAGGGCCAGCTTTACAGGGCCAGCTTAAAGGGCCAGCCTTAAGGGGCCAGCTTAAAGGGCCAGCCTTAGAGGGCCAGCTTAAAGGGCCAGCCTTAAGGGGCCAGCTTTAAGGGGCCAGCTTAAAGGGCCAGCCTTAAGGGGCCAGCTTAAAGGGCCAGCCTTAAAGGGCAAGCCTTAAAGGGCCAGCCTTAAAGGGCCAGCCTTAGAGGGCCAGCTTAAAGGGCCAGCCTTAAAGGGCCAGCCTTAGAGGGCCAGCTTAAAGGGCCAGCCATAAGGGGCCAGCTTAAAGGGCCAGCTTAAAGGGCCAGCCTTAAAGGGCAAGCCTTAAAGGGCCAGCCTTAGAGGGCCAGCTTAAAGGGCCAGCCTTAGAGGGCCAGCTTAAAGGGCCAGCCTTAAGGGGCCAGCTTAAAGGGCCAGCCTTAAAGGGCCAGCCTTAAAGGGCCAGCCTTAAAGGGCCAGCTTAAAGGGCCAGCCTTAGAGGGCCAGCCTTAAAGGGCCAGCCTTAGAGGGCAAGCCTTAAAGGTCCAGCCTTAAAGGGCCAGCCTTAAAGGGCCAGCCTTAGAGGGCCAGCTTAAAGGGCCAGCCTTAAGGGGCCAGCTTAAAGGGCCAGCCTTAAAGGGCAAGCCTTAAAGGGCCAACCTTAGAGGGCCAGCTTAAAGGGCCAGCCTTAGAGGGCCAGCTTAAAGGGCCAGCCTTAAGGGGCCAGCTTAAAGGGCCAGCCTTAAAGGGCCAGCCTTAAAGGGCCAGCTTAAAGGGCCAGCCTTAAAGGGCAAGCCTTAAAGGGCCAGCCTTAGAGGGCCAGCTTAAAGGGCCAGCCTTAGAGGGCCAGCTTAAAGGGCCAGCCTTAAGGGGCCAGCTTGAAGGGCCAGCCTTAAAGGGCCAGCCTTAAAGGGCCAGCCTTAAAGGGCCAGCTTAAAGGGCCAGCCTTAAGGGGCCAGCTTAAAGGGCCAGTCTTAAAGAGCCAGCCTTAAAGGGCCAGTCTTAAAGGGCCAGCCTTAGAGGGCCAGCCTTAAAGGGCCAGCTTAAAGGGCCAGCCTTAAAGGGCCAGCTTAAAGGGCCAGCCTTAGATGGCCAGCCTTAAGGGGCCAGCCTTAAAGGGCCAGCTTAAAGGGCCAGCCTTAGAGGGCCAGTCTTAAAGGGCCAGCCTTAGAGGGCAAGCCTTAAAGGTCCAGCCTTAAAGGGCCAGCCTTAAAGGGCCAGCCTTAGAGGGCCAGCTTAAAGGGCCAGCCTTAAGGGGCCAGCTTAAAGGGCCAGCCTTAAAGGGCAAGCCTTAAAGGGCCAACCTTAGAGGGCCAGCTTAAAGGGCCAGCCTTAGAGGGCCAGCTTAAAGGGCCAGCCTTAAGGGGCCAGCTTAAAGGGCCAGCCTTAAAGGGCCAGCCTTAAAGGGCCAGCCTTAAAGGGCCAGCTTAAAGGGCCAGCCTTAAAGGGCCAGCTTAAAGGGCCAGCCTTAAAGGGCCAGCTTAAAGGGCCGGCCTTAAAGGGCCAGCCTTAAAGGGCCAGCTTACAGGGCCAGCCTTAAAGGGCCAGCTTAAAGGGCCAGCCTTAGAGGGCCAGCCCTAAGGGGCCAGCTTAAAGGGCCAGCCTTAAAGGGCCAGCCTTAGAGGGCCAGCTTAAAGGGCCAGCCTTAAAGGGCCAGCCTTAGAGGGCCAGCTTAAAGGGCCAGCCATAAGGGGCCAGCTTAAAGGGCCAGCTTAAAGGGCCAGCCTTAAAGGGCAAGCCTTAAAGGGCCAGCCTTAGAGGGCCAGCTTAAAGGGCCAGCCTTAGAGGGCCAGCTTAAAGGGCCAGCCTTAAGGGGCCAGCTTAAAGGGCCAGCCTTAAAGGGCCAGCCTTAAAGGGCCAGCCTTAAAGGGCCAGCTTAAAGGGCCAGCCTTAAGGGGCCAGCTTAAAGGGCCAGTCTTAAAGAGCCAGCCTTAAAGGGCCAGTCTTAAAGGGCCAGCCTTAGAGGGCCAGCCTTAAAGGGCCAGCTTAAAGGGCCAGCCTTAAAGGGCCAGCTTAAAGGGCCAGCCTTAGATGGCCAGCCTTAAGGGGCCAGCCTTAAAGGGCCAGCCTTAAAGGGCCAGCCTTAAAGGGCCAGTCTTAAAGGGCCAGCCTTAGATGGCCAGCCTTAAGGGGCCAGCTTAAAGGGCCAGCCTTAGAGGGCCAGCCTTAAAGGGCCAGCCTTAGAGGGCAAGCCTTAAAGGTCCAGCCTTAAAGGGCCAGCCTTAAAGGGCCAGCCTTAGAGGGCCAGCTTAAAGGGCCAGCCTTAAGGGGCCAGCTTAAAGGGCCAGCCTTAAAGGGCCAACCTTAGAGGGCCAGCTTAAAGGGCCAGCCTTAGAGGGCCAGCTTAAAGGGCCAGCCTTAAGGGGCCAGCTTAAAGGGCCAGCCTTAAAGGGCCAGCCTTAAAGGGCCAGCCTTAAAGGGCCAGCTTAAAGGGCCAGCCTTAAAGGGCAAGCCTTAAAGGGCCAGCCTTAGAGGGCCAGCTTAAAGGGCCAGCCTTAGAGGGCCAGCTTAAAGGGCCAGCCTTAAGGGGCCAGCTTAAAGGGCCAGCCTTAAAGGGCCAGCCTTAAAGGGCCAGCCTTAAAGGGCCAGCTTAAAGGGCCAGCCTTAAGGGGCCAGCTTAAAGGGCCAGTCTTAAAGAGCCAGCCTTAAAGGGCCAGTCTTAAAGGGCCAGCCTTAGAGGGCCAGCCTTAAAGGGCCAGCTTAAAGGGCCAGCCTTAAAGGGCCAGCTTAAAGGGCCAGCCTTAGATGGCCAGCCTTAAGGGGCCAGCCTTAAAGGGCCAGCCTTAAAGGGCCAGCCTTAAAGGGCCAGTCTTAAAGGGCCAGCCTTAGATGGCCAGCCTTAAGGGGCCAGCTTAAAGGGCCAGCCTTAGAGGGCCAGCCTTAAAGGGCCAGCCTTAGAGGGCAAGCCTTAAAGGTCCAGCCTTAAAGGGCCAGCCTTAAAGGGCCAGCCTTAGAGGGCCAGCTTAAAGGGCCAGCCTTAAGGGGCCAGCTTAAAGGGCCAGCCTTAAAGGGCAAGCCTTAAAGGGCCAACCTTAGAGGGCCAGCTTAAAGGGCCAGCCTTAGAGGGCCAGCTTAAAGGGCCAGCCTTAAGGGGCCAGCTTAAAGGGCCAGCCTTAAAGGGCCAGCCTTAAAGGGCCAGCCTTAAAGGGCCAGCTTAAAGGGCCAGCCTTAAAGGGCCAGCTTAAAGGGCCAGCCTTAAAGGGCCAGCTTAAAGGGCCGGCCTTAAAGGGCCAGCCTTAAAGGGCCAGCTTACAGGGCCAGCCTTAAAGGGCCAGCTTAAAGGGCCAGCCTTAGAGGGCCAGCCCTAAGGGGCCAGCTTAAAGGGCCAGCCTTAAAGGGCCAGCCTTAAAGGGCCAGCCTTAGAGGGCCAGCTTAAAGGGCCAGCCTTAAAGGGCCAGCTTAAAGGGCCAGCCTTAAAGGGCCAGCTTAAAGGGCCAGCCTTAGATGGCCAGCCTTAAGGGGCCAGCTTAAAGGGCCAGCCTTAAAGGGCCAGCCTTAGAGGGCCAGCCTTAAAGGGCCAGCCTTAAAGGGCCAGCCTTAAAGGGCCAGCCTTAGAGGGCCAGCTTAAAGGGCCAGCCTTAAGGGGCCAGCTAAAAGGGCCAGCCTTAAAGGGCAAGCCTTAAAGGGCCAGCCTTAGAGGGCCAGCTTAAAGGGCCAGCCTTAGAGGGCCAGCTTAAAGGGCCAGCCTTAAGGGGCCAGCTTAAAGGGCCAGCCTTAAAGGGCCAGCCTTAAAGGGCCAGCTTAAAGGGCCAGCCTTAAAGGGCCATCTTAAAGGGCCAGCCTTAAAGGGCCAGCCTTAAAGGGCCAGCTTAAAGGGCCTGCCTTAAAGGGCCAGCCTTAAAGGGCCAGCTTAAAGGGCCAGCCTTAAAGGGCCAGCTTAAGGGGCCAGCTTAAAGGGCCAGCCTTAAAGGGCCAGCCTTAGAGGGCCAGCTTAAAGGGTCAGCCTTAAAGGGCCAGCTTAAAGGGCCAGCCTTAGAAGGCCAGCTTTACAGGGCCAGCTTAAAGGGCCAGCCTTAAGGGGCCAGCTTAAAGGGCCAGCCTTAGAGGGCCAGCTTAAAGGGCCAGCCTTAAGGGGCCAGCTTTAAGGGGCCAGCTTAAAGGGCCAGCCTTAAGGGGCCAGCTTAAAGGACCAGCCTTAAAGGGCAAGCCTTAAAGGGCCAGCCTTAAAGGGCCAGCCTTAGAGGGCCAGCTTAAAGGGCCAGCCTTAAAGGGCCAGCCTTAGAGGGCCAGCTTAAAGGGCCAGCCATAAGGGGCCAGCTTAAAGGGCCAGCTTAAAGGGCCAGCCTTAAAGGGCAAGCCTTAAAGGGCCAGCCTTAGAGGGCCAGCTTAAAGGGCCAGCCTTAGAGGGCCAGCTTAAAGGGCCAGCCTTAAGGGGCCAGCTTAAAGGGCCAGCCTTAAAGGGCCAGCCTTAAAGGGCCAGCCTTAAAGGGCCAGCTTAAAGGGCCAGCCTTAAAGGGCCAGCTTAAAGGGCCAGCCTTAAAGGGCCAGCCTTAAAGGGCCAGCTTAAAGGGCCGGCCTTAAAGGGCCAGCCTTAAAGGGCCAGCTTAAAGGGCCAGCCTTAAAGGGCCAGCTTAAAGGGCCAGCCTTAGAGGGCCAGCCTTAAGGGGCCAGCTTAAAGGGCCAGCCTTAAAGGGCCAGCCTTAGAGGGCCAGCTTAAAGGGTCAGCCTTAAAGGGCCAGCTTAAAGGGCCAGCCTTAGAGGGCCAGCTTTACAGGGCCAGCTTAAAGGGCCAGCCTTAAGGGGCCAGCTTAAAGGGCCAGCCTTAAAGGGCCAGCCTTAAAGGGCCAGTCTTAAAGGGCCAGCCTTAGAGGGCCAGCTTTACAGGGTCAGCTTAAAGGGCCAGGCTTAAAGGGCCAGCTTAAAGGGCCAGCCTTAGAGGGCCAGCTTAAAGGGCCAGCCTTAGAGGGTTAGCTTAAAGGGCCAGCCTTAAGGGGCCAGCTTAAAGGGCAAGCCTTAAAGGGCCAGCCTTAAAGGGCCAACCTTAGAGGGCCAGCCTTAAAGGGCCAGCTTAAAGGGCCAGCCTTAAAGGGCCAGCTTTAAAGGGCCAGTCTTAAAGGGCCAGCCTTAGAGGGCCAGCCTTAAAGGGCCAGCTTAAAGGGCCAGCCTTAAAAGGCCAGCTTAAAGGGCCGGCCTTAAAGGGCCAGCCTTAAAGGGCCAGCTTAAAGGGCCAGCCTTAGAGGGCCAGCCTTAAGGGGCCAGCTTAAAGGGCCAGCCTTAAAGGGCCAGCCTTAGAGGGCCAGCTTAAAGGGCCAGCCTTAAAGGGCCAGCTTAAAGGGCCAGCCTTAGAGGGCCAGCCTTAAGGGGCCAGCTTAATGGGCCAGCCTTAAAGGGCCAGCCTTAAAGGGCCAGCCTTAGATGGCCAGCTTAAAGGGCCAGCCTTAGAGGGCCAGCTTAAAGGGCAAGCCTTAAGGGGCCAGCTTAAAGGGCCAGCCTTAAAGGGCCAGCCTTAAAGGGCCAGTCTTAAAGGGCCAGCCTTAGAGGGCCAGCTTTAAAGGGCCAGCTTAAAGGGCCAGCCTTAAAGGGCCAGCTTAAAGGGCCAGCCTTTGAGGGCCAGCTTAAAGGGCCAGCCTTAAGGGGCCAGCTTAAAGGGCCAGCCTTAAAGGGCAAGCCTTAAAGGGCCAGCCTTAGAGGGCCAGCTTAAAGGGCCAGCCTTAGAGGGCCTGCTTAAAGGGCCAGCCTTAAGGGGCCAGCTTAAAGGGCCAGCCTTAAAGGGCCAGCCTTAAAGGGCCAGCCTTAAAGGGCCAGCTTAAAGGGCCAGCCTTAAAGGGCCAGCTTAAAGGGCCAGCCTTAGAGGGCCAGCTTAAAGGGCCAGCCTTAGAGGGTTAGCTTAAAGGGCCAGCCTTAAGGGGCCAGCTTAAAGGGCAAGCCTTAAAGGGCCAGCCTTAAAGGGCCAACCTTAGAGGGCCAGCCTTAAAGGGCCAGCTTAAAGGGCCAGCCTTAAAGGGCCAGCTTTAAAGGGCCAGTCTTAAAGGGCCAGCCTTAGAGGGCCAGCCTTAAAGGGCCAGCTTAAAGGGCCAGCCTTAAAAGGCCAGCTTAAAGGGCCGGCCTTAAAGGGCCAGCCTTAAAGGGCCAGCTTAAAGGGCCAGCTTAAAGGGCCAGCCTTAGAGGGCCAGCCTTAAGGGGCCAGCTTAAAGGGCCAGTCTTAAAGGGCCAGCCTTAGAGGGCCAGCTTAAAGGGCCAGCCTTAAAGGGCCAGCTTAAAGGGCCAGCCTTAGAGGGCCAGCCTTAAGGGGCCAGCTTAAAGGGCCAGCCTTAAAGGGCCAGCCTTAAAGGGCCAGCCTTAGATGGCCAGCTTAAAGGGCCAGCCTTAGAGGGCCAGCTTAAAGGGCAAGCCTTAAGGGGCCAGCTTAAAGGGCCAGCCTTAAAGGGCCAGCCTTAAAGGGCCAGTCTTAAAGGGCCAGCCTTAGAGGGCCAGCTTTAAAGGGCCAGCTTAAAGGGCCAGCCTTAAAGGGCCAGCCTTAAAGGGCCAGTCTTAAAGGGCCAGCCTTAGAGGGCCAGCTTTAAAGGGCCAGCTTAAAGGGCCAGCCTTAAAGGGCCAGCTTAAAGGGCCAGCCTTTGAGGGCCAGCTTAAAGGGCCAGCCTTAAGGGGCCAGCTTAAAGGGCCAGCCTTAAAGGGCAAGCCTTAAAGGGCCAGCCTTAAGGGCCAGCTTAAAGGGCCAGCCTTAGAGGGCCTGCTTAAAGGGCCAGCCTTAAGGGGCCAGCTTAAAGGGCCAGCCTTAAAGGGCCAGTCTTAAAGGGCCAGCCTTAGAGGGCCAGCTTTAAAGGGCCAGCTTAAAGGGCCAGCCTTAAAGGGCCAGCTTAAAGGGCCAGCCTTTGAGGGCCAGCTTAAAGGGCCAGCCTTAAGGGGCCAGCTTAAAGGGCCAGCCTTAAAGGGCAAGCCTTAAAGGGCCAGCCTTAGAGGGCCAGCTTAAAGGGCCAGCCTTAGAGGGCCTGCTTAAAGGGCCAGCTTAAAGGGCCAGCCTTAGAGGGCCAGCCTTAAGGGGCCAGCTTAAAGGGCCAGCCTTAAAGGGCCAGCCTTAAAGGGCCAGCCTTAGAGGGCCAGCTTAAAGGGCCAGCCTTAAAGGGCCAGCTTAAAGGGCCAGCCTTAGAGGGCCAGCTTTACAGGGCCAGCTTAAAGGGCCAACCTTAAAGGGCCAGCTTAAAGGGCCAGCCTTAAAGGGCCAGCCTTAAGGGGCCAGCTTAAAGGGCCAGCCTGAAAGGGCCAGCCTTAAAGGGCCAGCCTTAGAGGGCCAGCTTAAAGGGCCAGCCTTAAAGGGCCAGCTTAAAGGGCCAGCCTTAAAGGGCCAGCCTTAAAGAGCCAGCTTAAAGGGCCAGCCTTAGATGGCCAGCCTTAAGGGGCCAGTTTAAAGGGCCAGCCTTAGAGGGCCAGCCTTAGAGGGCAAGCCTTAAAGGGCCAGCCTTAAAGGGCCAGCCTTAAAGGGCCAGCCTTAGAGGGCCAGCTTAAAGGGCCAGCCTTAAGGGGCCAGCTTAAAGGGCCAGCCTTAAAGGGCAAGCCTTAAAGGGCCAACCTTAGAGGGCCAGCTTAAAGGGCCAGCCTTAGAGGTCCAGCTTAAAGGGCCAGCCTTAAGGGGCCAGCTTAAAGGGCCAGCCTTAAAGGGCCAGCCTTAAAGGGCCAGCCTTAGAGGGCCAGCTTAAAGGGCCAGCCTTAAAGGGCCAGCTTAAAGGGCCAGCCTTAAAGGGCCAGCTTAAAGGGCCAGCCTTAAGGGGCCAGCTTAAAGGGCCAGCCTTAAAGGGCCAGCCTTAGAGGGCCAGCCTTAAAGGGCCAGCCTTAAAGGGCCAGCCTTAAAGGGCCAGCCTTAGAGGGCCAGCTTAAAGGGCCAGCCTTAAGGGGCCAGCTTAAAGGGCCAGCCTTAAAGGGCAAGCTTAAAGGGCCAGCCTTAGAGGTCCAGCCTTAGAGGGCCAGCCCTAAGGGGCCAGCTTAAAGGGCCAGCCTTAAAGGGCCAGCCTTAAAGGGCCAGCCTTAGAGGGCCAGCTTAAAGGGCCAGCCTTAAAGGGCCAGCTTAAAGGGCCAGCCTTAAAGGGCCAGCCTTAAGGGGCCAGCTTAAAGGGCCAGCCTTAAAGGGCCAACCTTAGAGGGCCAGCCTTAAAGGGCCAGCCTTAAAGGGCCAGCCTTAAAGGGCCAGCCTTAGAGGGCCAGCTTAAAGGGCCAGCCTTAAGGGGCCAGCTTAAAGGGCCAGCCTTAAAGGGCAAGCCTTAAAGGGCCAGCCTTAGAGGGCCAGCTTAAAGGGCCAGCCTTAGAGGGCCTGCTTAAAGGGCCAGCCTTAAGGGGCCAGCTTAAAGGGCCAGCCTTAAAGGGCCAGCCTTAAAGGGCCAGTCTTAAAGGGCCAGCCTTAGAGAGCCAGCTTTAAAGGGCCAGCTTAAAGGGCCAGCCTTAAAGGGCCAGCTTAAAGGGCCAGCCTTTGAGGGCCAGCTTAAAGGGCCAGCCTTAAGGGGCCAGCTTAAAGGGCCAGCCTTAAAGGGCAAGCCTTAAAGGGCCAGCCTTAGAGGGCCAGCTTAAAGGGCCAGCCTTAGAGGGCCTGCTTAAAGGGCCAGCTTAAAGGGCCAGCCTTAGAGGGCCAGCCTTAAGGGGCCAGCTTAAAGGGCCAGCCTTAAAGGGCCAGCCTTAAAGGGCCAGCCTTAGAGGGCCAGCTTAAAGGGCCAGCTTAAAGGGCCAGCCTTAGAGGGCCAGCTTTACAGGGCCAGCTTAAAGGGCCAACCTTAAAGGGCCAGCTTAAAGGGCCAGCCTTAAAGGGCCAGCCTTAAGGGGCCAGCTTAAAGGGCCAGCCTGAAAGGGCCAGCCTTAAAGGGCCAGCCTTAGAGGGCCAGCTTAAAGGGCCAGCCTTAAAGGGCCAGCTTAAAGGGCCAGCCTTAAAGGGCCAGCCTTAAAGAGCCAGCTTAAAGGGCCAGCCTTAGATGGCCAGCCTTAAGGGGCCAGTTTAAAGGGCCAGCCTTAGAGGGCCAGCCTTAGAGGGCAAGCCTTAAAGGGCCAGCCTTAAAGGGCCAGCCTTAAAGGGCCAGCCTTAGAGGGCCAGCTTAAAGGGCCAGCCTTAAGGGGCCAGCTTAAAGGGCCAGCCTTAAAGGGCAAGCCTTAAAGGGCCAACCTTAGAGGGCCAGCTTAAAGGGCCAGCCTTAGAGGTCCAGCTTAAAGGGCCAGCCTTAAGGGGCCAGCTTAAAGGGCCAGCCTTAAAGGGCCAGCCTTAAAGGGCCAGCCTTAGAGGGCCAGCTTAAAGGGCCAGCCTTAAAGGGCCAGCTTAAAGGGCCAGCCTTAAAGGGCCAGCTTAAAGGGCCAGCCTTAAGGGGCCAGCTTAAAGGGCCAGCCTTAAAGGGCCAGCCTTAGAGGGCCAGCCTTAAAGGGCCAGCCTTAAAGGGCCAGCCTTAAAGGGCCAGCCTTAGAGGGCCAGCTTAAAGGGCCAGCCTTAAGGGGCCAGCTTAAAGGGCCAGCCTTAAAGGGCAAGCTTAAAGGGCCAGCCTTAGAGGTCCAGCCTTAGAGGGCCAGCCCTAAGGGGCCAGCTTAAAGGGCCAGCCTTAAAGGGCCAGCCTTAAAGGGCCAGCCTTAGAGGGCCAGCTTAAAGGGCCAGCCTTAAAGGGCCAGCTTAAAGGGCCAGCCTTAAAGGGCCAGCCTTAAGGGGCCAGCTTAAAGGGCCAGCCTTAAAGGGCCAACCTTAGAGGGCCAGCCTTAAAGGGCCAGCCTTAAAGGGCCAGCCTTAAAGGGCCAGCCTTAGAGGGCCAGCTTAAAGGGCCAGCCTTAAGGGGCCAGCTTAAAGGGCCAGCCTTAAAGGGCAAGCCTTAAAGGGCCAGCCTTAGAGGGCCAGCTTAAAGGGCCAGCCTTAGAGGGCCAGCTTAAAGGGCCAGCCTTAAGGGGCCAGCTTAAAGGGCCAGCCTTAATGGGCCAGCCTTAAAGGGCCAGCTTAAAGGGCCGGCCTTAGAGGGCCAGCCTTAGAGGGCCAGCTTAAAGGGCCAGCCTTAGAGGGCCTGCTTAAAGGGCCAGCCTTAAGGGGCCAGCTTAAAGGGCCAGCCTTAAAGGGCCAGCCTTAAAGGGCCAGCCTTAAAGGGCCAGCTTAAAGGGCCAGCCTTAAAGGGCCAGCTTAAAGGGCCAGCCTTAGAGGGCCAGCTTAAAGGGCCAGCCTTAGAGGGTTAGCTTAAAGGGCCAGCCTTAAGGGGCCAGCTTAAAGGGCAAGCCTTAAAGGGCCAGCCTTAAAGGGCCAACCTTAGAGGGCCAGCCTTAAAGGGCCAGCTTAAAGGGCCAGCCTTAAAGGGCCAGCTTTAAAGGGCCAGTCTTAAAGGGCCAGCCTTAGAGGGCCAGCCTTAAAGGGCCAGCTTAAAGGGCCAGCCTTAAAAGGCCAGCTTAAAGGGCCGGCCTTAAAGGGCCAGCCTTAAAGGGCCAGCTTAAAGGGCCAGCCTTAAAGGGCCAGCTTAAAGGGCCAGCCTTAGAGGGCCAGCCTTAAGGGGCCAGCTTAAAGGGCCAGCCTTAAAGGGCCAGCCTTAGAGGGCCAGCTTAAAGGGCCAGCCTTAAAGGGCCAGCTTAAAGGGCCAGCCTTAGAGGGCCAGCCTTAAGGGGCCAGCTTAAAGGGCCAGCCTTAAAGGGCCAGCCTTAAAGGGCCAGCCTTAGATGGCCAGCTTAAAGGGCCAGCCTTAGAGGGCCAGCTTAAAGGGCAAGCCTTAAGGGGCCAGCTTAAAGGGCCAGCCTTAAAGGGCCAGCCTTAAAGGGCCAGTCTTAAAGGGCCAGCCTTAGAGGGCCAGCTTTAAAGGGCCAGCTTAAAGGGCCAGCCTTAAAGGGCCAGCCTTAAAGGGCCAGTCTTAAAGGGCCAGCCTTAGAGGGCCAGCTTTAAAGGGCCAGCTTAAAGGGCCAGCCTTAAAGGGCCAGCTTAAAGGGCCAGCCTTTGAGGGCCAGCTTAAAGGGCCAGCCTTAAGGGGCCAGCTTAAAGGGCCAGACTTAGAGGTCCAGCTTAAAGGGCCAGCCTTAAGGGGCCAGCTTAAAGGGCCAGCCTTAAAGGGCCAGCCTTAAAGGGCCAGCCTTAGAGGGCCAGCTTAAAGGGCCAGCCTTAAAGGGCCAGCTTAAAGGGCCAGCCTTAAAGGGCCAGCTTAAAGGGCCAGCCTTAAGGGGCCAGCTTAAAGGGCCAGCCTTAAAGGGCCAGCCTTAGAGGGCCAGCCTTAAAGGGCCAGCCTTAAAGGGCCAGCCTTAAAGGGCCAGCCTTAGAGGGCCAGCTTAAAGGGCCAGCCTTAAGGGGCCAGCTTAAAGGGCCAGCCTTAAAGGGCAAGCTTAAAGGGCCAGCCTTAGAGGTCCAGCCTTAGAGGGCCAGCCCTAAGGGGCCAGCTTAAAGGGCCAGCCTTAAAGGGCCAGCCTTAAAGGGCCAGCCTTAGAGGGCCAGCTTAAAGGGCCAGCCTTAAAGGGCCAGCTTAAAGGGCAAGCCTTAAAGGGCCAGCCTTAAGGGGCCAGCTTAAAGGGCCAGCCTTAAAGGGCCAACCTTAGAGGGCCAGCCTTAAAGGGCCAGCCTTAAAGGGCCAGCCTTAAAGGGCCAGCCTTAGAGGGCCAGCTTAAAGGGCCAGCCTTAAGGGGCCAGCTTAAAGGGCCAGCCTTAAAGGGCAAGCCTTAAAGGGCCAGCCTTAGAGGGCCAGCTTAAAGGGCCAGCCTTAGAGGGCCAGCTTAAAGGGCCAGCCTTAAGGGGCCAGCTTAAAGGGCCAGCCTTAAAGGGCCAGCCTTAAAGGGCCAGCTTAAAGGGCCGGCCTTAGAGGGCCAGCCTTAGAGGGCCAGCTTAAAGGGCCAGCCTTAGAGGGCCTGCTTAAAGGGCCAGCCTTAAGGGGCCAGCTTAAAGGGCCAGCCTTAAAGGGCCAGCCTTAAAGGGCCAGCCTTAAAGGGCCAGCTTAAAGGGCCAGCCTTAAAGGGCCAGCTTAAAGGGCCAGCCTTAGAGGGCCAGCTTAAAGGGCCAGCCTTAGAGGGCCAGCCTTAAAGGGCCAGCTTAAAGGGCCAGCCTTAAAGGGCCAGCCTTAGAGGGCCAGCTTTAAAGGGCCAGCTTAAAGGGCCAGCCTTAAAGGGCCAGCTTAAAGGGCCAGCCTTTGAGGGCCAGCTTAAAGGGCCAGCCTTAAGGGGCCAGCTTAAAGGGCCAGCCTTAAAGGGCAAGCCTTAAAGGGCCAGCCTTAGAGGGCCAGCTTAAAGGGCCAGCCTTAGAGGGCCTGCTTAAAGGGCCAGCTTAAAGGGCCAGCCTTAGAGGGCCAGCCTTAAGGGGCCAGCTTAAAGGGCCAGCCTTAAAGGGCCAGCCTTAAAGGGCCAGCCTTAGAGGGCCAGCTTAAAGGGCCAGCCTTAAAGGGCCAGCTTAAAGGGCCAGCCTTAGAGGGCCAGCTTTACAGGGCCAGCTTAAAGGGCCAACCTTAAAGGGCCAGCTTAAAGGGCCAGCCTTAAAGGGCCAGCCTTAAGGGGCCAGCTTAAAGGGCCAGCCTGAAAGGGCCAGCCTTAAAGGGCCAGCCTTAGAGGGCCAGCTTAAAGGGCCAGCCTTAAAGGGCCAGCTTAAAGGGCCAGCCTTAAAGGGCCAGCCTTAAAGAGCCAGCTTAAAGGGCCAGCCTTAGATGGCCAGCCTTAAGGGGCCAGTTTAAAGGGCCAGCCTTAGAGGGCCAGCCTTAGAGGGCAAGCCTTAAAGGGCCAGCCTTAAAGGGCCAGCCTTAAAGGGCCAGCCTTAGAGGGCCAGCTTAAAGGGCCAGCCTTAAGGGGCCAGCTTAAAGGGCCAGCCTTAAAGGGCAAGCCTTAAAGGGCCAACCTTAGAGGGCCAGCTTAAAGGGCCAGCCTTAGAGGTCCAGCTTAAAGGGCCAGCCTTAAGGGGCCAGCTTAAAGGGCCAGCCTTAAAGGGCCAGCCTTAAAGGGCCAGCCTTAGAGGGCCAGCTTAAAGGGCCAGCCTTAAAGGGCCAGCTTAAAGGGCCAGCCTTAAAGGGCCAGCTTAAAGGGCCAGCCTTAAGGGGCCAGCTTAAAGGGCCAGCCTTAAAGGGCCAGCCTTAGAGGGCCAGCCTTAAAGGGCCAGCCTTAAAGGGCCAGCCTTAAAGGGCCAGCCTTAGAGGGCCAGCTTAAAGGGCCAGCCTTAAGGGGCCAGCTTAAAGGGCCAGCCTTAAAGGGCAAGCTTAAAGGGCCAGCCTTAGAGGTCCAGCCTTAGAGGGCCAGCCCTAAGGGGCCAGCTTAAAGGGCCAGCCTTAAAGGGCCAGCCTTAAAGGGCCAGCCTTAAAGGGCCAGCCTTAGAGGGCCAGCTTAAAGGGCCAGCCTTAAAGGGCCAGCTTAAAGGGCCAGCCTTAAAGGGCCAGCCTTAAGGGGCCAGCTTAAAGGGCCAGCCTTAAAGGGCCAACCTTAGAGGGCCAGCCTTAAAGGGCCAGCCTTAAAGGGCCAGCCTTAAAGGGCCAGCCTTAGAGGGCCAGCTTAAAGGGCCAGCCTTAAGGGGCCAGCTTAAAGGGCCAGCCTTAAAGGGCAAGCCTTAAAGGGCCAGCCTTAGAGGGCCAGCTTAAAGGGCCAGCCTTAGAGGGCCTGCTTAAAGGGCCAGCCTTAAGGGGCCAGCTTAAAGGGCCAGCCTTAAAGGGCCAGCCTTAAAGGGCCAGTCTTAAAGGGCCAGCCTTAGAGGGCCAGCTTTAAAGGGCCAGCTTAAAGGGCCAGCCTTAAAGGGCCAGCTTAAAGGGCCAGCCTTTGAGGGCCAGCTTAAAGGGCCAGCCTTAAGGGGCCAGCTTAAAGGGCCAGCCTTAAAGGGCAAGCCTTAAAGGGCCAGCCTTAGAGGGCCAGCTTAAAGGGCCAGCCTTAGAGGGCCTGCTTAAAGGGCCAGCTTAAAGGGCCAGCCTTAGAGGGCCAGCCTTAAGGGGCCAGCTTAAAGGGCCAGCCTTAAAGGGCCAGCCTTAAAGGGCCAGCCTTAGAGGGCCAGCTTAAAGGGCCAGCCTTAAAGGGCCAGCTTAAAGGGCCAGCCTTAGAGGGCCAGCTTTACAGGGCCAGCTTAAAGGGCCAACCTTAAAGGGCCAGCTTAAAGGGCCAGCCTTAAAGGGCCAGCCTTAAGGGGCCAGCTTAAAGGGCCAGCCTGAAAGGGCCAGCCTTAAAGGGCCAGCCTTAGAGGGCCAGCTTAAAGGGCCAGCCTTAAAGGGCCAGCTTAAAGGGCCAGCCTTAAAGGGCCAGCCTTAAAGAGCCAGCTTAAAGGGCCAGCCTTAGATGGCCAGCCTTAAGGGGCCAGTTTAAAGGGCCAGCCTTAGAGGGCCAGCCTTAGAGGGCAAGCCTTAAAGGGCCAGCCTTAAAGGGCCAGCCTTAAAGGGCCAGCCTTAGAGGGCCAGCTTAAAGGGCCAGCCTTAAGGGGCCAGCTTAAAGGGCCAGCCTTAAAGGGCAAGCCTTAAAGGGCCAACCTTAGAGGGCCAGCTTAAAGGGCCAGCCTTAGAGGTCCAGCTTAAAGGGCCAGCCTTAAGGGGCCAGCTTAAAGGGCCAGCCTTAAAGGGCCAGCCTTAAAGGGCCAGCCTTAGAGGGCCAGCTTAAAGGGCCAGCCTTAAAGGGCCAGCTTAAAGGGCCAGCCTTAAAGGGCCAGCTTAAAGGGCCAGCCTTAAGGGGCCAGCTTAAAGGGCCAGCCTTAAAGGGCCAGCCTTAGAGGGCCAGCCTTAAAGGGCCAGCCTTAAAGGGCCAGCCTTAAAGGGCCAGCCTTAGAGGGCCAGCTTAAAGGGCCAGCCTTAAGGGGCCAGCTTAAAGGGCCAGCCTTAAAGGGCAAGCTTAAAGGGCCAGCCTTAGAGGTCCAGCCTTAGAGGGCCAGCCCTAAGGGGCCAGCTTAAAGGGCCAGCCTTAAAGGGCCAGCCTTAAAGGGCCAGCTTTAGAGGGCCAGCTTAAAGGGCCAGCCTTAAAGGGCCAGCTTAAAGGGCCAGCCTTAAAGGGCCAGCCTTAAGGGGCCAGCTTAAAGGGCCAGCCTTAAAGGGCCAACCTTAGAGGGCCAGCCTTAAAGGGCCAGCCTTAAAGGGCCAGCCTTAAAGGGCCAGCCTTAGAGGGCCAGCTTAAAGGGCCAGCCTTAAGGGGCCAGCTTAAAGGGCCAGCCTTAAAGGGCAAGCCTTAAAGGGCCAGCCTTAGAGGGCCAGCTTAAAGGGCCAGCCTTAGAGGGCCAGCTTAAAGGGCCAGCCTTAAGGGGCCAGCTTAAAGGGCCAGCCTTAAAGGGCCAGCCTTAAAGGGCCAGCTTAAAGGGCCGGCCTTAGAGGGCCAGCCTTAAGGGGCCAGCTTAAAGGGCCAGCCTTAAAGGGCCAGCCTTAAAGGGCCAGCCTTGGATGGCCAGCTTAAAGGGCCAGCCTTAGAGGGCCAGCTTAAAGGGCAAGCCTTAAGGGGCCAGCTTAAAGGGCCAGCCTTAAAGGGCCAGTCTTAAAGGGCCAGCCTTAGAGGGCCAGCTTTAAAGGGCCAGCTTAAAGGGCCAGCCTTAAAGGGCCAGCTTAAAGGGCCAGCCTTAGAGGGCCAGCTTAAAGGGCCAGCCTTAAGGGGCCAGCTTAAAGGGCCAGCCTTAAAGGGCAAGCCTTAAAGGGCCAGCCTTAGAGGGCCAGCCTTAGAGGGCCAGCTTTAAAGGGCCAGCTTAAAGGGCCAGCCTTAAAGGGCCAGCTTAAAGGGCCAGCCTTAGAGGGCCAGCTTAAAGGGCCAGCCTTAAAGGGCCAGCTTAAAGGGCCAGCCTTAAAGGGCAAGCCTTAAAGGGCCAGCCTTAGAGGGCCAGCTTAAAGGGCCAGCCTTAGAGGGCCTGCTTAAAGGGCCAGCCTTAAGGGGCCAGCTTAAAGGGCCAGCCTTAAAGGGCCAACCTTAAAGGGCCAGCTTAAAGGGCCAGCCTTAAAGGGCCAGCTTAAAGGGCCAGCTTAAAGGGCCGGCCTTAAAGGGCCAGCCTTAAAGGGCCAGCTTAAAGGGCCAGCCTTAAAGGGCCAGCTTAAAGGGCCAGCCTTAGAGGGCCAGCCTTAAGGGGCCAGCTTAAAGGGCCAGCCTTAAAGGGCCAGCCTTAAAGGGCCAGCCTTAGAGGGCCAGCTTAAAGGGCCAGCCTTAAGGGGCCAGCTTAAAGGGCCAGCCTTAAAGGGCAAGCCTTAAAGGGCCAGCCTTAGAGGGCCAGCTTAAAGGGCCAGCCTTAGAGGGCCAGCTTAAAGGGCCAGCCTTAAGGGGCCAGCTTAAAGGGCCAGCCTTAAAGGGCCAGCCTTAAAGGGCCAGCTTAAAGGGCCGGCCTTAGAGGGCCAGCCTTAGAGGGCCAGCTTAAAGGGCCAGCCTTAGAGGGCCTGCTTAAAGGGCCAGCCTTAAGGGGCCAGCTTAAAGGGCCAGCCTTAAAGGGCCAGCCTTAAAGGGCCAGCCTTAAAGGGCCAGCTTAAAGGGCCAGCCTTAAAGGGCCAGCTTAAAGGGCCAGCCTTAGAGGGCCAGCTTAAAGGGCCAGCCTTAGAGGGTTAGCTTAAAGGGCCAGCCTTAAGGGGCCAGCTTAAAGGGCAAGCCTTAAAGGGCCAGCCTTAAAGGGCCAACCTTAGAGGGCCAGCCTTAAAGGGCCAGCTTAAAGGGCCAGCCTTAAAGGGCCAGCTTTAAAGGGCCAGTCTTAAAGGGCCAGCCTTAGAGGGCCAGCCTTAAAGGGCCAGCTTAAAGGGCCAGCCTTAAAAGGCCAGCTTAAAGGGCCGGCCTTAAAGGGCCAGCCTTAAAGGGCCAGCTTAAAGGGCCAGCCTTAAAGGGCCAGCTTAAAGGGCCAGCCTTAGAGGGCCAGCCTTAAGGGGCCAGCCTTAAAGGGCCAGCCTTAAAGGGCCAGCCTTAGAGGGCCAGCTTAAAGGGCCAGCCTTAAAGGGCCAGCTTAAAGGGCCAGCCTTAGAGGGCCAGCCTTAAGGGGCCAGCTTAAAGGGCCAGCCTTAAAGGGCCAGCCTTAAAGGGCCAGCCTTAGATGGCCAGCTTAAAGGGCCAGCCTTAGAGGGCCAGCTTAAAGGGCAAGCCTTAAGGGGCCAGCTTAAAGGGCCAGCCTTAAAGGGCCAGCCTTAAAGGGCCAGCTTAAAGGGCCAGCCTTAGAGGGCCTGCTTAAAGGGCCAGCCTTAAGGGGCCAGCTTAAAGGGCCAGCCTTAAAGGGCCAGTCTTAAAGGGCCAGCCTTAGAGGGCCAGCTTTAAAGGGCCAGCTTAAAGGGCCAGCCTTAAAGGGCCAGCTTAAAGGGCCAGCCTTTGAGGGCCAGCTTAAAGGGCCAGCCTTAAGGGGCCAGCTTAAAGGGCCAGCCTTAAAGGGCAAGCCTTAAAGGGCCAGCCTTAGAGGGCCAGCTTAAAGGGCCAGCCTTAGAGGGCCTGCTTAAAGGGCCAGCTTAAAGGGCCAGCCTTAGAGGGCCAGCCTTAAGGGGCCAGCTTAAAGGGCCAGCCTTAAAGGGCCAGCCTTAAAGGGCCAGCCTTAGAGGGCCAGCTTAAAGGGCCAGCCTTAAAGGGCCAGCTTAAAGGGCCAGCCTTAGAGGGCCAGCTTTACAGGGCCAGCTTAAAGGGCCAACCTTAAAGGGCCAGCTTAAAGGGCCAGCCTTAAAGGGCCAGCCTTAAGGGGCCAGCTTAAAGGGCCAGCCTGAAAGGGCCAGCCTTAAAGGGCCAGCCTTAGAGGGCCAGCTTAAAGGGCCAGCCTTAAAGGGCCAGCTTAAAGGGCCAGCCTTAAAGGGCCAGCCTTAAAGAGCCAGCTTAAAGGGCCAGCCTTAGATGGCCAGCCTTAAGGGGCCAGTTTAAAGGGCCAGCCTTAGAGGGCCAGCCTTAGAGGGCAAGCCTTAAAGGGCCAGCCTTAAAGGGCCAGCCTTAAAGGGCCAGCCTTAGAGGGCCAGCTTAAAGGGCCAGCCTTAAGGGGCCAGCTTAAAGGGCCAGCCTTAAAGGGCAAGCCTTAAAGGGCCAACCTTAGAGGGCCAGCTTAAAGGGCCAGCCTTAGAGGTCCAGCTTAAAGGGCCAGCCTTAAGGGGCCAGCTTAAAGGGCCAGCCTTAAAGGGCCAGCCTTAAAGGGCCAGCCTTAGAGGGCCAGCTTAAAGGGCCAGCCTTAAAGGGCCAGCTTAAAGGGCCAGCCTTAAAGGGCCAGCTTAAAGGGCCAGCTTTAAGGGGCCAGCTTAAAGGGCCAGCCTTAAAGGGCCAGCCTTAGAGGGCCAGCCTTAAGGGCCAGCCTTAAAGGGCCAGCCTTAAAGGGCCAGCCTTAGAGGGCCAGCTTAAAGGGCCAGCCTTAAGGGGCCAGCTTAAAGGGCCAGCCTTAAAGGGCAAGCTTAAAGGGCCAGCCTTAGAGGTCCAGCCTTAGAGGGCCAGCCCTAAGGGGCCAGCTTAAAGGGCCAGCCTTAAAGGGCCAGCCTTAAAGGGCCAGCTTTAGAGGGCCAGCTTAAAGGGCCAGCCTTAAAGGGCCAGCTTAAAGGGCCAGCCTTAAAGGGCCAGCCTTAAGGGGCCAGCTTAAAGGGCCAGCCTTAAAGGGCCAACCTTAGAGGGCCAGCCTTAAAGGGCCAGCCTTAAAGGGCCAGCCTTAAAGGGCCAGCCTTAGAGGGCCAGCTTAAAGGGCCAGCCTTAAGGGGCCAGCTTAAAGGGCCAGCCTTAAAGGGCAAGCCTTAAAGGGCCAGCCTTAGAGGGCCAGCTTAAAGGGCCAGCCTTAGAGGGCCAGCTTAAAGGGCCAGCCTTAAGGGGCCAGCTTAAAGGGCCAGCCTTAAAGGGCCAGCCTTAAAGGGCCAGCTTAAAGGGCCGGCCTTAGAGGGCCAGCCTTAAGGGGCCAGCTTAAAGGGCCAGCCTTAAAGGGCCAGCCTTAAAGGGCCAGCCTTGGATGGCCAGCTTAAAGGGCCAGCCTTAGAGGGCCAGCTTAAAGGGCAAGCCTTAAGGGGCCAGCTTAAAGGGCCAGCCTTAAAGGGCCAGTCTTAAAGGGCCAGCCTTAGAGGGCCAGCTTTAAAGGGCCAGCTTAAAGGGCCAGCCTTAAAGGGCCAGCTTAAAGGGCCAGCCTTAGAGGGCCAGCTTAAAGGGCCAGCCTTAAGGGGCCAGCTTAAAGGGCCAGCCTTAAAGGGCAAGCCTTAAAGGGCCAGCCTTAGAGGGCCAGCTTAAAGGGCCAGCCTTAGAGGGCCTGCTTAAAGGGCCAGCCTTAAGGGGCCAGCTTAAAGGGCCAGCCTTAAAGGGCCAACCTTAAAGGGCCAGCTTAAAGGGCCAGCCTTAAAGGGCCATCTTAAAGGGCCAGCTTAAAGGGCCGGCCTTAAAGGGCCAGCCTTAAAGGGCCAGCTTAAAGGGCCAGCCTTAAAGGGCCAGCTTAAAGGGCCAGCCTTAGAGGGCCAGCCTTAAGGGGCCAGCTTAAAGGGCCAGCCTTAAAGGGCCAGCCTTAAAGGGCCAGCCTTAGAGGGCCAGCTTAAAGGGCCAGCCTTAAAGGGCCAGCTTAAAGGGCCAGCCTTAGAGGGCCAGCTTTACAGGGCCAGCTTAAAGGGCCAACCTTAAAGGGCCAGCTAAAAGGGCCAGCCTTAAAGGGCCAGCTTAAAGGGCCGGCCTTAAAGGGCCAGCCTTAAAGGGCCAGCTTAAAGGGCCAGCCTTAAAGGGCCAGCTTAAAGGGCCAGCCTTAGAGGGCCAGCCTTAAAGGGCCAGCTTAAAGGGCCAGCCTTAGATGGCCAGCCTTAAGGGGCCAGCTTAAAGGGCCAGCCTTAAAGGGCCAGCCTTAAAGGGCCAGCCTTAGAGGGCAAGCCTTAAAGGGCCAGCCTTAAAGGGCCAGCCTTAAAGGGCCAGCCTTAGAGGGCCAGCTTAAAGGGCCAGCCTTAAGGGGCCAGCTTAAAGGGCCAGCCTTAAAGGGCAAGCCTTAAAGGGCCAGCCTTAAAGGGCCAGCTTAAAGGGCCAGCCTTAGATGGCCAGCCTTAAGGGGCCAGCTTAAAGGGCCAGCCTTAAAGAGCCAGCTTAAAGGGCCAGCCTTAGATGGCCAGCCTTAAGGGGCCAGTTTAAAGGGCCAGCCTTAGAGGGCCAGCCTTAGAGGGCAAGCCTTAAAGGGCCAGCCTTAAAGGGCCAGCCTTAAAGGGCCAGCCTTAGAGGGCCAGCTGAAAGGGCCAGCCTTAAGGGGCCAGCTTAAAGGGCCAGCCTTAAAGGGCAAGCCTTAAAGGGCCAACCTTAGAGGGCCAGCTTAAAGGGCCAGCCTTAGAGGTCCAGCTTAAAGGGCCAGCCTTAAGGGGCCAGCTTAAAGGGCCAGCCTTAAAGGGCCAGCCTTAAAGGGCCAGCCTTAGAGGGCCAGCTTAAAGGGCCAGCCTTAAAGGGCCAGCTTAAAGGGCCAGCCTTAAAGGGCCAGCTTAAAGGGCCAGCCTTAAGGGGCCAGCTTAAAGGGCCAGCCTTAAAGGGCCAGCCTTAGAGGGCCAGCCTTAAAGGGCCAGCCTTAAAGGGCCAGCCTTAAAGGGCCAGCCTTAGAGGGCCAGCTTAAAGGGCCAGCCTTAAGGGGCCAGCTTAAAGGGCCAGCCTTAAAGGGCAAGCTTAAAGGGCCAGCCTTAGAGGTCCAGCCTTAGAGGGCCAGCCCTAAGGGGCCAGCTTAAAGGGCCAGCCTTAAAGGGCCAGCCTTAAAGGGCCAGCCTTAGAGGGCCAGCTTAAAGGGCCAGCCTTAAAGGGCCAGCTTAAAGGGCCAGCCTTAAAGGGCCAGCTTAAAGGGCCAGCCTTAAGGGGCCAGCTTAAAGGGCCAGCCTTAAAGGGCCAACCTTAGAGGGCCAGCCTTAAAGGGCCAGCCTTAAAGGGCCAGCCTTAAAGGGCCAGCCTTAGAGGGCCAGCTTAAAGGGCCAGCCTTAAGGGGCCAGCTTAAAGGGCCAGCCTTAAAGGGCAAGCCTTAAAGGGCCAGCCTTAGAGGGCCAGCTTAAAGGGCCAGCCTTAGAGGGCCAGCTTAAAGGGCCAGCCTTAAGGGGCCAGCTTAAAGGGCCAGCCTTAAAGGGCCAGCCTTAAAGGGCCAGCTTAAAGGGCCGGCCTTAGAGGGCCAGCCTTAAGGGGCCAGCTTAAAGGGCCAGCCTTAAAGGGCCAGCCTTAAAGGGCCAGCCTTGGATGGCCAGCTTAAAGGGCCAGCCTTAGAGGGCCAGCTTAAAGGGCAAGCCTTAAGGGGCCAGCTTAAAGGGCCAGCCTTAAAGGGCCAGTCTTAAAGATCCAGCCTTAGAGGGCCAGCTTTAAAGGGCCAGCTTAAAGGGCCAGCCTTAAAGGGCCAGCTTAAAGGGCCAGCCTTAGAGGGCCAGCTTTACAGGGCCAGCTTAAAGGGCCAACCTTAAAGGGCCAGCTAAAAGGGCCAGCCTTAAAGGGCCAGCTTAAAGGGCCGGCCTTAAAGGGCCAGCCTTAAAGGGCCAGCTTAAAGGGCCAGCCTTAAAGGGCCAGCTTAAAGGGCCAGCCTTAGAGGGCCAGCCTTAAGGGGCCAGCTTAAAGGGCCAGCCTTAAAGGGCCAGCCTTAAAGGGCCAGCCTTAAAGGGCCAGCCTTAAAGGGCCAGCCTTAGAGGGCCAGCTTAAAGGGCCAGCCTTAAGGGGCCAGCTTAAAGGGCCAGCCTTAAAGGGCAAGCCTTAAAGGGCCAGCCTTAAAGGGCCAGCTTAAAGGGCCAGCCTTAGATGGCCAGCCTTAAGGGGCCAGCTTAAAGGGCCAGCCTTAGAGGGCCAGCTTTACAGGGCCAGCTTAAAGGGCAAGCCTTAAAGGGCCAGCCTTAAAGGGCCAACCTTAGAGGGCCAGCTTAAAGGGCCAGCTTAAAGGGCCAGCCTTAAAGGGCCAGCTTTAAAGGGCCAGTCTTAAAGGGCCAGCCTTAGAGGGCCAGCCTTAAAGGGCCAGCTTAAAGGGCCAGCCTTAAAAGGCCAGCTTAAAGGGCCGGCCTTAAAGGGCCAGCCTTAAAGGGCCGGCCTTAGAGGGCCAGCCTTAAGGGGCCAGCTTAAAGGGCCAGCCTTAAAGGGCCAGCCTTAGAGGGCCAGCTTAAAGGGCCAGCCTTAAAGGGCCAGCTTAAAGGGCCAGCCTTAGAGGACCAGCCTTAAGGGGCCAGCTTAAAGGGCCAGCCTTAAAGGGCCAGCCTTAAAGGGCCAGCCTTGGATGGCCAGCTTAAAGGGCCAGCCTTAAAGGGCCAGCCTTAAAGGGCCAGCTTAAAGGGCCAGCCTTAAAGGGCCAGCTTAAAGGGCCAGCCTTAGAGGGCCAGCCTTAAGGGGCCAGCTTAAAGGGCCAGCCTTAAAGGGCCAGCCTTAAAGGGCCAGCCTTAGAGGGCCAGCTTAAAGGGCCAGCCTTAAAGGGCCAGCTTAAAGGGCCAGCCTTAGAGGGCCAGCTTTACAGGGCCAGCTTAAAGGGCCAGCCTTAAAGGGCCAGCCTTAAAGGGCCAGCTTAAAGGGCCAGCCTTAGATGGCCAGCCTTAAGGGGCCAGCTTAAAGGGCCAGCCTTAAAGGGCCAGCCTTAAAGGGCCAGCCTTAGAGGGCAAGCCTTAAAGGGCCAGCCTTAAAGGGCCAGCCTTAAAGGGCAAGCCTTAAAGGGCCAGCCTTAAAGGGCCAGCTTAAAGGGCCAGCCTTAGATGGCCAGCCTTAAGGGGCCAGCTTAAAGGGCCAGCCTTAGAGGGCCAGCTTTACAGGGCCAGCTTAAAGGGCAAGCCTTAAAGGGCCAGCCTTAAAGGGCCAGCCTTAGAGGGCCAGCCTTAAAGGGCCAGCTTAAAGGGCCAGCCTTAAAAGGCCAGCTTAAAGGGCCGGCCTTAAAGGGCCAGCCTTAAAGGGCCGGCCTTAGAGGGCCAGCCTTAAGGGGCCAGCTTAAAGGGCCAGCCTTAAAGGGCCAGCCTTAGAGGGCCAGCTTAAAGGGCCAGCCTTAAAGGGCCAGCTTAAAGGGCCAGCCTTAGAGGACCAGCCTTAAGGGGCCAGCTTAAAGGGCCAGCCTTAAAGGGCCAGCCTTAAAGGGCCAGCCTTGGATGGCCAGCTTAAAGGGCCAGCCTTAAAGGGCCAGCCTTAAAGGGCCAGCTTAAAGGGCCAGCCTTAAAGGGCCAGCTTAAAGGGCCAGCCTTAGAGGGCCAGCCTTAAGGGGCCAGCTTAAAGGGCCAGCCTTAAAGGGCCAGCCTTAAAGGGCCAGCCTTAGAGGGCCAGCTTAAAGGGCCAGCCTTAAAGGGCCAGCTTAAAGGGCCAGCCTTAGAGGGCCAGCTTTACAGGGCCAGCTTAAAGGGCCAGCCTTAAAGGGCCAGCCTTAAAGGGCCAGCTTAAAGGGCCAGCCTTAGATGGCCAGCCTTAAGGGGCCAGCTTAAAGGGCCAGCCTTAAAGGGCCAGCCTTAAAGGGCCAGCCTTAGAGGGCAAGCCTTAAAGGGCCAGCCTTAAAGGGCCAGCCTTAAAGGGCAAGCCTTAAAGGGCCAGCCTTAGAGGGCCAGCTTAAAGGGCCAGCCTTAGAGGGCCAGCTTAAAGGGCCAGCCTTAAGGGGCCAGCTTAAAGGGCCAGCCTTAAAGGGCCAGCATTAAAGGGCCAGCTTAAAGGGCCAGCCTTAAAGGGCCAGCTTAAAGGGCCAGCCTTAAAGGGCCGGCCTTAAAGGGCCAGCTTAAAGGGCCGGCCTTAAAGGGCCAGCCTTAAAGGGCCAGCTTAAAGGGCCAGCCTTAAAGGGCCAGCTTAAAGGGCCAGCCTTAGAGGGCCAGCATTAAGGGGCCAGCTTAAAGGGCCAGCCTTAAAGGGCCAGCCTTAGAGGGCCAGCTTAAAGGGTCAGCCTTAAAGGGCCAACCTTAGAGGGCCAGCTTAAAGGGCCAGCTTAAAGGGCCAGCCTTAAAGGGCCAGCTTAAAGGGCCAGCCTTAGAGGACCAGCCTTAAGGGGCCAGCTTAAAGGGCCAGCCTTAAAGGGCCAGCCTTAAAGGGCCAGCCTTAAAGGGCCAGCCTTGGATGGCCAGCTTAAAGGGCCAGCCTTAGAGGGCCAGCTTAAAGGGCAAGCCTTAAGGGGCCAGCTTAAAGGGCCAGCTAAAAGGGCCAGCCTTAAAGGGCCAGCTTAAAGGGCCGGCCTTAAAGGGCCAGCCTTAAAGGGCCAGCTTAAAGGGCCAGCCTTAAAGGGCCAGCTTAAAGGGCCAGCCTTAGAGGGCCAGCCTTAAGGGGCCAGCTTAAAGGGCCAGCCTTAAAGGGCCAGCCTTAGAGGGCCAGCTTAAAGGGCCAGCCTTAAAGGGCCAGCTTAAAGGGCCAGCCTTAGAGGGCCAGCTTTACAGGGCCAGCTTAAAGGGCCAGCCTTAAAGGGCCAGCCTTAAAGGGCCAGCTTAAAGGGCCAGCCTTAGATGGCCAGCCTTAAGGGGCCAGCTTAAAGGGCCAGCCTTAAAGGGCCAGCCTTAAAGGGCCAGCCTTAGAGGGCAAGCCTTAAAGGGCCAGCCTTAAAGGGCCAGCCTTAAAGGGCCAGCCTTAGAGGGCCAGCTTAAAGGGCCAGCCTTAAGGGGCCAGCTTAAAGGGCCAGCCTTAAAGGGCAAGCCTTAAAGGGCCAGCCTTAAAGGGCCAGCTTAAAGGGCCAGCCTTAGATGGCCAGCCTTAAGGGGCCAGCATAAAGGGCCAGCCTTAAAGAGCCAGCTTAAAGGGCCAGCCTTAGATGGCCAGCCTTAAGGGGCCAGTTTAAAGGGCCAGCCTTAGAGGGCCAGCCTTAGAGGGCAAGCCTTAAAGGGCCAGCCTTAAAGGGCCAGCCTTAAAGGGCCAGCCTTAGAGGGCCAGCTTAAAGGGCCAGCCTTAAGGGGCCAGCTTAAAGGGCCAGCCTTAAAGGGCAAGCCTTAAAGGGCCAACCTTAGAGGGCCAGCTTAAAGGGCCAGCCTTAGAGGTCCAGCTTAAAGGGCCAGCCTTAAGGGGCCAGCTTAAAGGGCCAGCCTTAAAGGGCCAGCCTTAAAGGGCCAGCCTTAGAGGGCCAGCTTAAAGGGCCAGCCTTAAAGGGCCAGCTTAAAGGGCCAGCCTTAAAGGGCCAGCTTAAAGGGCCAGCCTTAAGGGGCCAGCTTAAAGGGCCAGCCTTAAAGGGCCAGCCTTAGAGGGCCAGCCTTAAAGGGCCAGCCTTAAAGGGCCAGCCTTAAAGGGCCAGCCTTAGAGGGCCAGCTTAAAGGGCCAGCCTTAAGGGGCCAGCTTAAAGGGCCAGCCTTAAAGGGCAAGCTTAAAGGGCCAGCCTTAGAGGTCCAGCCTTAGAGGGCCAGCCCTAAGGGGCCAGCTTAAAGGGCCAGCCTTAAAGGGCCAGCCTTAAAGGGCCAGCCTTAGAGGGCCAGCTTAAAGGGCCAGCCTTAAAGGGCCAGCTTAAAGGGCCAGCCTTAAAGGGCCAGCTTAAAGGGCCAGCCTTAAGGGGCCAGCTTAAAGGGCCAGCCTTAAAGGGCCAACCTTAGAGGGCCAGCCTTAAAGGGCCAGCCTTAAAGGGCCAGCCTTAAAGGGCCAGCCTTAGAGGGCCAGCTTAAAGGGCCAGCCTTAAGGGGCCAGCTTAAAGGGCCAGCCTTAAAGGGCAAGCCTTAAAGGGCCAGCCTTAGAGGGCCAGCTTAAAGGGCCAGCCTTAGAGGGCCAGCTTAAAGGGCCAGCCTTAAGGGGCCAGCTTAAAGGGCCAGCCTTAAAGGGCCAGCCTTAAAGGGCCAGCTTAAAGGGCCGGCCTTAGAGGGCCAGCCTTAAGGGGCCAGCTTAAAGGGCCAGCCTTAAAGGGCCAGCCTTAAAGGGCCAGCCTTGGATGGCCAGCTTAAAGGGCCAGCCTTAGAGGGCCAGCTTAAAGGGCAAGCCTTAAGGGGCCAGCTTAAAGGGCCAGCCTTAAAGGGCCAGTCTTAAAGGGCCAGCCTTAGAGGGCCAGCTTTAAAGGGCCAGCTTAAAGGGCCAGCCTTAAAGGGCCAGCTTAAAGGGCCAGCCTTAGAGGGCCAGCTCAAAGGGCCAGCCTTAAGGGGCCAGCTTAAAGGGCCAGCCTTAAAGGGCAAGCCTTAAAGGGCCAGCCTTAGAGGGCCAGCTTAAAGGGCCAGCCTTAGAGGGCCTGCTTAAAGGGCCAGCCTTAAGGGGCCAGCTTAAAGGGCCAGCCATAAAGGGCCAACCTTAAAGGGCCAGCTTAAAGGGCCAGCCTTAAAGGGCCAGCTTAAAGGGCCAGCTTAAAGGGCCGGCCTTAAAGGGCCAGCCTTAAAGGGCCAGCTTAAAGGGCCAGCCTTTAAGGGCCAGCTTAAAGGGCCAGCCTTAGAGGGCCAGCCTTAAGGGGCCAGCTTAAAGGGCCAGCCTTAAAGGGCCAGCCTTAAAGGGCCAGCCTTAGAGGGCCAGCTTAAAGGGCCAGCCTTAAAGGGCCAGCTTAAAGGGCCAGCCTTAGAGGGCCAGCTTTACAGGGCCAGCTTAAAGGGCCAGCCTTAAAGGGCCAGCCTTAAAGGGCCAGCTTAAAGGGCCAGCCTTAGATGGCCAGCCTTAAGGGGCCAGCTTAAAGGGCCAGCCTTAAAGGGCCAGCCTTAAAGGGCCAGCCTTAGAGGGCAAGCCTTAAAGGGCCAGCCTTAAAGGGCCAGCCTTAAAGGGCCAGCCTTAGAGGGCCAGCTTAAAGGGCCAGCCTTAAGGGGCCAGCTTAAAGGGCCAGCCTTAAAGGGCAAGCCTTAAAGGGCCAGCCTTAAAGGGCCAGCTTAAAGGGCCAGCCTTAGATGGCCAGCCTTAATGGGCCAGCTTAAAGGGCCAGCCTTAAAGGGCCAGCTTAAAAGGCCAGCCTTAAGGGGCCAGCTTAAAGGGCCAGCCTTAAAGGGCCAGCCTTAAAGGGCCAGCTTAAAGGGCCAGCCTTAAAGGGCCAGCTTAAAGGGCCAGCCTTAAAGGGCCAGCTTAAAGGGCCGGCCTTAAAGGGCCAGCCTTAAAGGGCCAGCTTACAGGGCCAGCCTTAAAGGGCCAGCTTAAAGGGCCAGCCTTAGAGGGCCAGCCCTAAGGGGCCAGCTTAAAGGGCCAGCCTTAAAGGGCCAGCCTTAAAGGACCAGCCTTAGGGGGCCAGCTTAAAGGGCCAGCCTTAAAGGGCCAGCTTAAAGGGCCAGCCTTAGAGGGCCAGCCTTAAGGGGCCAGCTTAAAGGGCCAGCCTTAAAGGGCCAGCCTTAGAGGGCCAGCCTTAAAGGGCCAGCCTTAAAGGGCCAGCCTGAGAGGGCCAGCTTAAAGGGCCAGCCTTAGATGGCCAGCCTTAAGGGGCCAGCTTAAAGGGCCAGCCTTAAAGGGCCAGCCTTAGAGGGCCAGCCTTAAAGGGCCAGCCTTAAAGGGCCAGCCTTAGAGGGCCAGCTTAAAGGGCCAGCCTTAAGGGGCCAGCTTAAAGGGCCAGCCTTAAAGGGCAAGCCTTAAAGGGCCAGCCTTAGAGGGCCAGCTTAAAGGGCCAGCCTTAGAGGGCCAGCTTAAAGGGCCAGCCTTAAGGGGCCAGCTTAAAGGGCCAGCCTTAAAGGGCCAGCATTAAAGGGCCAGCTTAAAGGGCCAGCCTTAAAGGGCCAGCTTAAAGGGCCAGCCTTAAAGGGCCGGCCTTAAAGGGCCAGCTTAAAGGGCCGGCCTTAAAGGGCCAGCCTTAAAGGGCCGGCCTTAGAGGGCCAGCCTTAAGGGGCCAGCTTAAAGGGCCAGCCTTAAAGGGCCAGCCTTAAAGGGCCAGCCTTGGATGGCCAGCTTAAAGGGCCAGCCTTAGAGGGCCAGCTTAAAGGGCAAGCCTTAAGGGGCCAGCTTAAAGGGCCAGCCTTAAAGGGCCAGTCTTAAAGGGCCAGCCTTAGAGGGCCAGCTTTAAAGGGCCAGCTTAAAGGGCCAGCCTTAAAGGGCCAGCTTAAAGGGCCAGCCTTAGAGGGCCAGCTCAAAGGGCCAGCCTTAAGGGGCCAGCTTAAAGGGCCAGCCTTAAAGGGCAAGCCTTAAAGGGCCAGCCTTAGAGGGCCAGCTTAAAGGGCCAGCCTTAGAGGGCCTGCTTAAAGGGCCAGCCTTAAGGGGCCAGCTTAAAGGGCCAGCCATAAAGGGCCAACCTTAAAGGGCCAGCTTAAAGGGCCAGCCTTAAAGGGCCAGCTTAAAGGGCCAGCTTAAAGGGCCGGCCTTAAAGGGCCAGCCTTAAAGGGCCAGCTTAAAGGGCCAGCCTTAAAAGGCCAGCTTAAAGGGCCAGCCTTAGAGGGCCAGCCTTAAGGGGCCAGCTTAAAGGGCCAGCCTTAAAGGGCCAGCCTTAAAGGGCCAGCCTTAGAGGGCCAGCTTAAAGGGCCAGCCTTAAAGGGCCAGCTTAAAGGGCCAGCCTTAGAGGGCCAGCTTTACAGGGCCAGCTTAAAGGGCCAGCCTTAAAGGGCCAGCCTTAAAGGGCCAGCTTAAAGGGCCAGCCTTAGATGGCCAGCCTTAAGGGGCCAGCTTAAAGGGCCAGCCTTAAAGGGCCAGCCTTAAAGGGCCAGCCTTAGAGGGCAAGCCTTAAAGGGCCAGCCTTAAAGGGCCAGCCTTAAAGGGCCAGCCTTAGAGGGCCAGCTTAAAGGGCCAGCCTTAAGGGGCCAGCTTAAAGGGCCAGCCTTAAAGGGCAAGCCTTAAAGGGCCAGCCTTAAAGGGCCAGCTTAAAGGGCCAGCCTTAGATGGCCAGCCTTAATGGGCCAGCTTAAAGGGCCAGCCTTAAAGGGCCAGCTTAAAAGGCCAGCCTTAAGGGGCCAGCTTAAAGGGCCAGCCTTAAAGGGCCAGCCTTAAAGGGCCAGCTTAAAGGGCCAGCCTTAAAGGGCCAGCTTAAAGGGCCAGCCTTAAAGGGCCAGCTTAAAGGGCCGGCCTTAAAGGGCCAGCCTTAAAGGGCCAGCTTACAGGGCCAGCCTTAAAGGGCCAGCTTAAAGGGCCAGCCTTAGAGGGCCAGCCCTAAGGGGCCAGCTTAAAGGGCCAGCCTTAAAGGGCCAGCCTTAAAGGACCAGCCTTAGGGGGCCAGCTTAAAGGGCCAGCCTTAAAGGGCCAGCTTAAAGGGCCAGCCTTAAAGGGCCAGCTTAAAGGGCCAGCCTTAGAGGGCCAGCCTTAAGGGGCCAGCTTAAAGGGCCAGCCTTAAAGGGCCAGCCTTAGAGGGCCAGCCTTAAAGGGCCAGCCTTAAAGGGCCAGCCTGAGAGGGCCAGCTTAAAGGGCCAGCCTTAGATGGCCAGCCTTAAGGGGCCAGCTTAAAGGGCCAGCCTTAAAGGGCCAGCCTTAGAGGGCCAGCCTTAAAGGGCCGGCCTTAATGGGCCAGCTTAAAGGGCCGGCCTTAAAGGGCCAGCCTTAAAGGGCCAGCTTAAAGGGCCAGCCTTAAAGGGCCAGCTTAAAGGGCCAGCCTTAGAGGGCCAGCATTAAGGGGCCAGCTTAAAGGGCCAGCCTTAAAGGGCCAGCCTTAGAGGGCCAGCTTAAAGGGTCAGCCTTAAAGGGCCAGCTTAAAGGGCCAGCCTTAGAGGGCCAGCTTTACAGGGCCAGCTTAAAGGGCCAGCCTTTAGGGGCCAGTTTAAAGGGCCAGCCTTAAAGGGCCAGCCTTAAAGGGCCAGTCTTAAAGGGCCAGCCTTAGAGGGCCAGCTTTACAGGGTCAGCTTAAAGGGCCAGCCTTAAAGGGCCAGCTTAAAGGGCCAGCCTTAGAGGGCCAGCTTAAAGGGCCAGCCTTAGAGGGCCAGCTTAAAGGGCCAGCCTTAAGGGGCCAGCTTAAAGGGCAAGCCTTAAAGGGCCAGCCTTAAAGGGCCAACCTTAGAGGGCCAGCTTAAAGGGCCAGCTTAAAGGACCAGCCTTAAAGGGCCAGCTTTAAAGGGCCAGTCTTAAAGGGCCAGCCTTAGAGGGCCAGCCTTAAAGGGCCAGCTTAAAGGGCCAGCCTTAAAAGGCCAGCTTAAAGGGCCGGCCTTAAAGGGCCAGCCTTAAAGGGCCGGCCTTAAAGGGCCAGCCTTAAAGGGCCAGCTTAAAGGGCCAGCCTTAAAGGGCCAGCTTAAAGGGCCAGCCTTAGAGGGCCAGCCTTAAGGGGCCAGCTTAAAGGGCCAGCCTTAAAGGGCCAGCCTTAGAGGGCCAGCTTAAAGGGCCAGCCTTAAAGGGCCAGCTTAAAGGGCCAGCCTTAGAGGACCAGCCTTAAGGGGCCAGCTTAAAGGGCCAGCCTTAAAGGGCCAGCCTTAAAGGGCCAGCCTTGGATGGCCAGCTTAAAGGGCCAGCCTTAGAGGGCCAGCTTAAAGGGCAAGCCTTAAGGGGCCAGCTTAAAGGGCCATCCTTAAAGGGCCAGCCTTAAAGGGCCAGTCTTAAAGGGCCAGCCTTAGAGGGCCAGCTTTAAAGGGCCAGCTTAAAGGGCCAGCCTTAAGGGGCCAGCTTAAAGGGCCAGCCTTAAAGGGCAAGCCTTAAAGGGCCAGCCTTAGAGGGCCAGCTTAAAGGGCCAGCCTTAGAGGGCCTGCTTAAAGGGCCAGCCTTAAGGGGCCAGCTTAAAGGGCCAGCCTTAAAGGGCCAACCTTAAAGGGCCAGCTTAAAGGGCCAGCCTTAAAGGGCCAGCTTAAAGGGCCAGCCTTAAAGGGCCAGCTTAAAGGGCCGGCCTTAAAAGGCCAGCCTTAAAGGGCCAGCCTTAAAGGGCCAGCCTTAGAGGGCCAGCTTAAAGGGCCAGCCTTAAAGGGCCAGCCTTAAAGGGCCAGCTAAAAGGGCCAGCCTTAAAGGGCCAGCTTAAAGGGCCGGCCTTAAAGGGCCAGCCTTAAAGGGCCAGCTTAAAGGGCCAGCCTTAAAGGGCCAGCTTAAAGGGCCAGCCTTAGAGGGCCAGCCTTCAGGGGCCAGCTTAAAGGGCCAGCCTTAAAGGGCCAGCCTTAAAGGGCCAGCCTTAGAGGGCCAGCTTAAAGGGCCAGCCTTAAAGGGCCAGCTTAAAGGGCCAGCCTTAGAGGGCCAGCTTTACAGGGCCAGCTTAAAGGGCCAGCCTTAAAGGGCCAGCCTTAAAGGGCCAGCTTAAAGGGACAGCCTTAGATGGCCAGCCTTAAGGGGCCAGCTTAAAGGGCCAGCCTTAAAGGGCCAGCCTTAAAGGGCCAGCCTTAGAGGGCAAGCCTTAAAGGGCCAACCTTAAAGGGCCAGCCTTAGAGGGCCAGCCTTAGAGGGCCAGCTTAAAGGGCCAGCCTTAAGGGGCCAGCTTAAAGGGCCAGCCTTAAAGGGCAAGCCTTAAAGGGCCAGCCTTAGAGGGCCAGCCTTAAAGGGCCAGCCTTAGAGGGCCAGCTTAAAGGGCCAGCCTTAAGGGGCCAGCTTAAAGGGCCAGCCTTAAAGGGCAAGCCTTAAAGGGCCAGCCTTAGAGTGCCAGCTTAAAGGGCCAGCCTTAAAGGGCCAGCTTAAAGGGCCAGCCTTAGAGGGCCAGCTTTACAGGGCCAGCTTAAAGGGCCAGCCTTAAGGGACCAGCTTAAAGGGCCAGCCTTAAAGGGCCAGCCTTAAAGGGCCAGTCTTAAAGGGCCAGCCTTAGAGGGCCAGCTTTACAGGGTCAGCTTAAAGGGCCAGCCTTAAAGGGCCAGCTTAAAGGGCCAGCCTTAGAGGGCCAGCTTAAAGGGCCAGCCTTAGAGGGCCAGCTTAAAGGGCCAGCCTTAAGGGGCCAGTTTAAAGGGCCAGCCTTAAAGGGCCAGCCTTAAAGGGCCAACCTTAGAGGGCCAGCCTTAAAGGGCCAGCCTTAGAGGGCCAGCTTAAAGGGCCAGCCTTAAAGGGCCAGCTTAAAGGGCCAGCCTTAGAGGGCCAGCCTTAAGGGGCCAGCTTAAAGGGCCAGCCTTAAAGGGCCAGCCTTAAAGGGCCAGCCTTAGATGGCCAGCTTAAAGGGCCAGCCTTAGAGGGCCAGCTTAAAGGGCAAGCCTTAAGGGGCCAGCTTAAAGGGCCAGCCTTAAAGGGCCAGCCTTAAAGGGCCAGTCTTAAAGGGCCAGTCTTAAAGGGCCAGCCTTAGAGGGACAGCTTTAAAGGGCCAGCTTAAAGGGCCAGCCTTAAAGGGCCAGCTTAAAGGGCCAGCCTTTGAGGGCCAGCTTAAAGGGCCAGCCTTAAGGGGCCAGCTTAAAGGGCCAGCCTTAAAGGGCAAGCCTTAAAGGGCCAGCCTTAGAGGGCCAGCTTAAAGGGCCAGCCTTAAGGGGCCAGCTTAAAGGGCCAGCCTTAAAGGGCAAGCCTTAAAGGGCCAGCCTTAAAGGGCCAGCTTAAAGGGCCAGCCTTAGATGGCCAGCCTTAATGGGCCAGCTTAAAGGGCCAGCCTTAAAGGGCCAGCTTAAAGGGCCAGCCTTAAGGGGCCAGCTTAAAGGGCCAGCCTTAAAGGGCCAGCCTTAAAGGGCCAGCTTAAAGGGCCAGCCTTAAAGGGCCAGCTTAAAGGGCCAGCCTTAAAGGGCCAGCTTAAAGGGCCGGCCTTAAAGGGCCAGCCTTAAAGGGCCAGCTTACAGGGCCAGCCTTAAAGGGCCAGCTTAAAGGGCCAGCCTTAGAGGGCCAGCCCTAAGGGGCCAGCTTAAAGGGCCAGCCTTAAAGGGCCAGCCTTAAAGGACCAGCCTTAGGGGGCCAGCTTAAAGGGCCAGCCTTAAAGGGCCAGCTTAAAGGGCCAGCCTTAAAGGGCCAGCTTAAAGGGCCAGCCTTAGAGGGCCAGCCTTAAGGGGCCAGCTTAAAGGGCCAGCCTTAAAGGGCCAGCCTTAGAGGGCCAGCCTTAAAGGGCCAGCCTTAAAGGGCCAGCCTGAGAGGGCCAGCTTAAAGGGCCAGCCTTAGATGGCCAGCCTTAAGGGGCCAGCTTAAAGGGCCAGCCTTAAAGGGCCAGCCTTAGAGGGCCAGCCTTAAAGGGCCAGCCTTAAAGGGCCAGCCTTAGAGGGCCAGCTTAAAGGGCCAGCCTTAAGGGGCCAGCTTAAAGGGCCAGCCTTAAAGGGCAAGCCTTAAAGGGCCAGCCTTAGAGGGCCAGCTTAAAGGGCCAGCCTTAGAGGGCCAGCTTAAAGGGCCAGCCTTAAGGGGCCAGCTTAAAGGGCCAGCCTTAAAGGGCCAGCATTAAAGGGCCAGCTTAAAGGGCCAGCCTTAAAGGGCCAGCTTAAAGGGCCAGCCTTAAAGGGCCGGCCTTAAAGGGCCAGCTTAAAGGGCCGGCCTTAAAGGGCCAGCCTTAAAGGGCCAGCTTAAAGGGCCAGCCTTAAAGGGCCAGCTTAAAGGGCCAGCCTTAGAGGGCCAGCATTAAGGGGCCAGCTTAAAGGGCCAGCCTTAAAGGGCCAGCCTTAGAGGGCCAGCTTAAAGGGTCAGCCTTAAAGGGCCAGCTTAAAGGGCCAGCCTTAGAGGGCCAGCTTTACAGGGCCAGCTTAAAGGGCCAGCCTTAAGGGGCCAGCTTAAAGGGCCAGCCTTAAAGGGCCAGCCTTAAAGGGCCAGTCTTAAAGGGCCAGCCTTAGAGGGCCAGCTTTACAGGGTCAGCTTAAAGGGCCAGCCTTAAAGGGCCAGCTTAAAGGGCCAGCCTTAGAGGGCCAGCTTAAAGGGCCAGCCTTAGAGGGCCAGCTTAAAGGGCCAGCCTTAAGGGGCCAGCTTAAAGGGCAAGCCTTAAAGGGCCAGCCTTAAAGGGCCAACCTTAGAGGGCCAGCTTAAAGGGCCAGCTTAAAGGACCAGCCTTAAAGGGCCAGCTTTAAAGGGCCAGTCTTAAAGGGCCAGCCTTAGAGGGCCAGCCTTAAAGGGCCAGCTTAAAGGGCCAGCCTTAAAAGGCCAGCTTAAAGGGCCGGCCTTAAAGGGCCAGCCTTAAAGGGCCGGCCTTAAAGGGCCAGCCTTAAAGGGCCAGCTTAAAGGGCCAGCCTTAAAGGGCCAGCTTAAAGGGCCAGCCTTAGAGGGCCAGCCTTAAGGGGCCAGCTTAAAGGGCCAGCCTTAAAGGGCCAGCCTTAGAGGGCCAGCTTAAAGGGCCAGCCTTAAAGGGCCAGCTTAAAGGGCCAGCCTTAGAGGACCAGCCTTAAGGGGCCAGCTTAAAGGGCCAGCCTTAAAGGGCCAGCCTTAAAGGGCCAGCCTTGGATGGCCAGCTTAAAGGGCCAGCCTTAGAGGGCCAGCTTAAAGGGCAAGCCTTAAGGGGCCAGCTTAAAGGGCCATCCTTAAAGGGCCAGCCTTAAAGGGCCAGTCTTAAAGGGCCAGCCTTAGAGGGCCAGCTTTAAAGGGCCAGCTTAAAGGGCCAGCCTTAAAGGGCCAGCTTAAAGGGCCAGCCTTAGAGGGCCAGCTTAAAGGGCCAGCCTTAAGGGGCCAGCTTAAAGGGCCAGCCTTAAAGGGCAAGCCTTAAAGGGCCAGCCTTAGAGGGCCAGCTTAAAGGGCCAGCCTTAGAGGGCCTGCTTAAAGGGCCAGCCTTAAGGGGCCAGCTTAAAGGGCCAGCCTTAAAGGGCCAACCTTAAAGGGCCAGCTTAAAGGGCCAGCCTTAAAGGGCCAGCTTAAAGGGCCAGCCTTAAAGGGCCAGCTTAAAGGGCCGGCCTTAAAAGGCCAGCCTTAAAGGGCCAGCCTTAAAGGGCCAGCCTTAGAGGGCCAGCTTAAAGGGCCAGCCTTAAAGGGCCAGCCTTAAAGGGCCAGCTAAAAGGGCCAGCCTTAAAGGGCCAGCTTAAAGGGCCGGCCTTAAAGGGCCAGCCTTAAAGGGCCAGCTTAAAGGGCCAGCCTTAAAGGGCCAGCTTAAAGGGCCAGCCTTAGAGGGCCAGCCTTCAGGGGCCAGCTTAAAGGGCCAGCCTTAAAGGGCCAGCCTTAAAGGGCCAGCCTTAGAGGGCCAGCTTAAAGGGCCAGCCTTAAAGGGCCAGCTTAAAGGGCCAGCCTTAGAGGGCCAGCTTTACAGGGCCAGCTTAAAGGGCCAGCCTTAAAGGGCCAGCCTTAAAGGGCCAGCTTAAAGGGACAGCCTTAGATGGCCAGCCTTAAGGGGCCAGCTTAAAGGGCCAGCCTTAAAGGGCCAGCCTTAAAGGGCCAGCCTTAGAGGGCAAGCCTTAAAGGGCCAACCTTAAAGGGCCAGCCTTAGAGCTCCAGCCTTAGAGGGCCAGCTTAAAGGGCCAGCCTTAAGGGGCCAGCTTAAAGGGCCAGCCTTAAAGGGCAAGCCTTAAAGGGCCAGCCATAGAGGGCCAGCCTTAAAGGGCCAGCCTTAGAGGGCCAGCTTAAAGGGCCAGCCTTAAGGGGCCAGCTTAAAGGGCCAGCCTTAAAGGGCAAGCCTTAAAGGGCCAGCCTTAGAGTGCCAGCTTAAAGGGCCAGCCTTAAAGGGCCAGCTTAAAGGGCCAGCCTTAGAGGGCCAGCTTTACAGGGCCAGCTTAAAGGGCCAGCCTTAAGGGACCAGCTTAAAGGGCCAGCCTTAAAGGGCCAGCCTTAAAGGGCCAGTCTTAAAGGGCCAGCCTTAGAGGGCCAGCTTTACAGGGTCAGCTTAAAGGGCCAGCCTTAAAGGGCCAGCTTAAAGGGCCAGCCTTAGAGGGCCAGCTTAAAGGGCCAGCCTTAGAGGGCCAGCTTAAAGGGCCAGCCTTAAGGGGCCAGTTTAAAGGGCCAGCCTTAAAGGGCCAGCCTTAAAGGGCCAACCTTAGAGGGCCAGCCTTAAAGGGCCAGCCTTAGAGGGCCAGCTTAAAGGGCCAGCCTTAAAGGGCCAGCTTAAAGGGCCAGCCTTAAAGGGCCAGCCTTAAAGGGCCAGCCTTAGATGGCCAGCTTAAAGGGCCAGCCTTAGAGGGCCAGCTTAAAGGGCAAGCCTTAAGGGGCCAGCTTAAAGGGCCAGCCTTAAAGGGCCAGCCTTAAAGGGCCAGTCTTAAAGGGCCAGCCTGAGAGGGACAGCTTTAAAGGGCCAGCTTAAAGGGCCAGCCTTAAAGGGCCAGCTTAAAGGGCCAGCCTTTGAGGGCCAGCTTAAAGGGCCAGCCTTAAGGGGCCAGCTTAAAGGGCCAGCCTTAAAGGGCAAGCCTTAAAGGGCCAGCCTTAGAGGGCCAGCTTAAAGGGCCAGCCTTAGAGGGCCTGCTTAAAGGGCCAGCCTTAGAGGGCCAGCTTAAAGGGCCAGCCTTAAAGGGCCAGCTTAAAGGGCCAGCCTTAAAGGGCCAGCTTAAAGGGCCAGCCTTAGATGGCCAGCCTTAAGGGGCCAGCCTTAAAAGGCCAGCCTTAAAGGGCCAGCCTTAGAGGGCCAGCCTTAAGGGGCCAGCTTAAAGGGCCAGCCTTAAAGGGCCAGCCTTAGAGGGCCAGCTTAAAGGGCCAGCCTTAAAGGGCCAGCTTAAAGGGCCAGCCTTAGAGGACCAGCCTTAAGGGGCCAGCTTAAAGGGCCAGCCTTAAAGG
This sequence comes from Doryrhamphus excisus, assembly GCF_037039965.1. Classification (NCBI taxonomy): domain Eukaryota; kingdom Metazoa; phylum Chordata; class Actinopteri; order Syngnathiformes; family Syngnathidae; genus Doryrhamphus; species Doryrhamphus excisus. The sequence goes on from NC_136370.1 coordinate 853,811, forward strand.
GCCAGCCTTAAAGGGCCAGCCTTGGATGGCCAGCTTAAAGGGCCAGCCTTAGAGGGCCAGCTTAAAGGGCAAGCCTTAAGGGGCCAGCTTAAAGGGCCATCCTTAAAGGGCCAGCCTTAAAGGGCCAGTCTTAAAGGGCCAGCCTTAGAGGGCCAGCTTTAAAGGGCCAGCTTAAAGGGCCAGCCTTAGAGGGCCAGCTTAAAGGGCCAGCCTTAAAGGGCCAGCTTAAAGGGCCAGCCTTAAAGGGCCAGCTTAAAGGGCCAGCCTTAGATGGCCAGCCTTAAGGGGCCAGCCTTAAAAGGCCAGCCTTAAAGGGCCAGCCTTAGAGGGCCAGCCTTAAGGGGCCAGCTTAAAGGGCCAGCCTTAAAGGGCCAGCCTTAGAGGGCCAGCTTAAAGGGCCAGCCTTAAAGGGCCAGCTTAAAGGGCCAGCCTTAGAGGACCAGCCTTAAGGGGCCAGCTTAAAGGGCCAGCCTTAAAGGGCCAGCCTTAAAGGGCCAGCCTTGGATGGCCAGCTTAAAGGGCCAGCCTTAGAGGGCCAGCTTAAAGGGCAAGCCTTAAGGGGCCAGCTTAAAGGGCCATCCTTAAAGGGCCAGCCTTAAAGGGCCAGTCTTAAAGGGCCAGCCTTAGAGGGCCAGCTTTAAAGGGCCAGCTTAAAGGGCCAGCCTTAAAGGGCCAGCTTAAAGGGCCAGCCTTAGAGGGCCAGCTTAAAGGGCCAGCCTTAAGGGGCCAGCTTAAAGGGCCAGCCTTAAAGGGCAAGCCTTAAAGGGCCAGCCTTAGAGGGCCAGCTTAAAGGGCCAGCCTTAGAGGGCCTGCTTAAAGGGCCAGCCTTAAGGGGCCAGCTTAAAGGGCCAGCCTTAAAGGGCCAACCTTAAAGGGCCAGCTTAAAGGGCCAGCCTTAAAGGGCCAGCTTAAAGGGCCAGCCTTAAAGGGCCAGCTTAAAGGGCCGGCCTTAAAAGGCCAGCCTTAAAGGGCCAGCCTTAAAGGGCCAGCCTTAGAGGGCCAGCTTAAAGGGCCAGCCTTAAAGGGCCAGCTTAAAGGGCCAGCCTTAGAGGGCCAGCTTTACAGGGCCAGCTTAAAGGGCCAGCCTTAAAGGGCCAGCCTTAAAGGGCCAGCTAAAAGGGCCAGCCTTAAAGGGCCAGCTTTAAGGGCCGGCCTTAAAGGGCCAGCCTTAAAGGGCCAGCTTAAAGGGCCAGCCTTAAAGGGCCAGCTTAAAGGGCCAGCCTTAGAGGGCCAGCCTTCAGGGGCCAGCTTAAAGGGCCAGCCTTAAAGGGCCAGCCTTAAAGGGCCAGCCTTAGAGGGCCAGCTTAAAGGGCCAGCCTTAAAGGGCCAGCTTAAAGGGCCAGCCTTAGAGGGCCAGCTTTACAGGGCCAGCTTAAAGGGCCAGCCTTAAAGGGCCAGCCTTAAAGGGCCAGCTTAAAGGGCCAGCCTTAGATGGCCAGCCTTAAGGGGCCAGCTTAAAGGGCCAGCCTTAAAGGGCCAGCCTTAAAGGGCCAGCCTTAGAGGGCAAGCCTTAAAGGGCCAACCTTAAAGGGCCAGCCTTAGAGGGCCAGCCTTAGAGGGCCAGCTTAAAGGGCCAGCCTTAAGGGGCCAGCTTAAAGGGCCAGCCTTAAGGGGCCAGCTTAAAGGGCCAGCCTTAAAGGGCAAGCCTTAAAGGGCCAGCCTTAGAGTGCCAGCTTAAAGGGCCAGCCTTAAAGGGCCAGCTTAAAGGGCCAGCCTTAGAGGGCCAGCTTTACAGGGCCAGCTTAAAGGGCCAGCCTTAAGGGACCAGCTTAAAGGGCCAGCCTTAAAGGGCCAGCCTTAAAGGGCCAGTCTTAAAGGGCCAGCCTTAGAGGGCCATCTTTACAGGGTCAGCTTAAAGGGCCAGCCTTAAAGGGCCAGCTTAAAGAGCCAGCCTTAGAGGGCCAGCTTAAAGGGCCAGCCTTAGAGGGCCAGCTTAAAGGGCCAGCCTTAAGGGGCCAGCTTAAAGGGCCAGCCTTAAAGGGCCAGCCTTAAAGGGCCAACCTTAGAGGGCCAGCCTTAAAGGGCCAGCCTTAGAGGGCCAGCTTAAAGGGCCAGCCTTAAAGGGCCAGCTTAAAGGGCCAGCCTTAGAGGGCCAGCCTTAAGGGGCCAGCTTAAAGGGCCAGCCTTAAAGGGCCAGCCTTAAAGGGCCAGCCTTAGATGGCCAGCTTAAAGGGCCAGCCTTAGAGGGCCAGCTTAAAGGGCAAGCCTTAAGGGGCCAGCTTAAAGGGCCAGCCTTAAAGGGCCAGCCTTAAAGGGCCAGTCTTAAAGGGCCAGCCTTAGAGGGCCAGCTTTAAAGGGCCAGCTTAAAGGGCCAGCCTTAAAGGGCCGGCTTAAAGGGCCAGCCTTTGAGGGCCAGCTTAAAGGGCCAGCCTTAAGGGGCCAGCTTAAAGGGCCAGCCTTAAAGGGCAAGCCTTAAAGGGCCAGCCTTAGAGGGCCAGCTTAAAGGGCCAGCCTTAGAGGGCCTGCTTAAAGGGCCAGCCTTAGAGGGCCAGCTTAAAGGGCCAGCCTTAAAGGGCCAGCTTAAAGGGCCAGCCTTAGAGGGCCAGCTTTACAGGGCCAGCTTAAAGGGCCAACCTTAAAGGGCCAGCTTAAAGGGCCAGCCTTAAAGGGCCAGCTTAAAGGGCCGGCCTTAAAGGGCCAGCCTTAAAGGGCCAGCTTAAAGGGCCAGCCTTAAAGGGCCAGCTTAAAGGGCCAGCCTTAGAGGGCCAGCCTTAAGGGGCCAGCTTAAAGGGCCAGCCTTAAAGGGCCAGCCTTAAAGGGCCAGCCTTAGAGGGCCAGCTTAAAGGGCCAGCCTTAAAGGGCCAGCTTAAAGGGCCAGCCTTAAAGGGCCAGCTTAAAGGGCAAGCCTTAAAGGGCCAGCCTTAAAGGGCAAGCCTTAAAGGGCCAGCCTTAGAGTGCCAGCCTTAGAGGGCCAGCTTAAAGGGCCAGCCTTAGAGGGCCAGCTTAAAGGGCCAGCCTTAAGGGGCCACCTTAAAGGGCCAGCCTTAAAGGGCCAGCTTAAAGGGCCAGCCTTAGAGGGCCAGCTTAAAGGGCCAGCCTTAAGGGGCCAGCTTAAAGGGCCAGCCTTAAAGGGCAAGCCTTAAAGGGCCAGCCTTAGAGGGCCAGCTTAAAGGGCCAGCCTTAGAGGGCCTGCTTAAAGGGCCAGCCTTAAGGGGCCAGCTTAAAGGGCCAGCCTTAAAGGGCCAGCCTTAAGGGGCCAGTCTTAAAGGGCCAGCCTTAAAGGGCCAGTCTTAAAGGGCCAGCATTAGAGGGCAAGCCTTAAAGGGCCAGCTTAAAGGGCCAGCCTTAAAGGGCCAGCCTAAAGGGCCAGCCTTAAAGGGCCAGCTTAAAGGGCCAGCCTTAGATGGCCAGCCTTAAGGGGCCAGCTTAAAGGGCCAGCCTTAAAGGGCCAGCCTTAAAGGGCCAGCCTTAGAGGGCAAGCCTTAAAGGGCCAGCCTTAAAGGGCCAGCCTTAAAGGGCCAGCCTTAGAGGGCCAGCTTAAAGGGCCAGCCATAAGGGGCCAGCTTAAAGGGCCAGCCTTAAAGGGCCAGCTTTACAGGGCCAGCCTTAAAGGGCCAGCCTTAAAGGGCCAGTCTTAAAGGGCCAGCCTTAGAGGGCCAGCTTTAAAGGGCCAGCTTAAAGGGCCAGCCTTAAAGGGCCAGCTTAAAGGGCCAGCCTTAGAGGGCCAGCTTAAAGGGCCAGCCTTAAGGGGCCAGCTTAAAGGGCCAGCCTTAAAGGGCCAGCCTTAAAGGGCCAGTCTTAAAGGGCCAGCCTTAGAGGGCCAGCCTTAAAGGGCCAGCTTAAAGGGCCAGCCTTAAAGGGCCAGCTTAAAGGGCCGGCCTTAAAGGGCCAGCCTTAAAGGGCCAGCTTAAAGGGCCAGCCTTAAAGGGCCAGCTTAAAGGGCCAGCCTTAGAGGGCCAGCCTTAAGGGGCCAGCTTAAAGGGCCAGCCTTAGAGGGCCAGCCTTAGAGGGCCAGCTTAAAGGGCCAGCCTTAAAGGGCCAGCTTAAAGGGCCAGCCTTAGAGGGCCAGCCTTAAGGGGCCAGCTTAAAGGGCCAGCCTTAATGGGCCAGCCTTAGATGGCCAGCTTAAAGGGCCAGCCTTAGAGGGCCAGCTTAAAGGGCAAGCCTTAAGGGCCCAGCTTAAAGGGCCAGCCTTAAAGGGCCAGCCTTAAAGGGCCAGTCTTAAAGGGCCAGTCTTAAAGGGCCAGCCTTAAAGGGCCAGCCTTAGAGGGCCAGCTTAAAGGGCCAGCCTTAAAGGGCCAGCTTAAAGGGCCAGCCTTAGAGGGCCAGCTTAAAGGGCCAGCCTTAAGGGGCCAGCTTAAAGGGCCAGCCTTAAAGGGCCAGCCTTAAAGGGCCAGCCTTAGAGGGCCAGCTTAAAGGGCCAGCCTTAAAGGGCCAGCTTAAAGGGCCAGCCTTAGAGGGCCAGCTTTACAGGGCCAGCTTAAAGGGCCAGCCTTAAGGGGCCAGCTTAAAGGGCCAGCCTTAAAGGGCCAGCCTTAAAGGGCCAGTCTTAAAGGGCCAGCCTTAGAGGGCCAGCTTTACAGGGTCAGCTTAAAGGGCCAGCCTTAAAGGGCCAGCTTAAAGGGCCAGCCTTAGAGGGCCAGCTTAAAAGGCCAGCCTTAGGGGGCGAGCTTAAAGGGCCAGCCTTAAGGGGCCAGCTTAAAGGGCCAGCCTTAAAGGGCCAGCCTTAAAGGGCCAGTCTTAAAGGGCCAGCCTTAGAGGGCCAGCTTTACAGGGTCAGCTTAAAGGGCCAGCCTTAAAGGGCCAGCTTAAAGGGCCAGCCTTAGAGGGCCAGCTTAAAGGGCAAGCCTTAGGGGGCGAGCTTAAAGGGCCAGCCTTAAGGGGCCAGCCTTAGAGGGCCAGCTTAAAGGGCCAGCCTTAGAGGGCCAGCTTAAAGGGCCAGCCTTAAGGGGCCAGCTTAAAGGGCCAGCCTTAAAGGGCCAGCCTTAAAGAGCCAGTCTTAAAGGGCCAGCCTTAAAGGGCCAGCTTAAAGGGCCAGCCTTAAAGGGCCAGCTTAAAGGGCCGGCCTTAAAGGGCCAGCCTTAAAGGGCCAGCCTTAGAGGGCCAGCTTAAAGGGCCAGCCTTAAGGGGCCAGCTTAAAGGGCCAGCCTTAAAGGGCAAGCCTTAAAGGGCCAGCCTTAGAGGGCCAGCTTAAAGGGCCAGCCTTAGAGGGCCTGCTTAAAGGGCCAGCCTTAAGGGGCCAGCTTAAAGGGCCAGCCTTAAAGGGCCAGCCTTAAAGGGCCAGCCTTAAGGGGCCAGCTTAAAGGGCCAGTCTTAAAGGGCCAGCCTTAAAGGGCCAGCCTTATAGGGCCAGCTTAAAGGGCCAGCCTTAGAGGGCCTGCTTAAAGGGCCAGCCTTAAGGGGCCAGCTTAAAGGGCCAGCCTTAAAGGGCCAGCCTTAAAGGGCCAGTCTTAAAGGGCCAGTCTTAAAGGGCCAGCCTTAGAGGGCCAGCTTAAAGGGCCAGCCTTAAAGGGCCAGCCTTAAAGGGCAAGCCTTAAAGGGCCAGCCTTAGAGGGCCAGCTTAAAGCTTAACCCTAACCCTAACCCTAACCCTAACCCTAACCCTAACCCTAACCCTAACCCTAACCCTAACCCTTTAAGGCTGGCCCTCTAAGGCTGGCCCTTTAAGCTGGCCCTCTAAGGCTGGCCCTTTAAGGCTTGCCCTTTAAGGCTGGCCCTTTAAGCTGGCCCCTTAAGGCTGGCCCTTTAAGCTGGCCCTCTAAGGCTGGCCCTTTAAGCTGGCCCTTTAAGCTGGCCCCTTAAGGCTGGCCCTTTAAGGCCGGCCCTTTAAGCTGGCCCTTTAAGGCTGGCCCTTTAAGCTGGCCCTTTAAGGCTGGCCCTTTAAGCTGGCCCTTTAAGGCTGGCCCTTTAAGGCTGGCCCTTTAAGCTGGCCCCTTAAAGCTGGCCCTTTAAGCAGGCCCTCTAAGGCTGGCCCTTTAAGCTGGCCCTCTAAGGCTGGCCCTTTAAGGCTTGCCCTTTAAGGCTGGCCCTTTAAGCTGGCCCCTTAAGGCTGGCCCTTTAAGCTGGCCCTTTAAGGCTGGCCCTTTAAGGCTGGCCCTTTAAGCTGGCCCTTTAAAGCTGGCCCTTTAAGGCAGGCCCTTTAAGGCTGGCCCTTTAAGCCCCCCCCCTTAAGGCTGGCCCTTAAGCTGGCCCTTTAAGCTGGCCCTTTAAGGCTGGTCCTCTAAGGCTGGCCCTTTAAGACTGGCCCTTTAAGGCTGGCCCTTTAAGGCTGGCCCTTTAAGCTGGCCCCTTAAGGCTGGCTGTTTAAGCTGGCCCTCTAAGGCTGGCCCTTTAAGCTGGCCCTCTAAGGCTGGCCCTTTAAGGCTGGCCCTTTAAGGCTGGCCCTTTAAGGCTGGCCCTTTAAGCTGGCCCTTTAAGGCTGGCCCTTTAAGCTGGCCCTTTAAGGCTGGACCTTTAAGGCTGGCCCTTTAAGCTGGCCCTTTAAGGCTGGCCCTTTAAGCTGGCCCCTTAAGGCTGGCCCTTTAAGCTGGCCCTCTAAGGCTGGCCCTTTAAGCTGGCCCTTTAAGGCTGGCCCTCTAAGGCTGGCCCTTTAAGACTGGCCCTTTAAGGCTGGCCCTTTAAGGCTGGCCCTTTAAGCTGGCCCCTTAAGGCTGGCCCTTTAAGCTGGCCCTCTAAGGCTGGCCCTTTAAGCTGGCCCTTTAAGGCTGGCCCTTTAAGCTGGCCCTTTAAGGCTGGCCCTTTAAGGCTGGCCCTTTAAGCTGGCCCTTTAAGGCTGGCCCTTTAAGGCTGGCCCTTTAAGGCTTGCCCTTTAAGGCTGGCCCTTTAAGCTGGCCCTTTAAGGCTGGCCCTTTAAGGCTGGCCCTTTAAGCTGGCCCTTTAAGGCTGGCCCTTTAAGCTGGCCCTTTAAGGCTGGCCCTTTGAGGCTGGCCCTTTAAGCTGGCCCCTTAAGGCTGGCCCTTTAAGCTGGCCCTCTAAGGCTGGCCCTTTAAGCTGGCCCTCTAAGGCTGGCCCTCTAAGGCTGGCCCTTTAAGGCTTGCCCTTTAAGGCTGGCCCTTTAAGCTGGCCCCTTAAGGCTGGCCCTTTAAGCTGGCCCTCTAAGGCTGGCCCTTTAAGCTGGCCCTTTAAGCTGGCCCTTTAAGGCTGGCCCTTTAAGGCTGGCCCTTTAAGGCTGGCCCTTTAAGGCTGGCCCTTTAAGGCTGGCCCTTTAAGGCTGGCCCTTTAAGTTGGCCCCTTAAGGCTGGCCATCTAAGGCTGGCCCTTTAAGCTGGCCCTTTAAGGCTGGCCTTTTAAGCTGGCCCTTTAAGGCTGGCCCTTTAAGCTGGCCCTTTAAGGCTGGCCCTCTAAGGCTGGCCCTTTAAGACTGGCCCTTTAAGGCTGGCCCTTTAAGCTGGTCCCTTAAGGCTGGCCCTTTAAGGCTGGCCCTTTAAGGCTGGCCCCTTAAGGCTGGCCCTTTAAGCTGGCCCTCTAAGGCTGGCCCTTTAAGGCTTGCCCTTTAAGGCTGGGCCTTTAAGCTGGCCCTTTAAGCTGGCCCTCTAAGGCTGGCCCTTTAAGCTGGCCCTTTAAGCTGGCCCCTTAAGGCTGGCCCTTTAAGCTGGCCCTCTAAGGCTGGCCCTTTAAGGCTGGCCCTTTAAGGCTGGCCCTTTAAGGCTGGCCCTTTAAGCTGGCCCTTTAAAGCTGGCCCTTTAAGCTGGCCCTTTAAGGCTGGCCCTTTAAGGCTGGCCCTTTAAGCTGGCCCTTTAAGGCTGGCCCTTTAAGCTGGCCCTTTAAGGCTGGCCCTTTGAGGCTGGCCCTTTAAGCTGGCCCTTTAAGGCTGGCCCTTTGAGGCTGGCCCTTTAAGCTTGCCCCTTAAGGCTGGCCCTTTAAGCTGGCCCTCTAAGGCTGGCCCTTTAAGCTGGCCCTCTAAGGCTGGCCTTTTAAGGCTTGCCCTTTAAGGCTGGCCCTTTAAGCTGGCCCCTTATGGCTGGCCCTTTAAGCTGGCCCTCTAAGGCTGGCCCTTTAAGCTGGCCCTTTAAGCTGGCCCCTTAAGGCTGGCCCTTTAAGGCTGGCCCTTTAAGCTGGCCCTCTAAGGCTGGCCCTTTAAGCTGGCCCTTTAAGCTGGCCCCTTAAGGCTGGCCCTTTAAGGCCGGCCCTTTAAGCTGGCCCTTTAAGGCTGGCCCTTTAAACTGGCCCTTTAAGGCTGGCCCTTTAAGCTGGCCCTTTAAGGCTGGCCCTTTAAGGCTGGCCCTTTAAGCTGGCCCCTTAAGGCTGGCCCTTTAAGGCTGGCCCTTTAAGCTGGCCCCTTAAGGCTGGCCCTTTAAGCTGGCCCTCTAAGGCTGGCCCTTTAAGCTGGCCCTCTAAGGCTGGCCCTTTAAGGCTGGCCCTTTAAGGCTGGCCCTTTAAGGCTGGCCCTTTAAGGCTGGCCCTTTAAGGCTGGCCCTTTAAGGCTGGCCCTTTAAGTTGGCCCCTTAAGGCTGGCCATCTAAGGCTGGCCCTTTAAGCTGGCCCTTTAAGGCTGGCCTTTTAAGCTGGCCCTTTAAGGCTGGCCCTTTAAGCTGGCCCTTTAAGGCTGGCCCTCTAAGGCTGGCCCTTTAAGACTGGCCCTTTAAGGCTGGCCCTTTAAGCTGGTCCCTTAAGGCTGGCCCTTTAAGGCTGGCCCTTTAAGGCTGGCCCCTTAAGGCTGGCCCTTTAAGCTGGCCCTCTAAGGCTGGCCCTTTAAGGCTTGCCCTTTAAGGCTGGGCCTTTAAGCTGGCCCTTTAAGCTGGCCCTCTAAGGCTGGCCCTTTAAGCTGGCCCTTTAAGCTGGCCCCTTAAGGCTGGCCCTTTAAGCTGGCCCTCTAAGGCTGGCCCTTTAAGGCTGGCCCTTTAAGGCTGGCCCTTTAAGGCTGGCCCTTTAAGCTGGCCCTTTAAAGCTGGCCCTTTAAGCTGGCCCTTTAAGGCTGGCCCTTTAAGGCTGGCCCTTTAAGCTGGCCCTTTAAGGCTGGCCCTTTAAGCTGGCCCTTTAAGGCTGGCCCTTTGAGGCTGGCCCTTTAAGCTGGCCCTTTAAGGCTGGCCCTTTGAGGCTGGCCCTTTAAGCTGGCCCCTTAAGGCTGGCCCTTTAAGCTGGCCCTCTAAGGCTGGCCCTTTAAGCTGGCCCTCTAAGGCTGGCCTTTTAAGGCTTGCCCTTTAAGGCTGGCCCTTTAAGCTGGCCCCTTATGGCTGGCCCTTTAAGCTGGCCCTCTAAGGCTGGCCCTTTAAGCTGGCCCTTTAAGCTGGCCCCTTAAGGCTGGCCCTTTAAGGCTGGCCCTTTAAGCTGGCCCTCTAAGGCTGGCCCTTTAAGCTGGCCCTTTAAGCTGGCCCCTTAAGGCTGGCCCTTTAAGGCCGGCCCTTTAAGCTGGCCCTTTAAGGCTGGCCCTTTAAACTGGCCCTTTAAGGCTGGCCCTTTAAGCTGGCCCTTTAAGGCTGGCCCTTTAAGCTGGCCCTTTAAGCTGGCCCCTTAAGGCTGGCCCTCTAAGGCTGGCCCTTTAAGACTGGCCCTTTAAGGCTGGCCCTTTAAGCTGGTCCCTTAAGGCTGGCCCTTTAAGGCTGGCCCTTTAAGGCTGGCCCCTTAAGGCTGGCCCTTTAAGCTGGCCCTCTAAGGCTGGCCCTTTAAGGCTTGCCCTTTAAGGCTGGGCCTTTAAGCTGGCCCTTTAAGCTGGCCCTCTAAGGCTGGCCCTTTAAGCTGGCCCTTTAAGCTGGCCCCTTAAGGCTGGCCCTTTAAGCTGGCCCTCTAAGGCTGGCCCTTTAAGGCTGGCCCTTTAAGGCTGGCCCTTTAAGGCTGGCCCTTTAAGCTGGCCCTTTAAAGCTGGCCCTTTAAGCTGGCCCTTTAAGGCTGGCCCTTTAAGGCTGGCCCTTTAAGCTGGCCCTTTAAGGCTGGCCCTTTAAGCTGGCCCTTTAAGGCTGGCCCTTTGAGGCTGGCCCTTTAAGCTGGCCCTTTAAGGCTGGCCCTTTGAGGCTGGCCCTTTAAGCTTGCCCCTTAAGGCTGGCCCTTTAAGCTGGCCCTCTAAGGCTGGCCCTTTAAGCTGGCCCTCTAAGGCTGGCCTTTTAAGGCTTGCCCTTTAAGGCTGGCCCTTTAAGCTGGCCCCTTATGGCTGGCCCTTTAAGCTGGCCCTCTAAGGCTGGCCCTTTAAGCTGGCCCTTTAAGCTGGCCCCTTAAGGCTGGCCCTTTAAGGCTGGCCCTTTAAGCTGGCCCTCTAAGGCTGGCCCTTTAAGCTGGCCCTTTAAGCTGGCCCCTTAAGGCTGGCCCTTTAAATCCGGCCCTTTAAGCTGGCCCTTTAAGGCTGGCCCTTTAAACTGGCCCTTTAAGGCTGGCCCTTTAAGCTGGCCCTTTAAGGCTGGCCCTTTAAGGCTGGCCCTTTAAGCTGGCCCCTTAAGGCTGGCCCTTTAAGGCTGGCCCTTTAAGCTGGCCCCTTAAGGCTGGCCCTTTAAGCTGGCCCTCTAAGGCTGGCCCTTTAAGCTGGCCCTCTAAGGCTGGCCCTTTAAGGCTGGCCCTTTAAGGCTGGCCCTTTAAGGCTGGCCCTTTAAGGCTGGCCCTTTAAGGCTGGCCCTTTAAGGCTGGCCCTTTAAGTTGGCCCCTTAAGGCTGGCCATCTAAGGCTGGCCCTTTAAGCTGGCCCTTTAAGGCTGGCCTTTTAAGCTGGCCCTTTAAGGCTGGCCCTTTAAGCTGGCCCTTTAAGGCTGGCCCTCTAAGGCTGGCCCTTTAAGACTGGCCCTTTAAGGCTGGCCCTTTAAGCTGGTCCCTTAAGGCTGGCCCTTTAAGGCTGGCCCTTTAAGGCTGGCCCCTTAAGGCTGGCCCTTTAAGCTGGCCCTCTAAGGCTGGCCCTTTAAGGCTTGCCCTTTAAGGCTGGGCCTTTAAGCTGGCCCTTTAAGCTGGCCCTCTAAGGCTGGCCCTTTAAGCTGGCCCTTTAAGCTGGCCCCTTAAGGCTGGCCCTTTAAGCTGGCCCTCTAAGGCTGGCCCTTTAAGGCTGGCCCTTTAAGGCTGGCCCTTTAAGGCTGGCCCTTTAAGCTGGCCCTTTAAAGCTGGCCCTTTAAGCTGGCCCTTTAAGGCTGGCCCTTTAAGGCTGGCCCTTTAAGCTGGCCCTTTAAGGCTGGCCCTTTAAGCTGGCCCTTTAAGGCTGGCCCTTTGAGGCTGGCCCTTTAAGCTGGCCCTTTAAGGCTGGCCCTTTGAGGCTGGCCCTTTAAGCTGGCCCCTTAAGGCTGGCCCTTTAAGCTGGCCCTCTAAGGCTGGCCCTTTAAGCTGGCCCTCTAAGGCTGGCCTTTTAAGGCTTGCCCTTTAAGGCTGGCCCTTTAAGCTGGCCCCTTATGGCTGGCCCTTTAAGCTGGCCCTCTAAGGCTGGCCCTTTAAGCTGGCCCTTTAAGCTGGCCCCTTAAGGCTGGCCCTTTAAGGCTGGCCCTTTAAGCTGGCCCTCTAAGGCTGGCCCTTTAAGCTGGCCCTTTAAGCTGGCCCCTTAAGGCTGGCCCTTTAAGGCCGGCCCTTTAAGCTGGCCCTTTAAGGCTGGCCCTTTAAACTGGCCCTTTAAGGCTGGCCCTTTAAGCTGGCCCTTTAAGGCTGGCCCTTTAAGGCTGGCCCTTTAAGCTGGCCCCTTAAGGCTGGCCCTTTAAGGCTGGCCCTTTAAGCTGGCCCCTTAAGGCTGGCCCTTTAAGCTGGCCCTCTAAGGCTGGCCCTTTAAGCTGGCCCTCTAAGGCTGGCCCTTTAAGGCTGGCCCTTTAAGGCTGGCCCTTTAAGGCTGGCCCTTTAAGGCTTGCCCTTTAAGGCTGGCCCTTTAAGCTGGCCCTTTAAGGCTGGCCCTTTAAGGCTGGCCCTTTAAGCTGGCCCTTTAAGGCTGGCCCTTTAAGCTGGCCCTTTAAGGCTGGCCCTTTGAGGCTGGCCCTTTAAGCTGGCCCCTTAAGGCTGGCCCTTTAAGCTGGCCCTCTAAGGCTGGCCCTTTAAGCTGGCCCTCTAAGGCTGGCCCTTTAAGGCTTGCCCTTTAAGGCTGGCCCTTTAAGCTGGCCCCTTAAGGCTGGCCCTTTAAGCTGGCCCTCTAAGGCTGGCCCTTTAAGCTGGCCCTTTAAGCTGGCCCTTTAAGGCTGGCCCTTTAAGGCTGGCCCTTTAAGGCTGGCCCTTTAAGCTGGCCCTTTAAGGCTGGCCCTTTAAGCTGGCCCTTTAAGGCTGGCCCTTTAAGGCTGGCCATTTAAGCTGGCCCTTTAAGGCTGGCCCTTTAAGCTGGCCCCTTAAGGCTTGCCCTTTAAGCTGGCCCTCTAAGGCTGGCCCTTTAAGCTGGCCATCTAAGGCTGGCCCTTTAAGGCTGGCCCTTTAAGCTGGCCCCTTAAGGCTGGCCCTCTAAGGCTGGCCCTTTAAGCTGGCCCTCTAAGGCTGGCCCTTTAAGGCTGGCCCTTTAAGCTGGCCCCTTAAGGCTGGCCCTCTAAGGCTGGCCCTTTAAGCTGGCCCTTTAAGGCTGGCCCTTTAAGCTGGCCCTTTAAGGCTGGCCCTTTAAGGCCGGCCCTTTAAGCTGGCCCTTTAAGGCTGGCCCTTTAAGCTGGCCCTTTAAGGCTGGCCCTCTAAGGCTGGCCTTTTAAAGCTGGCCCTTTAAGGCTGGCCCTCTAAGGCTGGCCCTTTAAGGCTGGCCCTTTAAGGCTGGCCCTTTAAGGCTGGCCCTCTAAGGCTGGCCCTTTAAGACTGGCCCTTTAAGGCTGGCCCTTTAAGCTGGCCCCTTAAGGCTGGCCCTTTAAGCTGGCCCTCTAAGGCTGGCCCTTTAAGCTGGCCCTCTAATGCTGGCCCTTTAAGGCTGGCCCTTTAAGGCTTGCCCTTTAAGGCTGGCCCTTTAAGCTGGCCCTTTAAGGCTGGCCCTTTAAGCTGGCCCTTTAAGGCTGGCCCTTTAAGGCTGGCCCTTTAAGCTGGCCCTTTAAGGCTGGCCCTTTAAGCTGGCCTTTTAAGGCTGGCCCTTTGAGGCTGGCCCTTTAAGCTGGCCCCTTAAGGCTGGCCCTTTAAGCTGGCCCTTTAAGGCTGGCCCTTTAAGCTGGCCCTTTAAGGCTGGTCCTCTAAGGCTGGCCCTTTAAGACTGGCCCTTTAAGGCTGGCCCTTTAAGGCTGGCCCTTTAAGCTGGCCCCTTAAGGCTGGCCCTTTAAGCTGGCCCTCTAAGGCTGGCCCTTTAAGCTGGCCCTCTAAGGCTGGCCCTTTAAGGCTTGCCCTTTAAGGCTGGCCCTTTAAGCTGGCCCTTTAAGGCTGGCCCTTTAAGCTGGCCCTTTAAGGCTGGCCCTTTAAGGCTGGCCCTTTAAGCTGGCCCTTTAAGGCTGGCCCTTTAAGCTGGCCCTTTAAGGCTGGCCCTTTGAGGCTGGCCCTTTAAGCTGGCCCCTTAAGGCTGGCCCTTTAAGCTGGCCCTCTAAGGCTGGCCCTTTAAGCTGGCCCTCTAAGGCTGGCCCTTTAAGGCTTGCCCTTTAAGGCTGGCCCTTTAAGCTGGCCCCTTAAGGCTGGCCCTTTAAGCTGGCCCTCTAAGGCTGGCCCTTTAAGCTGGCCCTTTAAGCTGGCCCTTTAAGGCTGGCCCTTTAAGTTTGGCCCTTTAAGGCTGGCCCTTTAAGGCTGGCCTTTTAAGCTGGCCCCTTAAGGCTGGCCATCTAAGGCTGGCCCTTTAAGCTGGCCCTTTAAGGCTGGCCCTTTAAGCTGGCCCTTTAAGGCTGGCCCTTTAAGCTGGCCCTTTAAGGCTGGCCCTCTAAGGCTGGCCCTTTAAGACTGGCCCTTTAAGGCTGGCCCTTTAAGGCTGGCCCTTTAAGCTGGCCCCTTAAGGCTGGCCCTTTAAGCTGGCCCTCTAAGGCTGGCCCTTTAAGCTGGCCCTTTAAGGCTGGCCCTTTAAGCTGGCCCTTTAAGGCTGGCCCTTTAAGCTGGCCCTTTAAGGCTGGCCCTTTAAGGCTGGCCCTTTAAGGCTTGCCCTTTAAGGCTGGCCCTTTAAGCTGGCCCTTTAAGCTGGCCCTTTAAGGCTGGCCCTTTAAGGCTGGCCCTTTAAGCTGGCCCTTTAAGGCTGGCCCTTTAAGCTGGCCCTTTAAGGCTGGCCCTTTAAGGCTGGCCCTTTGAGGCTGGCCCTTTAAGCTGGCCCTCTAAGGCTGGCCCTTTAAGCTGGCCCTCTAAGGCTGGCCCTTTAAGCTGGCCCTCTAAGGCTGGCCCTCTAAGGCTGGCCCTTTAAGGCTTGCCCTTTAAGGCTGGCCCTTTAAGCTGGCCCTTTAAGGCTGGCCCTTTAAGCTGGCCCTCTAAGGCTGGCCCTTTAAGCTGGCCCTTTAAGCTGGCCCTTTAAGGCTGGCCCTTTAAGGCTGGCCCTTTAAGCTGGTCCCTTAAGGCTGGCCCTTTAAGCTGGCCCTCTAAGGCTGGCCCTTTAAGCTGGCCCTCTAAGGCTGGCCCTTTAAGGCTGGCCCTTTAAGCTGGCCCTTTAAGGCTGGCCCTTTAAGCTGGCCCTTTAAGGCTGGCCCTTTAAGGCTGGCCCTTTAAGCTGGCCCTTTAAGGCTGGCCCTTTAAGCTGGCCCTTTAAGGCTGGCCCTTTAAGGCTGGCCCTTTGAGGCTGGCCCTTTAAGCTGGCCCCTTAAGGCTGGCCCTTTAAGCTGGCCCTCTAAGGCTGGCCCTTTAAGCTGGCCCTCTAAGGCTGGCATTCTAAGGCTGGCCCTTTAAGGCTTGCCCTTTAAGGCTGGACCTTTAAGCTGGCCCCTTAAGGCTGGCCCTTTAAGCTGGCCCTTTAAGGCTGGCCCTTTAAGCTGGCCCTTTAAGGCTGGCCCTCTAAGGCTGGCCCTTTAAGACTGGCCCTTTAAGGCTGGCCCTTTAAGCTGGTCCCTTAAGGCTGGCCCTTTAAGCTGGCCCTCTAAGGCTGGCCCTTTAAGCTGGCCCTCTAAGGCTGGCCCTTTAAGGCTGGCCCTTTAAGCTGGCCCTTTAAGGCTGGCCCTTTAAGCTGGCCCCTTAAGGCTGGCCCTTTAAGCTGGCCCTCTAAGGCTGGCCCTTTAAGCTGGCCCTCTAAGGCTGGCCCTTTAAGGCTTGCCCTTTAAGGCTGGCCCTTTAAGCTGGCCCCTTAAGGCTGGCCCTTTAAGCTGGCCCTCTAAGGCTGGCCCTTTAAGCTGGCCCTTTAAGCTGGCCCTTTAAGGCTGGCCCTTTAAGTTTGGCCCTTTAAGGCTGGCCCTTTAAGGCTGGCCTTTTAAGCTGGCCCCTTAAGGCTGGCCATCTAAGGCTGGCCCTTTAAGCTGGCCCTTTAAGGCTGGCCCTTTAAGCTGGCCCTTTAAGGCTGGCCCTTTAAGCTGGCCCTTTAAGGCTGGCCCTCTAAGGCTGGCCCTTTAAGACTGGCCCTTTAAGGCTGGCCCTTTAAGGCTGGCCCTTTAAGCTGGCCCCTTAAGGCTGGCCCTTTAAGCTGGCCCTCTAAGGCTGGCCCTTTAAGCTGGCCCTTTAAGGCTGGCCCTTTAAGCTGGCCCTTTAAGGCTGGCCCTTTAAGCTGGCCCTTTAAGGCTGGCCCTTTAAGGCTGGCCCTTTAAGGCTTGCCCTTTAAGGCTGGCCCTTTAAGCTGGCCCTTTAAGCTGGCCCTTTAAGGCTGGCCCTTTAAGGCTGGCCCTTTAAGCTGGCCCTTTAAGGCTGGCCCTTTAAGCTGGCCCTTTAAGGCTGGCCCTTTAAGGCTGGCCCTTTGAGGCTGGCCCTTTAAGCTGGCCCTCTAAGGCTGGCCCTTTAAGCTGGCCCTCTAAGGCTGGCCCTTTAAGCTGGCCCTCTAAGGCTGGCCCTCTAAGGCTGGCCCTTTAAGGCTTGCCCTTTAAGGCTGGCCCTTTAAGCTGGCCCTTTAAGGCTGGCCCTTTAAGCTGGCCCTCTAAGGCTGGCCCTTTAAGCTGGCCCTTTAAGCTGGCCCTTTAAGGCTGGCCCTTTAAGGCTGGCCCTTTAAGCTGGTCCCTTAAGGCTGGCCCTTTAAGCTGGCCCTCTAAGGCTGGCCCTTTAAGCTGGCCCTCTAAGGCTGGCCCTTTAAGGCTGGCCCTTTAAGCTGGCCCTTTAAGGCTGGCCCTTTAAGCTGGCCCTTTAAGGCTGGCCCTTTAAGGCTGGCCCTTTAAGCTGGCCCTTTAAGGCTGGCCCTTTAAGCTGGCCCTTTAAGGCTGGCCCTTTAAGGCTGGCCCTTTGAGGCTGGCCCTTTAAGCTGGCCCCTTAAGGCTGGCCCTTTAAGCTGGCCCTCTAAGGCTGGCCCTTTAAGCTGGCCCTCTAAGGCTGGCATTCTAAGGCTGGCCCTTTAAGGCTTGCCCTTTAAGGCTGGACCTTTAAGCTGGCCCCTTAAGGCTGGCCCTTTAAGCTGGCCCTTTAAGGCTGGCCCTTTAAGCTGGCCCTTTAAGGCTGGCCCTCTAAGGCTGGCCCTTTAAGACTGGCCCTTTAAGGCTGGCCCTTTAAGCTGGTCCCTTAAGGCTGGCCCTTTAAGCTGGCCCTCTAAGGCTGGCCCTTTAAGCTGGCCCTCTAAGGCTGGCCCTTTAAGGCTGGCCCTTTAAGCTGGCCCTTTAAGGCTGGCCCTTTAAGCTGGCCCTTTAAGGCTGGCCCTATAAGGCTGGCCCTTTAAGCTGGCCCCTTAAGGCTTGCCCTCTAAGGCTGGCCCTTTAAGACTGGCCCTTTAAGGCTGGCCCTTTAAGGCTGGCCCTTTAAGCTGGCCCCTTAAGGCTTGCCCTTTAAGCTGGCCCTCTAAGGCTGGCCCTTTAAGCTGGCCCTTTAAGGCTGGCCCTCTAAGGCTGGCCCTTTAAGACTGGCCCTTTAAGGCTGGCCCTTTAAGGCTGGCCCTTTAAGCTGGCCCCTTAAGGCTGGCCCTTTAAGCTGGCCCTCTAAGGCTGGCCCTTTAAGCTGGCCCTTTAAGGCTGGCCCTTTAAGCTGGCCCTTTAAGGCTGGCCCTTTAAGGCTGGCCCTTTAAGCTGGCCCTTTAAGGCTGGCCCTTTAAGGCTGGCCCTTTAAGGCTTGCCCTTTAAGGCTGGCCCTTTAAGCTGGCCCTTTAAGGCTGGCCCTTTAAGGCTGGCCCTTTAAGCTGGCCCTTTAAGGCTGGCCCTTTAAGCTGGCCCTTTAAGGCTGGCCCTTTGAGGCTGGCCCTTTAAGCTGGCCCCTTAAGGCTGGCCCTTTAAGCTGGCCCTCTAAGGCTGGCCCTTTAAGCTGGCCCTCTAAGGCTGGCCCTCTAAGGCTGGCCCTTTAAGGCTTGCCCTTTAAGGCTGGCCCTTTAAGCTGGCCCCTTAAGGCTGGCCCTTTAAGCTGGCCCTCTAAGGCTGGCCCTTTAAGCTGGCCCTTTAAGCTGGCCCTTTAAGGCTGGCCCTTTAAGGCTGGCCCTTTAAGGCTGGCCCTTTAAGGCTGGCCCTTTAAGGCTGGCCCTTTAAGGCTGGCCCTTTAAGTTGGCCCCTTAAGGCTGGCCATCTAAGGCTGGCCCTTTAAGCTGGCCCTTTAAGGCTGGCCTTTTAAGCTGGCCCTTTAAGGCTGGCCCTTTAAGCTGGCCCTTTAAGGCTGGCCCTCTAAGGCTGGCCCTTTAAGACTGGCCCTTTAAGGCTGGCCCTTTAAGCTGGTCCCTTAAGGCTGGCCCTTTAAGGCTGGCCCTTTAAGGCTGGCCCCTTAAGGCTGGCCCTTTAAGCTGGCCCTCTAAGGCTGGCCCTTTAAGGCTTGCCCTTTAAGGCTGGGCCTTTAAGCTGGCCCTTTAAGCTGGCCCTCTAAGGCTGGCCCTTTAAGCTGGCCCTTTAAGCTGGCCCCTTAAGGCTGGCCCTTTAAGCTGGCCCTCTAAGGCTGGCCCTTTAAGGCTGGCCCTTTAAGGCTGGCCCTTTAAGGCTGGCCCTTTAAGCTGGCCCTTTAAAGCTGGCCCTTTAAGCTGGCCCTTTAAGGCTGGCCCTTTAAGGCTGGCCCTTTAAGCTGGCCCTTTAAGGCTGGCCCTTTAAGCTGGCCCTTTAAGGCTGGCCCTTTGAGGCTGGCCCTTTAAGCTGGCCCTTTAAGGCTGGCCCTTTGAGGCTGGCCCTTTAAGCTGGCCCCTTAAGGCTGGCCCTTTAAGCTGGCCCTCTAAGGCTGGCCCTTTAAGCTGGCCCTCTAAGGCTGGCCTTTTAAGGCTTGCCCTTTAAGGCTGGCCCTTTAAGCTGGCCCCTTATGGCTGGCCCTTTAAGCTGGCCCTCTAAGGCTGGCCCTTTAAGCTGGCCCTTTAAGCTGGCCCCTTAAGGCTGGCCCTTTAAGGCTGGCCCTTTAAGCTGGCCCTCTAAGGCTGGCCCTTTAAGCTGGCCCTTTAAGCTGGCCCCTTAAGGCTGGCCCTTTAAGGCCGGCCCTTTAAGCTGGCCCCTTAAGGCTGGCCCTTTAAGCTGGTCCCTTAAGGCTGGCCCTTTAAGGCTGGCCCTTTAAGGCTGGCCCTTTAAGCTGGCCCTCTAAGGCTGGCCCTTTAAGCTGGCCCTTTAAGCTGGCCCCTTAAGGCTGGCCCTTTAAGGCCGGCCCTTTAAGCTGGCCCCTTAAGGCTGGCCCTTTAAGCTGGTCCCTTAAGGCTGGCCCTTTAAGGCTGGCCCTTTAAGGCTGGCCCCTTAAGGCTGGCCCTTTAAGCTGGCCCTCTAAGGCTGGCCCTTTAAGGCTTGCCCTTTAAGGCTGGGCCTTTAAGCTGGCCCTTTAAGCTGGCCCTCTAAGGCTGGCCCTTTAAGCTGGCCCTTTAAGCTGGCCCCTTAAGGCTGGCCCTTTAAGCTGGCCCTCTAAGGCTGGCCCTTTAAGGCTGGCCCTTTAAGGCTGGCCCTTTAAGGCTGGCCCTTTAAGCTGGCCCTTTAAAGCTGGCCCTTTAAGCTGGCCCTTTAAGGCTGGCCCTTTAAGGCTGGCCCTTTAAGCTGGCCCTTTAAGGCTGGCCCTTTAAGCTGGCCCTTTAAGGCTGGCCCTTTGAGGCTGGCCCTTTAAGCTGGCCCTTTAAGGCTGGCCCTTTGAGGCTGGCCCTTTAAGCTGGCCCCTTAAGGCTGGCCCTTTAAGCTGGCCCTCTAAGGCTGGCCCTTTAAGCTGGCCCTCTAAGGCTGGCCTTTTAAGGCTTGCCCTTTAAGGCTGGCCCTTTAAGCTGGCCCCTTATGGCTGGCCCTTTAAGCTGGCCCTCTAAGGCTGGCCCTTTAAGCTGGCCCTTTAAGCTGGCCCCTTAAGGCTGGCCCTTTAAGGCTGGCCCTTTAAGCTAGCCCTCTAAGGCTGGCCCTTTAAGCTGGCCCTTTAAGCTGGCCCCTTAAGGCTGGCCCTTTAAGGCCGGCCCTTTAAGCTGGCCCTTTAAGGCTGGCCCTTTAAGGCTGGCCCTTTAAGCTGGCCCTTTAAGGCTGGCCCTTTAAGCTGGCCCTTTAAGGCTGGCCCTTTAAGGCTGGCCCTTTAAGCTGGCCCCTTAAGGCTGGCCCTTTAAGGCTGGCCCTTTGAGGCTGGCCCTTTAAGCTGGCCCTTTAAGGCTGGCCCTTTGAGGCTGGCCCTTTAAGCTGGCCCCTTAAGGCTGGCCCTTTAAGCTGGCCCTCTAAGGCTGGCCCTTTAAGCTGGCCCTCTAAGGCTGGCCTTTTAAGGCTTGCCCTTTAAGGCTGGCCCTTTAAGCTGGCCCCTTATGGCTGGCCCTTTAAGCTGGCCCTCTAAGGCTGGCCCTTTAAGCTGGCCCTTTAAGCTGGCCCCTTAAGGCTGGCCCTTTAAGGCTGGCCCTTTAAGCTGGCCCTCTAAGGCTGGCCCTTTAAGCTGGCCCTTTAAGCTGGCCCCTTAAGGCTGGCCCTTTAAGGCCGGCCCTTTAAGCTGGCCCCTTAAGGCTGGCCCTTTAAGCTGGTCCCTTAAGGCTGGCCCTTTAAGGCTGGCCCTTTAAGGCTGGCCCCTTAAGGCTGGCCCTTTAAGCTGGCCCTCTAAGGCTGGCCCTTTAAGGCTTGCCCTTTAAGGCTGGGCCTTTAAGCTGGCCCTTTAAGCTGGCCCTCTAAGGCTGGCCCTTTAAGCTGGCCCTTTAAGCTGGCCCCTTAAGGCTGGCCCTTTAAGCTGGCCCTCTAAGGCTGGCCCTTTAAGGCTGGCCCTTTAAGGCTGGCCCTTTAAGGCTGGCCCTTTAAGCTGGCCCTTTAAAGCTGGCCCTTTAAGCTGGCCCTTTAAGGCTGGCCCTTTAAGGCTGGCCCTTTAAGCTGGCCCTTTAAGGCTGGCCCTTTAAGCTGGCCCTTTAAGGCTGGCCCTTTGAGGCTGGCCCTTTAAGCTGGCCCTTTAAGGCTGGCCCTTTGAGGCTGGCCCTTTAAGCTGGCCCCTTAAGGCTGGCCCTTTAAGCTGGCCCTCTAAGGCTGGCCCTTTAAGCTGGCCCTCTAAGGCTGGCCTTTTAAGGCTTGCCCTTTAAGGCTGGCCCTTTAAGCTGGCCCCTTATGGCTGGCCCTTTAAGCTGGCCCTCTAAGGCTGGCCCTTTAAGCTGGCCCTTTAAGCTGGCCCCTTAAGGCTGGCCCTTTAAGGCTGGCCCTTTAAGCTGGCCCTCTAAGGCTGGCCCTTTAAGCTGGCCCTTTAAGCTGGCCCCTTAAGGCTGGCCCTTTAAGGCCGGCCCTTTAAGCTGGCCCTTTAAGGCTGGCCCTTTAAGCTGGCCCTTTAAGGCTGGCCCTTTAAGCTGGCCCTTTAAGGCTGGCCCTTTAAGCTGGCCCTTTAAGGCTGGCCCTTTAAGGCTGGCCCTTTAAGCTGGCCCCTTAAGGCTGGCCCTTTAAGGCTGGCCCTTTGAGGCTGGCCCTTTAAGCTGGCCCTTTAAGGCTGGCCCTTTGAGGCTGGCCCTTTAAGCTGGCCCCTTAAGGCTGGCCCTTTAAGCTGGCCCTCTAAGGCTGGCCCTTTAAGCTGGCCCTCTAAGGCTGGCCTTTTAAGGCTTGCCCTTTAAGGCTGGCCCTTTAAGCTGGCCCCTTATGGCTGGCCCTTTAAGCTGGCCCTCTAAGGCTGGCCCTTTAAGCTGGCCCTTTAAGCTGGCCCCTTAAGGCTGGCCCTTTAAGGCTGGCCCTTTAAGCTGGCCCTCTAAGGCTGGCCCTTTAAGCTGGCCCTTTAAGCTGGCCCCTTAAGGCTGGCCCTTTAAGGCCGGCCCTTTAAGCTGGCCCCTTAAGGCTGGCCCTTTAAGCTGGTCCCTTAAGGCTGGCCCTTTAAGGCTGGCCCTTTAAGGCTGGCCCCTTAAGGCTGGCCCTTTAAGCTGGCCCTCTAAGGCTGGCCCTTTAAGGCTTGCCCTTTAAGGCTGGGCCTTTAAGCTGGCCCTTTAAGCTGGCCCTCTAAGGCTGGCCCTTTAAGCTGGCCCTTTAAGCTGGCCCCTTAAGGCTGGCCCTTTAAGCTGGCCCTCTAAGGCTGGCCCTTTAAGGCTGGCCCTTTAAGGCTGGCCCTTTAAGGCTGGCCCTTTAAGCTGGCCCTTTAAAGCTGGCCCTTTAAGCTGGCCCTTTAAGGCTGGCCCTTTAAGGCTGGCCCTTTAAGCTGGCCCTTTAAGGCTGGCCCTTTAAGCTGGCCCTTTAAGGCTGGCCCTTTGAGGCTGGCCCTTTAAGCTGGCCCTTTAAGGCTGGCCCTTTGAGGCTGGCCCTTTAAGCTGGCCCCTTAAGGCTGGCCCTTTAAGCTGGCCCTCTAAGGCTGGCCCTTAAAGCTGGCCCTCTAAGGCTGGCCTTTTAAGGCTTGCCCTTTAAGGCTGGCCCTTTAAGCTGGCCCCTTATGGCTGGCCCTTTAAGCTGGCCCTCTAAGGCTGGCCCTTTAAGCTGGCCCTTTAAGCTGGCCCCTTAAGGCTGGCCCTTTAAGGCTGGCCCTTTAAGCTGGCCCTCTAAGGCTGGCCCTTTAAGCTGGCCCTTTAAGCTGGCCCCTTAAGGCTGGCCCTTTAAGGCCGGCCCTTTAAGCTGGCCCTTTAAGGCTGGCCCTTTAAGCTGGCCCTTTAAGGCTGGCCCTTTAAGCTGGCCCTTTAAGGCTGGCCCTTTAAGCTGGCCCTTTAAGGCTGGCCCTTTAAGGCTGGCCCTTTAAGCTGGCCCCTTAAGGCTGGCCCTTTAAGGCTGGCCCTTTGAGGCTGGCCCTTTAAGCTGGCCCTTTAAGGCTGGCCCTTTGAGGCTGGCCCTTTAAGCTGGCCCCTTAAGGCTGGCCCTTTAAGCTGGCCCTCTAAGGCTGGCCCTTTAAGCTGGCCCTCTAAGGCTGGCCTTTTAAGGCTTGCCCTTTAAGGCTGGCCCTTTAAGCTGGCCCCTTATGGCTGGCCCTTTAAGCTGGCCCTCTAAGGCTGGCCCTTTAAGCTGGCCCTTTAAGCTGGCCCCTTAAGGCTGGCCCTTTAAGGCTGGCCCTTTAAGCTGGCCCTCTAAGGCTGGCCCTTTAAGCTGGCCCTTTAAGCTGGCCCCTTAAGGCTGGCCCTTTAAGGCCGGCCCTTTAAGCTGGCCCCTTAAGGCTGGCCCTTTAAGCTGGTCCCTTAAGGCTGGCCCTTTAAGGCTGGCCCTTTAAGGCTGGCCCCTTAAGGCTGGCCCTTTAAGCTGGCCCTCTAAGGCTGGCCCTTTAAGGCTTGCCCTTTAAGGCTGGGCCTTTAAGCTGGCCCTTTAAGCTGGCCCTCTAAGGCTGGCCCTTTAAGCTGGCCCTTTAAGCTGGCCCCTTAAGGCTGGCCCTTTAAGCTGGCCCTCTAAGGCTGGCCCTTTAAGGCTGGCCCTTTAAGGCTGGCCCTTTAAGGCTGGCCCTTTAAGCTGGCCCTTTAAAGCTGGCCCTTTAAGCTGGCCCTTTAAGGCTGGCCCTTTAAGGCTGGCCCTTTAAGCTGGCCCTTTAAGGCTGGCCCTTTAAGCTGGCCCTTTAAGGCTGGCCCTTTGAGGCTGGCCCTTTAAGCTGGCCCTTTAAGGCTGGCCCTTTGAGGCTGGCCCTTTAAGCTGGCCCCTTAAGGCTGGCCCTTTAAGCTGGCCCTCTAAGGCTGGCCCTTTAAGCTGGCCCCTTAAGGCTGGCCCTTTAAGGCTGGCCCTTTAAGCTGGCCCTCTAAGGCTGGCCCTTTAAGCTGGCCCTTTAAGCTGGCCCCTTAAGGCTGGCCCTTTAAGGCCGGCCCTTTAAGCTGGCCCTTTAAGGCTGGCCCTTTAAGCTGGCCCTTTAAGGCTGGCCCTTTAAGCTGGCCCTTTAAGGCTGGCCCTTTAAGGCTGGCCCTTTAAGCTGGCCCCTTAAGGCTGGCCCTTTAAGGCTGGCCCTTTAAGCTGGCCCCTTAAGGCTGGCCCTTTAAGCTGGCCCTCTAAGGCTGGCCCTTTAAGCTGGCCCTCTAAGGCTGGCCCTTTAAGCTGGCCCTCTAAGGCTGGCCCTTTAAGCTGGCCCTCTAAGGCTGGCCTTTTAAGGCTTGCCCTTTAAGGCTGGCCCTTTAAGCTGGCCCCTTATGGCTGGCCCTTTAAGCTGGCCCTCTAAGGCTGGCCCTTTAAGCTGGCCCTTTAAGCTGGCCCCTTAAGGCTGGCCCTTTAAGGCTGGCCCTTTAAGCTGGCCCTCTAAGGCTGGCCCTTTAAGCTGGCCCTTTAAGCTGGCCCCTTAAGGCTGGCCCTTTAAGGCCGGCCCTTTAAGCTGGCCCCTTAAGGCTGGCCCTTTAAGCTGGTCCCTTAAGGCTGGCCCTTTAAGGCTGGCCCTTTAAGGCTGGCCCCTTAAGGCTGGCCCTTTAAGCTGGCCCTCTAAGGCTGGCCCTTTAAGGCTTGCCCTTTAAGGCTGGGCCTTTAAGCTGGCCCTTTAAGCTGGCCCTCTAAGGCTGGCCCTTTAAGCTGGCCCTTTAAGCTGGCCCCTTAAGGCTGGCCCTTTAAGCTGGCCCTCTAAGGCTGGCCCTTTAAGGCTGGCCCTTTAAGGCTGGCTCTTTAAGGCTGGCCCTTTAAGCTGGCCCTTTAAAGCTGGCCCTTTAAGCTGGCCCTTTAAGGCTGGCCCTTTAAGGCTGGCCCTTTAAGCTGGCCCTTTAAGGCTGGCCCTTTAAGCTGGCCCTTTAAGGCTGGCCCTTTGAGGCTGGCCCTTTAAGCTGGCCCTTTAAGGCTGGCCCTTTGAGGCTGGCCCTTTAAGCTGGCCCCTTAAGGCTGGCCCTTTAAGCTGGCCCTCTAAGGCTGGCCCTTTAAGCTGGCCCTCTAAGGCTGGCCTTTTAAGGCTTGCCCTTTAAGGCTGGCCCTTTAAGCTGGCCCCTTATGGCTGGCCCTTTAAGCTGGCCCTCTAAGGCTGGCCCTTTAAGCTGGCCCTTTAAGCTGGCCCCTTAAGGCTGGCCCTTTAAGGCTGGCCCTTTAAGCTGGCCCTCTAAGGCTGGCCCTTTAAGCTGGCCCTTTAAGCTGGCCCCTTAAGGCTGGCCCTTTAAGGCCGGCCCTTTAAGCTGGCCCTTTAAGGCTGGCCCTTTAAGCTGGCCCTTTAAGGCTGGCCCTTTAAGCTGGCCCTTTAAGGCTGGCCCTTTAAGGCTGGCCCTTTAAGCTGGCCCCTTAAGGCTGGCCCTTTAAGGCTGGCCCTTTAAGCTGGCCCCTTAAGGCTGGCCCTTTAAGCTGGCCCTCTAAGGCTGGCCCTTTAAGCTGGCCCTCTAAGGCTGGCCCTTTAAGGCTGGCCCTTTAAGGCTGGCCCTTTAAGCTGGCCCCTTAAGGCTGGCCCTTTAAGCTGGCCCTCTAAGGCTGGCCCTTTAAGCTGGCCCTCTAAGGCTGGCCCTTTAAGGCTTGCCCTTTAAGGCTGGCCCTTTAAGCTGGCCCCTTAAGGCTGGCCCTTTAAGCTGGCCCTCTAAGGCTGGCCCTTTAAGCTGGCCCTTTAAGCTGGCCCTTTAAGGCTGGCCCTTTAAGGCTGGCCCTTTAAGGCTGGCCCTTTAAGGCTGGCCCTTTAAGGCTGGCCCTTTAAGGCTGGCCCTTTAAGTTGGCCCCTTAAGGCTGGCCATCTAAGGCTGGCCCTTTAAGCTGGCCCTTTAAGGCTGGCCTTTTAAGCTGGCCCTTTAAGGCTGGCCCTTTAAGCTGGCCCTTTAAGGCTGGCCCTCTAAGGCTGGCCCTTTAAGACTGGCCCTTTAAGGCTGGCCCTTTAAGCTGGTCCCTTAAGGCGGGCCCTTTAAGCTGGCCCTCTAAGGCTGGCCCTTTAAGCTGGCCCTCTAAGGCTGGCCCTTTAAGGCTGGCCCTTTAAGCTGGCCCTTTAAGGCTGGCCCTTTAAGCTGGCCCTTTAAGGCTGGCCCTTTAAGGCTGGCCATTTAAGCTGGCCCTTTAAGGCTGGCCCTTTAAGCTGGCCCCTTAAGGCTTGCCCTTTAAGCTGGCCCTCTAAGGCTGGCCCTTTAAGCTGGCCATCTAAGGCTGGCCCTTTAAGGCTGGCCCTTTAAGCTGGCCCCTTAAGGCTGGCCCTCTAAGGCTGGCCCTTTAAGCTGGCCCTCTAAGGCTGGCCCTTTAAGGCTGGCCCTTTAAGCTGGCCCCTTACGGCTGGCCCTCTAAGGCTGGCCCTTTAAGCTGGCCCTTTAAGGCTGGCCCTTTAAGCTGGCCCTTTAAGGCTGGCCCTTTAAGGCCGGCCCTTTAAGCTGGCCCTTTAAGGCTGGCCCTTTAAGCTGGCCCTTTAAGGCTGGCCCTCTAAGGCTGGCCTTTTAAAGCTGGCCCTTTAAGGCTGGCCCTCTAAGGCTGGCCCTTTAAGGCTGGCCCTTTAAGGCTGGCCCTTTAAGGCTGGCCCTCTAAGGCTGGCCCTTTAAGACTGGCCCTTTAAGGCTGGCCCTTTAAGCTGGCCCCTTAAGGCTGGCCCTTTAAGCTGGCCCTCTAAGGCTGGCCCTTTAAGCTGGCCCTCTAATGCTGGCCCTTTAAGGCTGGCCCTTTAAGGCTTGCCCTTTAAGGCTGGCCCTTTAAGCTGGCCCTTTAAGGCTGGCCCTTTAAGCTGGCCCTTTAAGGCTGGCCCTTTAAGGCTGGCCCTTTAAGCTGGCCCTTTAAGGCTGGCCCTTTAAGCTGGCCTTTTAAGGCTGGCCCTTTGAGGCTGGCCCTTTAAGCTGGCCCCTTAAGGCTGGCCCTTTAAGCTGGCCCTTTAAGGCTGGCCCTTTAAGCTGGCCCTTTAAGGCTGGTCCTCTAAGGCTGGCCCTTTAAGACTGGCCCTTTAAGGCTGGCCCTTTAAGGCTGGCCCTTTAAGCTGGCCCCTTAAGGCTGGCCCTTTAAGCTGGCCCTCTAAGGCTGGCCCTTTAAGCTGGCCCTCTAAGGCTGGCCCTTTAAGGCTTGCCCTTTAAGGCTGGCCCTTTAAGCTGGCCCTTTAAGGCTGGCCCTTTAAGCTGGCCCTTTAAGGCTGGCCCTTTAAGGCTGGCCCTTTAAGCTGGCCCTTTAAGGCTGGCCCTTTAAGCTGGCCCTTTAAGGCTGGCCCTTTGAGGCTGGCCCTTTAAGCTGGCCCCTTAAGGCTGGCCCTTTAAGCTGGCCCTCTAAGGCTGGCCCTTTAAGCTGGCCCTCTAAGGCTGGCCCTTTAAGGCTTGCCCTTTAAGGCTGGCCCTTTAAGCTGGCCCCTTAAGGCTGGCCCTTTAAGCTGGCCCTCTAAGGCTGGCCCTTTAAGCTGGCCCTTTAAGCTGGCCCTTTAAGGCTGGCCCTTTAAGTTTGGCCCTTTAAGGCTGGCCCTTTAAGGCTGGCCTTTTAAGCTGGCCCCTTAAGGCTGGCCATCTAAGGCTGGCCCTTTAAGCTGGCCCTTTAAGGCTGGCCCTTTAAGCTGGCCCTTTAAGGCTGGCCCTTTAAGCTGGCCCTTTAAGGCTGGCCCTCTAAGGCTGGCCCTTTAAGACTGGCCCTTTAAGGCTGGCCCTTTAAGGCTGGCCCTTTAAGCTGGCCCCTTAAGGCTGGCCCTTTAAGCTGGCCCTCTAAGGCTGGCCCTTTAAGCTGGCCCTTTAAGGCTGGCCCTTTAAGCTGGCCCTTTAAGGCTGGCCCTTTAAGCTGGCCCTTTAAGGCTGGCCCTTTAAGGCTGGCCCTTTAAGGCTTGCCCTTTAAGGCTGGCCCTTTAAGCTGGCCCTTTAAGGCTGGCCCTTTAAGCTGGCCCTTTAAGGCTGGCCCTTTAAGGCTGGCCCTTTAAGCTGGCCCTTTAAGGCTGGCCCTTTAAGCTGGCCCTTTAAGGCTGGCCCTTTAAGGCTGGCCCTTTGAGGCTGGCCCTTTAAGCTGGCCCTCTAAGGCTGGCCCTTTAAGCTGGCCCTCTAAGGCTGGCCCTTTAAGCTGGCCCTCTAAGGCTGGCCCTCTAAGGCTGGCCCTTTAAGGCTTGCCCTTTAAGGCTGGCCCTTTAAGCTGGCCCTTTAAGGCTGGCCCTTTAAGCTGGCCCTCTAAGGCTGGCCCTTTAAACTGGCCCTTTAAGCTGGCCCTTTAAGGCTGGCCCTTTAATGCTGGCCCTTTAAGCTGGTCCCTTAAGGCTGGCCCTTTAAGCTGGCCCTCTAAGGCTGGCCCTTTAAGCTGGCCCTCTAAGGCTGGCCCTTTAAGGCTGGCCCTTTAAGCTGGCCCTTTAAGGCTGGCCCTTTAAGCTGGCCCTTTAAGGCTGGCCCTTTAAGGCTGGCCCTTTAAGCTGGCCCTTTAAGGCTGGCCCTTTAAGCTGGCCCTTTAAGGCTGGCCCTTTAAGGCTGGCCCTTTGAGGCTGGCCCTTTAAGCTGGCCCCTTAAGGCTGGCCCTTTAAGCTGGCCCTCTAAGGCTGGCCCTTTAAGCCTGCCCTCTAAGGCTGGCATTCTAAGGCTGGCCCTTTAAGGCTTGCCCTTTAAGGCTGGACCTTTAAGCTGGCCCCTTAAGGCTGGCCCTTTAAGCTGGCCCTTTAAGGCTGGCCCTTTAAGCTGGCCCTTTAAGGCTGGCCCTCTAAGGCTGGCCCTTTAAGACTGGCCCTTTAAGGCTGGCCCTTTAAGCTGGTCCCTTAAGGCTGGCCCTTTAAGCTGGCCCTCTAAGGCTGGCCCTTTAAGCTGGCCCTCTAAGGCTGGCCCTTTAAGGCTGGCCCTTTAAGCTGGCCCTTTAAGGCTGGCCCTTTAAGCTGGCCCTTTAAGGCTGGCCCTATAAGGCTGGCCCTTTAAGCTGGCCCCTTAAGGCTTGCCCTCTAAGGCTGGCCCTTTAACCTGGCCCTTTAAGGCTGGCCCTTTAAGGCTGGCCCTTTAAGCTGGCCCTTTAAAGCTGGCCCTCTAAGGCTGGCCCTTTAAGACTGGCCCTTTAAGGCTGGCCCTTTAAGGCTGGCCCTTTAAGCTGGCCCCTTAAGGCTTGCCCTTTAAGCTGGCCCTCTAAGGCTGGCCCTTTAAGCTGGCCATCTAAGGCTGGCCCTTTAAGGCTGGCCCTTTAAGCTGGCCCCTTAAGGCTGGCCCTCTAAGGCTGGCCCTTTAAGCTGGCCCTCTAAGGCTGGCCCTTTAAGGCTGGCCCTTTAAGCTGGCCCCTTAAGGCTGGCCCTCTAAGGCTGGCCCTTTAAGCTGGCCCTTTAAGGCTGGCCCTTTAAGCTGGCCCTTTAAGGCTGGCCCTTTAAGGCCGGCCCTTTAAGCTGGCCCTTTAAGGCTGGCCCTTTAAGCTGGCCCTTTAAGGCTGGCCCTCTAAGGCTGGCCCTTTAAGACTGGCCCTTTAAAGCTGGCCCTTTAAGGCTGGCCCTCTAAGGCTGGCCCTTTAAGGCTGGCCCTTTAAGGCTGGCCCTTTAAGGCTGGCCCTCTAAGGCTGGCCCTTTAAGGCTGGCCCTTTAAGGCTGGCCCTTTAAGGCTGGCCCTTTAAGGCTTGCCCTTTAAGGCTGGCCCTTTAAGCTGGCCCCTTAAGGCTGGCCCTTTAAGCTGGCCCTCTAAGGCTGGCCCTTTAAGCTGGCCCTTTAAGCTGGCCCTTTAAGGCTGGCCCTTTAAGGCTGGCCCTTTAAGGCTGGCCCTTTAAGGCTGGCCCTTTAAGGCTGGCCCTTTAAGGCTGGCCCTTTAAGTTGGCCCCTTAAGGCTGGCCATCTAAGTTTGGCCCTTTAAGCTGGCCCTTTAAGGCTGGCCTTTTAAGCTGGCCCTTTAAGGCTGGCCCTTTAAGCTGGCCCTTTAAGGCTGGCCCTCTAAGGCTGGCCCTTTAAGGCTGGCCCTTTAAGGCTGGCCCTTTAAGCTGGTCCCTTAAGGCTGGCCCTTTAAGGCTGGCCCTTTAAGGCTGGCCCCTTAAGGCTGGCCCTTTAAGCTGGCCCTCTAAGGCTGGCCCTTTAAGCTGGCCCTCTAAGGCTGGCCCTTTAAGGCTTGCCCTTTAAGGCTGGCCCTTTAAGCTGGCCCCTTAAGGCTGGCCCTTTAAGCTGGCCCTCTAAGGCTGGCCCTTTAAGCTGGCCCTTTAAGCTGGCCCCTTAAGGCTGGCCCTTTAAGCTGGCCCTCTAAGGCTGGCCCTTTAAGGCTGGCCCTTTAAGGCTGGCCCTTTAAGGCTGGCCCTTTAAGCTGGCCCTTTAAAGCTGGCCCTTTAAGCTGGCCCTTTAAGGCTGGCCATTTAAGGCTGGCCCTTTAAGCTGGCCCTTTAAGGCTGGCCCTTTAAGCTGGCCCTTTAAGGCTGGCCCTTTGAGGCTGGCCCTTTAAGCTGGCCCTTTAAGGCTGGCCCTTTGAGGCTGGCCCTTTAAGCTGGCCCCTTAAGGCTGGCCCTTTAAGCTGGCCCTCTAAGGCTGGCCCTTTAAGCTGGCCCTCTAAGGCTGGCCCTTTAAGGCTTGCCCTTTAAGGCTGGCCCTTTAAGCTGGCCCCTTAAGGCTGGCCCTTTAAGCTGGCCCTCTAAGGCTGGCCCTTTAAGCTGGCCCTTTAAGCTGGCCCCTTAAGGCTGGCCCTTTAAGGCCGGCCCTTTAAGCTGGCCCTTTAAGGCTGGCCCTTTAAGCTGGCCCTTTAAGGCTGGCCCTTTAAGCTGGCCCTTTAAGGCTGGCCCTTTAAGGCTGGCCCTTTAAGCTGGCCCCTTAAGGCTGGCCCTTTAAGCAGGCCCTCTAAGGCTGGCCCTTTAAGCTGGCCCTCTAAGGCTGGCCCTTTAAGGCTTGCCCTTTAAGGCTGGCCCTTTAAGCTGGCCCTTTAAAGCTGGCCCTTTAAGGCAGGCCCTTTAAGGCAGCCCCTTTAAGCCCTCCCCCTTAAGGCTGGCCCTTTAAGTTGGCCCTTTAAGCTGGCCCTTTAAGGCTGGTCCTCTAAGGCTGGCCCTTTAAGACTGGCCCTTTAAGGCTGGCCCTTTAAGCTGGCCCTCTAAGGCTGGCCCTTTATGCTGGCCCTTTAAGCTGGCCCCTTAAGGCTGGCCCTTTAAGGCCGGCCCTTTAAGCTGGCCCTTTAAGGCTGGCCCTTTAAGCTGGCCCTTTAAGGCTGGCCCTTTAAGCTGGCCCTTTAAGGCTGGCCCTTTAAGGCTGGCCCTTTAAGCTGGCCCCTTAAGGCTGGCCCTTTAAGCAGGCCCTCTAAGGCTGGCCCTTTAAGCTGGCCCTCTAAGGCTGGCCCTTTAAGGCTTGCCCTTTAAGGCTAGCCCTTTAAGCTGGCCCCTTAAGGCTGGCCCTTTAAGCTGGCCCTTTAAGGCTGGCCCTTTAAGGCTGGCCCTTTAAGCTGGCCCTTTAAAGCTGGCCCTTTAAGGCAGGCCCTTTAAGGCTGGCCCTTTAAGGCTGGCCCTTTAAGCTGGCCCCTTAAGGCTGGCCCTTTAAGCTGGCCCTCTAAGGCTGGCCCTTTAAGCTGGCCCTTTAAGCTGGCCCCTTAAGGCTGGCCCTTTAAGGCCGGCCCTTTAAGCTGGCCCTTTAAGGCTGGCCCTTTAAGCTGGCCCTTTAAGGCTGGCCCTTTAAGCTGGCCCTTTAAGGCTGGCCCTTTAAGGCTGGCCCTTTAAGCTGGCCCCTTAAGGCTGGCCCTTTAAGCAGGCCCTCTAAGGCTGGCCCTTTAAGCTGGCCCTCTAAGGCTGGCCCTTTAAGGCTTGCCCTTTAAGGCTGGCCCTTTAAGCTGGCCCTTTAAAGCTGGCCCTTTAAGGCAGGCCCTTTAAGGCAGCCCCTTTAAGCCCTCCCCCTTAAGGCTGGCCCTTTAAGTTGGCCCTTTAAGCTGGCCCTTTAAGGCTGGTCCTCTAAGGCTGGCCCTTTAAGACTGGCCCTTTAAGGCTGGCCCTTTAAGCTGGCCCTCTAAGGCTGGCCCTTTATGCTGGCCCTTTAAGCTGGCCCCTTAAGGCTGGCCCTTTAAGGCCGGCCCTTTAAGCTGGCCCTTTAAGGCTGGCCCTTTAAGCTGGCCCTTTAAGGCTGGCCCTTTAAGCTGGCCCTTTAAGGCTGGCCCTTTAAGGCTGGCCCTTTAAGCTGGCCCCTTAAGGCTGGCCCTTTAAGCAGGCCCTCTAAGGCTGGCCCTTTAAGCTGGCCCTCTAAGGCTGGCCCTTTAAGGCTTGCCCTTTAAGGCTAGCCCTTTAAGCTGGCCCCTTAAGGCTGGCCCTTTAAGCTGGCCCTTTAAGGCTGGCCCTTTAAGGCTGGCCCTTTAAGCTGGCCCTTTAAAGCTGGCCCTTTAAGGCAGGCCCTTTAAGGCTGGCCCTTTAAGCCCTCCCCCTTAAGGCTGGCCCTTTAAGCTGGCCCTTTAAGCTGGCCCTTTAAGGCTGGTCCTCTAAGGCTGGCCCTTTAAGACTGGCCCTTTAAGGCTGGCCCTTTAAGGCTGGCCCTTTAAGCTGGCCCCTTAAGGCTGGCTGTTTAAGCTGGCCCTCTAAGGCTGGCCCTTTAAGCTGGCCCTCTAAGGCTGGCCCTTTAAGGCTTGCCCTTTAAGGCTGGCCCTTTAAGCTGGCCCTTTAAGGCTGGCCCTTTAAGCTGGCCCTTTAAGGCTGGCCCTTTAAGGCTGGCCCTTTAAGCTGGCCCTTTAAGGCTGGCCCTTTAAGCTGGCCCCTTAAGGCTGGCCCTTTAAGCTGGCCCTCTAAGGCTGGCCCTTTAAGCTGGCCCTTTAAGGCTGGCCCTCTAAGGCTGGCCCTTTAAGACTGGCCCTTTAAGGCTGGCCCTTTAAGGCTGGCCCTTTAAGCTGGCCCCTTAAGGCTGGCCCTTTAAGCTGGCCCTCTAAGGCTGGCCCTTTAAGCTGGCCCTTTAAGGCTGGCCCTTTAAGCTGGCCCTTTAAGGCTGGCCCTTTAAGGCTGGCCCTTTAAGCTGGCCCTTTAAGGCTGGCCCTTTAAGGCTGGCCCTTTAAGGCTTGCCCTTTAAGGCTGGCCCTTTAAGCTGGCCCTTTAAGGCTGGCCCTTTAAGGCTGGCCCTTTAAGCTGGCCCTTTAAGGCTGGCCCTTTAAGCTGGCCCTTTAAGGCTGGCCCTTTGAGGCTGGCCCTTTAAGCTGGCCCCTTAAGGCTGGCCCTTTAAGCTGGCCCTCTAAGGCTGGCCCTTTAAGCTGGCCCTCTAAGGCTGGCCCTCTAAGGCTGGCCCTTTAAGGCTTGCCCTTTAAGGCTGGCCCTTTAAGCTGGCCCCTTAAGGCTGGCCCTTTAAGCTGGCCCTCTAAGGCTGGCCCTTTAAGCTGGCCCTTTAAGCTGGCCCTTTAAGGCTGGCCCTTTAAGGCTGGCCCTTTAAGGCTGGCCCTTTAAGGCTGGCCCTTTAAGGCTGGCCCTTTAAGTTGGCCCCTTAAGGCTGGCCATCTAAGGCTGGCCCTTTAAGCTGGCCCTTTAAGGCTGGCCTTTTAAGCTGGCCCTTTAAGGCTGGCCCTTTAAGCTGGCCCTTTAAGGCTGGCCCTCTAAGGCTGGCCCTTTAAGGCTGGCCCTTTAAGCTGGTCCCTTAAGGCTGGCCCTTTAAGGCTGGCCCTTTAAGGCTGGCCCCTTAAGGCTGGCCCTTTAAGCTGGCCCTCTAAGGCTGGCCCTTTAAGCTGGCCCTCTAAGGCTGGCCCTTTAAGGCTTGCCCTTTAAGGCTGGCCCTTTAAGCTGGCCCCTTAAGGCTGGCCCTTTAAGCTGGCCCTCTAAGGCTGGCCCTTTAAGCTGGCCCTTTAAGCTGGCCCCTTAAGGCTGGCCCTTTAAGCTGGCCCTCTAAGGCTGGCCCTTTAAGGCTGGCCCTTTAAGGCTGGCCCTTTAAGGCTGGCCCTTTAAGCTGGCCCTTTAAAGCTGGCCCTTTAAGCTGGCCCTTTAAGGCTGGCCCTTTAAGGCTGGCCCTTTAAGCTGGCCCTTTAAGGCTGGCCCTTTAAGCTGGCCCTTTAAGGCTGGCCCTTTGAGGCTGGCCCTTTAAGCTGGCCCTTTAAGGCTGGCCCTTTGAGGCTGGCCCTTTAAGGCTGGCCCTTTAAGCTGGCCCTTTAAGGCTGGCCCTTTAAGCTGGCCCTCTAAGGCTGGCCCTTTAAGCTGGCCCTTTAAGCTGGCCCTTTAAGGCTGGCCCTTTAAGGCTGGCCCTTTAAGCTGGTCCCTTAAGGCTGGCCCTTTAAGCTGGCCCTCTAAGGCTGGCCCTTTAAGCTGGCCCTCTAAGGCTGGCCCTTTAAGGCTGGCCCTTTAAGCTGGCCCTTTAAGGCTGGCCCTTTAAGCTGGCCCTTTAAGGCTGGCCCTTTAAGGCTGGCCCTTTAAGCTGGCCCTTTAAGGCTGGCCCTTTAAGCTGGCCCTTTAAGGCTGGCCCTTTAAGGCTGGCCCTTTGAGGCTGGCCCTTTAAGCTGGCCCCTTAAGGCTGGCCCTTTAAGCTGGCCCTCTAAGGCTGGCCCTTTAAGCTGGCCCTCTAAGGCTGGCATTCTAAGGCTGGCCCTTTAAGGCTTGCCCTTTAAGGCTGGACCTTTAAGCTGGCCCCTTAAGGCTGGCCCTTTAAGCTGGCCCTTTAAGGCTGGCCCTTTAAGCTGGCCCTTTAAGGCTGGCCCTCTAAGGCTGGCCCTTTAAGACTGGCCCTTTAAGGCTGGCCCTTTAAGCTGGTCCCTTAAGGCTGGCCCTTTAAGCTGGCCCTCTAAGGCTGGCCCTTTAAGCTGGCCCTCTAAGGCTGGCCCTTTAAGGCTGGCCCTTTAAGCTGGCCCTTTAAGGCTGGCCCTATAAGGCTGGCCCTTTAAGCTGGCCCCTTAAGGCTTGCCCTCTAAGGCTGGCCCTTTAACCTGGCCCTTTAAGGCTGGCCCTTTAAGGCTGGCCCTTTAAGCTGGCCCTTTAAAGCTGGCCCTCTAAGGCTGGCCCTTTAAGACTGGCCCTTTAAGGCTGGCCCTTTAAGGCTGGCCCTTTAAGCTGGCCCTTTAAGGCTGGCCCTCTAAGGCTGGCCCTTTAAGACTGGCCCTTTAAAGCTGGCCCTTTAAGGCTGGCCCTCTAAGGCTGGCCCTTTAAGGCTGGCCCTTTAAGGCTGGCCCTTTAAGGCTGGCCCTCTAAGGCTGGCCCTTTAAGACTGGCCCTTTAAGGCTTGCCCTTTAAGGCTGGCCCTTTAAGCTGGCCCCTTAAGGCTGGCCCTTTAAGCTGGCCCTCTAAGGCTGGCCCTTTAAGCTGGCCCTTTAAGCTGGCCCTTTAAGGCTGGCCCTTTAAGGCTGGCCCTTTAAGGCTGGCCCTTTAAGGCTGGACCTTTAAGGCTGGCCCTTTAAGGCTGGCCCTTTAAGTTGGCCCCTTAAGGCTGGCCATCTAAGGCTGGCCCTTTAAGCTGGCCCTTTAAGGCTGGCCTTTTAAGCTGGCCCTTTAAGGCTGGCCCTTTAAGCTGGCCCTTTAAGGCTGGCCCTCTAAGGCTGGCCCTTTAAGGCTGGCCCTTTAAGGCTGGCCCTTTAAGCTGGTCCCTTAAGGCTGGCCCTTTAAGGCTGGCCCTTTAAGGCTGGCCCCTTAAGGCTGGCCCTTTAAGCTGGCCCTCTAAGGCTGGCCCTTTAAGCTGGCCCTCTAAGGCTGGCCCTTTAAGGCTTGCCCTTTAAGGCTGGCCCTTTAAGCTGGCCCCTTAAGGCTGGCCCTTTAAGCTGGCCCTCTAAGGCTGGCCCTTTAAGCTGGCCCTTTAAGCTGGCCCCTTAAGGCTGGCCCTTTAAGCTGGCCCTCTAAGGCTGGCCCTTTAAGGCTGGCCCTTTAAGGCTGGCCCTTTAAGGCTGGCCCTTTAAGCTGGCCCTTTAAAGCTGGCCCTTTAAGCTGGCCCTTTAAGGCTGGCCATTTAAGGCTGGCCCTTTAAGATGGCCCTTTAAGGCTGGCCCTTTAAGCTGGCCCTTTAAGGCTGGCCCTTTGAGGCTGGCCCTTTAAGCTGGCCCTTTAAGGCTGGCCCTTTGAGGCTGGCCCTTTAAGCTGGCCCCTTAAGGCTGGCCCTTTAAGCTGGCCCTCTAAGGCTGGCCCTTTAAGCTGGCCCTCTAAGGCTGGCCCTTTAAGGCTTGCCCTTTAAGGCTGGCCCTTTAAGCTGGCCCCTTAAGGCTGGCCCTTTAAGCTGGCCCTCTAAGGCTGGCCCTTTAAGCTGGCCCTTTAAGCTGGCCCCTTAAGGCTGGCCCTTTAAGGCCGGCCCTTTAAGCTGGCCCTTTAAGGCTGGCCCTTTAAGCTGGCCCTTTAAGGCTGGCCCTTTAAGCTGGCCCTTTAAGGCTGGCCCTTTAAGGCTGGCCCTTTAAGCTGGCCCCTTAAGGCTGGCCCTTTAAGCAGGCCCTCTAAGGCTGGCCCTTTAAGCTGGCCCTCTAAGGCTGGCCCTTTAAGGCTTTCCCTTTAAGGCTGGCCCTTTAAGCTGGCCCTTTAAAGCTGGCCCTTTAAGGCAGGCCCTTTAAGGCAGGCCCTTTAAGCCCTCCCCCTTAAGGCTGGCCCTTTAAGTTGGCCCTTTAAGCTGGCCCTTTAAGGCTGGTCCTCTAAGGCTGGCCCTTTAAGACTGGCCCTTTAAGGCTGGCCCTTTAAGCTGGCCCTCTAAGGCTGGCCCTTTATGCTGGCCCTTTAAGCTGGCCCCTTAAGGCTGGCCCTTTAAGGCCGGCCCTTTAAGCTGGCCCTTTAAGGCTGGCCCTTTAAGCTGGCCCTTTAAGGCTGGCCCTTTAAGCTGGCCCTTTAAGGCTGGCCCTTTAAGGCTGGCCCTTTAAGCTGGCCCCTTAAGGCTGGCCCTTTAAGCAGGCCCTCTAAGGCTGGCCCTTTAAGCTGGCCCTCTAAGGCTGGCCCTTTAAGGCTTGCCCTTTAAGGCTGGCCCTTTAAGCTGGCCCCTTAAGGCTGGCCCTTTAAGCTGGCCCTTTAAGGCTGGCCCTTTAAGGCTGGCCCTTTAAGCTGGCCCTTTAAAGCTGGCCCTTTAAGGCAGGCCCTTTAAGGCTGGCCCTTTAAGCCCTCCCCCTTAAGGCTGGCCCTTTAAGCTGGCCCTTTAAGCTGGCCCTTTAAGGCTGGTCCTCTAAGGCTGGCCCTTTAAGACTGGCCCTTTAAGGCTGGCCCTTTAAGGCTGGCCCTTTAAGCTGGCCCCTTAAGGCTGGCTGTTTAAGCTGGCCCTCTAAGGCTGGCCCTTTAAGCTGGCCCTCTAAGGCTGGCCCTTTAAGGCTGGCCCTTTAAGGCTTGCCCTTTAAGGCTGGCCCTTTAAGCTGGCCCTTTAAGGCTGGCCCTTTAAGCTGGCCCTTTAAGGCTGGCCCTTTAAGGCTGGCCCTTTAAGCTGGCCCTTTAAGGCTGGCCCTTTAAGCTGGCCCCTTAAGGCTGGCCCTTTAAGCTGGCCCTCTAAGGCTGGCCCTTTAAGCTGGCCCTTTAAGGCTGGCCCTCTAAGGCTGGCCCTTTAAGACTGGCCCTTTAAGGCTGGCCCTTTAAGGCTGGCCCTTTAAGCTGGCCCCTTAAGGCTGGCCCTTTAAGCTGGCCCTCTAAGGCTGGCCCTTTAAGCTGGCCCTTTAAGGCTGGCCCTTTAAGCTGGCCCTTTAAGGCTGGCCCTTTAAGGCTGGCCCTTTAAGGCTGGCCCTTTAAGGCTGGCCCTTTAAGGCTGGCCCTTTAAGGCTGGCCCTTTAAGCTGGCCCTTTAAGGCTGGCCCTTTAAGGCTGGCCCTTTAAGGCTGGCCCTTTAAGGCTGGCCCTTTAAGCTGGCCCTTTAAGGCTGGCCCTTTGAGGCTGGCCCTTTGAGGCTGGCCCCTTAAGGCTGGCCCTTTAAGCTGGCCCTCTAAGGCTGGCCCTTTAAGCTGGCCCTCTAAGGCTGGCCCTCTAAGGCTGGCCCTTTAAGGCTTGCCCTTTAAGGCTGGCCCTTTAAGCTGGCCCTTTAAGGCTGGCCTTTTAAGCTGGCCCTTTAAGGCTGGCCCTTTAAGCTGGCCCTTTAAGGCTGGCCCTCTAAGGCTGGCCCTTTAAGGCTGGCCCTTTAAGCTGGTCCCTTAAGGCTGGCCCTTTAAGGCTGGCCCTTTAAGGCTGGCCCCTTAAGGCTGGCCCTTTAAGCTGGCCCTCTAAGGCTGGCCCTTTAAGCTGGCCCTCTAAGGCTGGCCCTTTAAGGCTTGCCCTTTAAGGCTGGCCCTTTAAGCTGGCCCCTTAAGGCTGGCC
Organism: Doryrhamphus excisus; assembly: GCF_037039965.1. NCBI lineage: Eukaryota > Metazoa > Chordata > Actinopteri > Syngnathiformes > Syngnathidae > Doryrhamphus > Doryrhamphus excisus. Next base: position 890,738 of record NC_136370.1, read on the forward strand.
CTTTAAGCTGGCCCTCTAAGGCTGGCCCTTTAAGCTGGCCCTTTAAGCTGGCCCCTTAAGGCTGGCCCTTTAAGCTGGCCCTCTAAGGCTGGCCCTTTAAGGCTGGCCCTTTAAGGCTGGCCCTTTAAGGCTGGCCCTTTAAGCTGGCCCTTTAAAGCTGGCCCTTTAAGCTGGCCCTTTAAGGCTGGCCCTTTAAGGCTGGCCCTTTAAGCTGGCCCTTTAAGGCTGGCCCTTTAAGCTGGCCCTTTAAGGCTGGCCCTTTGAGGCTGGCCCTTTAAGCTGGCCCTTTAAGGCTGGCCCTTTGAGGCTGGCCCTTTAAGCTGGCCCCTTAAGGCTGGCCCTTTAAGCTGGCCCTCTAAGGCTGGCCCTTTAAGCTGGCCCTCTAAGGCTGGCCCTTTAAGGCTTGCCCTTTAAGGCTGGCCCTTTAAGCTGGCCCCTTAAGGCTGGCCCTTTAAGCTGGCCCTCTAAGGCTGGCCCTTTAAGCTGGCCCTTTAAGCTGGCCCCTTAAGGCTGGCCCTTTAAGGCCGGCCCTTTAAGCTGGCCCTTTAAGGCTGGCCCTTTAAGCTGGCCCTTTAAGGCTGGCCCTTTAAGCTGGCCCTTTAAGGCTGGCCCTTTAAGGCCGGCCCTTTAAGCTGGCCCTTTAAGGCTGGCCCTTTAAGCTGGCCCTTTAAGGCTAGCCCTTTAAGCTGGCCCTTTAAGGCTGGCCCTTTAAGGCTGGCCCTTTAAGCTGGCCCCTTAAGGCTGGCCCTTTAACCAGGCCCTCTAAGGCTGGCCCTTTAAGCTGGCCCTCTAAGGCTGGCCCTTTAAGGCTTGCCCTTTAAGGCTGGCCCTTTAAGCTGGCCCCTTAACGCTGGCCCTTTAAGCTGGCCCTTTAAGGCTGGCCCTTTAAGGCTGGCCCTTTAAGCTGGCCCTTTAAAGCTGGCCCTTTAAGGCAGGCCCTTTAAGGCTGGCCCTTTAAGCCCTCCCCCTTAAGGCTGGCCCTTTAAGCTGGCCCTTTAAGCTGGCCCTTTAAGGCTGGTCCTCTAAGGCTGGCCCTTTAAGACTGGCCGTTTAAGGCTGGCCCTTTAAGGCTGGCCCTTTAAGCTGGCCCCTTAAGGCTGGCTGTTTAAGCTGGCCCTCTAAGGCTGGCCCTTTAAGCTGGCCCTCTAAGGCTGGCCCTTTAAGGCTGGCCCTTTAAGGCTTGCCCTTTAAGGCTGGCCCTTTAAGCTGGCCCTTTAAGGCTGGCCCTTTAAGGCTTGCCCTTTAAGGCTGGCCCTTTAAGCTGGCCCCTTAAGGCTGGCCCTTTAAGCTGGCCCTCTAAGGCTGGCCCTTTAAGCTGGCCCTTTAAGCTGGCCCCTTAAGGCTGGCCCTTTAAGGCCGGCCCTTTAAGCTGGCCCTTTAAGGCTGGCCCTTTAAGCTGGCCCTTTAAGGCTGGCCCTTTAAGCTGGCCCTTTAAGGCTGGCCCTTTAAGGCTGGCCCTTTAAGCTGGCCCCTTAAGGCTGGCCCTTTAAGCAGGCCCTCTAAGGCTGGCCCTTTAAGCTGGCCCTCTAAGGCTGGCCCTTTAAGGCTTGCCCTTTAAGGCTGGCCCTTTAAGCTGGCCCCTTAACGCTGGCCCTTTAAGCTGGCCCTTTAAGGCTGGCCCTTTAAGGCTGGCCCTTTAAGCTGGCCCTTTAAAGCTGGCCCTTTAAGGCAGGCCCTTTAAGGCTGGCCCTTTAAGCCCTCCCCCTTAAGGCTGGGCCTTTAAGCTGGCCCTTTAAGCTGGCCCTTTAAGGCTGGTCCTCTAAGGCTGGCCCTTTAAGACTGGCCCTTTAAGGCTGGCCCTTTAAGGCTGGCCCTTTAAGCTGGCCCCTTAAGGCTGGCTGTTTAAGCTGGCCCTCTAAGGCTGGCCCTTTAAGCTGGCCCTCTAAGGCTGGCCCTTTAAGGCTGGCGCTTTAAGGCTTGCCCTTTAAGGCTGGCCCTTTAAGCTGGCCCTTTAAGGCTGGCCCTTTAAGCTGGCCCTTTAAGGCTGGCCCTTTAAGGCTGGCCCTTTAAGCTGGCCCTTTAAGGCTGGCCCTTTAAGCTGGCCCCTTAAGGCTGGCCCTTTAAGCTGGCCCTCTAAGGCTGGCCCTTTAAGCTGGCCCTTTAAGGCTGGCCCTCTAAGGCTGGCCCTTTAAGACTGGCCCTTTAAGGCTGGCCCTTTAAGGCTGGCCCTTTAAGCTGGCCCCTTAAGGCTGGCCCTTTAAGCTGGCCCTCTAAGGCTGGCCCTTTAAGGCTGGCCCTTTGAGGCTGGCCCTTTAAGCTGGCCCCTTAAGGCTGGCCCTTTAAGCTGGCCCTCTAAGGCTGGCCCTTTAAGCTGGCCCTCTAAGGCTGGCCCTCTAAGGCTGGCCCTTTAAGGCTTGCCCTTTAAGGCTGGCCCTTTAAGCTGGCCCCTTAAGGCTGGCCCTTTAAGCTGGCCCTCTAAGGCTGGCCCTTTAAGCTGGCCCTTTAAGCTTGCCCTTTAAGGCTGGCCCTTTAAGGCTGGCCCTTTAAGGCTGGCCCTTTAAGGCTGGCCCTTTAAGGCTGGCCCTTTAAGGCTGGCCCTTTAAGTTGGCCCCTTAAGGCTGGCCATCTAAGGCTGGTCCTTTAAGCTGGCCCTTTAAGGCTGGCCTTTTAAGCTGGCCCTTTAAGGCTGGCCCTTTAAGCTGGCCCTTTAAGGCTGGCCCTCTAAGGCTGGCCCTTTAAGACTGGCCCTTTAAGGCTGGCCCTTTAAGCTGGTCCCTTAAGGCTGGCCCTTTAAGGCTGGCCCTTTAAGGCTGGCCCCTTAAGGCTGGCCCTTTAAGCTGGCCCTCTAAGGCTGGCCCTTTAAGCTGGCCCTCTAAGGCTGGCCCTTTAAGGCTTGCCCTTTAAGGCTGGCCCTTTAAGCTGGCCCCTTAAGGCTGGCCCTTTAAGCTGGCCCTCTAAGGCTGGCCCTTTAAGCTGGCCCTTTAAGCTGGCCCCTTAAGGCTGGCCCTTTAAGCTGGCCCTCTAAGGCTGGCCCTTTAAGGCTGGCCCTTTAAGGCTGGCCCTTTAAGGCTGGCCCTTTAAAGCTGGCCCTTTAAGCTGGCCCTTTAAGGCTGGCCCTTTAAGGCTGGCCCTTTAAGCTGGCCCTTTAAGGCTGGCCCTTTAAGCTGGCCCTTTAAGGCTGGCCCTTTGAGGCTGGCCCTTTAAGCTGGCCCTTTAAGGCTGGCCCTTTGAGGCTGGCCCTTTAAGCTGGCCCCTTAAGGCTGGCCCTTTAAGCTGGCCCTCTAAGGCTGGCCCTTTAAGCTGGCCCTCTAAGGCTGGCCCTTTAAGGCTTGCCCTTTAAGGCTGGCCCTTTAAGCTGGCCCCTTAAGGCTGGCCCTTTAAGCTGGCCCTCTAAGGCTGGCCCTTTAAGCTGGCCCTTTAAGCTGGCCCCTTAAGGCTGGCCCTTTAAGGCTGGCCCTTTAAGCTGGCCCTTTAAGGCTGGCCCTTTAAGCTGGCCCTTTAAGGCTGGCCCTTTAAGCTGGCCCTTTAAGGCTGGCCCTTTAAGGCTGGCCCTTTAAGCTGGCCCCTTAAGGCTGGCCATTTAAGGCTGGCCCTTTAAGCTGGCCCCTTAAGGCTGGCCCTTTAAGCTGGCCCTCTAAGGCTGGCCCTTTAAGCTGGCCCTCTAAGGCTGGCCCTTTAAGGCTGGCCCTTTAAGGCTGGCCCTTTAAGGCTGGCCCTTTAAGCTGGCCCTTTAAAGCTGGCCCTTTAAGCTGGCCCTTTAAGGCTGGCCCTTTAAGGCTGGCCCTTTAAGCTGGCCCTTTAAGGCTGGCCCTTTAAGCTGGCCCCTTAAGGCTGGCCCTTTAAGCTGGCCCTTTAAGGCTGGCCCTCTAAGGCTGGCCCTTTAAGGCTTGCCCTTTAAGGCTGGCCCTTTAAGCTGGCCCCTTAAGGCTGGCCCTTTAAGCTGGCCCTTTAAGGCTGGCCCTTTAAGGCTGGCCCTTTAAGCTGGCCCTTTAAAGCTGGCCCTTTAAGGCAGGCCCTTTAAGGCTGGCCCTTTAAGCCCTCCCCCTTAAGGCTGGCCCTTTAAGCTGGCCCTTTAAGCTGGCCCTTTAAGGCTGGTCCTCTAAGGCTGGCCCTTTAAGACTGGCCCTTTAAGGCTGGCCCTTTAAGGCTGGCCCTTTAAGCTGGCCCCTTAAGGCTGGCTGTTTAAGCTGGCCCTCTAAGGCTGGCCCTTTAAGGCTGGCCCTTTAAGCTGGCCCCTTAAGGCTGGCCCTTTAAGCTGGCCCCTTAAAGCTGGCCCCTTAAGGCTGGCCCTTTAAGCTGGCCCTCTAAGGCTGGCCCTTTAAGCTGGCCCCTTAAGGCTGGCCCTTTAAGCTGGCCCTGTAAAGCTGGCCCTCTAAGGCTGGCCCTTTAAGCTGGCCCCTTAAGGCTGACCCTTTAAGCTGGCCCTCTAAGGCTGGCCCTTTAAGGCTGGCCCTTTAAGCTGGCCCCTTAAGGCTGGCCCTCTAAGGCTGGCCCTTTAAGCTGGCCCTTTAAGGCTGGCCCTTTAAGCTGGCCCTTTAAGGCTGGCCCTTTAAGGCTGGCCCTTTAAGCTGGCCCTTTAAGGCTGGCCCTTTAAGCTGGCCCTTTAAGGCTGGCCCTTTAAGGCTGGCCCTTTAAGGCTGGCCCTTTAAGCTGGCCCCTTAAGGCTGGCCCTTTAAGCTGGCCCTCTAAGGCTGGCCCTTTAAGCTGGCCCTCTAAGGCTGGCCCTTTAAGGCTGGCCCTTTAAGGCTTGCCCTTTAAGGCTGGCCCTTTAAGCTGGCCCTTTAAGGCTGGCCCTTTAAGCTGGCCCTTTAAGGCTGGCCCTTTAAGGCTGGCCCTTTAAGCTGGCCCTTTAAGGCTGGCCCTTTAAGCTGGCCCCTTAAGGCTGGCCCTTTAAGCTGGCCCTCTAAGGCTGGCCCTTTAAGATGGCCCTTTAAGGCTGGCCCTCTAAGGCTGGCCCTTTAAGACTGGCCCTTTAAGGCTGGCCCTTTAAGGCTGGCCCTTTAAGCTGGCCCCTTAAGGCTGGCCCTTTAAGCTGGCCCTCTAAGGCTGGCCCTTTAAGCTGGCCCTTTAAGGCTGGCCCTTTAAGCTGGCCCTTTAAGGCTGGCCCTTTAAGGCTGGCCCTTTAGGCTGGCCCTTTAAGGCTGGCCCTTTAAGGCTTGCCCTTTAAGGCTGGCCCTTTAAGCTGGCCCTTTAAGGCTGGCCCTTTAAGGCTGGCCCTTTAAGCTGGCCCTTTAAGGCTGGCCCTTTAAGCTGGCCCTTTAAGGCTGGCCCTTTGAGGCTGGCCCTTTAAGCTGGCCCCTTAAGGCTGGCCCTTTAAGCTGTCCCTCTAAGGCTGGCCCTTTAAGCTGGCCCTCTAAGGCTGGCCCTCTAAGGCTGGCCCTTTAAGGCTTGCCCTTTAAGGCTGGCCCTTTAAGCTGGCCCCTTAAGGCTGGCCCTTTAAGCTGGCCCTCTAAGGCTGGCCCTTTAAGCTGGCCCTTTAAGCTGGCCCTTTAAGGCTGGCCCTTTAAGGCTGGCCCTTTAAGGCTGGCCCTTTAAGGCTGGCCCTTTAAGGCTGGCCCTTTAAGGCTGGCCCTTTAAGTTGGCCCCTTAAGGCTGGCCATCTAAGGCTGGCCCTTTAAGCTGGCCCTTTAAGGCTGGCCTTTTAAGCTGGCCCTTTAAGGCTGGCCCTTTAAGCTTGCCCTTTAAGGCTGGCCCTCTAAGGCTGGCCCTTTAAGACTGGCCCTTTAAGGCTGGCCCTTTAAGCTGGTCCCTTAAGGCTGGCCCTTTAAGCTGGCCCTCTAAGGCTGGCCCTTTAAGCTGGCCCTCTAAGGCTGGCCCTTTAAGGCTGGCCCTTTAAGCTGGCCCTTTAAGGCTGGCCCTTTAAGCTGGCCCTTTAAGGCTGGCCCTTTAAGGCTGGCCATTTAAGCTGGCCCTTTAAGGCTGGCCCTTTAAGCTGGCCCTTTAAGGCTGGCCCTTTAAGGCTGGCCCTTTGAGGCTGGCCCTTTAAGCTGGCCCCTTAAGGCTGGCCCTTTAAGCTGGCCCTCTAAGGCTGGCCCTTTAAGCTGGCCCTCTAATGCTGGCCCTCTAAGGCTGGCCCTTTAAGGCTTGCCCTTTAAGGCTGGACCTTTAAGCTGGCCCCTTAAGGCTGGCCCTTTAAGCTGGCCCTCTAAGGCTGGCCCTTTAAGCTGGCCCTTTAAGGCTGGCCCTTTAAGCTGGCCCTGTAAAGCTGGCCCTCTAAGGCTGGCCCTTTAAGCTGGCCCTTTAAGGCTGGCCCTTTAAGCTGGCCCTCTAAGGCTGGCCCTTTAAGGCTGGCCCTTTAAGCTGGCCCCTTAAGGCTTGCCCTCTAAGGCTGGCCCTTTAAGCTGGCCCTTTAAGGCTGGCCCTTTAAGCTGGCCCTTTAAGGCTGGCCCTTTAAGGCCGGCCCTTTAAGCTGGCCCTTTAAGGCTGGCCCTTTAAGCTGGCCCTTTAAAACTGGCCCTTTAAGCTGGCCCTTTAAGGCTGGCCCTTTAAGGCTGGCCCTTTAAGCTGGCCCCTTAAGGCTGGCCCTTTAAGCAGGCCCTCTACGGCTGGCCCTTTAAGCTGGCCCTCTAAGGCTGGCCCTTTAAGGCTTGCCCTTTAAGGCTGGCCCTTTAAGCTGGCCCCTTAAGGCTGGCCCTTTAAGCTGGCCCTCTAAGGCTGGCCCCTTAAGCTGGCCCTTTAAGGCTGGCCCTTTAAGCTGGCCCTTTAAAGCTGGCCCTCTAAGGCTGGCCCTTTAAGACTGGCCCTTTAAGGCTGGCCCTTTAAGGCTGGCCCTTTAAGCTGGCCCCTTAAGGCTTGCCCTTTAAGCTGGCCCTCTAAGGCTGGCCCTTTAAGCTGGCCATCTAAGGCTGGCCCTTTAAGGCTGGCCCTTTAAGCTGGCCCCTTAAGGCTGGCCCTCTAAGGCTGGCCCTTTAAGCTGGCCCTTTAAGGCTGGCCCTTTAAGCTGGCCCTCTAAGGCTGGCCCTTTAAGGCTGGCCCTTTAAGCTGGCCCCTTAAGGCTGGCCCTCTAAGGCTGGCCCTTTAAGCTGGCCCTTTAAGGCTGGCCCTTTAAGCTGGCCCTTTAAGGCTGGCCCTTTAAGGCGGGCCCTTTAAGCTGGCCCTTTAAGGCTGGCCCTTTAAGCTGGCCCTTTAAGGCTGGCCCTCTAAGGCTGGCCCTTTAAGACTGGCCCTTTAAAGCTGGCCCTTTAAGGCTGGCCCTCTAAGGCTGGCCCTTTAAGGCTGGCCCTTTAAGGCTGGCCCTTTAAGGCTGGCCCTCTAAGGCTGGCCCTTTAAGGCTGGCCCTTTAAGGCTGGCCCTTTAAGCTGGCCCCTTAAGGCTGGCCATCTAAGGCTGGCCCTTTAAGCTGGCCCTTTAAGGCTGGCCCTTTAAGCTGGCCCTTTAAGGCTGGCCCTTTAAGCTGGCCCTTTAAGGCTGGCCCTCTAAGGCTGGCCCTTTAAGACTGGCCTTTTAAGGCTGGCCCTTTAAGGCTGGCCCTTTAAGCTGGCCCCTTAAGGCTGGCCCTTTAAGCTGGCCCTCTAAGGCTGGCCCTTTAAGCTGGCCCTTTAAGGCTGGCCTTTTAAGCTGGCCCTTTAAGGCTGGCCCTTTAAGCTTGCCCTTTAAGGCTGGCCCTCTAAGGCTGGCCCTTTAAGACTGGCCCTTTAAGGCTGGCCCTTTAAGCTGGTCCCTTAAGGCTGGCCCTTTAAGCTGGCCCTCTAAGGCTGGCCCTTTAAGCTGGCCCTCTAAGGCTGGCCCTTTAAGGCTGGCCCTTTAAGCTGGCCCTTTAAGGCTGGCCCTTTAAGCTGGCCCTTTAAGGCTGGCCCTTTAAGGCTGGCCATTTAAGCTGGCCCTTTAAGGCTGGCCCTTTAAGCTGGCCCTTTAAGGCTGGCCCTTTAAGGCTGGCCCTTTGAGGCTGGCCCTTTAAGCTGGCCCCTTAAGGCTGGCCCTTTAAGCTGGCCCTCTAAGGCTGGCCCTTTAAGCTGGCCCTCTAATGCTGGCCCTCTAAGGCTGGCCCTTTAAGGCTTGCCCTTTAAGGCTGGACCTTTAAGCTGGCCCCTTAAGGCTGGCCCTTTAAGCTGGCCCTCTAAGGCTGGCCCTTTAAGCTGGCCCTTTAAGGCTGGCCCTTTAAGCTGGCCCTGTAAAGCTGGCCCTCTAAGGCTGGCCCTTTAAGCTGGCCCTTTAAGGCTGGCCCTTTAAGCTGGCCCTCTAAGGCTGGCCCTTTAAGGCTGGCCCTTTAAGCTGGCCCCTTAAGGCTTGCCCTCTAAGGCTGGCCCTTTAAGCTGGCCCTTTAAGGCTGGCCCTTTAAGCTGGCCCTTTAAGGCTGGCCCTTTAAGGCCGGCCCTTTAAGCTGGCCCTTTAAGGCTGGCCCTTTAAGCTGGCCCTCTAAGGCTGGCCCTTTAAGGCTGGCCCTTTAAGCTGGCCCTTTAAGGCTGGCCCTTTAAGGCTGGCCCTTTAAGCTGGCCCCTTAAGGCTGGCCCTTTAAGCAGGCCCTCTACGGCTGGCCCTTTAAGCTGGCCCTCTAAGGCTGGCCCTTTAAGGCTTGCCCTTTAAGGCTGGCCCTTTAAGCTGGCCCCTTAAGGCTGGCCCTTTAAGCTGGCCCTCTAAGGCTGGCCCTTTAAGCTGGCCCTTTAAGGCTGGCCCTTTAAGCTGGCCCTTTAAAGCTGGCCCTCTAAGGCTGGCCCTTTAAGACTGGCCCTTTAAGGCTGGCCCTTTAAGGCTGGCCCTTTAAGCTGGCCCCTTAAGGCTTGCCCTTTAAGCTGGCCCTCTAAGGCTGGCCCTTTAAGCTGGCCATCTAAGGCTGGCCCTTTAAGGCTGGCCCTTTAAGCTGGCCCCTTAAGGCTGGCCCTCTAAGGCTGGCCCTTTAAGCTGGCCCTTTAAGGCTGGCCCTTTAAGCTGGCCCTCTAAGGCTGGCCCTTTAAGGCTGGCCCTTTAAGCTGGCCCCTTAAGGCTGGCCCTCTAAGGCTGGCCCTTTAAGCTGGCCCTTTAAGGCTGGCCCTTTAAGCTGGCCCTTTAAGGCTGGCCCTTTAAGGCGGGCCCTTTAAGCTGGCCCTTTAAGGCTGGCCCTTTAAGCTGGCCCTTTAAGGCTGGCCCTCTAAGGCTGGCCCTTTAAGACTGGCCCTTTAAAGCTGGCCCTTTAAGGCTGGCCCTCTAAGGCTGGCCCTTTAAGGCTGGCCCTTTAAGGCTGGCCCTTTAAGGCTGGCCCTCTAAGGCTGGCCCTTTAAGGCTGGCCCTTTAAGGCTGGCCCTTTAAGCTGGCCCCTTAAGGCTGGCCATCTAAGGCTGGCCCTTTAAGCTGGCCCTTTAAGGCTGGCCCTTTAAGCTGGCCCTTTAAGGCTGGCCCTTTAAGCTGGCCCTTTAAGGCTGGCCCTCTAAGGCTGGCCCTTTAAGACTGGCCTTTTAAGGCTGGCCCTTTAAGGCTGGCCCTTTAAGCTGGCCCCTTAAGGCTGGCCCTTTAAGCTGGCCCTCTAAGGCTGGCCCTTTAAGCTGGCCCTCTAAGGCTGGCCCTTTAAGGCTGGCCCTTTAAGGCTTGCCCTTTAAGGCTGGCCCTTTAAGCTGGCCCTTTAAGGCTGGCCATTTAAGCTGGCCCTTTAAGGCTGGCCCTTTAAGGCTTGTCCTTTAAGGCTGGCCCTTTAAGCTGGCCCTTTAAGGCTGGCCATTTAAGCTGGCCCTCTAAGGCTGGCCCTTTAAGGCTGGCCCTTTAAGCTGGCCCCTTAAGGCTGGCCCTCTAAGGCTGGCCCTTTAAGCTGGCCCTTTAAGGCTGGCCCTTTAAGCTGGCCCTTTAAGGCTGGCCCTTTAAGGCCGGCCCTTTAAGCTGGCCCTTTAAGGCTGGCCCTTTAAGCTGGCCCTTTAAGGCTGGCCCTCTAAGGCTGGCCCTTTAACACTGGCCCTTTAAAGCTGGTCCTTTAAGGCTGGCCCTCTAAGGCTGGCCCTTTAAGGCTGGCCCTTTAAGGCTGGCCCTTTAAGGCTGGCCCTCTAAGGCTGGCCCTTTAAGACTGGCCCTTTAAGGCTGGCCCTTTAAGGCTGGCCCTTTAAGCTGGCCCCTTAAGGCTGGCCCTTTAAGCTGGCCCTCTAAGGCTGGCCCTTTAAGCTGGCCCTCTAAGGCTGGCCCTTTAAGGCTGGCCCTTTAAGGCTTGCCCTTTAAGGCTGGCCCTTTAAGCTGGCCCTTTAAAGCTGGCCCTTTAAGCTGGCCCTTTAAGGCTGGCCCTTTAAGGCTGGCCCTTTAAGCTGGCCCTTTAAGGCTGGCCCTTTAAGCTGGCCCTTTAAGGCTGGCCCTTTGAGGCTGGCCCTTTAAGCTAGCCCCTTAAGGCTGGCCCTTTAAGCTGGCCCTCTAAGGCTGGCCCTTTAAGCTGGCCCTCTAAGGCTGGCCCTTTAAGGCTTGCCCTTTAAGGCTGGCCCTTTAAGCTGGCCCCTTAAGGCTGGCCCTTTAAGCAGGCCCTCTAAGGCTGGCCCTTTAAGCTGGCCCTCTAAGGCTGGCCCTTTAAGGCTTGCCCTTTAAGGCTGGCCCTTTAAGCTGGCCCCTTAAGGCTGGCCCTTTAAGCTGGCCCTTTAAGGCTGGCCCTTTAAGGCTGGCCCTTTAAGCTGGCCCTTTAAAGCTGGCCCTTTAAGGCAGGCCCTTTAAGGCTGGCCCTTTAAGCCCTCCCCCTTAAGGCTGGCCCTTTAAGCTGGCCCTCTAAGGCTGGCCCTTTAAGCTGGCCCTCTAAGGCTGGCCCTTTAAGGCTTGCCCTTTAAGGCTGGCCCTTTAAGCTGGCCCCTTAAGGCTGGCCCTTTAAGCTGGCCCTTTAAGGCTGGCCCTTTAAGGCTGGCCCTTTAAGGCTGGCCCTTTAAGGCTGGCCCTTTAAGCTGGCCCCTTAAGGCTGGCCATCTAAGGCTGGCCCTTTAAGCTGGCCCTTTAAGGCTGGCCCTTTAAGCTGGCCCTTTAAGGCTGGCCCTTTAAGCTGGCCCTTTAAGGCTGGTCCTCTAAGGCTGGCCCTTTAAGACTGGCCCTTTAAGGCTGGCCCTTTAAGGCTGGCCCTTTAAGGCTGGCCCTTTAAGGCTGGCCCTTTAAGCTGGCCCCTTAAGGCTGGCTGTTTAAGCTGGCCCTCTAAGGCTGGCCCTTTAAGCTGGCCCTCTAAGGCTGGCCCTTTAAGGCTGGCCCTTTAAGGCTTGCCCTTTAAGGCTGGCCCTTTAAGCTGGCCCTTTAAGGCTGGCCCTTTAAGCTGGCCCTTTAAGGCTGGCCCTTTAAGGCTGGCCCTTTAAGCTGGCCCTTTAAGGCTGGCCCTTTAAGCTGGCCCCTTAAGGCTGGCCCTTTAAGCTGGCCCTCTAAGGCTGGCCCTTTAAGCTGGCCCTTTAAGGCTGGCCCTCTAAGGCTGGCCCTTTAAGACTGGCCCTTTAAGGCTGGCCCTTTAAGGCTGGCCCTTTAAGCTGGCCCCTTAAGGCTGGCCCTTTAAGCTGGCCCTCTAAGGCTGGCCCTTTAAGCTGGCCCTCTAAGGCTGGCCCTTTAAGGCTGGCCCTTTAAGGCTTGCCCTTTAAGGCTGGCCCTTTAAGCTGGCCCTTTAAGGCTGGCCCTTTAAGCTGGCCCTTTAAGGCTGGCCCTTTAAGGCTGGCCCTTTAAGCTGGCCCTTTAAGGCTGGCCCTTTAAGCTGGCCCTTTAAGCTGGCCCCTTAAGGCTGGCCCTTTAAGCTGGCCCTCTAAGGCTGGCCCTTTAAGCTGGCCCCATAAGGCTGGCCCTTTAAGCTGGCCCTCTAAGGCTGGCCCTTTAAGCTGGCCCTCTAAGGCTGGCCCTTTAAGGCTGGCCCTTTAAGGCTTGCCCTTTAAGGCAGGCCCTCTATGGCTGGCCCTTTAAGGCTTGCCCTTTAAGGCTGGCCCTTTAAGCTGGCCCCTTAAGGCTGGCCCTTTAAGCTGGCCCTCTAAGGCTGGCCCTTTAAGCTGGCCCTTTAAGGCTGGCCCTTTAAGCTGGCCCTGTAAAGCTGGCCCTCTAAGGCTGGCCTTTTAAGCTGGCCCTTTAAGGCTGGCCCTTTAAGCTGGCCCTCTAAGGCTGGCCCTTTAAGGCTGGCCCATTAAGGCTGGCCCTTTAAGCTGGCCCCTTAGGGCTGGCCCTCTAAGGCTGGCCCTTTAAGCTGGCCCTTTAAGGCTGGCCCTGTAAGCTGGCCCTTTAAGGCTGGCCCTTTAAGGCTGGCCCTTTAAGCTGGCCCTTTAAGGCTGGCCCTTTAAGGCTGGCCCTTTAAGGCTGGCCCTTTAAGCTGGCCCTTTAAAGCTGGCCCTTTAAGGCTGGCCCTTTAAGGCTGGCCCTTTAAGCTGGCCCCTTAAGGCTGGCCATCTAAGGCTGGCCCTTTAAGCTGGCCCTTTAAGGCTGGCCCTTTAAGCTGGCCCTTTAAGCTGGCCCTTTAAGGCTGGCCCTCTAAGGCTGGCCCTTTAAGACTGTCCCTTTAAGGCTGGCCCTTTAAGGCTGGCCCTTTAAGCTGGCCCCTTAAGGCTGGCCCTTTAAGCTGGCCCTCTAAGGCTGGCCCTTTAAGCTGGCCCTCTAAGGCTGGCCCTTTAAGCTGGCCATCTAAGGCTGGCCCTTTAAGGCTGGCCCTTTAAGGCTGGCCCTTTAAGGCTGGCCCTTTAAGCTGGCCCCTTAAGGCTGGCCCTCTAAGGCTGGCCCTTTAAGCTGGCCCTTTAAGGCTGGCCCTTTAAGCTGGCCCTTTAAGGCTGGCCCTTTAAGGCCGGCCCTTTAAACTGGCCCTTTAAGGCTGGCCCGTTAAGGCTGGCCCTTTAAGCGTGCCCTTTAAGGCTGGCCCTTTAAGCTGGCCCTTTAAGGCTGGCCCTTTAAGGCTGGCCCTTTAAGGCTGGCCCTTTAAAGCTGGCCCTTTAAGCTGGCCCTCTAAGGCTGGCCCTTTAAGGCTGGCCCTTTAAGCTGGCCCTTTAAGGCTGGCCCTTTAAGGCTGGCCCTTTAAAGCTGGCCCTTTAAGGCTGGCCCTTTAAGGCTGGCCCTTTAAGGCTGGCCCTTTAAGCTGGCCCCTTAAGGCTGGCCCTTTAAGCTGGCCCCTTAAGGCTGGCCATCTAAGGCTGGCCCTTTAAGCTGGCCCTTTAAGGCTGGCCCTTTAAGCTGGCCCTTTAAGGCTGGCCCTTTAAGCTGGCCCTTTAAGGCTGGCCCTTTAAGCTGGCCCTTTAAGGCTGGCCCTTTAAGCTGGCCCTTTAAGCTGGCCCCTTAAGGCTGGCCCTTTAAGCTGGCCCTCTAAGGCTGGCCCTTTAAGCTGGCCCTCTAAGGCTGGCCCTTTAAGCTGGCCCTCTAAGGCTGGCCCTTTAAGGCTTGCCCTTTAAGGCAGGCCCTCTATGGCTGGCCCTTTAAGGCTTGCCCTTTAAGGCTGGCCCTTTAAGCTGGCCCCTTAAGGCTGGCCCTTTAAGCTGGCCCTCTAAGGCTGGCCCTTTAAGCTGGCCCTTTAAGGCTGGCCCTTTAAGCTGGCCCTGTAAAGCTGGCCCTCTAAGGCTGGCCTTTTAAGCTGGCCCTTTAAGGCTGGCCCTTTAAGCTGGCCCTCTAAGGCTGGCCCTTTAAGGCTGGCCCATTAAGGCTGGCCCTTTAAGCTGGCCCCTTAGGGCTGGCCCTCTAAGGCTGGCCCTTTAAGCTGGCCCTTTAAGGCTGGCCCTGTAAGCTGGCCCTTTAAGGCTGGCCCTTTAAGGCTGGCCCTTTAAGCTGGCCCTTTAAGGCTGGCCCTTTAAGGCTGGCCCTTTAAGGCTGGCCCTTTAAGCTGGCCCTTTAAAGCTGGCCCTTTAAGGCTGGCCCTTTAAGGCTGGCCCTTTAAGCTGGCCCCTTAAGGCTGGCCATCTAAGGCTGGCCCTTTAAGCTGGCCCTTTAAGGCTGGCCCTTTAAGCTGGCCCTTTAAGGCTGGCCCTCTAAGGCTGGCCCTTTAAGACTGGCCCTTTAAGGCTGGCCCTTTAAGGCTGGCCCTTTAAGCTGGCCCCTTAAGGCTGGCCCTTTAAGCTGGCCCTCTAAGGCTGGCCCTTTAAGCTGGCCCTCTAAGGCTGGCCCTTTAAGCTGGCCATCTAAGGCTGGCCCTTTAAGGCTGGCCCTTTAAGGCTGGCCCTTTAAGGCTGGCCCTTTAAGCTGGCCCCTTAAGGCTGGCCCTCTAAGGCTGGCCCTTTAAGCTGGCCCTTTAAGGCTGGCCCTTTAAGCTGGCCCTTTAAGGCTGGCCCTTTAAGGCCGGCCCTTTAAACTGGCCCTTTAAGGCTGGCCCTTTAAGGCTGGCCCTTTAAGCGTGCCCTTTAAGGCTGGCCCTTTAAGCTGGCCCTTTAAGGCTGGCCCTTTAAGGCTGGCCCTTTAAGGCTGGCCCTTTAAAGCTGGCCCTTTAAGCTGGCCCTCTAAGGCTGGCCCTTTAAGGCTGGCCCTTTAAGCTGGCCCTTTAAGGCTGGCCCTTTAAGGCTGGCCCTTTAAAGCTGGCCCTTTAAGGCTGGCCCTTTAAGGCTGGCCCTTTAAGGCTGGCCCTTTAAGCTGGCCCCTTAAGGCTGGCCCTTTAAGCTGGCCCTCTAAGGCTGGCCCTTTAAGCTGGCCCTCTAAGGCTGGCCCTTTAAGGCTTGCCCTTTAAGGCTGGCCCTTTAAGCTGGCCCCTTAAGGCTGGCCCTTTAAGCTGGCCCTTTAAGGCTGGCCCTTTAAGGCTGGCCCTTTAAGGCTGGCCCTTTAAGGCTGGCCCTTTAAGGCTGGCCCTTTAAGCTGGCCCCTTAAGGCTGGCCATCTAAGGCTGGCCCTTTAAGCTGGCCCTTTAAGGCTGGCCCTTTAAGCTGGCCCTTTAAGGCTGGCCCTTTAAGCTGGCCCTTTAAGGCTGGCCCTCTAAGGCTGGCCCTTTAAGACTGGCCCTTTAAGGCTGGCCCTTTAAGGCTGGCCCTTTAAGCTGGCCCCTTAAGGCTGGCCCTTTAAGCTGGCCCTCTAAGGCTGGCCCTTTAAGCTGGCCCTCTAAGGCTGGCCCTTTAAGGCTGGCCCTTTAAGGCTTGCCCTTTAAGGCTGGCCCTTTAAGCTGGCCCTTTAAGGCTGGCCCTTTAAGCTGGCCCTTTAAGGCTGGCCCTTTAAGGCTGGCCCTTTAAGCTGGCCCTTTAAGGCTGGCCCTTTAAGCTGGCCCTTTAAGCTGGCCCCTTAAGGCTGGCCCTTTAAGCTGGCCCTCTAAGGCTGGCCCTTTAAGCTGGCCCCTTAAGGCTGGCCCTTTAAGCTGGCCCTCTAAGGCTGGCCCTTTAAGCTGGCCCTCTAAGGCTGGCCCTTTAAGGCTGGCCCTTTAAGGCTTGCCCTTTAAGGCAGGCCCTCTATGGCTGGCCCTTTAAGGCTTGCCCTTTAAGGCTGGCCCTTTAAGCTGGCCCCTTAAGGCTGGCCCTTTAAGCTGGCCCTCTAAGGCTGGCCCTTTAAGCTGGCCCTTTAAGGCTGGCCCTTTAAGCTGGCCCTGTAAAGCTGGCCCTCTAAGGCTGGCCTTTTAAGCTGGCCCTTTAAGGCTGGCCCTTTAAGCTGGCCCTCTAAGGCTGGCCCTTTAAGGCTGGCCCATTAAGGCTGGCCCTTTAAGCTGGCCCCTTTGGGCTGGCCCTCTAAGGCTGGCCCTTTAAGCTGGCCCTTTAAGGCTGGCCCTGTAAGCTGGCCCTTTAAGGCTGGCCCTTTAAGGCTGGCCCTTTAAGGCTGGCCCTTTAAGCTGGCCCTTTAAAGCTGGCCCTTTAAGGCTGGCCCTTTAAGGCTGGCCCTTTAAGCTGGCCCCTTAAGGCTGGCCATCTAAGGCTGGCCCTTTAAGCTGGCCCTTTAAGGCTGGCCCTTTAAGCTGGCCCTTTAAGGCTGGTCCTCTAAGGCTGGCCCTTTAAGACTGGCCCTTTAAGGCTGGCCCTTTAAGGCTGGCCCTTTAAGCTGGCCCCTTAAGGCTGGCCCTTTAAGCTGGCCCTCTAAGGCTGGCCCTTTAAGCTGGCCCTCTAAGGCTGGCCCTTTAAGCTGGCCATCTAAGGCTGGCCCTTTAAGGCTGGCCCTTTAAGGCTGGCCCTTTAAGGCTGGCCCTTTAAGCTGGCCCCTTAAGGCTGGCCCTCTAAGGCTGGCCCTTTAAGCTGGCCCTTTAATGCTGGCCCTTTAAGCTGGCCCTTTAAGGCTGGCCCTTTAAGGCCGGCCCTTTAAACTGGCCCTTTAAGGCTGGCCCTTTAAGGCTGGCCCTTTAAGCGTGCCCTTTAAGGCTGGCCCTTTAAGCTGGCCCTTTAAGGCTGGCCCTTTAAGGCTGGCCCTTTAAGGCTGGCCCTTTAAGCTGGCCCTTTAAGGCTGGCCCTCTAAGGCTGGCCCTTTAAGACTGGCCCTTTAAGGCTGGCCCTTTAAGGCTGGCCCTTTAAGCTGGCCCCTTAAGGCTGGCCCTTTAAGCTGGCCCTCTAAGGCTGGCCCTTTAAGGCTGGCCCTTCGAGGCTGGCCCTTTAAGCTGGCCCTTTAAGGCTGGCCCTTTAAGGCTGGCCCTTTAAGCTGGCCCTTTAAGGCTGGCCCTTTAAGCTGGCCCTTTAAGGCTGGCCCCTTTAAGGCTGGCCCTTCGAGGCTGGCCCTTTAAGCTGGCCCTCTAAGGCTGGCCCTTTAAGCTGGCCCTCTAAGGCTGGCCCTCTAAGGCTGGCCCTTTAAGGCTTGCCCTTTAAGGCTGGCCCTTTAAGCTGGCCCCTTAAGGCTGGCCCTTTAAGCTGGCCCTCTAAGGCTGGCCCTTTAAGCTGGCCCTTTAAGGCTGGCCCTTTAAGCTGGCCCTGTAAAGCTGGCCCTTTAAGGCTGGCCCTTTAAGCTGGCCCTTTAAGGCTGGCCCTTTAAGGCGGGCCCTTTAAGCTGGCCCTTTAAGGCTGGCCCTTTAAGCTGGCCCTTTAAGGCTGGCCCTCTAAGGCTGGCCCTTTAAGACTGGCCCTTTAAAGCTGGCCCTTTAAGGCTGGCCCTCTAAGGCTGGCCCTTTAAGGCTGGCCCTTTAAGGCTGGCCCTTTAAGGCTGGCCCTCTAAGGCTGGCCCTTTAAGGCTGGCCCTTTAAGGCTGGCCCTTTAAGCTGGCCCCTTAAGGCTGGCCATCTAAGGCTGGCCCTTTAAGCTGGCCCTTTAAGGCTGGCCCTTTAAGCTGGCCCTTTAAGGCTGGCCCTTTAAGCTGGCCCTTTAAGGCTGGCCCTCTAAGGCTGGCCCTTTAAGACTGGCCTTTTAAGGCTGGCCCTTTAAGGCTGGCCCTTTAAGCTGGCCCCTTAAGGCTGGCCCTTTAAGCTGGCCCTCTAAGGCTGGCCCTTTAAGCTGGCCCTCTAAGGCTGGCCCTTTAAGGCTGGCCCTTTAAGGCTTGCCCTTTAAGGCTGGCCCTTTAAGCTGGCCCTTTAAGGCTGGCCATTTAAGCTGGCCCTTTAAGGCTGGCCCTTTAAGGCTTGCCCTTTAAGGCTGGCCCTTTAAGCTGGCCCTTTAAGGCTGGCCATTTAAGCTGGCCCTCTAAGGCTGGCCCTCTAAGGCTGGCCCTTTAAGGCTGGCCCTTTAAGCTGGCCCCTTAAGGCTGGCCCTCTAAGGCTGGCCCTTTAAGCTGGCCCTTTAAGGCTGGCCCTTTAAGCTGGCCCTTTAAGGCTGGCCCTTTAAGGCCGGCCCTTTAAGCTGGCCCTTTAAGGCTGGCCCTTTAAGCTGGCCCTTTAAGGCTGGCCCTCTAAGGCTGGCCCTTTAACACTGGCCCTTTAAAGCTGGCCCTTTAAGGCTGGCCCTCTAAGGCTGGCCCTTTAAGGCTGGCCCTTTAAGGCTGGCCCTTTAAGGCTGGCCCTCTAAGGCTGGCCCTTTAAGACTGGCCCTTTAAGGCTGGCCCTTTAAGGCTGGCCCTTTAAGCTGGCCCCTTAAGGCTGGCCCTTTAAGCTGGCCCTCTAAGGCTGGCCCTTTAAGCTGGCCCTCTAAGGCTGGCCCTTTAAGGCTGGCCCTTTAAGGCTTGCCCTTTAAGGCTGGCCCTTTAAGCTGGCCCTTTAAAGCTGGCCCTTTAAGCTGGCCCTTTAAGGCTGGCCCTTTAAGGCTGGCCCTTTAAGCTGGCCCTTTAAGGCTGGCCCTTTAAGCTGGCCCTTTAAGGCTGGCCCTTTGAGGCTGGCCCTTTAAGCTGGCCCCTTAAGGCTGGCCCTTTAAGCTGGCCCTCTAAGGCTGGCCCTTTAAGCTGGCCCTCTAAGGCTGGCCCTTTAAGGCTTGCCCTTTAAGGCTGGCCCTTTAAGCTGGCCCCTTAAGGCTGGCCCTTTAAGCTGGCCCTCTAAGGCTGGCCCTTTAAGCTGGCCCTTTAAGCTGGCCCCTTAAGGCTGGCCCTTTAAGGCCGGCCCTTTAAGCTGGCCCTTTAAGGCTGGCCCTTTAAGCTGGCCCTTTAAGGCTGGCCCTTTAAGCTGGCCCTTTAAGGCTGGCCCTTTAAGGCTGGCCCTTTAAGCTGGCCCCTTAAGGCTGGCCCTTTAAGCAGGCCCTCTAAGGCTGGCCCTTTAAGCTGGCCCTCTAAGGCTGGCCCTTTAAGGCTTGCCCTTTAAGGCTGGCCCTTTAAGCTGGCCCCTTAAGGCTGGCCCTTTAAGCTGGCCCTTTAAGGCTGGCCCTTTAAGGCTGGCCCTTTAAGCTGGCCCTTTAAAGCTGGCCCTTTAAGGCAGGCCCTTTAAGGCTGGCCCTTTAAGCCCTCCCCCTTAAGGCTGGCCCTTTAAGCTGGCCCTCTAAGGCTGGCCCTTTAAGCTGGCCCTCTAAGGCTGGCCCTTTAAGGCTTGCCCTTTAAGGCTGGCCCTTTAAGCTGGCCCTTTAAGCTGGCCCTTTAAGGCTGGCCCTTTAAGGCTGGCCCTTTAAGGCTGGCCCTATAAGCTGGCCCTTTAAGGCTGGCCCTTTAAGGCCGGCCCTTTAAGCTGGCCCTTTAAGGCTGGCCCTTTAAGCTGGCCCTTTAAGGCTGGCCCTTTAAGGCTGGCCCTTTAAGCTGGCCCCTTAAGGCTGGCCCTTTAAGCAGGCCCTCTAAGGCTGGCCCTTTAAGCTGGCCCTCTAAGGCTGGCCCTTTAAGGCTTGCCCTTTAAGGCTGGCCCTTTAAGCTGGCCCCTTAAGGCTGGCCCTTTAAGCTGGCCCTTTAAGGCTGGCCCTTTAAGGCTGGCCCTTTAAGCTGGCCCTTTAAAGCTGGCCCTTTAAGGCTGGCCCTTTAATGCTGGCCCTTTAAGCTGGCCCCTTAAGGCTGGCCCTTTAAGCTGGCCCTCTAAGGCTGGCCCTTTAAGCTGGCCCTCTAAGGCTGGCCCTTTAAGGCTGGCCCTTTAAGGCTGGCCCTTTAAGCTGGCCCTCTAAGGCTGGCCCTTTAAGCTGGCCCTTTAAGGCTGGCCCTTTAAGGCTGGCCCTTTAAGGCTGGCCCTTTAAGGCTGGCCCTTTAAGGCTGGCCCTTTAAGCTGGCCCCTTAAGGCTGGCCATCTAAGGCTGGCCCTTTAAGCTGGCCCCTTAAGGCTGGCCCTTTAAGCTGGCCCTCTAAGGCTGGCCCTTTAAGCTGGCCCTCTAAGGCTGGCCCTTTAAGGCTTGCCCTTTAAGGCTGGCCCTTTAAGCTGGCCCTTTAAGGCTGGCCCTTTAAGCTGGCCCCTTAAGGCTGGCCCTTTAAGCTGGCCCTCTAAGGCAGGCCCTTTAAGCTGGCCCTTTAAGGCTGGCCCTTTAAGGCTGGCCCTTTAATCTGGCCCTTTAAGGCTGGCCCTTTAAGCTGGCCCTTTAAGGCTGGCCCTTTAAGGCTGGCCCTTTAAGGCTTGCCCTTTAAGGCTTGCCCTTTAAGCTGGCCCCTTAAGGCTGGCCCTTTAAGCTGGCCCTTTAAGGCTGGCCCTTTAAGGCTGGCCCTTTAAGGCTGGCCCTTTAAGGCTGGCCCTCTAAGGCTGGCCCTTTAAGCTGGCCCCTTAAGGATGGCCATCTAAGGCTGGCCCTTTAAGCTGGCCCTTTAAGGCTGGCCCTTTAAGCTGGCCCTTTAAGGCTGGCCCTTTAAGCTGGCCCTTTAAGGCTGGCCCTCTAAGGCTGGCCCTTTAAGACTGGCCTTTTAAGGCTGGCCCTTTAAGGTTGGCCCTTTAAGCTGGCCCCTTAAGGCTGGCCCTTTAAGCTGGCCCTCTAAGGCTGGCCCTTTAAGCTGGCCCTCTAAGGCTGGCCCTTTAAGGCTGGCCCTTTAAGGCTTGCCCTTTAAGGCAGGCCCTCTAAGGCTGGCCCTTTAAGGCTTGCCCTTTAAGGCTGGCCCTTTAAGCTGGCCCCTTAAGGCTGGCCCTTTAAGCTGGCCCTCTAAGGCTGGCCCTTTAAGCTGGCCCTTTAAGGCTGGCCCTTTAAGCTGGCCCTGTAAAGCTGGCCCTCTAAGGCTGGCCTTTTAAGCTGGCCCTTTAAGGCTGGCCCTTTAAGCTGGCCCTCTAAGGCTGGCCCTTTAAGGCTGGCCCTTTAAGGCTGGCCCTTTAAGCTGGCCCCTTAGGGCTGGCCCTCTAAGGCTGGCCCTTTAAGCTTTCCCTTTAAGGCTGGCCCTGTAAGCTGGCCATTTAAGGCTGGCCCTTTAAGGCTGGCCCTTTAAGCTGGCCCTTTAAGGCTGGCCCTTTAAGGCTGGCCCTTTAAGGCTGGCCCTTTAAGCTGGCCCTTTAAGGCTGGCCCTTTAAGCTGGCCCTGTAAAGCTGGCCCTCTAAGGCTGGCCTTTTAAGCTGGCCCTTTAAGGCTGGCCCTTTAAGCTGGCCCTCTAAGGCTGGCCCTTTAAGGCTGGCCCTTTAAGGCTGGCCCTTTAAGCTGGCCCCTTAGGGCTGGCCCTCTAAGGCTGGCCCTTTAAGCTGGCCCTTTAAGGCTGGCCCTGTAAGCTGGCCCTTTAAGGCTGGCCCTTTAAGGCTGGCCCTTTAAGCTGGCCCTTTAAGGCTGGCCCTTTAAGGCTGGCCCTTTAAGGCTGGCCCTTTAAGCTGGCCCTTTAAGGCTGGCCCTTTAAGCTGGCCCTTTAAAGCTGGCCCTTTAAGGCTGGCCCTTTAAGGCTGGCCCTTTAAGCTGGCCCCTTAAGGCTGGCCATCTAAGGCTGGCCCTTTAAGCTGGCCCTTTAAGGCTGGCCCTTTAAGGCTGGCCCTTTAAGACTGGCCTTTTAAGGCTGGCCCTTTAAGGCTGGCCCTTTAAGCTGGAACTCTAAGGCTGGCCCTTTAAGCTGGCCCTTTAAGGCTGGCCCTTTAAGCTGGCCCTGTAAAGCTGGCCCTCTAAGGCTGGCCTTTTAAGCTGGCCCTTTAAGGCTGGCCCTTTAAGCTGGCCCTCTAAGGCTGGCCCTTTAAGGCTGGCCCTTTAAGGCTGGCCCTTTAAGCTGGCCCCTTAGGGCTGGCCCTCTAAGGCTGGCCCTTTAAGCTGGCCCTTTAAGGCTGGCCCTTTAAGCTGGCCCTTTAAGGCTGGCCCTTTAAGCTGGCCCTTTAAGGCTGGTCCTCTAAGGCTGGCCCTTTAAGACTGGCCCTTTAAGGCTGGCCCTTTAAGGCTGGCCCTTTAAGCTGGCCCCTTAAAGCTGGCCCTTTAAGCTGGCCCTCTAAGGCTGGCCCTTTAAGCTGGCCCTCTAAAGCTGGCCCTTTAAGGCTGGCCCTTTAAGCTGGCCCCTTAAGGCTGGCCCTTTAAGCTGGCCCTCTAAGGCTGGCCCTTTAAGCTGGCCCTCTAAGGCTGGCCCTTTAAGCTGGCCCTCTAAGGCTGGCCCTTTAAGGCTGGCCCTTTAAGGCTTGCCCTTTAAGGCTGGCCCTGTAAGCTGGCCCTTTAAGGCTGGCCCTTTAAGCTGGCCCTTTAAGGCTGGCCATCTAAGGCTGGCCCTTTAAGGCTGGCCCTTTAAGGCTGGCCCTTTAAGGCTGGCCCTCTAAGGCTGGCCCTTTAAGGCTGGCCCTTTAAGCTGGCCCCTTAAGGCTGGCCATCTAAGGCTGGCCCTTTAAGCTGGCCCTTTAAGGCTGGCCCTTTAAGCTGGCCCTTTAAGGCTGGCCCTTTAAGCTGGCCCTTTAAGGCTGGCCCTCTAAGGCTGGCCCTTTAAGACTGGCCTTTTAAGGCTGGCCCTTTAAGGCTGGCCCTTTAAGCTGGCCCCTTAAGGCTGGCCCTTTAAGCTGGCCCTCTAAGGCTGGCCCTTTAAGCTGGCCCTCTAAGGCTGGCCCTTTAAGGCTGGCCCTTTAAGGCTTGCCCTTTAAGGCAGGCCCTCTAAGGCTGGCCCTTTAAGGCTTGCCCTTTAAGGCTGGCCCTTTAAGCTGGCCCCTTAAGGCTGGCCCTTTAAGCTGGCCCTCTAAGGCTGGCCCTTTAAGCTGGCCCTTTAAGGCTGGCCCTTTAAGCTGGCCCTTTAAAGCTGGCCCTCTAAGGCTGGCCTTTTAAGCTGGCCCTTTAAGGTTGGCCCTTTAAGCTGGCCCTCTAAGGCTGGCCCTTTAAGGCTGGCCCTTTAAGGCTGGCCCTTTAAGCTGGCCCCTTAGGGCTGGCCCTCTAAGGCTGGCCCTTTAAGCTGGCCCTTTAAGGCTGGCCCTGTAAGCTGGCCCTTTAAGGCTGGCCCTTTAAGGCTGGCCCTTTAAGCTGGCCCTTTAAGGCTGGCCCTCTAAGGCTGGCCCTTTAAGGCTGGCCCTTTAAGCTGGCCCTTTAAGGCTGGCCCTTTAAGCTGGCCCTTTAAAGCTGGCCCTTTAAGGCTGGCCCTTTAAGGCTGGCCCTTTAAGCTGGCCCCTTAAGGCTGGCCATCTAAGGCTGGCCCTTTAAGCTGGCCCTTTAAGGCTGGCCCTTTAAGCTGGCCCTTTAAGGCTGGCCCTCTAAGGCTGGCCCTTTAAGACTGGCCCTTTAAGGCTGGCCCTTTAAGCTGGCCCCTTAAGGCTGGCCCTTTAAGCTGGCCCTCTAAGGCTGGCCCTTTAAGCTGGCCCTCTAAGGCTGGCCCTTTAAGCTGGCCATCTAAGGCTGGCCCTTTAAGGCTGGCCCTTTAAGGCTGGCCCTTTAAGCTGGCCCCTTAAGGCTGGCCCTCTAAGGCTGGCCCTTTAAGGCTGGCCCTTTAAGCTGGCCCCTTAAGGCTGGCCCTTTAAGCTGGCCCTCTAAGGCTGGCCCTTTAAGCTGGCCCTCTAAGGCTGGCCCTTTAAGGCTTGCCCTTTAAGGCTGGCCCTTTAAGCTGGCCCCTTAAGGCTGGCCCTTTAAGCTGGCCCTTTAAGGCTGGCCCTTTAAGGCTGGCCCTTTAAGGCTGGCCCTTTAAGGCTGGCCCTTTAAGGCTGGCCCTTTAAGCTGGCCCCTTAAGGCTGGCCCTTTAAGCTGGCCCCTTAAGGCTGGCCATCTAAGGCTGGCCCTTTAAGCTGGCCCTTTAAGGCTGGCCCTTTAAGCTGGCCCTTTAAGGCTGGCCCTTTAAGCTGGCCCTTTAAGGCTGGCCCTCTAAGGCTGGCCCTTTAAGCTGGCCCTTTAAGGCTGGCCCTTTAAGCTGGCCCTTTAAGGCTGGCCCTTTAAGGCTGGCCCTTTGAGGCTGGCCCTTTAAGCTGGCCCCTTAAGGCTGGCCCTTTAAGCTGGCCCTCTAGGGCTGGCCCTTTAAGCTGGCCCTCTAAGGCTGGCCCTCTAAGGCTGGCCCTTTAAGGCTTGCCCTTTAAGGCTGGCCCTTTAAGCTGGCCCCTTAAGGCTGGCCCTTTAAGCTGGCCCTTTAAGCTGGCCCTTTAAGGCTGGCCCTTTAAGGCTGGCCCTTTAAGGCTGGCCCTATAAGCTGGCCCTTTAAGGCTGGCCCTTTAAGGCCGGCCCTTTAAGCTGGCCCTTTAAGGCTGGCCCTTTAAGCTGGCCCTTTAAGGCTGGCCCTTTAAGGCTGGCCCTTTAAGCTGGCCCCTTAAGGCTGGCCCTTTAAGCAGGCCCTCTAAGGCTGGCCCTTTAAGCTGGCCCTCTAAGGCTGGCCCTTTAAGGCTTGCCCTTTAAGGCTGGCCCTTTAAGCTGGCCCCTTAAGGCTGGCCCTTTAAGCTGGCCCTTTAAGGCTGGCCCTTTAAGGCTGGCCCTTTAAGCTGGCCCTTTAAAGCTGGCCCTTTAAGGCTGGCCCTTTAATGCTGGCCCTTTAAGCTGGCCCCTTAAGGCTGGCCCTTTAAGCTGGCCCTCTAAGGCTGGCCCTTTAAGCTGGCCCTCTAAGGCTGGCCCTTTAAGGCTTGCCCTTTAAGGCTGGCCCTTTAAGCTGGCCCCTTAAGGCTGGCCCTTTAAGCTGGCCCTTTAAGGCTGGCCCTTTAAGGCTGGCCCTTTAAGGCTGGCCCTTTAAGGCTGGCCCTTTAAGGCTGGCCCTTTAAGCTGGCCCCTTAAGGCTGGCCATCTAAGGCTGGCCCTTTAAGCTGGCCCCTTAAGGCTGGCCCTTTAAGCTGGCCCTCTAAGGCTGGCCCTTTAAGCTGGCCCTCTAAGGCTGGCCCTTTAAGGCTTGCCCTTTAAGGCTGGCCCTTTAAGCTGGCCCTTTAAGGCTGGCCCTTTAAGCTGGCCCCTTAAGGCTGGCCCTTTAAGCTGGCCCTCTAAGGCAGGCCCTTTAAGCTGGCCCTTTAAGGCTGGCCCTTTAAGGCTGGCCCTTTAATCTGGCCCTTTAAGGCTGGCCCTTTAAGATGGCCCTTTAAGGCTGGCCCTTTAAGGCTGGCCCTTTAAGGCTTGCCCTTTAAGGCTGGCCCTTTAAGCTGGCCCCTTAAGGCTGGCCCTTTAAGCTGGCCCTTTAAGGCTGGCCCTTTAAGGCTGGCCCTTTAAGGCTGGCCCTCTAAGGCTGGCCCTTTAAGCTGGCCCCTTAAGGATGGCCATCTAAGGCTGGCCCTTTAAGCTGGCCCTTTAAGGCTGGCCCTTTAAGCTGGCCCTTTAAGGCTGGCCCTTTAAGCTGGCCCTTTAAGGCTGGCCCTCTAAGGCTGGCCCTTTAAGACTGGCCTTTTAAGGCTGGCCCTTTAAGGCTGGCCCTTTAAGCTGGCCCCTTAAGGCTGGCCCTTTAAGCTGGCCCTCTAAGGCTGGCCCTTTAAGCTGGCCCTCTAAGGCTGGCCCTTTAAGGCTGGCCCTTTAAGGCTTGCCCTTTAAGGCAGGCCCTCTAAGGCTGGCCCTTTAAGGCTTGCCCTTTAAGGCTGGCCCTTTAAGCTGGCCCCTTAAGGCTGGCCCTTTAAGCTGGCCCTCTAAGGCTGGCCCTTTAAGCTGGCCCTTTAAGGCTGGCCCTTTAAGCTGGCCCTGTAAAGCTGGCCCTCTAAGGCTGGCCTTTTAAGCTGGCCCTTTAAGGCTGGCCCTTTAAGCTGGCCCTCTAAGGCTGGCCCTTTAAGGCTGGCCCTTTAAGCTGGCCCCTTAGGGCTGGCCCTCTAAGGCTGGCCCTTTAAGCTTTCCCTTTAAGGCTGGCCCTGTAAGCTGGCCATTTAAGGCTGGCCCTTTAAGGCTGGCCCTTTAAGCTGGCCCTTTAAGGCTGGCCCTTTAAGGCTGGCCCTTTAAGGCTGGCCCTTTAAGCTGGCCCTTTAAGGCTGGCCCTTTAAGCTGGCCCTGTAAAGCTGGCCCTCTAAGGCTGGCCTTTTAAGCTGGCCCTTTAAGGCTGGCCCTTTAAGCTGGCCCTCTAAGGCTGGCCCTTTAAGGCTGGCCCTTTAAGGCTGGCCCTTTAAGCTGGCCCCTTAGGGCTGGCCCTCTAAGGCTGGCCCTTTAAGCTGGCCCTTTAAGGCTGGCCCTGTAAGCTGGCCCTTTAAGGCTGGCCCTTTAAGGCTGGCCCTTTAAGCTGGCCCTTTAAGGCTGGCCCTTTAAGGCTGGCCCTTTAAGGCTGGCCCTTTAAGCTGGCCCTTTAAGGCTGGCCCTTTAAGCTGGCCCTTTAAAGCTGGCCCTTTAAGGCTGGCCCTTTAAGGCTGGCCCTTTAAGCTGGCCCCTTAAGGCTGGCCATCTAAGGCTGGCCCTTTAAGCTGGCCCTTTAAGGCTGGCCCTTTAAGGCTGGCCCTTTAAGACTGGCCTTTTAAGGCTGGCCCTTTAAGGCTGGCCCTTTAAGCTGGAACTCTAAGGCTGGCCCTTTAAGCTGGCCCTTTAAGGCTGGCCCTTTAAGCTGGCCCTGTAAAGCTGGCCCTCTAAGGCTGGCCTTTTAAGCTGGCCCTTTAAGGCTGGCCCTTTAAGCTGGCCCTCTAAGGCTGGCCCTTTAAGGCTGGCCCTTTAAGGCTGGCCCTTTAAGCTGGCCCCTTAGGGCTGGCCCTCTAAGGCTGGCCCTTTAAGCTGGCCCTTTAAGGCTGGCCCTTTAAGCTGGCCCTTTAAGGCTGGCCCTTTAAGCTGGCCCTTTAAGGCTGGTCCTCTAAGGCTGGCCCTTTAAGACTGGCCCTTTAAGGCTGGCCCTTTAAGGCTGGCCCTTTAAGCTGGCCCCTTAAAGCTGGCCCTTTAAGCTGGCCCTCTAAGGCTGGCCCTTTAAGCTGGCCCTCTAAGGCTGGCCCTTTAAGGCTGGCCCTTTAAGGCTTGCCCTTTAAGGCTGGCCCTTTAAGCTGGCCCTTTAAGGCTGGCCCTTTAAGCTGGCCCTTTAAGGCTGGCCCTTTAAGGCTGGCCCTTTAAGCTGGCCCTTTAAGGCTGGCCCTTTAAGCTGGCCCTTTAAGGCTGGCCCTTTGAGGCTGGCCCTTTAAGCTGGCCCCTTAAGGCTGGCCCTTTAAGCTGGCCCTCTAAGGCTGGCCCTTTAAGCTGGCCCTCTAAGGCTGGCCCTTTAAGGCTTGCCCTTTAAGGCTGGCCCTTTAAGCTGGCCCCTTAAGGCTGGCCCTTTAAGCTGGCCCCTTAAGGCTGGCCCTTTAAGCTGGCCCTCTAAGGCTGGCCCTTTAAGCTGGCCCTTTAAGGCTGGCCCTTTAAGGCTGGCCCTTTAAGCTGGCCCTTTAAGGCTGGCCCTTTAAGCTGGCCCTTTAAGGCTGGCCCTTTAAGGCTGGCCCTTTAAGGCTTGCCCTTTAAGGCTGGCCCTTTAAGCTGGCCCCTTAAGGCTGGCCCTTTAAGCTGGCCCTTTAAGGCTGGCCCTTTAAGGCTGGCCCTTTAAGGCTGGCCCTTTAAGGCTGGCCCTTTAAGGCTGGCCCTTTAAGCTGGCCCCTTAAGGCTGGCCATCTAAGGCTGGCCCTTTAAGCTGGCCCTTTAAGGCTGGCCCTTTATGCTGGCCCTTTAAGTCTGGCCCTTTAAGCTGGCCCTTTAAGGCTGGCCCTCTAAGGCTGGCCCTTTAAGATTGGCCCTTTAAGGCTGGCCCTTTAAGCTGGCCCCTTAAGGCTGGCCCTTTAAGCTGGCCCTCTAAGGCTGGCCCTTTAAGCTGGCCCTCTAAGGCTGGCCCTTTAAGGCTGGCCCTTTAAGGCTTGCCCTTTAAGGCTGGCCCTGTAAGCTGGCCCTTTAAGGCTGGCCCTTTAAGCTGGCCCTTTAAGGCTGGCCATCTAAGGCTGGCCCTTTAAGGCTGGCCCTTTAAGGCTGGCCCTTTAAGGCTGGCCCTCTAAGGCTGGCCCTTTAAGGCTGGCCCTTTAAGCTGGCCCCTTAAGGCTGGCCATCTAAGGCTGGCCCTTTAAGCTGGCCCTTTAAGGCTGGCCCTTTAAGCTGGCCCTTTAAGGCTGGCCCTTTAAGCTGGCCCTTTAAGGCTGGCCCTCTAAGGCTGGCCCTTTAAGACTGGCCTTTTAAGGCTGGCCCTTTAAGGCTGGCCCTTTAAGCTGGCCCCTTAAGGCTGGCCCTTTAAGCTGGCCCTCTAAGGCTGGCCCTTTAAGGCTGGCCCTTTAAGGCTTGCCCTTTAAGGCAGGCCCTCTAAGGCTGGCCCTTTAAGGCTTGCCCTTTAAGGCTGGCCCTTTAAGCTGGCCCCTTAAGGCTGGCCCTTTAAGCTGGCCCTCTAAGGCTGGCCCTTTAAGCTGGCCCTTTAAGGCTGGCCCTTTAAGCTGGCCCTTTAAAGCTGGCCCTCTAAGGCTGGCCTTTTAAGCTGGCCCTTTAAGGTTGGCCCTTTAAGCTGGCCCTCTAAGGCTGGCCCTTTAAGGCTGGCCCTTTAAGGCTGGCCCTTTAAGCTGGCCCCTTAGGGCTGGCCCTCTAAGGCTGGCCCTTTAAGCTGGCCCTTTAAGGCTGGCCCTGTAAGCTGGCCCTTTAAGGCTGGCCCTTTAAGGCTGGCCCTTTAAGCTGGCCCTTTAAGGCTGGCCCTCTAAGGCTGGCCCTTTAAGGCTGGCCCTTTAAGCTGGCCCTTTAAGGCTGGCCCTTTAAGCTGGCCCTTTAAAGCTGGCCCTTTAAGGCTGGCCCTTTAAGGCTGGCCCTTTAAGCTGGCCCCTTAAGGCTGGCCCTTTAAGCTGGCCCTCTAAGGCTGGCCCTTTAAGCTGGCCCTCTAAGGCTGGCCCTTTAAGGCTTGCCCTTTAAGGCTGGCCCTTTAAGCTGGCCCTTTAAGGCTGGCCCTTTAAGCTGGCCCTTTAAGGCTGGCCCTTTAAGGCTGGCCCTTTAAGCTGGCCCTTTAAGGCTGGCCCTTTAAGCTGGCCCTTTAAGGCTGGCCCTTTGAGGCTGGCCCTTTAAGCTGGCCCCTTAAGGCTGGCCCTTTAAGCTGGCCCTCTAAGGCTGGCCCTTTAAGCTGGCCCTCTAAGGCTGGCCCTTTAAGGCTTGCCCTTTAAGGCTGGCCCTTTAAGCTGGCCCCTTAAGGCTGGCCCTTTAAGCAGGTCCTCTACGGCTGGCCCTTTAAGCTGGCCCTCTAAGGCTGGCCCTTTAAGGCTTGCCCTTTAAGGCTGGCCCTTTAAGGCTGGCCCTTTAAGCTGGCCCTTTAAGGCTGGCCCTTTAAGCTGGCCCTTTAAGGCTGGCCCTCTAAGGCTGGCCCTTTAAGACTGGCCCTTTAAGGCTGGCCCTTTAAGGCTGGCCCTTTAAGCTGGCCCCTTAAGGCTGGCCCTTTAAGCTGGCCCTCTAAGGCTGGCCCTTTAAGCTGGCCCTCTAAGGCTGGCCCTTTAAGGCTGGCCCTTTAAGCTGGCCCTTTAAGGCTGGCCCTTTAAGCTGGCCCTTTAAGGCTGGCCCTTTAAGGCTGGCCCTTTAAGGCTTGCCCTTTAAGGCTGGCCCTTTAAGCTGGCCCTTTAAGGCTGGCCCTTTAAGCTGGCCCTTTAAGGCTGGCCCTTTAAGGCTGGCCCTTTAAGCTGGCCCTTTAAGGCTGGCCCTTTAAGCTGGCCCTTTAAGGCTGGCCCTTTAAGGCTGGCCCTTTGAGGCTGGCCCTTTAAGGCTGGCCCTTTAAGCTGGCCCCTTAAGGCTGGCCCTTTAAGCTGGCCCTCTAAGGCTGGCCCTTTAAGCTGGCCCTCTAAGGCTGGCCCTTTAAGCTGGCCCTTTAAGCTGGCCCTTTAAGGCTGGCCCTTTAAGGCTGGCCCTTTAAGGCTGGCCCTTTAAGGCTGGCCCTTTAAGGCTGGCCCTTTAAGCTGGCCCCTTAAGGCTGGCCATCTAAGGCTGGCCCTTTAAGCTGGCCCTTTAAGGCTGGCCTTTTAAGCTGGCCCTTTAAGGCTGGCCCTTTAAGCTGGCCCTTTAAGGCTGGCCCTTTAAGCTGGCCCTTTAAGGCTGGCCCTTTAAGCTGGCCCTTTAAGGCTGGCCCTTTAAGCTGGCCCTTTAAGGCTGGCCCTTTAAGGCTGGCCCTTTGAGGCTGGCCCTTTAAGCTGGCCCCTTAAGGCTGGCCCTTTAAGCTGGCCCTCTAAGGCTGGCCCTTTAAGCTGGCCCTCTAAGGCTGGCCCTCTAAGGCTGGCCCTTTAAGGCTTGCCCTTTAAGGCTGGACCTTTAAGCTGTCCCCTTAAGGCTGGCCCTTTAAGCTGGCCCTCTAAGGCTGGCCCTTTAAGCTGGCCCTTTAAGGCTGGCCCTTTAAGCTGGCCCTGTAAAGCTGGCCCTCTAAGGCTGGCCCTTTAAGCTGGCCCTTTAAGGCTGGCCCTTTAAGCTGGCCCTCTAAGGCTGGCCCTTTGAGGCTGGCCCTTTAAGCTGGCCCCTTAAGGCTTGCCCTCTAAGGCTGGCCCTTTAAGATGGCCCTTTAAGGCTGGCCCTTTAAGCTGGCCCTTTAAGGCTGGCCCTTTAAGGCCGGCCCTTTAAGCTGGCCCTTTAAGGCTGGCCCTTTAAGCTGGCCCTTTAAGGCTGGCCCTTTAAGCTGGCCCTTTAAGGCTGGCCCTTTAAGGCTGGCCCTTTAAGCTGGCCCCTTAAGGCTGGCCCTTTAAGCAGGTCCTCTACGGCTGGCCCTTTAAGCTGGCCCTCTAAGGCTGGCCCTTTAAGGCTTGCCCTTTAAGGCTGGCCCTTTAAGCCGGCCCCTTAAGGCTGGCCCTTTAAGCTGGCCCTCTAAGGCTGGCCCTTTAAGCTGGCCCTTTAAAGCTGGCCCTCTAAGGCTGGCCCTTTAAGACTGGCCCTTTAAGGCTGGCCCTTTAAGGCTGGCCCTTTAAGCTGGCCCCTTAAGGCTTGCCCTTTAAGCTGGCCCTCTAAGGCTGGCCCTTTAAGCTGGCCATCTAAGGCTGGCCCTTTAAGGCTGGCCCTTTAAGCTGGCCCCTTAAGGCTGGCCCTCTAAGGCTGGCCCTTTAAGCTGGCCCTCTAAGGCTGGCCCTTTAAGGCTGGCCCTTTAAGCTGGCCCCTTAAGGCTGGCCCTCTAAGGCTGGCCCTTTAAGCTGGCCCTTTAAGGCTGGCCCTTTAAGCTGGCCCTTTAAGGCTGGCCCTTTAAGGCTGGCCCTTTAAGGCTGGCCCTCTAAGGCTGGCCCTTTAAGACTGGCCCTTTAAGGCTGGCCCTTTAAGGCTGGCCCTTTAAGCTGGCCCCTTAAGGCTGGCCCTTTAAGCTGGCCCTCTAAGGCTGGCCCTTTAAGCTGGCCCTCTAATGCTGGCCCTTTAAGGCTGGCCCTTTAAGGCTTGCCCTTTAAGGCTGGCCCTTTAAGCTGGCCCTTTAAGGCTGGCCCTTTAAGCTGGCCCTTTAAGGCTGGCCCTTTAAGGCTGGCCCTTTAAGCTGGCCCTTTAAGGCTGGCCCTTTAAGGCTGGCCCTTTAAGCTGGCCCTTTAAGGCTGGCCCTTTAAGCTGGCCCTTTAAGGCTGGCCCTTTAAGGCTGGCCCTTTGAGGCTGGCCCTTTAAGCTGGCCCTCTAAGGCTGGCCCTTTAAGCTGGCCCTCTAAGGCTGGCCCTTTAAGCTGGCCCCTTAAGGCTGGCCCTTTAAGCTGGCCCTTTAAGGCTGGCCCTTTAAGCTGGCCCTTTAAGGCTGGCCCTCTAAGGCTGGCCCTTTAAGACTGGCCCTTTAAGGCTGGCCCTTTAAGCTGGTCCCTTAAGGCTGGCCCTTTAAGCTGGCCCTCTAAGGCTGGCCCTTTAAGCTGGCCCTCTAAGGCTGGCCCTTTAAGGCTGGCCCTTTAAGCTGGCCCTTTAAGGCTGGCCCTTTAAGCTGGCCCTTTAAGGCTGGCCCTATAAGGCTGGCCCTTTAAGCTGGCCCCTTAAGGCTTGCCCTCTAAGGCTGGCCCTTTAACCTGGCCCTTTAAGGCTGGCCCTTTAAGGCTGGCCCTTTAAGCTGGCCCTTTAAAGCTGGCCCTCTAAGGCTGGCCCTTTAAGACTGGCCCTTTAAGGCTGGCCCTTTAAGGCTGGCCCTTTAAGCTGGCCCCTTAAGGCTTGCCCTTTAAGCTGGCCCTCTAAGGCTGGCCCTTTAAGCTGGCCATCTAAGGCTGGCCCTTTAAGGCTGGCCCTTTAAGCTGGCCCCTTAAGGCTGGCCCTTTAAGGCTGGCCCTTTAAGCTGGCCCTTTAAGGCTGGCCCTTTAAGCTGGCCCTTTAAGGCTGGCCCTTTGAGGCTGGCCCTTTAAGGCTGGCCCTTTGAGGCTGGCCCTTTAAGCTGGCCCCTTAAGGCTGGCCCTTTAAGCTGGCCCTCTAAGGCTGGCCCTTTAAGCTGGCCCTCTAAGGCTGGCCCTTTAAGGCTTGCCCTTTAAGGCTGGCCCTTTAAGCTGGCCCCTTAAGGCTGGCCCTTTAAGCTGGCCCTCTAAGGCTGGCCCTTTAAGCTGGCCCTTTAAGCTGGCCCCTTAAGGCTGGCCCTTTAAGGCCGGCCCTTTAAGCTGGCCCTTTAAGGCTGGCCCTTTAAGCTGGCCCTTTAAGGCTGGCCCTTTAAGCTGGCCCTTTAAGGCTGGCCCTTTAAGGCTGGCCCTTTAAGCTGGCCCCTTAAGGCTGGCCCTTTAAGGCTGGCCCTTTAAGCTGGCCCCTTAAGGCTGGCCCTTTAAGCTGGCCCTCTAAGGCTGGCCCTTTAAGCTGGCCCTCTAAGGCTGGCCCTTTAAGCTGGCCCTTTAAGGCTGGCCCTTTAAGGCTGGCCCTCTAAGGCTGGCCCTTTAAGACTGGCCCTTTAAGGCTGGCCCTTTAAGGCTGGCCCTTTAAGCTGGCCCCTTAAGGCTGGCCCTTTAAGCTGGCCCTCTAAGGCTGGCCCTTTAAGCTGGCCCTTTAAGGCTGGCCCTTTAAGCTGGCCCTTTAAGGCTGGCCCTTTAAGCTGGCCCTTTAAGGCTGGCCCTTTAAGTCTGGCCCTTTAAGGCTTGCCCTTTAAGGCTGGCCCTTTAAGCTGGCCCTTTAAGGCTGGCCCTTTAAGCTGGCCCTTTAAGGCTGGCCCTTTAAGGCTGGCCCTTTAAGCTGGCCCTTTAAGGCTGGCCCTTTAAGCTGGCCCTTTAAGGCTGGCCCTTTAAGGCTGGCCCTTTGAGGCTGGCCCTTTAAGCTGGCCCTCTAAGGCTGGCCCTTTAAGCTGGCCCTCTAAGGCTGGCCCTTTAAGCTGGCCCTTTAAGGCTGGCCCTTTAAGCTGGCCCTTTAAGGCTGGCCCTTTAAGGCTGGCCCTTTAAGGCTTGCCCTTTAAGGCTGGCCCTTTAAGCTGGCCCCTTAAGGCTGGCCCTTTAAGCTGGCCCTTTAAGGCTGGCCCTTTAAGGCTGGCCCTTTAAGGCTGGCCCTCTAAGGCTGGCCCTTTAAGCTGGCCCCTTAAGGCTGGCCATCTAAGGCTGGCCCTTTAAGCTGGCCCTTTAAGGCTGGCCCTTTAAGCTGGCCCTTTAAGGCTGGCCCTTTAAGCTGGCCCTTTAAGGCTGGCCCTCTAAGGCTGGCCCTTTAAGACTGGCCTTTTAAGGCTGGCCCTTTAAGGCTGGCCCTTTAAGCTGGCCCCTTAAGGCTGGCCCTTTAAGCTGGCCCTCTAAGGCTGGCCCTTTAAGCTGGCCCTCTAAGGCTGGCCCTTTAAGGCTAGCCCTTTAAGGCTTGCCCTTTAAGGCAGGCCCTCTAAGGCTGGCCCTTTAAGGCTTGCCCTTTAAGGCTGGCCCTTTAAGCTGGCCCCTTAAGGCTGGCCCTTTAAGCTGGCCCTCTAAGGCTGGCCCTTTAAGCTGGCCCTTTAAGGCTGGCCCTTTAAGCTGGCCCTGTAAAGCTGGCCCTCTAAGGCTGGCCTTTTAAGCTGGCCCTTTAAGGCTGGCCCTTTAAGCTGGCCCTCTAAGGCTGGCCCTTTAAGGCTGGCCCTTTAAGGCTGGCCCTTTAAGCTGGCCCCTTAGGGCTGGCCCTCTAAGGCTGGCCCTTTAAGCTTTCCCTTTAAGGCTGGCCCTGTAAGCTGGCCCTTTAAGGCTGGCCCTTTAAGGCTGGCCCTTTAAGCTGGCCCTTTAAGGCTGGCCCTTTAAGGCTGGCCCTTTAAGGCTGGCCCTTTAAGCTGGCCCTTTAAGGCTGGCCCTTTAAGCTGGCCCTGTAAAGCTGGCCCTCTAAGGCTGGCCTTTTAAGCTGGCCCTTTAAGGCTGGCCCTTTAAGCTGGCCCTCTAAGGCTGGCCCTTTAAGGCTGGCCCTTTAAGGCTGGCCCTTTAAGCTGGCCCCTTAGGGCTGGCCCTCTAAGGCTGGCCCTTTAAGCTGGCCCTTTAAGGCTGGCCCTGTAAGCTGGCCCTTTAAGGCTGGCCCTTTAAGGCTGGCCCTTTAAGCTGGCCCTTTAAGGCTGGCCCTTTAAGGCTGGCCCTTTAAGGCTGGCCCTTTAAGCTGGCCCTTTAAGGCTGGCCCTTTAAGCTGGCCCTTTAAAGCTGGCCCTTTAAGGCTGGCCCTTTAAGGCTGGCCCTTTAAGCTGGCCCCTTAAGGCTGGCCATCTAAGGCTGGCCCTTTAAGCTGGCCCTTTAAGGCTGGCCCTTTAAGGCTGGCCCTTTAAGACTGGCCTTTTAAGGCTGGCCCTTTAAGGCTGGCCCTTTAAGCTGGCACTCTAAGGCTGGCCCTTTAAGCTGGCCCTTTAAGGCTGGCCCTTTAAGCTGGCCCTGTAAAGCTGGCCCTCTAAGGCTGGCCTTTTAAGCTGGCCCTTTAAGGCTGGCCCTTTAAGCTGGCCCTCTAAGGCTGGCCCTTTAAGGCTGGCCCTTTAAGGCTGGCCCTTTAAGCTGGCCCCTTAGGGCTGGCCCTCTAAGGCTGGCCCTTTAAGCTGGCCCTTTAAGGCTGGCCCTTTAAGCTGGCCCTTTAAGCTGGCCCTTTAAGGCTGGTCCTCTAAGGCTGGCCCTTTAAGACTGGCCCTTTAAGGCTGGCCCTTTAAGGCTGGCCCTTTAAGCTGGCCCCTTAAAGCTGGCCCTTTAAGCTGGCCCTCTAAGGCTGGCCCTTTAAGCTGGCCCTCTAAGGCTGGCCCTTTAAGGCTGGCCCTTTAAGGCTTGCCCTTTAAGGCTGGCCCTTTAAGCTGGCCCTTTAAGGCTGGCCCTTTAAGCTGGCCCTTTAAGGCTGGCCCTTTAAGGCTGGCCCTTTAAGCTGGCCCTTTAAGGCTGGCCCTTTAAGCTGGCCCTTTAAGGCTGGCCCTTTGAGGCTGGCCCTTTAAGCTGGCCCCTTAAGGCTGGCCCTTTAAGCTGGCCCTCTAAGGCTGGCCCTTTAAGCTGGCCCTCTAAGGCTGGCCCTTTAAGGCTTGCCCTTTAAGGCTGGCCCTTTAAGCTGGCCCCTTAAGGCTGGCCCTTTAAGCTGGCCCCTTAAGGCTGGCCCTTTAAGCTGGCCCTCTAAGGCTGGCCCTTTAAGCTGGCCCTTTAAGGCTGGCCCTTTAAGGCTGGCCCTTTAAGCTGGCCCTTTAAGGCTGGCCCTTTAAGCTGGCCCTTTAAGGCTGGCCCTTTAAGGCTGGCCCTTTAAGGCTTGCCCTTTAAGGCTGGCCCTTTAAGCTGGCCCCTTAAGGCTGGCCCTTTAAGCTGGCCCTTTAAGGCTGGCCCTTTAAGGCTGGCCCTTTAAGGCTGGCCCTTTAAGGCTGGCCCTTTAAGGCTGGCCCTTTAAGCTGGCCCCTTAAGGCTGGCCATCTAAGGCTGGCCCTTTAAGCTGGCCCTTTAAGGCTGGCCCTTTATGCTGGCCCTTTAAGGCTGGCCCTTTAAGCTGGCCCTTTAAGGCTGGCCCTCTAAGGCTGGCCCTTTAAGACTGGCCCTTTAAGATTGGCCCTTTAAGGCTGGCCCTTTAAGCTGGCCCCTTAAGGCTGGCCCTTTAAGCTGGCCCTCTAAGGCTGGCCCTTTAAGCTGGCCCTCTAAGGCTGGCCCTTTAAGGCTGGCCCTTTAAGGCTTGCCCTTTAAGGCTGGCCCTGTAAGCTGGCCCTTTAAGGCTGGCCCTTTAAGCTGGCCCTTTAAGGCTGGCCATCTAAGGCTGGCCCTTTAAGGCTGGCCCTTTAAGGCTGGCCCTTTAAGGCTGGCCCTCTAAGGCTGGCCCTTTAAGGCTGGCCCTTTAAGCTGGCCCCTTAAGGCTGGCCATCTAAGGCTGGCCCTTTAAGCTGGCCCTTTAAGGCTGGCCCTTTAAGCTGGCCCTTTAAGGCTGGCCCTTTAAGCTGGCCCTTTAAGGCTGGCCCTCTAAGGCTGGCCCTTTAAGACTGGCCTTTTAAGGCTGGCCCTTTAAGGCTGGCCCTTTAAGCTGGCCCATTAAGGCTGGCCCTTTAAGCTGGCCCTCTAAGGCTGGCCCTTTAAGCTGGCCCTCTAAGGCTGGCCCTTTAAGGCTGGCCCTTTAAGGCTTGCCCTTTAAGGCAGGCCCTCTAAGGCTGGCCCTTTAAGGCTTGCCCTTTAAGGCTGGCCCTTTAAGCTGGCCCCTTAAGGCTGGCCCTTTAAGCTGGCCCTCTAAGGCTGGCCCTTTAAGCTGGCCCTTTAAGGCTGGCCCTTTAAGCTGGCCCTTTAAAGCTGGCCCTCTAAGGCTGGCCTTTTAAGCTGGCCCTTTAAGGTTGGCCCTTTAAGCTGGCCCTCTAAGGCTGGCCCTTTAAGGCTGGCCCTTTAAGGCTGGCCCTTTAAGCTGGCCCCTTAGGGCTGGCCCTCTAAGGCTGGCCCTTTAAGCTGGCCCTTTAAGGCTGGCCCTGTAAGCTGGCCCTTTAAGGCTGGCCCTTTAAGGCTGGCCCTTTAAGCTGGCCCTTTAAGGCTGGCCCTTTAAGGCTGGCCCTTTAAGGCTGGCCCTTTAAGCTGGCCCTTTAAGGCTGGCCCTTTAAGCTGGCCCTTTAAAGCTGGCCCTTTAAGGCTGGCCCTTTAAGGCTGGCCCTTTAAGCTGGCCCCTTAAGGCTGGCCATCTAAGGCTGGCCCTTTAAGCTGGCCCTTTAAGGCTGGCCCTTTAAGCTGGCCCTTTAAGGCTGGCCCTCTAAGGCTGGCCCTTTAAGACTGGCCCTTTAAGGCTGGCCCTTTAAGCTGGCCCCTTAAGGCTGGCCCTTTAAGCTGGCCCTCTAAGGCTGGCCCTTTAAGCTGGCCCTCTAAGGCTGGCCCTTTAAGCTGGCCATCTAAGGCTGGCCCTTTAAGGCTGGCCCTTTAAGGCTGGCCCTTTAAGCTGGCCCCTTAAGGCTGGCCCTCTAAGGCTGGCCCTTTAAGGCTGGCCCTTTAAGCTGGCCCCTTAAGGCTGGCCCTTTAAGCTGGCCCTCTAAGGCTGGCCCTTTAAGCTGGCCCTCTAAGGCTGGCCCTTTAAGGCTTGCCCTTTAAGGCTGGCCCTTTAAGCTGGCCCCTTAAGGCTGGCCCTTTAAGCTGGCCCTTTAAGGCTGGCCCTTTAAGGCTGGCCCTTTAAGGCTGGCCCTTTAAGGCTGGCCCTTTAAGGCTGGCCCTTTAAGCTGGCCCCTTAAGGCTGGCCATCTAAGGCTGGCCCTTTAAGCTGGCCCTTTAAGGCTGGCCCTTTAAGCTGGCCCTTTAAGGCTGGCCCTTTAAGCTGGCCCTTTAAGGCTGGCCCTCTAAGGCTGGCCCTTTAAGCTGGCCCTTTAAGGCTGGCCCTTTAAGCTGGCCCTTTAAGGCTGGCCCTTTAAGGCTGGCCCTTTGAGGCTGGCCCTTTAAGCTGGCCCCTTAAGGCTGGCCCTTTAAGCTGGCCCTCTAAGGCTGGCCCTTTAAGCTGGCCCTCTAAGGCTGGCCCTCTAAGGCTGGCCCTTTAAGGCTTGCCCTTTAAGGCTGGCCCTTTAAGCTGGCCCCTTAAGGCTGGCCCTTTAAGCTGGCCCTTTAAGCTGGCCCTTTAAGGCTGGCCCTTTAAGGCTGGCCCTTTAAGGCTGGCCCTATAAGCTGGCCCTTTAAGGCTGGCCCTTTAAGGCCGGCCCTTTAAGCTGGCCCTTTAAGGCTGGCCCTTTAAGCTGGCCCTTTAAGGCTGGCCCTTTAAGGCTGGCCCTTTAAGCTGGCCCCTTAAGGCTGGCCCTTTAAGCAGGCCCTCTAAGGCTGGCCCTTTAAGCTGGCCCTCTAAGGCTGGCCCTTTAAGGCTTGCCCTTTAAGGCTGGCCCTTTAAGCTGGCCCCTTAAGGCTGGCCCTTTAAGCTGGCCCTTTAAGGCTGGCCCTTTAAGGCTGGCCCTTTAAGCTGGCCCTTTAAAGCTGGCCCTTTAAGGCTGGCCCTTTAATGCTGGCCCTTTAAGCTGGCCCCTTAAGGCTGGCCCTTTAAGCTGGCCCTCTAAGGCTGGCCCTTTAAGCTGGCCCTCTAAGGCTGGCCCTTTAAGGCTTGCCCTTTAAGGCTGGCCCTTTAAGCTGGCCCCTTAAGGCTGGCCCTTTAAGCTGGCCCTTTAAGGCTGGCCCTTTAAGGCTGGCCCTTTAAGGCTGGCCCTTTAAGGCTGGCCCTTTAAGGCTGGCCCTTTAAGGCTGGCCCTTTAAGCTGGCCCCTTAAGGCTGGCCATCTAAGGCTGGCCCTTTAAGCTGGCCCCTTAAGGCTGGCCCTTTAAGCTGGCCCTCTAAGGCTGGCCCTTTAAGCTGGCCCTCTAAGGCTGGCCCTTTAAGGCTTGCCCTTTAAGGCTGGCCCTTTAAGCTGGCCCTTTAAGGCTGGCCCTTTAAGCTGGCCCTTTAAGGCTGGCCCTTTAAGGCTGGCCCTTTAAGCTGGCCCTTTAAGGCTGGCCCTTTAAGCTGGCCCTTTAAGGCTGGCCCTTTGAGGCTGGCCCTTTAAGCTGGCCCCTTAAGGCTGGCCCTTTAAGCTGGCCCTCTAAGGCTGGCCCTTTAAGCTGGCCCTCTAAGGCTGGCCCTTTAAGGCTTGCCCTTTAAGGCTGGCCCTTTAAGCTGGCCCCTTAAGGCTGGCCCTTTAAGCAGGTCCTCTACGGCTGGCCCTTTAAGCTGGCCCTCTAAGGCTGGCCCTTTAAGGCTGGCCCTTTAAGGCTGGCCCTTTAAGGCTGGCCCTTTAAGCTGGCCCTTTAAGGCTGGCCCTTTAAGGCTGGCCCTCTAAGGCTGGCCCTTTAAGACTGGCCCTTTAAGGCTGGCCCTTTAAGGCTGGCCCTTTAAGCTGGCCCCTTAAGGCTGGCCCTTTAAGCTGGCCCTCTAAGGCTGGCCCTTTAAGCTGGCCCTCTAAGGCTGGCCCTTTAAGGCTGGCCCTTTAAGCTGGCCCTTTAAGGCTGGCCCTTTAAGCTGGCCCTTTAAGGCTGGCCCTTTAAGGCTGGCCCTTTAAGGCTTGCCCTTTAAGGCTGGCCCTTTAAGCTGGCCCTTTAAGGCTGGCCCTTTAAGCTGGCCCTTTAAGGCTGGCCCTTTAAGGCTGGCCCTTTAAGCTGGCCCTTTAAGGCTGGCCCTTTAAGCTGGCCCGTTAAGGCTGGCCCTTTAAGGCTGGCCCTTTGAGGCTGGCCCTTTAAGGCTGGCCCTTTAAGCTGGCCCCTTAAGGCTGGCCCTTTAAGCTGGCCCTCTAAGGCTGGCCCTTTAAGCTGGCCCTCTAAGGCTGGCCCTTTAAGCTGGCCCTTTAAGCTGGCCCTTTAAGGCTGGCCCTTTAAGGCTGGCCCTTTAAGGCTGGCCCTTTAAGGCTGGCCCTTTAAGGCTGGCCCTTTAAGCTGGCCCCTTAAGGCTGGCCATCTAAGGCTGGCCCTTTAAGCTGGCCCTTTAAGGCTGGCCTTTTAAGCTGGCCCTTTAAGGCTGGCCCTTTAAGCTGGCCCTTTAAGGCTGGCCCTTTAAGCTGGCCCTTTAAGGCTGGCCCTTTAAGCTGGCCCTTTAAGGCTGGCCCTTTAAGCTGGCCCTTTAAGGCTGGCCCTTTAAGGCTGGCCCTTTGAGGCTGGCCCTTTAAGCTGGCCCCTTAAGGCTGGCCCTTTAAGCTGGCCCTCTAAGGCTGGCCCTTTAAGCTGGCCCTCTAAGGCTGGCCCTCTAAGGCTGGCCCTTTAAGGCTTGCCCTTTAAGGCTGGACCTTTAAGCTGTCCCCTTAAGGCTGGCCCTTTAAGCTGGCCCTCTAAGGCTGGCCCTTTAAGCTGGCCCTTTAAGGCTGGCCCTTTAAGCTGGCCCTGTAAAGCTGGCCCTCTAAGGCTGGCCCTCTAAGGCTGGCCCTTTAAGGCTGGCCCTTTAAGCTGGCCCCTTAAGGCTTGCCCTCTAAGGCTGGCCCTTTAAGATGGCCCTTTAAGGCTGGCCCTTTAAGCTGGCCCTTTAAGGCTGGCCCTTTAAGGCCGGCCCTTTAAGCTGGCCCTTTAAGGCTGGCCCTTTAAGCTGGCCCTTTAAGGCTGGCCCTTTAAGCTGGCCCTTTAAGGCTGGCCCTTTAAGGCTGGCCCTTTAAGCTGGCCCCTTAAGGCTGGCCCTTTAAGCAGGTCCTCTACGGCTGGCCCTTTAGGCTTGCCCTTTAAGGCTGGCCCTTTAAGCTGGCCCCTTAAGGCTGGCCCTTTAAGCTGGCCCTCTAAGGCTGGCCCTTTAAGCTGGCCCTTTAAGGCTGGCCCTTTAAGCTGGCCCTTTAAAGCTGGCCCTCTAAGGCTGGCCCTTTAAGACTGGCCCTTTAAGGCTGGCCCTTTAAGGCTGGCCCTTTAAGCTGGCCCCTTAAGGCTTGCCCTTTAAGCTGGCCCTCTAAGGCTGGCCCTTTAAGCTGGCCATCTAAGGCTGGCCCTTTAAGGCTGGCCCTTTAAGCTGGCCCCTTAAGGCTGGCCCTCTAAGGCTGGCCCTTTAAGCTGGCCCTCTAAGGCTGGCCCTTTAAGGCTGGACCTTTAAGCTGTCCCCTTAAGGCTGGCCCTTTAAGCTGGCCCTCTAAGGCTGGCCCTTTAAGCTGGCCCTTTAAGGCTGGCCCTTTAAGCTGGCCCTGTAAAGCTGGCCCTCTAAGGCTGGCCCTCTAAGGCTGGCCCTTTAAGGCTGGCCCTTTAAGCTGGCCCCTTAAGGCTTGCCCTCTAAGGCTGGCCCTTTAAGATGGCCCTTTAAGGCTGGCCCTTTAAGCTGGCCCTTTAAGGCTGGCCCT
Organism: Doryrhamphus excisus; assembly: GCF_037039965.1. Classification (NCBI taxonomy): domain Eukaryota; kingdom Metazoa; phylum Chordata; class Actinopteri; order Syngnathiformes; family Syngnathidae; genus Doryrhamphus; species Doryrhamphus excisus. The sequence continues at coordinate 930,882 of NC_136370.1, forward strand.
TTAAGGCCGGCCCTTTAAGCTGGCCCTTTAAGGCTGGCCCTTTAAGCTGGCCCTTTAAGGCTGGCCCTTTAAGCTGGCCCTTTAAGGCTGGCCCTTTAAGGCTGGCCCTTTAAGCTGGCCCCTTAAGGCTGGCCCTTTAAGCAGGTCCTCTACGGCTGGCCCTTTAGGCTTGCCCTTTAAGGCTGGCCCTTTAAGCTGGCCCCTTAAGGCTGGCCCTTTAAGCTGGCCCTCTAAGGCTGGCCCTTTAAGCTGGCCCTTTAAGGCTGGCCCTTTAAGCTGGCCCTTTAAAGCTGGCCCTCTAAGGCTGGCCCTTTAAGACTGGCCCTTTAATGCTGGCCCTTTAAGGCTGGCCCTTTAAGCTGGCCCCTTAAGGCTTGCCCTTTAAGCTGGCCCTCTAAGGCTGGCCCTTTAAGCTGGCCATCTAAGGCTGGCCCTTTAAGGCTGGCCCTTTAAGCTGGCCCCTTAAGGCTGGCCCTCTAAGGCTGGCCCTTTAAGCTGGCCCTCTAAGGCTGGCCCTTTAAGGCTGGCCCTTTAAGCTGGCCCCTTAAGGCTGGCCCTCTAAGGCTGGCCCTTTAAGCTGGCCCTTTAAGGCTGGCCCTTTAAGCTGGCCCTTTAAGGCTGGCCCTTTAAAGCTGGCCCTTTAAGGCTGGCCCTCTAAGGCTGGCCCTTTAAGGCTGGCCCTTTAAGGCTGGCCCTTTAAGGCTGGCCCTCTAAGGCTGGCCCTTTAAGACTGGCCCTTTAAGGCTGGCCCTTTAAGGCTGGCCCTTTAAGCTGGCCCCTTAAGGCTGGCCCTTTAAGCTGGCCCTCTAAGGCTGGCCCTTTAAGCTGGCCCTCTAAGGCTGGCCCTTTAAGGCTGGCCCTTTAAGGCTTGCCCTTTAAGGCTGGCCCTTTAAGCTGGCCCTTTAAAGCTGGCCCTTTAAGCTGGCCCTTTAAGGCTGGCCCTTTAAGGCTGGCCCTTTAAGCTGGCCCTTTAAGGCTGGCCCTTTAAGCTGGCCCTTTAAGGCTGGCCCTTTGAGGCTGGCCCTTTAAGCTGGCCCCTTAAGGCTGGCCCTTTAAGCTGGCCCTCTAAGGCTGGCCCTTTAAGCTGGCCCTCTAAGGCTGGCCCTTTAAGGCTTGCCCTTTAAGGCTGGCCCTTAAGCTGGCCCCTTAAGGCTGGCCCTTTAAGCTGGCCCTCTAAGGCTGGCCCTTTAAGCTGGCCCTTTAAGCTGGCCCCTTAAGGCTGGCCCTTTAAGGCCAGCCCTTTAAGCTGGCCCTTTAAGGCTGGCCCTTTAAGCTGGCCCTTTAAGGCTGGCCCTTTAAGCTGGCCCTTTAAGGCTGGCCCTTTAAGGCTGGCCCTTTAAGCTGGCCCCTTAAGGCTGGCCCTTTAAGCAGGCCCTCTAAGGCTGGCCCTTTAAGCTGGCCCTCTAAGGCTGGCCCTTTAAGGCTTGCCCTTTAAGGCTGGCCCTTTAAGCTGGCCCCTTAAGGCTGGCCCTTTAAGCTGGCCCTTTAAGGCTGGCCCTTTAAGGCTGGCCCTTTAAGCTGGCCCTTTAAAGCTGGCCCTTTAAGGCAGGCCCTTTAAGGCTGGCCCTTTAAGCCCTCCCCCTTCAGGCTGGCCCTTTAAGCTGGCCCTTTAAGCTGGCCCTTTAAGGCTGGTCCTCTAAGGCTGGCCCTTTAAGACTGGCCCTTTAAGGCTGGCCCTTTAAGGCTGGCCCTTTAAGCTGGCCCCTTAAGGCTGGCTGTTTAAGCTGGCCCTCTAAGGCTGGCCCTTTAAGCTGGCCCTCTAAGGCTGGCCCTTTAAGGCTGGCCCTTTAAGGCTTGCCCTTTAAGGCTGGCCCTTTAAGCTGGCCCTTTAAGGCTGGCCCTTTAAGCTGGCCCTTTAAGGCTGGCCCTTTAAGGCTGGCCCTTTAAGGCTGGCCCTTTAAGGCTGGCCCTTTAAGCTGGCCCCTTAAGGCTGGCCCTTTAAGCTGGCCCTCTAAGGCTGGCCCTTTAAGCTGGCCCTTTAAGGCTGGCCCTCTAAGGCTGGCCCTTTAAGACTGGCCCTTTAAGGCTGGCCCTTTAAGGCTGGCCCTTTAGGCTGGCCCTTTGAGGCTGGCCCTTTAAGCTGGCCCCTTAAGGCTGGCCCTTTAAGCTGGCCCTCTAAGGCTGGCCCTTTAAGCTGGCCCTCTAAGGCTGGCCCTCTAAGGCTGGCCCTTTAAGGCTTGCCCTTTAAGGCTGGCCCTTTAAGCTGGCCCCTTAAGGCTGGCCCTTTAAGCTGGCCCTCTAAGGCTGGCCCTTTAAGCTGGCCCTTTAAGCTGGCCCTTTAAGGCTGGCCCTTTAAGCTGGCCCTTTAAGGCTGGCCCTTTGAGGCTGGCCCTTTAAGCTGGCCCCTTAAGGCTGGCCCTTTAAGCTGGCCCTCTAAGGCTGGCCCTTTAAGCTGGCCCTCTAAGGCTGGCCCTCTAAGGCTGGCCCTTTAAGGCTTGCCCTTTAAGGCTGGCCCTTTAAGCTGGCCCCTTAAGGCTGGCCCTTTAAGCTGGCCCTCTAAGGCTGGCCCTTTAAGCTGGCCCTTTAAGCTGGCCCTTTAAGGCTGGCCCTTTAAGGCTGGCCCTTTAAGGCTGGCCCTTTAAGGCTGGCCCTTTAAGGCTGGCCCTTTAAGTTGGCCCCTTAAGGCTGGCCATCTAAGGCTGGCCCTTTAAGCTGGCCCTTTAAGGCTGGCCTTTTAAGCTGGCCCTTTAAGGCTGGCCCTTTAAGCTGGCCCTTTAAGGCTGGCCCTCTAAGGCTGGCCCTTTAAGACTGGCCCTTTAAGGCTGGCCCTTTAAGCTGGTCCCTTAAGGCTGGCCCTTTAAGGCTGGCCCTTTAAGGCTGGCCCCTTAAGGCTGGCCCTTTAAGCTGGCCCTCTAAGGCTGGCCCTTTAAGCTGGCCCTCTAAGGCTGGCCCTTTAAGGCTTGCCCTTTAAGGCTGGCCCTTTAAGCTGGCCCTTTAAGCTGGCCCTCTAAGGCTGGCCCTTTAAGCTGGCCCTTTAAGCTGGCCCCTTAAGGCTGGCCCTTTAAGCTGGCCCTCTAAGGCTGGCCCTTTAAGGCTGGCCCTTTAAGGCTGGCCCTTTAAGGCTGGCCCTTTAAGCTGGCCCTTTAAAGCTGGCCCTTTAAGCTGGCCCTTTAAGGCTGGCCCTTTAAGGCTGGCCCTTTAAGCTGGCCCTTTAAGGCTGGCCCTTTAAGCTGGCCCTTTAAGGCTGGCCCTTTGAGGCTGGCCCTTTAAGGCTGGCCCTTTGAGGCTGGCCCTTTAAGCTGGCCCCTTAAGGCTGGCCCTTTAAGCTGGCCCTCTAAGGCTGGCCCTTTAAGCTGGCCCTCTAAGGCTGGCCCTTTAAGGCTTGCCCTTTAAGGCTGGCCCTTTAAGCTGGCCCCTTAAGGCTGGCCCTTTAAGCTGGCCCTCTAAGGCTGGCCCTTTAAGCTGGCCCTTTAAGCTGGCCCCTTAAGGCTGGCCCTTTAAGGCCGGCCCTTTAAGCTGGCCCTTTAAGGCTGGCCCTTTAAGCTGGCCCTTTAAGGCTGGCCCTTTAAGCTGGCCCTTTAAGGCTGGCCCTTTAAGGCTGGCCCTTTAAGCTGGCCCCTTAAGGCTGGCCCTTTAAGGCTGGCCCTTTAAGCTGGCCCCTTAAGGCTGGCCCTTTAAGCTGGCCCTCTAAGGCTGGCCCTTTAAGCTGGCCCTCTAAGGCTGGCCCTTTAAGGCTGGCCCTTTAAGCTGGCCCTTTAAGGCTGGCCCTCTAAGGCTGGCCCTTTAAGACTGGCCCTTTAAGGCTGGCCCTTTAAGGCTGGCCCTTTAAGCTGGCCCCTTAAGGCTGGCCCTCTAAGGCTGGCCCTTTAAGCTGGCCCTTTAAGGCTGGCCCTTTAAGCTGGCCCTTTAAGGCTGGCCCTTTAAGCTGGCCCTTTAAGGCTGGCCCTTTAAGGCTGGCCCTTTAAGGCTTGCCCTTTAAGGCTGGCCCTTTAAGCTGGCCCTTTAAGGCTGGCCCTTTAAGCTGGCCCTTTAAGGCTGGCCCTTTAAGGCTGGCCCTTTAAGGCTGGCCCTTTAAGGCTGGCCCTTTAAGCTGGCCCTTTAAGGCTGGCCCTTTAAGCTGGCCCTTTAAGGCTGGCCCTTTAAGGCTGGCCCTTTGAGGCTGGCCCTTTAAGCTGGCCCTCTAAGGCTGGCCCTTTAAGCTGGCCCTCTAAGGCTGGCCCTTTAAGCTGGCCCTCTAAGGCTGGCCCTCTAAGGCTGGCCCTTTAAGGCTTGCCCTTTAAGGCTGGCCCTTTAAGCTGGCCCTTTAAGGCTGGCCCTTTAAGCTGGCCCTCTAAGGCTGGCCCTTTAAGCTGGCCCTTTAAGCTGGCCCTTTAAGGCTGGCCCTTTAAGGCTGGCCCTTTAAGCTGGTCCCTTAAGGCTGGCCCTTTAAGCTGGCCCTCTAAGGCTGGCCCTTTAAGCTGGCCCTCTAAGGCTGGCCCTTTAAGGCTGGCCCTTTAAGCTGGCCCTTTAAGGCTGGCCCTTTAAGCTGGCCCTTTAAGGCTGGCCCTTTAAGGCTGGCCCTTTAAGCTGGCCCTTTAAGGCTGGCCCTTTAAGCTGGCCCTTTAAGGCTGGCCCTTTAAGGCTGGCCCTTTGAGGCTGGCCCTTTAAGCTGGCCCCTTAAGGCTGGCCCTTTAAGCTGGCCCTCTAAGGCTGGCCCTTTAAGCTGGCCCTCTAAGGCTGGCATTCTAAGGCTGGCCCTTTAAGGCTTGCCCTTTAAGGCTGGACCTTTAAGCTGGCCCCTTAAGGCTGGCCCTTTAAGCTGGCCCTTTAAGGCTGGCCCTTTAAGCTGGCCCTTTAAGGCTGGCCCTCTAAGGCTGGCCCTTTAAGGCTGGCCCTTTAAGGCTGGCCCTTTAAGCTGGTCCCTTAAGGCTGGCCCTTTAAGCTGGCCCTCTAAGGCTGGCCCTTTAAGCTGGCCCTCTAAGGCTGGCCCTTTAAGGCTGGCCCTTTAAGCTGGCCCTTTAAGGCTGGCCCTTTAAGCTGGCCCTTTAAGGCTGGCCCTATAAGGCTGGCCCTTTAAGCTGGCCCCTTAAGGCTTGCCCTCTAAGGCTGGCCCTTTAACCTGGCCCTTTAAGGCTGGCCCTTTAAGCTGGCCCTTTAAAGCTGGCCCTCTAAGGCTGGCCCTTTAAGACTGGCCCTTTAAGGCTGGCCCTTTAAGGCTGGCCCTTTAAGCTGGCCCCTTAAGGCTTGCCCTTTAAGCTGGCCCTCTAAGGCTGGCCCTTTAAGCTGGCCATCTAAGGCTGGCCCTTTAAGGCTGGCCCTTTAAGCTGGCCCCTTAAGGCTGGCCCTCTAAGGCTGGCCCTTTAAGCTGGCCCTTTAAGGCTGGCCCTTTAAGCTGGCCCTTTAAGGCTGGCCCCTCTAGGCTGGCCCTTTAAGCTGGCCCCTTAAGGCTGGCCCTTTAAGCTGGCCCTCTAAGGCTGGCCCTTTAAGCTGGCCCTCTAAGGCTGGCCCTTTAAGGCTTGCCCTTTAAGCTGGCCCCTTAAGGCTGGCCCTTTAAGCTGGCCCTCTAAGGCTGGCCCTTTAAGCTGGCCCTTTAAGCTGGCCCCTTAAGGCTGGCCCTTTAAGGCTGGCCCTTTAAGCTGGCCCTTTAAGGCTGGCCCTTTAAGCTGGCCCTTTAAGGCTGGCCCTTTAAGCTGGCCCTTTAAGGCTGGCCCTTTAAGGCTGGCCCTTTAAGCTGGCCCCTTAAGGCTGGCCCTTTAAGCAGGCCCTCTAAGGCTGGCCCTTTAAGCTGGCCCTCTAAGGCTGGCCCTTTAAGGCTTGCCCTTTAAGGCTGGCCCTTTAAGCTGGCCCCTTAAGGCTGGCCCTTTAAGCTGGCCCTTTAAGGCTGGCCCTTTAAGGCTGGCCCTTTAAGCTGGCCCTTTAAAGCTGGCCCTTTAAGGCAGGCCCTTTAAGGCTGGCCCTTTAAGCCCTCCCCCTTAAGGCTGGCCCTTTAAGCTGGCCCTTTAAGCTGGCCCTTTAAGGCTGGTCCTCTAAGGCTGGCCCTTTAAGACTGGCCCTTTAAGGCTGGCCCTTTAAGGCTGGCCCTTTAAGCTGGCCCCTTAAGGCTGGCTGTTTAAGCTGGCCCTCTAAGGCTGGCCCTTTAAGCTGGCCCTCTAAGGCTGGCCCTTTAAGGCTGGCCCTTTAAGGCTTGCCCTTTAAGGCTGGCCCTTTAAGCTGGCCCTTTAAGGCTGGCCCTTTAAGCTGGCCCTTTAAGGCTGGCCCTTTAAGGCTGGCCCTTTAAGCTGGCCCTTTAAGGCTGGCCCTTTAAGCTGGCCCCTTAAGGCTGGCCCTTTAAGCTGGCCCTCTAAGGCTGGCCCTTTAAGCTGGCCCTTTAAGGCTGGCCCTCTAAGGCTGGCCCTTTAAGACTGGCCCTTTAAGGCTGGCCTTTTAAGGCTGGCCCTTTAAGCTGGCCCCTTAAGGCTGGCCCTTTAAGCTGGCCCTCTAAGGCTGGCCCTTTAGGCTGGCCCTTTAAGCTGGCCCTTTAAGGCTGGCCCTTTAAGGCTGGCCCTTTAAGCTGGCCCTTTAAGGCTGGCCCTTTAAGGCTGGCCCTTTAAGCTGGCCCTTTAAGGCTGGCCCTTTAAGCTGGCCCTTTAAGCTGGCCCTTTAAGGCTGGCCCTTTAAGCTGGCCCCTTAAGGCTGGCCCTTTAAGCTGGCCCTGTAAAGCTGGCCCTCTAAGGCTGGCCCTTTAAGCTGGCCCCTTAAGGCTGGCCCTTTAAGCTGGCCCTCTAAGGCTGGCCCTTTAAGCTGGCCCTCTAAGGCTGGCCCTTTAAGGCTGGCCCTTTAAGGCTGGCCCTTTAAGGCTGGCCCTTTAAGCTGGCCCTTTATGGCTGGCCCTTTAAAGCTGGCCCTTTAAGGCTGGCCCTTTAAGGCTGGCCCTTTAAGCTGGCCCTCTAAGGCTGGCCCTCTAAGGCTGGCCCTCTAAGGCTGGCCCTTTAAGCTGGCGCTCTAAGGCTGGCCCTTTAAGGCTGGCCCTCTAAGGCTGGCCCTTTAAGGCTGGCCCTCTAAGGCTGGCCCTTTAAGGCTGGCCCTTTAAGCTGGCCCCTTAAGGCTGGCCCTTTAAGCTGGCCCTCTAAGGCTGGCCCTTTAAGCTGGCCATCTAAGGCTGGCCCTTTAAGCTGGCCCTTTAAGCTGGCCCCTTAAGGCTGGCCCTCTAAGGCTGGCCCTTTAAGCTGGCCCTTTAAGGCTGGCCCTTTAAGGCTGGCCCTTTAAGCTGGCCCCTTAAGGCTGGCCCTTTAAGCTGGCCCTCTAAGGCTGGCCCTTTAAGCTGGCCCTTTAAGCTGGCCCCTTAAGGCTGGCCCTCTAAGGCTGGCCCTTTAAGCTGGCCCTTTAAGGCTGGCCCTTTAAGCTGGCCCTCTAAGGCTGGCCCTTTAAGCTGGCCCTTTAAGGCTGGCCCTTTAAGCTGGCCCTCTAAGGCTGGCCCTTTAAGCTGGCCCTTTAAGGCTGGCCCTTTAAGCTGGCCCTCTAAGGCTGGCCCTTTAAGGCTGGCCCTTTAAGCTGGCCCTTTAAGGCTGGCCCTTTAAGCTGGCCCTTTAAGGCTGGCCCTTTAAGGCTGGCCCTTTAAGGCTGGCCCTTTAAGCTGGCCCTTTAAGGCTGGCCCTCTAAGGCTGGCCCTCTAAGGCTGGCCCTTTAGGACTGGCCCTTTAAGGCTGGCCCTTTAAGGCTGGCCCTTTAAGCTGGCCCCTTAAGGCTGGCCCTTTAAGCTGGCCCTCTAAGGCTGGCCCTTTAAGCTGGCCCTCTAAGGCTGGCCCTTTAAGGCTGGCCCTTTAAGGCTTGCCCTTTAAGGCTGGCCCTTTAAGCTGGCCCTTTAAGGCTGGCCCTTTAAGCTGGCCCTTTAAGGCTGGCCCTTTAAGGCTGGCCCTTTAAGCTGGCCCTTTAAGGCTGGCCCTTTAAGCTGGCCCTTTAAGGCTGGCCCTTTAAGGCTGGCCCTTTAAGCTGGCCCCTTAAGGCTGGCCCTTTAAGCTGGCCCTCTAAGGCTGGCCCTTTAAGCTGGCCCTCTAAGGCTGGCCCTCTAAGGCTGGCCCTTTAAGGCTTGCCCTTTAAGGCTGGCCCTCTAAGGCTGGCCCTTTAAGCTGGCCCTATAAGGCTGGCCCTTTAAGCTGGCCCTTTAAAGCTGACCCTCTAAGGCTGGCCCTTTAAGCTGGGCCTTTAAGGCTGGCCCTCTAAGGCTGGCCCTCTAAGGCTGGCCCTTTAGGACTGGCCCTTTAAGGCTGGCCCTTTAAGGCTGGCCCTTTAAGCTGGCCCCTTAAGGCTGGCCCTTTAAGCTGGCCCTCTAAGGCTGGCCCTTTAAGCTGGCCCTCTAAGGCTGGCCCTTTAAGGCTGGCCCTTTAAGGCTTGCCCTTTAAGGCTTGCCCTTTAAGGCTGGCCCTTTAAGCTGGCCCTTTAAGGCTGGCCCTTTAAGCTGGCCCTTTAAGGCTGGCCCTTTAAGGCTGGCCCTTTAAGCTGGCCCTTTAAGGCTGGCCCTTTAAGCTGGCCCTTTAAGGCTGGCCCTTTAAGGCTGGCCCTTTAAGGCTGGCCCTTTAAGCTGGCCCCTTAAGGCTGGCCCTTTAAGCTGGCCCTCTAAGGCTGGCCCTTTAAGCTGGCCCTCTAAGGCTGGCCCTCTAAGGCTGGCCCTTTAAGGCTTGCCCTTTAAGGCTGGCCCTCTAAGGCTGGCCCTTTAAGCTGGCCCTATAAGGCTGGCCCTTTAAGCTGGCCCTTTAAAGCTGACCCTCTAAGGCTGGCCCTTTAAGCTGGGCCTTTAAGGCTGGCCCTTTAAGGCTGGCCCTTTAAGGCTGGCCCTCTAAGGCTGGCCCTTTCAGGCCAGAAACATGTAGCAACATGTCAGTCCACTTTACAAAATTTACCGGTAAATAATCCAACACTTATACATCCAATTCAAGATGGCCATCCTTCATAGTTGCAGTAAAAGTTCACTATTGGCATTCATCCCACTCTACTGTCTAGCAATGTGTTTAGCAGTTGAAATATGCATGTGCTGGAAATGGTGTGTTCCTAACGTCCGAGTGTACTCGGAAGATGAAAACTTGAGCTTCGTTGTCCTTCACATTGTCCCGGAACACATTGGGAGCGTTGTCTCCGTCAAAGGCAATATTAGCGACATCTGGTGGAAGAAGGAAGGCAAAGCAATCTCGCTACAACGAGTGAAAGACAGATCGCCATTACAAACAAAAATGCTTTAATTAGTTCATGTCATTAACAGTTCAATTGCTTGGTGGTCATTATATGCACAAGTTAGCGCCAAAATAACCAGTCCGTTTCAATGCGCGCTGTGACATAAGATGCTCATGACGTCAGCGGTCACGTGATGAAATGGTCACCATTTGGAAGCAGTGTGACTCAGGAAGACTTGACACACTTCGAGGCTTCGGGCTCATTTCACCATCTCTACTAAAAACAAATAGTTGATGGAAAAGCAGAAATCATGAAAATAATGCGTGTAACATCTATTCGCCTTCTTACAGTGTGCATGTTCATCGTTTCGTCGCATGCTTGAGCTTCATGGCCAATTTTTACACGGATTTACGCACCACATTTCCCAAAACGGTGGAAACTTTGGGTCTTGGGAGTTAACTCGGAGTTATGAGGGTGTTAGCGGAGCAATGCTGTCACCTAGTGGCGTTATGGCAGTACTGCAGTGATTTCAAATTGTCACTTTGTTCCAACGATTGAGGGAAGGTTGTCATGTAGCTATGATACCTATTAAGTATCCTCCCTGCTGCGTTAGGAACCTTGGGGGCTGGTCTACAATTGGGTGTGGAGGGGGTGAGGGGTTTCCTTGGGGCTACTCCTTTGCCCTCGGCATGGTTCTGGCTCGGTCACCCTTCTATTTTAACCGCACTAGATACAGGCACGGGACCCACCATAGCCCAGCTGTCCTCCACCTTGAACTACTTGACCAACCCATATATTCATACCGTATATAAACCACATAGAGGCCAGCCCTTTGGAGTGGGTCTCTTTAGTTGACTTATTTTTTATTGCATAATATACACAATGCCATTTCATCACACACATGGGTGAGGCGGGCTTGGCTGGGGTTCCAAGCAGCAATTGAAGACAAGGACAATCCTCCATGTCCAAAGCAGGGATGTCAGAGAGCGGGCGGCAGCAAAGATACGTCCAACAGTTGAGAGTCAGTGAAAGGGCTGCTGGAGTACACGACATCCTCGTCTGAGTTTGCAGCAGAGTCGTACAGCATGGGGTCCACGTCGAGATCCAAATGAGTCTCTAGGATGTCATCGCTCAGTCCTGAACCAACCACAAGAAAGACAGAGGAAGCAAAGTGCACAGTACGGGTCAAAGGTCACAACAACTAACCTTACATGAGACGTCACACGTTTGTCTCCATGAAGGTACAGTGCATCCGGAAAGTATTCACAGCGCTTCACTTTTTCTACATTTTGTCATGTTACATTCATGTTTTGAATATATTAAAAATAGAAAACCAAAAAAATCACATTTACATAAGTATTCACAGATCTTTCTACAGCTCAATTGGAGTCCACCTGCAGTAAATTCAGTTGATTGGACATGATTTGGAAATACAATAACTGTCTATATAAGGTCCCACAGTTGACTGTGCATGTCAGAGCACAAACGCCAAGCATGAAGTCAAAAGAACTGTCTGTAGACCTGCGAGACAGGATTGTCTTGAGGCACAAATCTGGGGAAGGATACAGAAACATTTCTGCTGCTTTGAAGGTCCCAATGAGCACAGTGGCCCCCATTATTCGACTAGTCAGGATAGAAGGAAAAATGAATGCAGCAATATATAGAGATATCCTGGATGAAAATATTGTGGGACCTTATATAGACAGTTATTATATTTTCCAAATCATGTCCAATCAACTGAATTTACTGCAGGTGGACTCCAATTACGCTGTAGAAAGATCTCAAGGATGATCAGTGGAAAAAAGATGCACCTGAGCTCAATTTTGAGCTTCATGGCAAAGGCTGTGACTACTTATGTAAATGTGATTTTTTTGTTTTCTATTTTTAATAAATTCAAAAAAGTAAAAAAAAAAACTTTTTCACATTGTCATAATGGAGTATTTTGTGTAGAATTTTGAGGTAAGAGATTAAATTAATACAATTTGGAATGAGGCTGTAACTTGACAAAATGTGGAAAAAGTGAAGCGCTGTGAATACTTTCCGGATGCGCTGTATGTGCCCTGGGATTGGCTGGCCACCGGTCCAGGGTGTACCCCGCCTCTCGCCCCAAATCAGGCTCCAGCATACCCCCACCCTAGTGAGGATAAGAGACATAGAAAATGAATGAATAACTAAACCATGTTGGTGTCATTCAACAGCTGTACTGTAATCTTACCTTGTCTAAGCTGTTGGGACCAAATTCTTGAGCGTCAACATCCTTCAGTATTCTGTTAAATGGATGGAGAATGCTGCACATGTAATTCATGTGGCAGCCAGAATATCTGTATTCATTAGTGCAGTCCAAAAAAGGAAAAGCAAGGCGATGGGGGCGAAGGCATACCATGGAGCAGTCCAGAGACAAAAGAACTCCCAAAAACAGCTGGAGGAGGTCGCGGTCCACTGGGCAGTACACTGAAAAAAAATTTGGAGTGCCATTTACTTGAGCAAAGCTAGGTAACAATTTGCACGCACAATTCCCAAGCAACTTTTCCTTGGGAAATACTCTGGTCAAATTTACTTTTTTTGAATGAAAGAGGTACTCTTTGCTAGTAAATTTGACCCCAAACTACCTTTGAATCTACTTCAACATCCATATAAATGTACTCGCTTTTCAGGATTGTTTAACTAGTTTTCCCTGACTTTATTTGGAGCAATTTATAAGTAATATTTACATGATTTAAGCTACCACCTACACCACTTTTCTAATATGATTGTGTAGTATTTTTTAAGATGGCCTTCTTTGAATGAAATGATCTTAACACATCTTCTACAAAACATTATTTCAAACCAGAACAGCTTCACTGCATTTGTACTAAAGCTGTATTTACTTCCAGATGACGGTGCACAAAAACGCAACACAGCCACAGGTTGAGGTACCTGTGAAATTAATTCAACATTTCATAACTAAACCAAAGACCTGGGATTTATTCCCTTAATTGGGAATCGTATTATTAGAATGATTATTTTTTGACTTCCACTTTCCTCATGCAGGTATGGACTTCCCACACTAGTGTGCCAGTCGCCTCCTTCTGGACGTTTGGTGTCTACTATACACTCAATTGGAGTCCACCTGCAGTAAATTCAGTTGATTGGACATGATTTGGAAATATAATAACCTTTTTCACATTGTCATAATGGAGTATTTTGAGGTAAGAGATTAAATTAATACAATTTGGAATGAGGCTGTAACTTGACAAAATGTGGAAAAAGTGAAGCGCTGTGAATACTTTCCGGATGCGCTGTATGTGCCCTGGGATTGGCTGGCCACCGGTCCAGGGTGTACCCCGCCTCTCGCCCCAAATCAGGCTCCAGCATACCCCCACCCTAGTGAGGATAAGAGACATAGAAAATGAATGAATAACTAAACCATGTTGGTGTCATTCAACAGCTGTACTGTAATCTTACCTTGTCTAAGCTGTTGGGACCAAATTCTTGAGCGTCAACATCCTTCAGTATTCTGTTAAATGGATGGTCAAATTTATATCTGGCCCTAACGAGCCCTAGCCAGCCCTAAAGAGCCCTGGCCCCAACTCGCCCTAGCCAGCCCTGACCCCAACTCGCCCTAGCCAGCCCTGGCCCCAACTCGCCCTAACTCGCCTTAGCCAGCCCTGGCCCCAACTCGCCCTGGCCCCAACTCGCCCTAGCCCCAACTCGCCCTAGCCAGCCCTGGCCCCAACTCGCCCTAGCCCCAACTCGCCCTAGCCAGCCCTGGCCCCAACTCGCCCTAACTCGCCCTAGCCAGCCCTAAAGAGCCCTGGCCCCAACTCGCCCTAGCCAGCCCTAACTCGGCCCTAAAACCCTCCTCCAACCATAGCCCTAAAACCCTAACCCAAACATTCAAACGAGATCTATGTTGACTACTTACCCAACGGCGCAGCGCAGACTACTCATGTTTCCTTCGGTTAGCTGGTCCGTTGATACCACCATTCTCTGCCAGTCTGTCTTCTTCCTCTTTTGTTTCAACGCTCCAAGGCGTATTACTGCCCTCCACAGGTTGGGCACAAGTGTAAGAAGGCTGGGGGGGCTGGGGCGAGGGAGTGGGGGGCTGGGGTGTGGGACGGGGGAGGCTGGGCCTAAATGTAGAAGGCTGGGGGGCTCGGGGACTGGGGTGTGGAAGGCTGGGCCCAAATGAGGAAGGCAGGGGGTGAGGGAGGGGGGAGGCTGCTATTTCTACTTGCTATGTACTGCCAACTAGGGGTCACTTTAAAGTAATGCTATTCTACTCGGTAAATACCACCATCTCGTGGTCACTTTAATGGACTGCTGCTTCCAACAATGCAATCTCAATGGGCGACGTTTTTCGCCAGTAACTCCCCAACGAAAGGTCGTATAAACATAGAACCGACTTCTGCCTACACAAATTCAGCTGCAAGCTTTCCGTTGAGACCCCCAAGCCAAACAAACTTGGGTGCCCTCATTCCATCCCAAGACCTGCAAAACATCCTTACCGCCAAAGGACAAAACCCCTGAGACTCCAGCGCTACCCCCTGGGTCAGCACCCAGCGCAAACGCACGAGGAAAGAGAAAAACCTTGACCAAGGTCAGCCACCGGGAGAGGAATCCGGCGATTACGGTGACCAGCTGTCCCTGCTCTTGGATCTGATGGCGCGAGGGGAATCGGTTCCCCCCACTCCCCCACCAACCCGGGCCACAGAGGCCCTTCGGCGTTGGGAGTCAGAATTCGCTTTCTGTTGAGAACCCTAAGAAATTGAAAAATAGAATCCAGGAATATGAACCTGTAAAACCTGTAAAACCTCATCCCAAGACCTGCAAAACATGCTTACCGCCGAAGGACAAAACCCCTGAGACTCCAGCGCTACCGCACGAGTAAAGAGAAAAACCTCGACCAAGGTCAGCCACCGGGAGAGGAATCCGACCATTACGGTGACCAGCTGTCCCTGCTCTTGGATCTGATGGCGCGAGGGGAATTGGTTCCCCCCACTCCCCCACCAACCCGGGCCACAGAGGCCCTTCGGCGTTGGGAGTCAGAATTCGCTTTCCGTTGAGAACCCTAAGAAAGTGAAACCTGTGAAACCTGTGAAACCTGTGAAACCTGTGAAACCTGTAAAACCTGTAAAACCTGTAAAACCTGTAAAACCTGTAAATCCTTATCCCAAGACCTGCAAAACATCCTTACCGCCGAAGGACAAAACCCCTGAGACTCCAGCGCTACCGCACGAGTAAAGAGAAAAACCTCGACCAAGGTCAGCCACCGGGAGAGGAATCCGACGATTACGGTGACCAGCTGTCCCTGCTCTTGGATCTGATGGCGCGAGGGGAATCGGTTCCCCCCACTCCCCCACCAACCCAGGCCACAGAGGCCCTTCGGCGTTGGGAGTCAGAATTCGCTTTCCGTTGAGAACCCTAAGAAATTGAAAAATAGAATCCAGGAATATGAACCCTGTGAACCCTGTGAACCCTGTGAACCCTGTAAAACCTGTAAATCCTCATCCCAAGACCTGCAAAACATCCTTACCGCCGAAGGACAAAACCCCTGAGACTCCAGCGCTACCGCACGAGGAAAGAGAAAAACCTCGACCAAGGTCAGCCACCGGGAGAGGAATCCGACGATTACGGTGACCAGCTGTCCCTGCTCTTGGATCTGATGGCGCGAGGGGAATCGGTTCCCCCCACTCCCCCACCAACCCAGGCCACAGAGGCCCTTCGGCATTGGGAGTCAGAATTCGCTTTCCGTTGAGAACCCTAGAGAAATTGAAAAATAGAATCCAGGAATATGAACCTGTAAAACCACCCGCACAAAACGAAGATCCGCCACCGACAAACCCTGACATCCAAGGATTGGAACAAGATTTGGAGGAACCCTCCACCTCTGGGAACCCTCCACCTCTGGGACGCCGGAAGGCCATCCATCCCAACCACTTCTCTTCGTTCTCGGCTCGATCCAACAGTTGCCGGGGCCTGCCTGGATGCCGGTATCCAAACAGAACCAGAGGTATCCTCATCCCAAGACCTGCAAGACATCCTTACCGCCGAAGGACAAAACCCCTGAGACTCCAGCGCTACCCCCTGGGTCAGCACCCAGCGCAAACGCACGAGGAAAGAGAAAAACCTCGACCAAGGTCAGCCACCGGGAGAGGAATCCGACGATTACGGTGACCAGCTGTCCCTGCTCTTGGATCAGATGGCGCGAGGGGAATCGGTTACCCCCCGGTCCCCTACCAACTCGGACCACATAGGCCCTTTGCTGTTGGGAGTCAGAATTTGCTTGACGACGCCCCACTACTTACGCCACCAAGGGAGTCACCTGCGGAAAAAGGCCAATGGGAAGATATACTGGCGGACATCAGCTTCGACAGCTCTATGTCCGGCTCAATCGGCGGGAGCCAAAAGCAACTGGTCCAGCGTCATCGGCACACCACCAGGAAAATGGTTGATTGGCAACTTGCCGTGCGGAAGAGATTCGTCATCCTGGGAGATTCCAGTTTCCACCAAATGACTTCCCAGACCTGCAGGTGGACAGCTTTCCGGGGGACACCTTCAGGAATGCCAAGGATCTTCTTGCCAACGCAATCGTTCCCACAAAGGTGGAAAAACTGGTGTTGTCCTTCGGGATCAACAGAAGAACCTGGAAGCACAAACACCCCACCTTTGCTAACTTGTGACTATTGTCAGGAGAAGACAGCATGAACATATCAGTGCATCCTAACCCTTCCATTGGTTAAGACGGGGAGAAGAACCCAGAGTTGAAGCTGCAGATACTGTTTTTGCCCCACAGGCCTGGTGTGAGTGGAGAGCGCTAGCAAGGCTGGCCTTCATTCATCATTCACATAAACAGGACTGGGGCTGCTCTTGGATCAGCTCACCTTGTACAGTATCTACAGTTAATGTCTATAGATACCGTGTTATTAGGAAAATATAGCCAGCCGAAAGCATGTTGATTGTGAGTATGCTCAAAGACAATGTCACTAGAAAAGTCTGATGCAAGACTCCCTTGGTGCACTCTACTTTTATGGCGTTCAATGAAGAGTAGACATTTGTGCTAACTCTAGCACCATGTGTTGTGTCTATTTAAAAGTTAAATGATCTGGTTAGATAATTATTTTATATACTATACCTCTGTCTCGTGCTTTTTTAAGTGTGATCTTATGTGACTGAGGAGTACAGACTGAAAATGGTTGCTCAGATGTGCATAAAGGACACTAAAAAGTCACAATTAAGTATGATATCTTGACAGGTGACTACTCAGCGCACCAAGTGTCTGAAATGTGCACATGCAATCATCATGGAGGCATGGGAGGGGGCTCATTTTTGAAAAGTGGTTGTGCTGCAATCTACAGTGTTTAAATAGATGTTCTAGTGGTAAAAAAAAAAGCTGAACAGAACTTACAGTGCCGAGTCACGTTCGTTGCAGCAACCTGAAAACACATACACAAAATATTAGACAGGGCACCACTTTTGAAGTTTAAACCTCTGTCAGAGCTAGCAAAGTACAACAGAACACACCGACATTGCTTCAAACAATATTATGTGTGTTAGCCTGTTAAACTATTCAATCTGCAACATTTTACACACACACTGAATGTTGAACCTGAATTTGCCAACAAATAGTTTAACGTCTGTCACCCCCTTGTGACAGCTCTTAGTTTTCCTCAGTTCCTCGTTCATGCCCTTGTTTTGTATTTCCTTCCTGTGTTGCTCTGCTGTGTTTTCAGTTGATGTCCATTATCTCCCGCACCTGTTTCTCATTATTTGTGATGCCTATTTGGTTCAGGTGCGCGCTCCTTTCTTTGTTGGGTCATTGATGTTGTTTTCTCTGTTGAACATGCTAGTGCGTTGGTCTGCTGCATAGTATCAACAATAAATGCCTTTGTACCTGCTATTGGGTCCTCATCTCTGCATCCTGGGGTCGTGCCGTAAAGCTCCCAAGCCGGAACGTGACAACCTCTCTGTGCTAACCACAAAAAAGAAAAATAATTATCTAACCAGATCATTTAACTTTGAGACAGACAACATGTGGTGCTAAAGTTAGCTTTCTGCTTGTTTAAAGCATCGGCAGCTTACCGGAGCAAAGGTAGCTTAACACACAGCCAGTGCAATCCTAGCCTCAAGAGGCTGACACTGCACTTCCTGCAAGCCCTCCAAAATGCACGCCAGGTCCTCAACAACCAACCCCGCTGCAAATTAAAACAACCATGGCTGCGGTCACATGATGCACCGTCACCGGTACACGCCCAGTAATTTTATGCCTACCTTTCACATACGCTGCTGATGGCACGACAGACCAGAGCCCGCCACCGGAGCGCGCCAACACAGCCTCGACAGGTGAACAGCAAGGAACAATGAGCGCCCCGGTGACGCCAAGACCCATCAATAACCCTGGCACCGCCTCGCAATCGAGCCCCAACAGCTGATGCCAATTCAGGTGGAAGCGCAACAACGCTCAACCTACCAAAAATGCTGCACATGTAATTCATGTGGCAGCAAGAATATCTGTATTCATTAGTGCAGTTCATTAGTGGAGTGGAGTATTTTGAGGTAAGAGATTAAATTAATACAATTTGGAATGAGGCTGTAACTTGACAAAATGTGGAAAAAGTGAAGCGCTGTGAATACTTTCCGGATGCACTGTATGTGCCCTGGGATTGGCTGGCCACCGGTCCAGGGTGTACCCCGCCTCTCGCCCCAAATCAGGCTCCAGCATACCCCAACCCTAGTGAGGATAAGACATAGAAAAGAGTTTCTACCGGAGTGTCCACCAAACTTGACCTAAGAACCCAATGTAGCATGAAAACCAAATAAGACCTGAGACTAGTGTGCTTGGATATACGCAGCGCTCACTTTTGCATCACATCTGCCTCCCGTTTCTGCTGCTCAGTCGAGCGGTCGGAGTCTTTGGAAGTGAATTTAGCCTCATGATCACCACGAGGACATTTGCTCGGAATCAGCATCTGCAACAATTGCATGTGAAGTCTGGTGCGAGTTAAGACTAGAATGAGAGATCGCCTACCTTGAGTTCAGCTCGAAGAAGAATCTGACTCTCTGGGGAGGCGCCATCCAGATGGAACCACTGATCCAGGACCAGTTCTGGTTCCGAGAGCAGCTCTCTGATTGGGACGACTAAGGAACCCATGGGCAACGTCCAGCTGTGAGAGAGCTGGAGAAACAAAGTGTAAAGGTAGTAATACAAGTCAAGTTTGTTGATATCACATGGTGGAAATACTAAAAATAATATTGTTAACTTACCTTGACAACAACATTCTCTTCTCTAGGGTCATGAACCAGGAAGCAGAACGCCTCATTCCACTGAGGTGATGTCGTGCGATCACACACCTACAGCAAAGATGGACGTGTTAGTCCCGGATGCCAATACCCTGGTTATTATTTGGCTAGTTGCCACGCTTAGTAGTCTCACAGTAGTTTTGTGGGATGTTTTTCCAAGAAGCATATCCGCTCCCACTTTTGGCTCTTTTCCACTCTTTTCCACCTGTTGACACGCCACATGGGTCATAATAAAACACAGATCATGCCTCCTCAGTACCTCCTCGACTCACTTACTGGTAAACCATCTGCTTGTTCGATGAAGACAAACAAAAGTCCCACAGATGGAACGGCTTTGTTCTGGTAGGACTGCCTGGAGTAGAACTTGAGAATCTGAAGAGAATGGTTCGATATTAGTATTTTTTATAGTTGAATGAAGCATTAGTACGCTTTTTCTTCTTCTGGAAGCACCCCCCTTATCCAGTTGGTCTGCCTCCGAGGCTGTTGGAAGCCATTCCAGGATCAGGTGAACGCGACCTGACTTGACATCACTGAGCGTGTACTGATACACTGATACATAAAACACACACAATCCTTTGAATGCTTGAACAATTCAATGACAATAATATAAGCCGTTTCCATACCTGATCCGTGTACTGAGAATCAATTATGTCCTTCAGTTTGACCTTCAGCCTGCATGTTGAGAAACATGACAATTATTTCAACCACTTGATAATGGAATGGATTTCTTTTCTCTAATTCATGTTTATTTTTATTTATTTACACTGCAATATTTGATATTTATACATATATATTTAATATCATTTGCGTTCTACATGAATGTTCTAAATGATTCCAACCATATCAAATTCTACAACCTGTCTTTAATATACTGTAAGTGTGTGACATAATTTTTCTTGTGAATCGGACAATAAAGTGTAGATAAAGGAGGATGGCGGTGCTCTTCTCAATACTGGCATCGCTGCGCTGGAGGTAGTAAGCAGTATTATCAAGCAGTTGCAGTATGTGACAGTATCGATAATAACAACACTACTAATGTGTACTGGAAGCAGTACCTTCCCATAAAGTCATCCTTCATGTCCATGTCTTTATCAAACACCTCCAGATGTAACCTGATGGAGCAACAAAACTCATCATTTATCATCTGGTACATGTATTCATAATGTGACGAGTTGCTACTTTACTGTGGCCAGCAAGCTTTCTACAAATGGATTAAGGATTAAATATTCTAAAACAAAAGATGCAGATTGGGCATTGATACTTTTATGTTGAAAGAACTCAATTGTACATCAATAACTCCTGTAACCACAAATCTCACTCTCTCAATTTCTGCGGCAGTTTTTCCTTGTGTATGGAAGGCATCAGCTGTCATTCAATATATAAGAACGTAGATCCTTGTCCGTTTCCAATTTCAAACCAATCTTCGACTTGAAAAAAGGTTTTGACACTGTAAAGCATAGAATAACCTAAACCATGTTGGTGTCATTCAACAGCTGTACTGTAATCTTACCTTGTCTAAGCTGTTGGGACCAAATTCTTGAGCGTCAACATCCTTCAGTATTCTGTTAAATGGATGGAGAATGCTGCACATGTAATTCATGTGGCAGCCAGAATATCTGTATTCATTAGTGCAGTCCAAAAAAGGAAAAGCAAGGCGATGGGGGCAGAAGGCATACCATGGAGCAGTCCAGAGACAAAAGAACTCCCAAAAACAGCTGGAGGAGGTCGCGGTCCACTGGGCAGTACACTGAAAAAAAATTTGGAGTGCCATTTACTTGAGCAAAGCTAGGTAACAATTTGCACGCACAATTCCCAAGCAACTTTTCCTTGGGAAATACTCTGGTCAAATTTACTTTTTTTGAATGAAAGAGGTACTCTTTGCTAGTAAATTTGACCCCAAACTACCTTTGAATCTACTTCAAAATCCATATAAATGTACTCGCTTTTCAGGATTGTTTAACTAGTTTTCCCTGACTTTATTTGGAGCAATTTATAAGTAATTACATGATTTAAGCTACCACCTACACCACTTTTCTAATATGATTGTGTAGTATTTTTTAAGATGGCCTTCTTTGAATGAAATGATCTTAACACATCTTCTACAAAACATTTCAAACCAGAACAGCTTCACTGCATTTACTTCCAGATGGCGGTGCACAAAAACACAACCCAGCCACAGGTTGAGGCACCTGTGAAATCAATTCAACATTTCATAACTAAACCAAAGACCTGGGATTTATGCCCTTAATTGGGAATCGTATTATTAGAATGATTATTTTTTGACTTCCACTTTCCTCATGCAGGTATGGACTTCCCACACTAGTGTGCCAGTCGCCTCCTTCTGGACGTTTGGTGTCTACTATACACTCAATTGGAGTCCACCTGCAGTAAATTCTGTTGATTGGACATGATTTGGAAATACAATAACTGTCTATATAAGGTCCCACAGTTGACTGTGCATGTCAGAGCACAAACACCAAGCATGAAGTCAAAAGAACTGTCTGTAGACCTGCGAGACAGGATTGTCTTGAGGCACAAATCTGGGGAAGGATACAGAAACATTTCTGCTGCTTTGAAGGTCTCAATGAGCACAGTGGCCTCCATCCCTACAGTGAAGCATGGTGGTGGCAGCATCATGCTGTGGGGATGTTTTTCAGCAGCAGGAACTGGCAGACTAGTCAGGATAGAAGGAAAAATGAATGCAGCAATATATAGAGATATCCTGGATGAAAATATTGCTGCATTCATTTTTCCTTCTATCCTGGCTAGTCGAATAATGGGGACCACTGTGCTCATTGGGACCTTCAAAGCAGCAGAAATGTTTCTGTATCCTTCCCCAGATTTGTGCCTCAAGACAATCCTGTCTCGCAGGTCTACAGACAGTTCTTTTGACTTCATGCTTGGCGTTTGTGCTCTGACATGCACAGTCAACTGTGGGACCTTATATAGACAGTTATTGTATTTCCAAATCATGTCCAATCAACTGAATTTACTGCAGGTGGACTCCAATTACGCTGTAGAAAGATCTCAAGGATGATCAGTGGAAAAAAGATGCACCTGAGCTCAATTTTGAGCTTCATGGCAAAGGCTGTGAATACTTATGTAAATATGATTTTTTTGTTTTCTATTTTTAATAAATTCAAAAAAGTAAAAAAAAAACGTTTTCACATTGTCATAATGGAGTATTTTGTGTAGAATTTTGAGGTAAGAGATTAAATTAATACAATTTGGAATGAGGCTGTAACTTGACAAAATGTGGAAAAAGTGAAGCGCTGTGAATACTTTCCGGATGTACTGTATGTGCCCTGGGATTGGCTGGCCACCGGTCCAGGGTGTACCCCGCCTCTCGCCCCAAATCAGGCTCCAGCATACCCCCACCCTAGTGAGGATAAGAGACATAGAAAATGAATGAATAACTAAACCATGTTGGTGTCATTCAACAGCTGTACTGTAATCTTACCTTGTCTAAGCTGTTGGGACCAAATTCTTGAGCGTCAACATCCTTCAGTATTCTGTTAAATGGATGGAGAATGCTGCACATGTAATTCATGTGGCAGCCAGAATATCTGTATTCATTAGTGCAGTCCAAAAAAGGAAAAGCAAGGCGATGGGGGCAGAAGGCATACCATGGAGCAGTCCAGAGACAAAAGAACTCCCAAAAACAGCTGGAGGAGGTCGCGGTCCACTGGGCAGTACACTGAAAAAAAATTTGGAGTGCCATTTACTTGAGCAAAGCTAGGTAACAATTTGCACGCACAATTCCCAAGCAACTTTTCCTTGGGAAATACTCTGGTCAAATTTACTTTTTTTGAATGAAAAAGGTACTCTTTGCTAGTAAATTTGACCCCAAACTACCTTTGAATCTACTTCAAAATCCATATAAATGTACTCGCTTTTCAGGATTGTTTAACTAGTTTTCCCTGACTTTATTTGGAGCCAATCGTAAGTAATATTTACATGATTTAAGCTACCACCTACACCACTTTTCTAATATGATTGTGTAGTATTTTTTAAGATGGCCTTCTTTGAATGAAATGATCTTAACACATCTTCTACAAAACATTTCAAACCAGAACAGCTTCACTACATTTACTTCCAGATGGCGGTGCACAAAAACACAACCCAGCCACAGGTTGAGGCACCTGTGAAATCAATTCAACATTTCATAACTAAACCAAAGACCTGGGATTTATTCCCTTAATTGGGAATCGTATTATTAGAATGATTATTTTTTGACTTCCACTTTCCTCATGCAGGTATGGACTTCCCACACTAGTGTGCCAGTCGCCTCCTTCTGGACGTTTGGTGTCTACTATACACTCAATTGGAGTCCACCTGCAGTAAATTCTGTTGATTGGACATGATTTGGAAATACAATAACTGTCTATATAAGGTCCCACAGTTGACTGTGCATGTCAGAGCACAAACGCCAAGCATGAAGTCAAAAGAACTGTCTGTAGACCTGCGAGACAGGATTGTCTTGAGGCACAAATCTGGGGAAGGATACAGAAACATTTCTGCTGCTTTGAAGGTCCCAATGAGCACAGTGGCCCCCATTATTCGACTAGTCAGGATAGAAGGAAAAATGAATGCAGCAATATTTTCATCCAGGATATCTCTATATATTGTTGCATTCATTTTTCCTTCTATCCTGACTAGTCTGCCAGTTCCTGCTGCTGAAAAACATCCCCACAGCATGATGCTGCCACCACCATGCTTCACTGTAGGGATGGAGGCCACTGTGCTCATTGAGACCTTCAAAGCAGCAGAAATGTTTCTGTATCCTTCCCCAGATTTGTGCCTCAAGACAATCCTGTCTCGCAGGTCTACAGACAGTTCTCCTGAGCTCAATTTTGAGCTTCATGGCAAAGGCTGTGAATACTTATGTAAATGTGATTTTTTTGTTTTCTATTTTTAATAAATTCAAAAAAAAACTTTTTCACATTGTCATAATGGAGTATTTTGAGGTAAGAGATTAAATTAATACAATTGGGAATGAGGCTGTAACATGACAAAATGTGGAAAAAGTGAAGCGCTGTGAATACTTTCCGGATGCACTGTATGTGCCCTGGGATTGGCTGGCCCCCGGTCCAGGGTGTACCCCGCCTCTCGCCCCAAATCAGGCTCCAGCATACCCCCACCCTAGTGAGGATAAGAGACATAGAAAATGAATGAATAACTAAACCATGTTGGTGTCATTCAACAGCTGTACTGTAATCTTACCTTGTCTAAGCTGTTGGGACCAAATTCTTGAGCGTCAACATCCTTCAGCATTCTGTTAAATGGATGGAGAAATCATTTCAATTATGGCAACTACAAAATCTAAAATCATCACAATGGTTAGTAGTCCAAACGACAAAGCTGCTTGACAATATTTGTTGGGTTTTTTTTTTAAACAAAACACTCAAAATCAACTTAGTTCTTAACCCTAAGATGCATGAGTGACTGGACCCTACACTCTTCCATAAGAGTCCATATTTCTTGAAATGTATAAAAGCTAAGTTAAAAATTTGAATGGTATTATATTGAAAACATGTTTTTTTCGGAATAACTGGAATATGAAATGATTAAAAAAAAATTCATTATGAAGATATTTCAAGAAAACAACCTGACTGGGTCATTTTTGACCCACTTATGCATCTATGGGTTAATACACATTTTTCATCTGTGTCTTGAAACCTAACCTAAACAAAACTCTTTTTTCCTCACAACGGGATATCGTTGAGGAACTCCATTATCCAACTCATTAAATCAATAAAACTTAAAAGGCTAAACTGCCATTTCCAGATTCAAATAACCATATACATATTGTAATGTTACCTTCTGTAGGGGTTGGCCACCTTGACCCCGGCGGCGGCCTCTCTGTGGCGCGTCCTTCACCCCAGGTGTCTAGAGATGGTGTATGTGTATAGGTGAAATTAAAGTTCCAAAATTCACTTCCATGGAATACTTGTCACAAACAAAAACTCCCGCTCCCCGACGGTATCCACAAGACTCAGGTCGCTAGCATACTTCAACAAATGTTTGCGCTACACGCGGTTCCCATGGCTTAGAGGACACTGCTGCTGCCAAAATAATCACATAACATATATAAAAGGGACGAATCCTTACACATTTAATAAACATAAACATCTCCTGTTCTGCAACCGGCTAGCTGGCTGGCAGAACAGCTGGCAGCTAGCTGGCTAACAGCTTAGCTAGCTGGCAGGCTAAAGGTAAGCTAATGCTAACGTCGCGTATGTCACATTATGACACTGACGTAAACATTGAACAGGAACAGGAAAGGTGACAGAAAACAAGTCAGATAAGCATATGACCTACCCATATGGCTCCACATCGATGAATTTCCTTGTTAAACGACTGTCCACGTCGTCTTCCATCGTCTTCCATTGTCTTCCCGTGAAAACATGGCGCCCTCGAACTTCGCCTTGGGAAGTCTGAGCTCAAACGATCCTCTGACGCATGCGCAGAATGGCCACTGTTAGTAGCTGCTGCAATCAATTACAGGTGTGACCGGTGGACCAGCCTCCTGCCATAGAAGGGAGTTCTGTAAAACAAAAAAAGGAGGGAAAGCGCAGTCAATATGCTTTCAAACTATATAGAATTCAGCCTGCTGTCTGCTTTAGTTTTTTGAATATGAGCCTCTGACGTTGAAGGCCATGTGCTACTTAAGCTAGCTCAATGTATGCCGTTTAAAGGTCACTTAAAGCCTTTTCACAATTATAATGTTTTAATAGCGTGTACAAAGAGTACAGAGAGTTTGCATACTTACTACTCACACTTTATTGCGTGTGAGTGCAGGTGCGTAAGAAGCAGGTTGCCCTCAGGCCGTCCCTCTTTTATTTGAAACCTCTCGATAGCGTGCCGGGCGGGGCTTCCGGCCGTCCGTGCTTCATCTGTTTCCGGAAAGTGCGTCATGTTTCAGGCCAAGCGTGGCCCTTTAAGAAAGATGTGTGCTGTAGTTCTGCGTTTTTGGCACCAGGTGTCTCTGTTCTGCATGCAGCGCTTGCAGTGGGGCCGTACCCTCTCGCATCGTTATGTTTGGGGCCAATAACGTTTTTGTCATAAAATGCTTGTTGAGCCTCTGTAGTGCGGTTAGAAAATAAGAGGGGAAGAACTAATTCTATTTATAAGGGAGTAATTCCATGACTACTATATTGGGGGGAAAGTAACTAATAGTAGTACATTATAAGTGTGTAAGTAAGTCAAAAGGCCTCTAAGGGGCAACAACGGCTAAAAGCCACTAAGTGTACATAAAAAACTTACAATACTGTAATACTGTATATTACTGTATATTATGCACACTCACTACACACATCCAGCCGGGTACTGACATTTGTGTGTATTTGCTTGTACACAGTGTGAACGCACTTAAGTGCAAGTATGCAAGTGTATGTTAAAAGTTGGCTTCTGCATGCATGTGCTTCTACCATATAAGACCATTCCCTCGGGAAAGAGACGCCCACAGGAGGACTGAGGCTTCCAAAAGAAGACTTTGACTTTGTACCGCCCATAAGCGAGATAGGTCAGAGTCATCCAAGCTCTCGTCCACCTGTTATTTTTGGAGAAAAGGTCTCTGATTTGCTGTGCTAACCCACTGTTCTTTTAAGGAGAAGGACCTTTGGTCAAGCAACTTTTTCCTACGGAGCGACAAATTCTTGGAACTCCGCACCAAGTGCCTGATCTACCCACTATTGCTTCATTTTCCAAGCATCTTCAACTTTGGAAAATCAAACCCGTTGCCACTAATTGTGATCATTTTTAACTTGTCCACTGCTGCTGATTTGTTGTGTGTTATTATCTATTGTATGTTATAATGTTGCATTTTTACATAGTTGGGTAGCCACAAATTATAACTGCTAATTAATGATTGTAGTATGTCATAAGTCTGTAATTCTATCATCATTTATCTTTTATTCTTAGGCAGGAGAGCAACATGCAATTCAACAAGCACTTTATATTTCTGTTCTAGTTCTCTCAGTATTATAAAATGACCATTGTTGGTATTTCATGATTGTAAAATGTTTTGAGAATTGTCAAATGAAAATAGCACTTTATATCTAGTGTGCACTTGGGCAAGTTGCAATATAATACGCATGAAACACATAACCTTGCATGTTTTATGAATAATGTGATTTATATGTTCAAAACCAAGCTGCCAATGGGAAGTGCAAATTAGCCATACGGCTATCATCTCCCATGTCCCATTTTTTCAAAAATCAATCAATCTACACATTTCTTACATATAGTACCTTTAAGACTGACAGCACTCAGTCTGTGACCATCGCTGTCTATGGTCCTGAAGTCTCAGACAGGTCACAGCCCAGAAGGTCCTACAATCAAACACATAGGATTTCTGAACATTTACACCTCTGACCACAACAGTCATAGTACATAGTACATAGTACATAGTACATAGTACATAGTACATAGTACGGCTGACTTGGGGGCGAGAGGCGGGGTACACCCTGGACCGGTGGCCAGTACAGCACAACTGTAATGTAAAGTATTACAATATCAAATTGCATTTTGTGAAAACAAACTAAATGATGCTGTAAATAGTACAGGCTATAGACATGAAGCAAAACATCACATTAAAACATAACCATCTCAAATGATCCTTACTAATAACAATTCATGATTGGCAATGTTTACAAACATTAGGCCTAGCGTGCTGGAGGCTCCTAGCGTACTGCATAAGAGAGAAAAATGCAACATGGACATGTTTGACAATCTAGCGGACTCAAAGGTAGCACCAAACCAGTGGTATTATATGAATCTTGAGATTTCAACCAATCCATTGACACCAAATACATCATGCTTGCTGACCGGGAAAGGAGTGAAAAGTTGTTGCAAAGTTGAACTGTTTTACCGCGACGTGACCATAGACTTTTATTTCAACTGTATGTGGTGCAGCTAATTGTTTTGGAGTATCATGCTGTATAAGAGGAAAAAAATACAAGAGTGACACTTTTGACAATATAGCGGACTGAGCTTTAAAACTACTGCCAAACCATCATATATCTTGAGATTTCAATGAATTCATCCATACAAAATACATCATGCTGACTTACCGGGAAATGAGTGAAAAGTTCTTCCAAAGTTGTAGCCTGTCAGTGCGTCTTCTTTGTTCTGATTGGCAGAGTGGTGGAGCATACCCATACATTCATTTATTTGCTGCAACAAATCATCAACAATGACATCACACTTCATTGAAAGGCCGTTGATGAAATATAATGTAACATAAAGTAACACTGGGAAATGTTCTGTTACTTACGGTAGCCTACATGGCAATTCTCATTGTCCTGCATTCACAATGGTAGATTCATTGAAGTTACAGTCATGATTTATTTGTCAGTCATACTTGAATTGTCACAGACAGTCTTGGTCCATGTGACTATCAAAAAGAGCATAGGCCAGTCTTAAATCTTGACTAATGTTTCCATTAGGCCTACTTCAAAGAATGGACTGTCTATCTATTCAAGTTTTTGGCTTTTGATATGCAGACATGAAATGGTTCAAACATTGGCTCTCATAAGCCACCAGCATAGGCTTGTAGCCATAGCCCTTAAAATGATGAGCATGATCTGTGTGTGTGTGTGTTATTAATAACTTGGGACACTGCTCTGTCACTTTCTGACCTGCGGGTTGCTTGTCAACATTCAGTCACTATTGGCAGGTTTCTAAGTAAACAAATAGACAACAACAACAACCACAAAGATCAGTATTTTGTCTCATATTCCATTTGTGGGAAGGTATTACATTTACAGATTTGGACTTTCCCACATTTGGAATCATTTCCTGCAAATGTAAAGGAAGGTGTAACTCCCTCGGATGTGCAACGATCAGACAGCTACTAGTTCTCGTCTTTTACTGATGGATTTATTACAAAACCGACGTGAGAACTAAAAGGGGACAAAAGATACAAAACCCTAAAGGGCTGGCCCTTGAAGACTGGCCCTTTAAGACTGGCCCTCTAAGGATGGCCCTCTAGGCTGGACCTCTAAGGCTGGACCTCTAAGGCTGGACCTCTAAGGCTGGACCTCTAAGGCTGGACCTTTAAGCTGGCCCTTTCAGGCTGGCCCTTTCAGGCTGGCCCTTTCAGGCTGGCCCTTTCAGGCTGGCCCTTTCAGGCTGGCCCTTTCAGGCTGGAGCTTTAAGGCCTGCTCTGGCTGGCCCTCTAAGGCTGGCCCTTTAAGGCTGGCCCTCTAAGGCTGGCCCTTTAAGGCTGGCCCTCTAAGGCTGGCCCTTTCAGGCCAGAAACATGTAGCAACATGTCAGTCCACTTTACAAAATTTACCGGTAAATAATCCAACACTTATACATCCAATTCAAGATGGCCATCCTTCATAGTTGCAGTAAAAGTTCACTATTGGCATTCATCCCACTCTACTGTCTAGCAATGTGTTTAGCAGTTGAAATATGCATGTGCTGGAAATGGTGTGTTCCTAACGTCCGAGTGTACTCGGAAGATGAAAACTTGAGCTTCGTTGTCCTTCACATTGTCCCGGAACACATTGGGAGCGTTGTCTCCGTCAAAGGCAATATTAGCGACATCTGGTGGAAGAAGGAAGGCAAAGCAATCTCGCTACAACGAGTGAAAGACAGATCGCCATTACAAACAAAAATGCTTTAATTAGTTCATGTCATTAACAGTTCAATTGCTTGGTGGTCATTATATGCACAAGTTAGCGCCAAAATAACCAGTCCGTTTCAATGCGCGCTGTGACATAAGATGCTCATGACGTCAGCGGTCACGTGATGAAATGGTCACCATTTGGAAGCAGTGTGACTCAGGAAGACTTGACACACTTCGAGGCTTCGGGCTCATTTCACCATCTCTACTAAAAACAAATAGTTGATGGAAAAGCAGAAATCATGAAAATAATGCGTGTAACATCTATTCGCCTTCTTACAGTGTGCATGTTCATCGTTTCGTCGCATGCTTGAGCTTCATGGCCAATTTTTACACGGATTTACGCACCACATTTCCCAAAACGGTGGAAACTTTGGGTCTTGGGAGTTAACTCGGAGTTATGAGGGTGTTAGCGGAGCAATGCTGTCACCTAGTGGCGTTATGGCAGTACTGCAGTGATTTCAAATTGTCACTTTGTTCCAACGATTGAGGGAAGGTTGTCATGTAGCTATGATACCTATTAAGTATCCTCCCTGCTGCGTTAGGAACCTTGGGGGCTGGTCTACAATTGGGTGTGGAGGGGGTGAGGGGTTTCCTTGGGGCTACTCCTTTGCCCTCGGCATGGTTCTGGCTCGGTCACCCTTCTATTTTAACCGCACTAGATACAGGCACGGGACCCACCATAGCCCAGCTGTCCTCCACCTTGAACTACTTGACCAACCCATATATTCATACCGTATATAAACCACATAGAGGCCAGCCCTTTGGAGTGGGTCTCTTTAGTTGACTTATTTTTTATTGCATAATATACACAATGCCATTTCATCACACACATGGGTGTGGCGGGCTTGGCTGGGGTTCCTTCTGCCTATCCTGCGCCTGGCCCGCTGGCTGCTAGGGCGCGGCGGCTTGCTCGGGGTGGCCTGGGTTGTGTGATGTTTTTGTCTGGTTTGCCTACCAGACGAGGCTGTCTGGGGCTCAATGCTGTCAATGATGATGCTGGGGCTGGGCCAAAAAAAAAGGCTGCGTGCTGCAAAGGGCCCCCAGGCCGCCCTGTAGACACGCCTGGCATGTAGAAATATGATGTATTGATTTGGCTCTTGTGCACTGGCGTCCATGATGAGTGTATTTAGTTTGAAAAGATGACATGCATGTGATGTAGAAGGCCCCAAACAGCTGCTGCCTGTGGGCACCACCCAGCCCAGTCCCAGATCCCCCGGCACAGGAGAGGCGTCATTTCAAGCAGCAATTGAAGACAAGGACAATACTCCACGTCCAAAGCAGGGATGTCAGAGAGCGGGCGGCAGCAAAGATACGTCCAACAGTTGAGAGTCAGTGAAAGGGCTGCTGGAGTACACGACATCCTCGTCTGAGTTTGCAGCAGAGTCGTACAGCATGGGGTCCACGTGGAGATCCAAATGAGTCTCTAGGATGTCATCGCTCGGTCCTGAACCAACCACAAGAAAGACAGAGGAAGCAAAGTGCACGGTACGGGTCAAAGGTCACAACCACAAACCTTACATGAGACGTCAACACACACGTTTGTCTCCATGAAGGTACGTATGTCCCAGCAGCTATGAAATACTTTAGTCATCCAGTACTCTGGTTAGTGTGGTAGTGGTTAGACATAGCCTTTAACCCGAACCCTAACCCTTACTCTTTCTTTCTATCAATTACTGCTACTTTTTTTTACTTATTGCTGTGTTTTTGCTGATATTTAAGAATGTGTCAAGGGGCGATACAACAAACAGTAGCGTGCAGCAAATCGCACCCAGGTTGCACTTGGTTGAGGTATGACCTGATAACGCTGCCATACCTCCCAAACAGTGCTGGGCCTTCAAGGAAAAGGGGAATGTTGCCCATCATCCACCATCCTTATGTGGGACATGAACGCACGTCTATGTCTCGTCTGTGTCTGCTAAAAAGGCTTGGGCCATATGGACCTTAGCATAGATCAGGATGTTTATGGGATGTATCACCATATGACGAAAAGGAACTAACCTTGAGAATGTGTATTTACGGCTAAGATGAGCTACGTTCAAAAATAAACATGCTTCTCTTTTTCCACTCAGAACTTCCACATGGTCACCGGGCACCGTAACACCTTCCTTACACCGTAACACCTTCCTTACCACCGTAACACCTTCCTTACACCGTAACACCTTCCTTACCACCGTGACACCTTCCTTACCACCGTAACACCTTCCTTACCACCGTAACACCTTCCTTACCACCGTAACACCTTCCTTACCACCGTAACACCTTCCTTACCACCGTAACACCTTCCTTACCACCGTAACACCTTCCTTACCACCGTAACACCTTCCTTACCACCGTAACACCTTCCTTACCACCGTAAAACCTTCCTTACACCGTAACACCTTCCTTACACCGTAACACCTTCCTTACACCGTAACACCTTCCTTACCACCGTAACACCTTCCTTACACCGTAACACCTTCCTTACACCGTAACACCTTCCTTACCACCGTAAAACCTTCCTTACACCGTAACACCTTCCTTACACCGTAACACCTTCCTTACACCGTAACACCTTCCTTACCACCGTAACACCTTCCTTACCACCGTAACACCTTCCTTACACCGTAACACCTTCCTTACACCGTAACACCTTCCTTACACCGTAACACCTTCCTGACACCGTAACACCTTCCTGACACCGTAACACCTTCCTTACACCGTAACACCTTCCTTACCACCGTGACACCTTCCTTACCACCGTGACACCTTCCTTACCACCGTGACACCTTCCTTACCACCGTGACACCTTCCTTACCACCGTGACACCTTCCTTACCACCGTGACACCTTCCTTACCACCGTAACACCTTCCTTACCACCGTGACACCTTCCTTACCACCGTAACACCTTCCTTACACCGTAACACCTTCCTTACCACCGTGACACCTTCCTTACACCGTAACACCTTCCTTACCACCGTAACACCTTCCTTACACCGTAACACCTTCCTTACCACCGTAACACCTTCCTTACACCGTGACACCTTCCTTACCACCGTGACACCTTCCTTACACCGTAACACCTTCCTTACACCGTGACACCTTCCTTACCACCGTGACACCTTCCTTACCACCGTGACACCTTCCTTACACCGTAACACCTTCCTTACCACCGTGACACCTTCCTTACACCGTAACACCTTCCTTACACCGTAACACCTTCCTTACCACCGTGACACCTTCCTTACACCGTAACACCTTCCTTACACCGTGACACCTTCCTTACCACCGTGACACCTTCCTTACCACCGTGACACCTTCCTTACACCGTGACACCTTCCTTACACCGTAACACCTTCCTTACACCGTAACACCTTCCTTACCACCGTGACACCTTCCTTACCACCGTGACACCTTCCTTACCACCGTGACACCTTCCTTACCACCGTGACACCTTCCTTACCACCGTGACACCTTCCTTACCACCGTGACACCTTCCTTACCACCGTGACACCTTCCTTACCACCGTGACACCTTCCTTACCACCGTGACACCTTCCTTACCACCGTGACACCTTCCTTACACCGTGACACCTTCCTTACCACCGTAACACCTTCCTTACCACCGTAACACCTTCCTTACCACCGTAACACCTTCCTTACCACCGTAACACCTTCCTTACCACCGTAACACCTTCCTTACCACCGTAACACCTTCCTTACCACCGTAACACCTTCCTTACCACCGTAACACCTTCCTGACACCGTAACACCTTCCTGACACCGTAACACCTTCCTTACACCGTAACACCTTCCTTACACCCTAACACCTTCCTTACACCCTAACACCTTCCTTACACCGTAACACCTTCCTTACACCGTAACACCTTCCTTACACCGTAACACCTTCCTTACACCGTAACACCTTCCTGACACCGTAACACCTTCCTTACACCGTAACACCTTCCTTACACCGTAACACCTTCCTTACACCGTAACACCTTCCTTACACCGTAACACCTTCCTGACACCGTAACACCTTCCTTACACCGTAACACCTTCCTTACACCGTAACACCTTCCTTACACCGTAACACCTTCCTTACACCGTAACACCTTCCTTACACCGTAACACCTTCCTTACACCGTAACACCTTCCTTACACCGTAACACCTTCCTTACACCGTAACACCTTCCTTACACCGTAACACCTTCCTTACACCGTAACACCTTCCTTCCATTAAAGCCGTGAAACCCAACCTGGTGAAAATATACTCATCCAGCCCGAGTCACACCCACAACCACATGGGGGTGCTGGAGCCTATCCCAGCTGAATGGCTGAGAGGCGGGGCCCACCCTGGACTGGTGGCCAGCCAATCCCGGGGCACGTATAGACAAACAACCATTCCCACCCACATTCATACCCATGGACAATTTGGAGTGGCCAATGAAGCCAACATATTTCTGGAAAATGGAGGAAAAGCGGAGAACCGGAGAGCCATGAGAAAAGCCACGCATGCACGGGGCCAACATAGTTGAGGTATTTAGGCTAAATACGTATGGCGACATTAGAGTCAAAGTGAAAGCTAGACCAGAAATGTATATTTAAATGTGAAACCCCCCAAAGTCCTGCTGACGACGAAAGAAAGCAAAAAGGTAAAAAGCAACTGATGAAAGACGGGTTTAACCTTTCCTTTGGGATGTCCCATGTCTAGACCTGGGCCATGAATGGCCGCTACGACAGAGATGTTCAGAAAATGACGTGCATTCTTAGCATATCTTTGGCGGGTACATGTGTGAGGAGGACGTGTGTTCATGACTCACACCAGGATGGTGGATGAAGGGCAACCTTCCCACCAAGTCTGCTTTTCCTGGGACCCCCACAGCGAGGAGGGGAGAATGGTTGTTGTGGTGACTCACCAGCAGCCTCTGCGCTCTCACCGTTCATAGTCTGCAGATGTTGGTCCCGTGGCATGTCAGTGAGCATGAGCGGTACGGCCTCCAGCGTGTTCCTACGTCACATAAGAAAGCATCCTCAGAGCTCAGGAATCGGTTAGCCTATTGCCCCTCGCCGTGTGTGAATAAATGATGACCGTTTCCTGGCTCAATATGGCATATTACTGGTCATCAATAACGCATATTGAAGCAAATTGTAACCGCGACCCGGATAAGCAGAGGAAAATGGATGGATGGAGGTCCCTGTGATCCTATTTAGGTTAGTCAATGACCCCCTTCCCCCGGGGACCTCAACAAACCAACACGAGGGGGAGCAGGGCCCAGTGTTGTGTTACGTAATACGTAAAGTTCTCCTGGGCTCAGCCTTACAAGTCTTAACTTCACGTGGGGAGATTTAGCCCTTTGAACGGGGGCGAAGTCCCTGAACATAGAATATACAACATAGAGTACTCACTCCTTGGAAACAAACACCAGTTGGGTTTTGATGTACTTCAAATAAGGGCTGTCATCTGAAAAGACAAGAAGAGTCCATTTAATGTCATGTGGACAGAGACCATGATCCCGGTTCCACTGCAGTTGGACCAAGACCATGATCCCGGTTCCAAAGACGTCAGTGGCCAGCAGTCTCTTACTTCCAGTCTTGTCGGTGTAGTATTTTCCAAAAGCGTCGTCTCTGGGCGTGTTGGGATATAAATAGAGTAAAGGGTTCTCTGGAACATTGTCATCCTCCAGGATGAGAAAATTCCTGATGATTTCATGGAAGGGAATCTGAGAGAGGTCGCTTTTGGTGAAAGGCTGGATTGTCTTGACTTTGGGATCACCTGCAGATGAAAGTCAGGATGTGTGGCAGCTTCCTCTTAATATTAAAGTCTTGAAAAAAAACACATTTATTCTTGACTATTTCAACTCCACGCTTGATTTTCGTGCTCCTAATCTTTGGACTAAAAAAAAAAAGGAACAGTTTTTTCAACCTTCTTGTCATTTTGTTGCGATTATGACTTTATTCCCATCATATGTGGACTTTATTGTGGTGACATTGGAACTTGGTACTTGGATATAATTGGAATAGTAGAAATATATTTCTGTACAACGTTACACGGGCTAAGGAAATGAAAAAGAGCAGTGGGCCTCAAACAGCCCCCAGGCTGCACTGGGGACAGCCCCGGTGAGATGCTCGGGTAGGCTCAGGTAAATAAATGAAAGCTCCTCACCAGTCATGGTTTCCACCCAGGAGAAGGTGATTCCACCAATCACGCTCTCACTGAAGCGTATTAAGAAGGTGCCCCTCGCTTTTTTCTTCAGGAGGGTCTTCTCTTTGCCCTTGCTTACAAAGCCCATAATGAGGCTGTGGGGGTGGGGTGGGGGGGGCAGATGATGTTCAAGCGTGGGGTATGACATGAATGGAGGGTGTCATCCATACTTACCCGTCCCGCCACAAGTCTTCCAGGTAGCTTTTCACCATCACCACGATGCCATCAAACCACACCCAGAAAGTGTCAGGACTCTTTTCCTATATCGGGACACGCGCCAATCAAGCTCATTCATCCAATGTAGCCAGGGATGACCGGAGGGCCAGCCTTAAAGGGCGGATGAGGTGGGCTGAAAGGACAATTCTTCAATTCTTACCTTGGAAAACTTGGCCCAAGCGACACTGCACATGTCATAATTCTGCTGCTGCTCTGGAAAAGAACAGAACAAAAAAGAAGTCTCATGTTTCATGGCGCACAAGCACACATAAAACACGTGCAAGATTTACCAAAAAGTTTTTGTGCGATCATTTCCAGCTGATCGTCATCCAGACCTCGCTGGGCGGCAGACAGAAACTGCCAACTCAGCATCCGGCCAAACTGCTGCCAAGTGGCCGCTGGAGGGTTGGCAAAGAACAGCACGTCCTGCCAAATACAGTGAAGAAAATAAGTATTTGAACACCCTGCTATTTTGCTATTTCTCCCACTTAGAAATCATGGAGGGGTCTGAAATTTTCATCGTAGGTGCATGTCCACTGTGAGAGAGATAAACTAAAAAGAAAAATCCAGAAATCACAATGCATGATTTTTTAACAATTTATTTGTGTGATACAGCTGCAAATAAGTATTTGAACACCTGTGTATCATCTAGAATTCTGACCCTGAAAGACCTGTTAGTCTGCCCATTAGAAGTCCACCTGCACTCCATGTATCATCCTGAATCAGATGCACCTGTTTGAGGTCGTTAGCTGCATAAAGACACCTGTCCACCCCATACAATCAGTAAGACTTTAACTTGTAACATGGCGAAGACCAAAGAGCTGTCCAAAGACACCAGAGACAAAATTGTACACCTCCACAAGGCTGGAAAGGGCTACGGAGCAATTACCAAGCAGCTTGGTGAAAAAAGGTCCACTGTTGGAGCTATCATTAGAAAATGGAAGAAGCTAAACATGACGGTCAATCTCAATCGGAGTGGAGCCCCATGCAAGATATCACCTCGTGGGGTCTCAATGATTCTAAGAAAGGTGAGGAATCAGCCCAGAACTACACGACAGGACTTGGTCAATGACCTGAATAGAGCTGGGACCACCGTTTCCAAGGTTACTGTAGGTAATACACTAAGACGTCATGATGTGAAATCATGCATGGCACGAAAGGTTCCCCTGCTTAAACCAGCACATGTCAAGGCCCGTCTTAAGTTTGCATATGACCATTTGGATGATACAGAGGAGTCATGGGAGAAAGTTTTATGGTCAGATGAGACCAAAATAGAACTTTTTGGTCATAATTCCAATAAGCGTGTTTGGAGGAAGAAGAATGAAGAGTACAATCCGAAGAACACCATCCCTACTGTGAAGCATGGGGGTGGTAGCATCATGCTTTGGGGGTGTTTTTCTGCACATGGGACAGGACGAGTGCACTGCATTAAAGAGAGGATGACTGGGGCCGTGTATTGTGAGATTTTGGGGAACAACCTCCTTCCCTCTGTCAGAGCATTGAAGATGGGTCGTGGCTGGGTCTTCCAACACGACAACGACCCGAAGCACACAGCCAGGAAAACCAAGGAGTGGCTCCGTAAGAAGCATATCAAGGTTCTAGCATGGCCCAGCCAGTCTCCAGACCTGAACCCAATCGAAAATCTTTGGAGGGAGCTCAAACTCCGTGTTTCTCAGCGACAGCCCAGAAACCTGACTGATCTAGAGAAGATCTGTGTGGAGGAGTGGGCCAAGATCCCTCCTGCAGTGTGTGCAAACCTGGTGAAAAACTACAGGAAACGTTTGACCTCTGTAATAGCAAACAAAGGCTACTGTACCAAATATTAACATTCATTTTCTCAGGTGTTCAAATACTTATTTGCAGCTGTATCACACAAATAAATTGTTAAAAAATCATGCATTGTGATTTCTGGATTTTTCTTTTTAGTTTATCTCTCTCACAGTGGACATGCACCTACGATGAAAATTTCAGACCCCTCCATGATTTCTAAGTGGGAGAAATAGCAAAATAGCAGGGTGTTCAAATACTTATTTTCTTCACTGTATATATGCTGTAAATGTACGTGTGTATACTGTATACACGCTCAAACCGGGGCGCTCCCATCCATCGGCCAACATCAGTGACAAAGCAAGGTATCCGTATCGGCCGACAAGCACGTCCGCTGTGTGGGACAGCGTCTGTGCATTTGGAAGTCAGCCCTGAAAGAAGTCTTGGATGGCTCTGCACACTGTGTTCTACGGAGGTTTTCATTGAGCAGAGTTCTACTGGCGTCACAGGAAGCCAGACTTCCTGATATGGGCATGCCTAGTGGAGTAATGGCTAGCAGGAAATGTTTTATTTCTGGTGTGAGGCAAAGCTAATAGTGTTTAGCGTAGGCGAGCATCAGGCAGAAGTGGTCGGAGTCGCTGATTCCCGGCCAGCGAGAGAAAAATATGCTCATCTGTCAACGGCACATGGAAAATGGGGCCAGCCTTCCATCAGTTTGGGTATGCCCATATCATAAGAAGAAAGTCTTGATGTGTGTGGCAACTCACTTTGGTGTCCAGGCTGAGAGTGTTGAACCACAGCACGGACGCTCGGGCGCTCTGCTGCTGACTGGAGTTGGAGATGATGACCACTGGGAGGGACCTGGCCTGCCGGGACAGCAGGGAGTCCACTTATCATTCCGCTCAAATCCACGTAATGCCAAAGAGCGCCACAGCAGCGCCTTCTTGGAAGACGGTATTCTCACCCTCCGATACGCTTTTGGCCAACTACTTCATCCGTCTTTGTGGAAATGCCTTCTCAGAATCACGACACCACCCCGCAGGCGTTTGATGCCCGCAACCTAATTCATATTTCAACGCTATGCTGCTAAAATCACAGCTTTAAGGAATGGGCCTTTTTAAAATGGTCTTCCTGTTAATATTTTCTTAACCTTACCAACTATTTCACCTTGGAAAGGTAGGAATGTTTGGACAACCTCATTTCATTTTTATTTTCTGTACTTGTCATATGACAACTTTTTTAAATAACTCCATTTTAATCAAATCATGCCAATAGTTTTTCTTTCATTTCTAAAATGACATTTTTTTCCTCAGAATAGATTTTCCTACTATTTCATTTTTCTTTCCGTTTTTTCTCAGAATGATGACTTCACGCTGATACTATTTTACTGTACTTTTTTTTTTCTCCAAAAAGGACGATTTTATTTGATGTTGTTTCTCACAACAACTTAAAAACCCAATGACTTTCTCCAAGACCTCAACTCCATGCGGTGATATTAGGCGATATTATTTATCCTCATCATAGCAAAAGATTCTTGATAAATTGTGACTTTTATTATTTTCCTTCCTCTTAATATTTTTACTTTATTCTCATAAAATGATGCCCCTTTCCTAGCATTTCTTGTCATAATTATAACTCACATAATATTTGGACTTCTCGTAAGATGAGACCTTTTTCCTAAGCTGTCTGTCTAAAAATGACGAATGTTTTTTCTTTTGTTTCTCATAATATGACATAACATATGACGCAACTTTTCTCTGGTAATTGTGACGTTACTGCCCTAATATTTGACGCTCCAATGTTCCCCCAGCTAACCAACAGTATGAATGAATGAAGGCCATTCTTTTGATGTCTTCTTAACATGATGACTTTACTTTGCTAACATCTGAGGTGGAAAAGAAAAGGAGACAGTAACAGATACCTGCAACTCCACCGCCACGCCTTTGAGCTCAAACAGACTGTCAAAGCAGATGATGTGTAATTCCTCCGTCACGCTGAGGGAAAGCTTTCAGCCAGAGAACACACGAATCACCCGAAGGTTAGTCAGTGATAATTGTAGATCCAAGCGGGCCAAGCCTGGACTCACATCGTTGGCTCCTTTGCCGCCGCCTCCTCCTGGCTTCTGCTCCTTCAAAGTCTGCAGGGGCAATGCTAATCGTTACATAGAGTCCTACTCAAACACCAAGGGGACAAATAATCCTATCCAGATCAGATAACAAGCAACGGTCCTCCCTCACCAGGTGCCTGAAGTCGGCCCCCATGCCGCCGCTCTGACTCTCCGCCATGCTCAAGGCTTTGGTCACGGTGCCCAGCAGGTTGAAATGACGGTATCTGCCGAGGCGAAAACCATTCTACAGTAAGAACCAACCCTAGCCAATCAGCAAAGACGAATCATGTACCTTACCCTTTGATCTGAGGCGCCTCGCTGGTTGGAGAGGGGCATGAAAAGGTTTACTGGAGCTTTTCAAGACACACGTGAAGCTAAGAGTCTTACCGGTCCATGGATGTGATGACTTTCATGGAATGGTTCAGCTCAGGGAACTTGACCAGGATTCTGGAGGCACAAGATGAATCATCTGTATCTTATGTAACTCGGCTTGTTTACGTTTATCATGTCATTGTCATGTCATGTGGTTTATCATCATCTACATCTGGGGAACATCAGCTTAGTATATATCTATATCGAGAGAGAGAGAGCGAGAATAAGGTCTTCCTTGGGCTGGTTCCACGGAACACCCGAAGCCTGATCAAATCTGCTTCAAATGTCTGAGGGATGCCCACCAACATTGGTTACCAGCCGTATACAAGCTGCACACAGACTACTCTCAAGCAGACCCAAGGTGACTTGCCATAGTCTTCTCCCTGGGGAAGACGTCTTGAAACGTCTGCTGACTTTTGGGGGAGAGTGTCCAAATATTGGAAACAAGATGGGCTTTACACACCTGGTCTTAACGGAGAACTGCATACCCGTGCGCAGAACCAGGGGACTCCTCCCCTGAGGCATGGATGGCTGGACTTCAACCACTAAGGAACTTCATGAAATCACGACCAAGAAAAAGACATGTAAGCATTTCCACAGGACATCAGCACCCGCCCAATTTGATTCTTCACACCTCTTGAGCAGATCTGTCAGGATTCTTTCAGTCTCCTTCAGCAGAATAGGTTTCTGGGCCTTGACGGGATCATGTTCGTAGGTCACCTTCCCAACCAACTCCTCCAGCTTGCACAGGAACTCGCGTACCTGGAAGAGACATTCTGCCACGCACGTGAACCTGCCAGGGGGGAAGACAATGTCCACACCGGCGTGAGACCGCAGAAGAAAAGAAAAAAGATGAGTAACAGCCACATTCCTATCCTTTATACTCGGCAGTCTCATTCTACACGCCATCAGGACCACGTCTGTACACGTACTGTACATGTACACACACTACCGTGGCGGTCTTCTGCCAACTATGAAGGTACCATTTCTCCAGCTGGTCCAGGCAAACGCTGTCTGGAGCTCCGATGCAGGCTTTCTGCTGCCTCCTCTGCCATTGCGCCAACTCCTTCTTCACCAAGGTGCTGAGGGCCTTTGCCTTGGTCAAGAGCTTTTTCAGGCCTATCAGCGTGTCCTGGAGGCAAAGCCAACAAATAAACGATAAGAAACGACACAACGTCTGGGCTAGCCTGGATACAGTGGAACCTCCAAAAGTCAAACGCAATCCGTTCTGTGATGCCGGTTGACCTCAGAGTCCTTCTCATTGTCATCTTGTCCAGACTCAAACTGTGTCAGTAGTAGAGCACAGGACACTATTTCGTAGTAGTACCGCTAGTCTACTGCCATTAGGATGTTGAACCTGTCAGGCCTGCCTCTCGTTGGGCCTCAATCACTGTATGCTTACCGTACATGATTAATCACATTTTTTGTCCGTAGTCAACTCAGAATTAATCATATTTAATCGCATGTCAATTTTATGTTATGTTTTATTTGATGACTTTGAGTGCTAATGTGCATCAATGTGGTAGTTCCATGCTAAATGGCTAACGCTAGCAAAACACTGGATTGACAGCCCGTCAATAGCAGCTGGAAGTCCAATTTAGCCGGCAGTTCAATGCCAAAATCATCAGATATGTAAAAATGTGAAAAGCACTGGTTAGTTGGGCCCCTCTTATGCCAAGGTAGCATACAGGTAGCACTGGATATGACAATAAAAACAATACCTGCACTGCTCCAGTCATATGATATATGATAGATACAGTAGATCCAAATATCCATCAATATTTGTTCCAGCTTGTGGCTACAGAGTTACCGTGCTTCAACCAAACTATGGTGGGGGCCGAGGGTCAAACAGGAGGGGCACATGTTAAACGTGTGTCAAAAAGATGACCACCGTTAAAGGGAACGCGTCATTAACACGTTAACTTTGCCAGCCCCAGTTAACATGCATTTCGTTTACGGTGAACGTACGGCGTATTCCCATAGCTCCACTTTGTCAGCGTTCCAGAGTGAAGGCTGTGGGATGGAAGTGTTTGAGGTGAATTGTGGCAATGTTCCACTTTGGAGTTCTGCTGTGTTTATATGCACCATCTCTGCTGACCTGTCTGCATTCGTTGACTTTGTTGATGAGCATTTGAAATTTCTCCGTCTCTGCCTCGCTTGCCACGGCTGCTCCCCCGCGGCGAGAAGACACAGAACATGAGCAGACCATCCTCAAACAGGAGTGCTTCATTTTCATGGGGCTTACCTTCCATGCAGTACGTCTGGTATTTAAAGTCAAACTCATCCTGCTGCTCCTCCAGACACGCCACCGTATGCTCCATACACTGCCGTGCCAGCAGGGAGGAAACAAGACGGACATATTTCACATCAGATGCTCCCAGGACAATAAAGCAACGCTTCTTCACCTGCACTTCATTCTTCAGGCTGGCCGTTCTACGGTCAAGGTCTTGCTGGGTGCTGCTCACTAAGCCTCCTTGTTCTACTTGCAAAGCCTGGACCTGATGAAAGCCAAAGGAGGAGGATGCTCCAGTGAGAGAATGAGAAGAGGATTCATTCACATTTCATCACAGCAGGTACCAAGACACCACCTGTACTTCACAGGCGTGTCACCAGGCACACCTGAGCAAGGAGACCATGCACCCGACTGGCTCCACCACAACACCAGAGCACACTGACTGTTCATTTTAGGAAACGTACAATGAAAAAATATGACTGATGATGATTTAACCCAGTCACAAAGGATGCAGGTTGAAATGTTGACAGTCAAAGATACTAGTGTCAACGTTAGAAAACAACACAACAACAAGATACTAGTGTCAACGTTATAAAACAACACAACAACAAGATACTAGTGTCAACGTTAGAAAACAACACAACAACATACAACAAGATA
Source organism: Doryrhamphus excisus (assembly GCF_037039965.1). Taxonomy (NCBI): domain Eukaryota; kingdom Metazoa; phylum Chordata; class Actinopteri; order Syngnathiformes; family Syngnathidae; genus Doryrhamphus; species Doryrhamphus excisus. Next base: position 973,399 of record NC_136370.1, read on the forward strand.
CTAGTGTCAACGTTAGAAAACAACACAACGACATACAACAAGATACTAGTGTCAACGTTATAAAACAACACAACGACATACAACAAGATACTAGTGTCAACGTTAGAAAACAACATACAACAAGATACTAGTGTCAACGTTAGAAAACAACACAACAACAAGATACTAGTGTCAACGTTAGAAAACAACACAACAACAAGATACTAGTGTCAACGTTAGAAAACAACACAACAACATACAACAAGATACTAGTGTCAACGTTAGAAAACAACACAACGACATACAACAAGATACTAGTGTCAACGTTAGAAAACAACACAACGACATACAACAAGATACTAGTGTCAACGTTATAAAACAACACAACGACATACAACAAGATACTAGTGTCAACATTTTTAATAATGTGCCACACTTTAGACACTGTGTGTGTTTGGTCAGGAAGACGAGTGCGTCCAATCTTTCAGACATGCATTGCATAGCGTTATGAAGGTGGAGCTCACCACCGTGAAGATGGGATATCGGCTTCTGCCATGAGATCAGGCCAATCCAGTGTATTTAGAAGGTGGTAAACAGGTTGTTTATGTGTAATATTTTCTCTCATGATGCCTACTATATTGGGTAATAGGAGTGTAAAGGTGACTATAGGGGTGTTATTTCATGTCTAGAGGGCTCTAAGAATGTTAAAAGTGTATTGAGACGGTCGTAAACAGGTTTTTTGTGAGTAATATGTTTGATTTTCTCCTTTGATGTCGACTATATTGGGTAATAGCAGTATAAAGGTAATGATAAGGGTGTTATTTCATGTCTAGAGGGCTCTAATAATGTTAAAAAGTGTATTGAGAAGGTAATAAACAGGTATTTTTTATGTGTAATATGTTTGATTTTCTCCTATGATGTCTACTATATTAGGTAATAGGAGTGTAAGGGGACTATAGGGGTGTTATTTAACGACTAGAGGGCTCTAATAATGTTAAAAACTATTGCAAAGGTGGTTAACATTTTTTTTATGTGCAATATGTTTGATTTTCTCCTACGATGTCTACTATATTAGGTAATAGGAGTGTAAGGGGACTATAGGGGTGTTATTTAATGACTAGAGGGCTCTAATAATGTTAAAAAGTGTATTGCGAAGGCGGTAAACAGTTTTTTTTATGTGCAATATGTTTGATTTTCTCCTACGATGTCTACTATATTAGGTAATAGGAGTGTAGAGGGGACTATAGGGGTGTTATTTAACGACTAGAGGGCTCTAATAATGTTAAAAGGTGTATTGAGAAGGTGGTAAACATTTTTTTTTATGTGCAATATGTTTGATTTTCTCCTACGATGTCTACTATATTAGGTAATAGGAGTGTAGAGGGGACTATTGGGGTGTTATTTCATGTGTAGTGTGTTAAAAAGTGTATTTAGAAGATCCTAAACAGGTTTTCCATGGTATATATATATATATATATACCAAAATAGTATATAAATAAGGAATCCCACTCCCACAGGAAATGAATTGATCACAGACGTTTGTAAAACCAATTAACCACCATAAACATAAACTGTACATATATTTTGACCGGTACGTCACACCAATGGTAGGACCAGCCAGACTATGAAAATATGGGTGAAAGGAACACAGACATAAACTTGGCTCCAACCTGCTCAGCCAGAACTACAGTCTGCAAGATCTCCTCCTCTTTTTGCAGAAACCAACAGACATTCCTTGCCAAGATACATGGGTTCTTCTGGTACCTCTGCGAGAAAGCACACAGACAATACAAAGAGCTGGAAAGAGAGCAGGCCAAGGAGGGACGCATCCGGCCTCGTGAGATGATGACGCTGTGCACAAAGCCTGCTAGCATCAGCACCAGACTTCACATTACAAACCTGAAAGTTCTGCTTATAGCGGCGAATGTTGTGCTGCATTAAGAAGGACTCTTCTTGTAAAAAGCGACTGTACTGGATGTCTAGGTTCTCCAGCAGCCCCTGGAACAACACATTGGCCAGGTCATGGTCGCCTGCTGCTCGCTGCCTAAACAGGAAACAAAGTACACTTGCTACAAGCGTTGTGTCACAACTCAGACATGAAGATCATAGCACTTACTCAGCATCTTAGCAGGGTGCTGTGATGGCAGGGAAAACAGAGGAGTGTGGCCAACATGCTCACCACCATGTAATATTACAGAAGATACAAATATCGTGATTCAGCTGCCTGGCTGACTTCTTATCTTTTTACGTGTTTGACGTCCTTCGATGATTCCAGTCATCAACAAACGTAAATATCAGTCTGTGACAACACAACTCAACAAAAAGACCCCACAACAACACCCAAAGCAGTGCAGGCCTCGCTGGCCTCAGTTAAGGTCAGTGTTCATGAGTCCACCATAAGAAAGACCCTGGGGGGCAAAAACGACCTGAATTCCAAGACTAAAAGTACTGCTGAACAAAAAGAACATTAAGGCTGGTCTCCACTTGGCCACAAAACATCTTGATGATCCCCAAGACCTTTGGGAAAATACTCCAAAGTTGGAAGGCGTGTGTCCCATTCCATCTGGCATTTGAGGAAAATTAGTCAAATATGGCGGTGGTAGTGTGATGGCCCGCTGCTTCAGGACCTGGAAGACTTGCTGTGATCAATGGAAGCATGATGGTGCTGAAGGAGAATGTGGGGCCATCGGTTGGTGACCTCAAGCTGAAAGCAACTTGGGCTGTGCAGCAGGACCATGATCCAAGACACAGCAGCAAGTCCACCAAAGCAAATGAGGACTTTGTCCTGAGCTGGATCCTATGGAGATGCGGTGACAGATAGATTACTTTTTGGGATTCCCTCGGGGAAATTGGCATGACCTTCAAAAGGCCTTCATGCTGGAAAAGCCTCCAAAGTGGCTGAATGACAACAATTCCTCCATAGCTGGAAGACACTCATTGCAAGTTATCCCAAAGGCTTGATTGCACTTGTTGCTGCTAAGGGTGGCCCACGTATTTATTAGCTTTAGGCTAATCTCTTTTTCCCCACAGGGATGTGGAGCTTTGATTTTTTACTCCCCTCATCATAAAAAGTTTCATTTCAAAAGAGCATTGAGTGTTGACTTGTGTTGTCATGGACTAATATTTACATTTGACGTTAGACATGACCAATGTTAACTTAAGCTAAGAGTTGTGGTTAGACATGACCAATGTTAACTTATTATAAACACATTATAATGGGACTGTCTGCCAACGGAGCTGGTTGTTCCAACTCTGCTTCATGACGCATCTCATACATGAGAGTCTGCCTGTTAATAAGAAGATGTTGCAAGAGGGATCGGTGACGCCATCTTAGCAATTCTGTTGCTGGATTGTATTCTGGATGGTAATTCAGACCCCTCTGGATTGTGTTTATCAAAGAAAGAGGCAACTCTTGACATTTGTGGTCTTAGTGGACACTTTAGACTTTGTTGCTGGGTTTTGTTCCCACAGTGTCTTCCATCACGAAGATGCTTTGACAAGACGCGATGTTGTGGAAGTAAAAAACGACATACACTATGCCTCCTAATTCAGGGGTGCTCATTAAGTCGATCAAAAAAAAATTAAAAAAAATTAAAAAAATATCATCCTAGCATCAATGCCGTCACTTGATTGATATACAAGGCAGCCATTCATATGACAACTGAACGTTGCCCTTCGGGTGACCAATCAAATCAAACAACGTCTCTAAGTGCAGCAGAACTTAAGATGTCAGCCTATCATCCATCCCCGTTACTTGATTGACATACAGGACAACCAATCAGATGACAACTGAATTTTGAGCTTTAGGTCACCGCTCATGCGTAAACAACGATGCAAAGTGCTAAGCTAGTCGGCGAATTGCGTCAGATTTTAAGCCCTCGCTAAAGTTTATGGTCACTAAAATGAGTGAAGTAGCTGGACCAAGTAAAAAGGCAAAAACATATCACTTCCATACGGAATGGGAGGTGGAGTTTTTTTTTCACAATGTCTTTTTCGAAGTGCGTTTGCCTGGCTAACCTGGCTAACCTGGCTAGCCTGGCTAACCTGGCTAACCTGGCTATCAGCAGCTACTGTCTGGACTATGCATCCCTGGCTGATTCAATTCAGTGCAAGTCATCAAAGTAAACTCAGGTAATTACAAAAAATGTTCATAGTTAATTATGTGTGTTTTGCAATATTGGCTCATTTGGTTATGTAAGGTACATCAACATACATTGTACGTACAAATAATCCTCAATACATTTGAAAATAAACAGATGTTTTGCATTTTTGTAGTGGGTAGATCATTTTGACTCGGTCATTTTAAAAGTGTCTCGCATGCTGAAAAAGTGTGAGCACCCCTGTCCTAATTGTTACTTCGTGTGTAAAGCCGATGTCGTGAATGGACTCACCACGGCTGTGATTCTATCCAGGAGGACAGATAGTGTCGGACATCCATGGGGAGAGCTTCCTTGTCGTACAGGTCGTGTAACTGCTGAGTGAAGGCAGCCGGCATCTTCGTCAGCTTCTCCCACTGAGACATCCTGCAGTCAAACGTCCCACAAAACAAAAATGTGCTTTAACGCCACAATACTACGAAAGAAGAGCAAAAGCTACATTATCTTACTCAGTTCGTAAATAGGTACAAAATAAGAGTCGGTAACGTTAAAAACACATGCTCATACCTTTCTTCAAAGGTTCGGTCGGTCGGTTGTCGAGACAAGGGGTATATTTAATACTTGACGCTAGCGGGAACTGTCCACTGACTTCCACCAGACTGCGACTTCCCTAAGTCTCGTTTACTTTGAAAGTGTGCCTCCCACAACGAAACAGAAACCCGGGGTAGCCATTTTGGTTCTGACGTGTGACACAAAACAGCAGACGGTTTCCCTCACGAGCTGATTGGTGAATTAGCTGTCAGGGCAGCGCCCACAATTGGTCGGGGGACCCGTCAATCAAGATGTGACGCAAGGGAAAGCGAAACTTAAACCACTGGTTGAATATTTCCAAGGAAATGAGTGGTGACAATGATGACGCAAATGTCGAGTGATTATCGCCACAACCCAATTAGACCACATTTTATTATTTATTTTATTATGATATTAAATGTTGCTCGCATTAATATTTTTTGTGTTCAGCTTACAAAACCTTATAGTACTGAGTAGGATGGCATGAATAAATAATGTTTCAACTTGAACTTTGAAGTTGAACAACAGCGCCACCCTGTGCCTGTATTTGTCACTACAACCCAAGACAACACAGCAGGGTGGGGTGCACGACATTCCAATCCCCCATGACGACGTCTCAAAAGCGACTAGCGACTTTCTCTGACGTCGTTAGGGAGTTTTGTAACATGGTGAAAGCACCTATTGGTCTGAATTTTCTGTTCACTGATTGCCTGGCGACCAGTCCAGGGTGTGCCCCGCCTCTCGCCGGGATAGGCCCCAGCACCCCCCGCGACCCACGTGAGGATAAGAAAATGAATGAATGAATGAATGAATGAGCAGCAGCGGCTGCCCCGCCATGATGTGGCGCTCTACGCAGCCTAGGTGCACACTAATTGCTATTACATATATTCACCAGAAGAGTGCGCTACTCACCAAACACATCTGTCATGTTGAGCCAGAAAACAAACACAGCATCATCTGTTATTCGCTGTTCAGTTGTAGCGGCCCTTTAAGGCTGGCCCTATAAGGCTGGCCCTATAAGGCTGGCCCTTTAAGGCTGGCCCTTTAAGGCTGGCCCTTTAAGGCTGGCCGTCTAAGGCTGGCCCTTTAAGGCTGGCCCTCTATGGCTGGCTGTCTAAGGCTGGCCCTTTAAGCTGGCCCTTTAAGGCTGGCCCTCTAACGCTGGCCATCTGAGGCTGGCCTTCTAAGGCTGGCCCTTTAAGCTGGCCCCTTAAGGCTGGCCCTTTAAGGCTGGCCCTTTAAGCTGGCCCCTTAAGGCTGGCCCTCTAAGGCGGCCCTATAAGGCTGGCCCTTTAAGGCTGGCCCTATAAGGCTGGCCCTATAAGGCTGGCCCTTTAAGGCTGGCCCTTTAAGGCTGGCCCTTTAAGGCTGGCCCTCTAAGGCTGGCCCTTTAAGGCTGGCCCTTTAAGGCTGGCCCTTTAAGGCTGGCCCTCTAAGGCGGCCCTATAAGGCTGGCCCTTTAAGGCGGCCCTATAAGGCTGGCCCTATAAGGCTGGCCCTATAAGGCTGGCCCTTTAAGGCTGGCCCTTTAAGGCTGGCCCTATAAGGCTGGCCCTATAAGGCTGGCCCTTTAAGGCTGGCCCTCTAAGGCTGGCCCTTTAAGGCTGGCCCTTTAAGGCTGGCCCTCTAAGGCTGGCCCTCTAAGGCTGGCCCTCTAAGGCTGGCCCTCTAAGGCTGGCCCTTTAAGGCTGGCCCTTTAAGGCTGGCCCTCTAAGGCTGGCCCTCTAAGGCTGGCCCTCTAAGGCTGGCCCTCTAAGGCTGGTCATTTAGTTTTACTATTAGAAAATGTTAATGACAAGACGTGAACAGGCTATGATGAAGTACTGAGATTAAAAAAGCTCTGCTTATATACTCCATATTTGCAAATGTAAACTTTATTAAGCATGTTCCACATTAAAATATCATCACATATCACACAAGTATGAGACACAGACAAAGCCAGGGAAATAAGTAGGAGAGCTGGGTGAGAAAAACACTCAAATGTGATGAAAAAAGAAAAAAAGAGTTGAACTAAGCATTTGTTTTCTTTTTCTGCCGAAGTGGAGACTGCACGTTCCACTGCCTCGGTCCAGGCTGGGATCTGAAAGTCAGAATAGCGTAGCTTTAGCGGTCTCCGTGGTTCGGTCTCATACGAAATACTTGACGCAAATATCACCTATTGCCATGTTTAACCATACACTCTTTATGTATCCACTCATTGTTTATGTTGGTATGGTAGTTTAGATGTTTGAACTGTCATTCAAAGTTACGCTTCAAAGTTGTTTTTCTCCCTTTTTGTTGGGAACTGATATTTTCATGAAACTTACAGATGTTCTATTGCTGATGACTAAAAAACAGAAAGAGATCAAATTTCTTTCTTCTGATGAAAGAGTAGGTGCCAGGTGCCATCCATGAAAGATCATATTGTCTAAAATGGCCGCTACTGAAGAGGTTGTCTTTTGAAAAATGGATGGGATTGAATGAATTGAAGGGAAAGCTGAGCCGGCATAGTTGAAACCCCAAGTGAGGACTAACTGTACTAAAATAGCAATTGATGATTACATATTTCATTTTTAGAATGTTGTGCCTATGGTATACCGTGCTTAAAATAAGTGCTCAAAATGGCCTGAAGGTCAGAGCGTTAATCAATAAAACTATACATTTAACATTGCAACTTACGGTTCTGTCGCCGACTGTACATGAAGAATGTCCGTCTCCTCGCAAAGACCTGTCAGGGCATCGAACGTGTAGTCAGTGGACTCACCCAGCTGTCAATTCCTTTTTTTTTTGCTTGGTATGACCATTTCAGCGACCTCGCTCACTCGTGCTGCTCTTACCTCTGAATTCTCAGGAAATGTTTTTTTTTTAATTCTATGCTTTGAAAGTGGACATCGCCATCACAGCTATTGTCTCCTGGCATATGAAGCAGCAGTCTTTGTTTCGGTCCATTCCTAAATCCCCTGCTGTTTTGGGCTTTCTTTCTAAAGTTGCTTGTAAATTGGATATGGTGATACATGATGGTCAAAGCTGCTGAACATACAGCCACACCTCCCCATAAGGGCTCGTTTATGCATAGACCTTCCATCAGGGGTGTCCATATCGTAACTTCGCGTTACGGCTGACAATGAGCACAGTGTCTCATAATATTAGAAAAAAAGCTGCTACGGAGTCAAAGTGGCCTCGTGCCGGGATTTGGACACCCCTGATTTAGATTTAGTGTGGTCATACTTGTTCCTTTATCACTGTAGATGGCGCTGACTCCCTCCTCAAAAGTCAGGTTGATGTTGACGCCTGGTTTAAAAGATGAGTAGGGGTAAGAGGGGTGAAGAGTTATGTTCATAAGGAATCCAAAATGACAGCGGTGATGTGGGTCTATAAAAACATACAACAGGTGTAAGGTGTGTCTGCTCTATAAGAATAATTCACTCTTAATCGGGGTGCAAAATAACATGGTAGGCGTGGTTCCAAATACTGCTAAAGCGTAACGACGTGGTTCCCCGAGGCAGTAGCTCACCACAAGCATTGAAGTGGGAGTGTGTGTTCGTTGGAGGGTGCATACCTTTGGGTGTGCTGAAGGCTCTGCTCTTCGCAGCACCGGTGGTCCCCACTGCGATAAAAGGCCCACAGAAAACTGAAACATGACTTCAGCATGACTGAAATTTCGGCCAGGGTTGCATTTAGTTACACGGGACAGCTAGAGTTTCATGGAAGCAATGTTACCCCCTTGGTTGCAGCTTTTCTCCTCAAAATAAAATATAATGATAGGGAAGGAAAGAGTCAACTAGAGAAGAGTCCTTTAGTTCTACAAATGTGGATTCATGTGTAGAACTAGCCTTCTAATCGTTCTTGTGCGTGATCCAGGGAGATTTGTTTGATGCACACAATGGAGTATATTCAATCACGGGCTGCAAGGCTGGGCTGCACGATGGACGAGTGGTTAACATGACGGCCACACATGGGCTTTGGCATCTCTGTGTGGAGTTTCTCTCTTCAGCTTAGCTTCATTGGCCACTCCAAATTGTCCGGAATTATGAATGTGAGTGTGAATGGTTGTTTGTCTACGTATATGTGCCCTGTGATTGGCTGGCCACCAGTCCAGCGTGGACCCCGACAGCTGGGATAGGCTCCAGCATAACCGCCACCCTAGTGAGGATAAACTGTAACCATCCCCGTACGCTTCGCATGTTTGTCAGACTGACTGACTGAATTCAAACATTTGCATTGTACTTTCAGCTTCCAACGACATACCTGCTTTTTCCAGAACAATGGACTGTGACGCTGGTTCTTCTGGTGCGGATCTGCCAGAGAAACGCACACGCCTGAAACAAGACGGATTCCTTTTCAGATGCATGCGTGTGGGAAGATCACATACGTACACATACTGTAACGTACACATACTTCTCAGTCTGGATCTGTCTCACAGACAGAGGATTTGGACGTTGCGGCTGCGGCGTGGCGAAGGTGAAAGGAAAAAGCAGCTTGGGCACGACCAGATCGCCACGGACCGAAGCCTGCAGCAAACAATTAGCACACAGTCATGGGTTTCAGGACAACACTGCTTCAGGTGGGTCACGCTGATATTCTTCTTCTTTTGGAGTGGATATTACAACAAACCGTGTCCTTCTGGTATGAGGATTGGATGGGAAGTGAAAAAATGCGGATGGGTGCCACCCTAGTCGGGGTTCTGGCTACCCAGACGGTAGCAGCGTGTACAATTCCCTTCACTAGGCCAGAGGAAGTAGAGTAGCGCGAGCTGGTCAGACACTCAAGTGCATTCACACCTCAGCCGGCGCCATGTTTGGGTCTTCCGTGAGGCTGCAGTTGTCCATCTGCTTCTCCAACTCGCTGCCCTTCTCAGCTTCCTTAAGAGCAAACTCCACCTCTGCTGCGAGTTGCTCATCTCCAACGAAAAAATCCTCAACCTCATTACGGTAATCCTGCATAGTGACCTTGAACAAACAACACACGTCAACAACAGGATGCTCGTGTGGGCCTCTACAAATCTACCAACGTCAGCGTAAACGGACCTGGAGGTAGGCCATGAGATCTTTGAGGACAGAAGAGCGTTGGCGCTGCAGTAAGTGCTTCAGGCTGATGATGAGGGGAACCGTTTTCTCTATGAAAGCCTTCTTCCTGACCTTGAGGGCCAAGACATAAGCGGAAAGAAGTTCACATTCAAGTTGGACTTTGACCCCACCCCCCTGTTATTTCACAGCAGGAAGACGGCAGCGCCTTCACACTCACCTGAGACACCACTTTATTTTGAGCTGCCTGCAGGACAACTTTGGCCATCGCCGCCATGTTCTCCTCTTCGGCTTCCTCAGCTGCAGCACCTCCATGGCGAGCAGACATGACTTGCAGCTTCATCTCTTTTAGAGTCAGTATGTTGAAGGTCTCCGATAGGATGTCCGCACCCTCGGCATCAAGAGGCAGCTGTTCATCAGCAAACAAGGCTGGAATATGAAAAGCAAAAGGAGATGGCAGGAAGTGTGGAGTCATAACAGCACATCATGGTGCAAACACAAAGATGACAGAACAACATCTGTAATGTTTTCGGTACTGTAAAATGCCAAAACCTAGAAGAGGTTTCACTAGTTCTACAATTGTTACGTGTGTACGCCATGGCTGCACATGCTCAGCATGCATACGCAAGGATGGCGACCACTGTGATCCACGTTTATTGTATTTGACCGCACCGCAGTAGAAAACTGACCGCATTGCAGGGATTGCTTACCTAACACGCTTTGGTTGATCTTGTTGGTGATGTTGAAGCGCTGAGCATCAGTGAAGTGCTGGAGCAGAAACCGGTAAATCCGAAAACGTTTCTCACGATGTTGAGGTCCTTTCAGAGAGAACCTGACTTTATCCCTGGAAAAAAAAATGCAAGAATGGAGATTTTACAATCACCGATTGACATTTCTCTTGGCATCCCGTGCTACCTGTCAGTCTGAGGGAACTTGTTGTAGGAACTGTGTCCACTGTAGGAGTTGAAGTGGAAAATGCACTCAATGAAATGCTGACTAAACATTTCTGGGTTATTCTTCAGCAGTAAGTGGAGCAAGCAGTATTCACACAGACTGTAAGAGAAAGGAAACAACGTAGTTATTCACCGGAACAAATCCTGTACAACCACCTGAGTTTTGGTATGATTCAGCTGGGAAACGTCACACGGCTCAAAGGCTTAATTGCCCGTTACACTGTGATGGCGTAGGGTTGGTTTATGTTTTTGGGCCGGTTCAGCATGCAAAATGTCATTTACCTGGCATTAGCCGGGACAGGATCGACAAGCATGACCATGAAGTGGAAGAAAAGAGAACCCTTCCATTTCACAAACTGCTCCTAAAGATACAAAAGAAGCCAATTGCAGAAAGACAACATGAGAGCCTACCACAGTGGAACCCGTTTCATAAGCAGTTATCCGCCATGATGGACGGACAGAAATCTACAGTTGCAAACTTTTAGTCGTTCTTACCTGCATGTGTGCACAAACTAAAGTTGCACGTAAATTAGGGCGGGCAAACATGACAAGTTGTTGACACAAGTGTGAAACCGTCCATAGAACTTCCAATAACAAACGCTGGCGAGTTTTTACAACAATTCGTTTTGTGAATTATATTGCTGAACGCAAATTAGTCTTCAGATTTGCAGATTTTGCGTAGGTTTGATCAGGTATGTGTGGACTCCCACCTGGAGGAGGTTGGTCAACATGATGAGCGTCTGCTCCCTGACGACTGGGTCATCGTCTCGTAGACAAGCAGAGATGTTGGGGATGTAACTGTCCACTTTGTTTGTGTATCGAACACATAGATCGCACATGATCACCACCACGTTGTTGCGTAAGGCCACTTCTGTGCCGACCTCCAGCTCTCTGGCGAACACGGGAAGGTACTTTTCTGCCAATTCCTCGTGCTGCAGACACAGCTTACCTGGTCCATCAGACGGAGAGGAGGACATGAAGCCGTCAAAGACAACAGGACCAACTGAGTAGGAGCGTTCCTTTACCCAAAGTGATGACACCATGTGCTCTGACTCTGGTGGGCAGAGAGACTGCTTTGAATCGGGACAGAGGCAGGGAAGCTGGCAGCTCATCCAGATGCTCTGGAAAAAAATAGGTTGTGTGTTCGCTGTCGACTGCATTACTTTTACTGCCTTGAAGCAAGAAGTCATGCATTTTAATGGGGCTGTCCAATAAAAAATGTCAGGTTTTAATCAAATTCATCGCCGTTTTCGGAATTAATCATGATTAATCAACACTTTATGTGAGAAACATTAACTGAAAATTAGAGTCAGGTGAAAAGAAAATCTGTAGTCTTTAACAGTGGCAGACCTTTTCAATCACATTGACTGTATTAGTAGGCTTGGGCCACATATCTAATGTACCGGTATAGATTCATCCCATGATAAGACAATGACTTATATTACTTATGTTATGTTTTAATGATAAACATAAAGAAGCCGCTCGTGTAATGAAATGCTGTCATGGTGAGGAGTAGGAAGTATTTACTCGGCCGTGGCACTAAATCATGATAAACACGGAACAATCCCCTTCCGACCGATACGGGTTCAATTGGCGATAAACCGGCCAAAAGTTGGCTGAACCTCCTCTTCCAGAGCGTGAATGGAAGCTAGCAGGGTTAGCTTGTGTGCGCAGCTTGGGCTGGATGAGTATATCGTACGTAGCTTGTACCCCGCAAATGTTTTGTCCCACTAACCCAGATCTTCCAGATCTCCTGACTGCATAGCCAAGATGCTTACCGCTAGGCTACCATCTCTACATTACAGGCGTCGTATCGCCTAAATACCTGGGAGCTTGTCAAGATGTGTGGTGACAACAGATTCCACCAGCAGAACCACCCTTTTGGATACTCTGGCGGGACAGTTGAGAGACGCAACACCCAAAGTGTGGAGGTGTCTGACCTAGTAGACACACAGGCACAGCTGGAACTTGCGACAACTTCTCGAGTTTCATTGACGTGAACAACTACAGTCGCTATACATTGCAAGTCATTCTCACCATGAGGTCTTCATTCATATTCTGGGCTCCACTTTCATTCAGTAGAATGCCGGCGAGATAAACCTCACACAGCGACACCAGTTCCCCACAGTGCTGATTCAGGAAAGCCTGAGGAAGACACCGCCAGTGATGTATTAACAACGTTCAACTTCCCCTTGCATACGTATTCATTCATATCAGTGCTTCTACACATTCATTTGCCCGCCGCAAGTCTTTGAATGTCGCTTGTTTTTCCAACTCCGTACACTAGTTGGGATCGTAACACCTCGTACAGGGTCAAACGTGGCAACCATTTGTACACACACCAATTATAGAAATCCTCGTGTGATATCAAGTATTGCAGATCAAGATTATACAACAAGAAAGTTGAAAGTCAAAAAAAAAAACAGCACAATGGGAAAATGGCTGTAATTTGTCCAGAATAAAGTCTAAATCTTGAATCGTTTTCCAAAGATAAACAGTAACAATTGAGTTAAACTTATCCGTAAAATTTTATCTGTAAAAGTGTCATACTATCAGCTGTATGTTCTCATACTCTCTCGCTCTCAGGAGCACTTTAAACATCAGACCACATCAAACTAAGTCATTTCATTTTACAGTTTTGTTGGTTTTTTTTTTTTTAACTAAATAAGACATCCGACTTGCAAGTCATGTTGCCAGTTTGTATGTTAAAAGTTGAAATACTTACAATACTTCAAACGCTTGGTGGGCCGCATGTGGCCCCCGGGTCGTAGTTTGCCCACTACTGACTTAGCATATCTATGTGTTGCTTTACAAAAGATCTAAATGGCCCTAGCGTCCTTTCATTTTTCAGGATGTGGCCCTGGCTGGAAAAAGGTTTTGACACCGCTGACTTACATCATCAGACCCCCCCCCCTCTTATCGTCTGTATGTATACGAAAACAGGCTTATTACAATAAATGAAAAAAAATGTCCAACCTGAGTTTGTTTGACATCTTCACTGCCACCAAGCTGATGAAGAGTCTCGATAGCAGCACTGACCACCTCGAGAGACATCGTAAAGGTTTTCAACCAAGACATAAGATCATCTGTGTGGGGGGAGATAATTGCCGTAAATGACGGTGGATGAGCCGCTACTTGTTCCTTAAGGGGGACCTATGATGCACTTTTCTGACCTCTAAATGTCGTTCTAGAATGTTAAACCATGCCAAAAGGTTCAGATAATGAGGTTTGTGCGTTTGGAAGTGAGCCCTGAAAGAAGTTTGGGACGGCTCAAAATGCTCGGTGTCACCTTTACCACTAAATTCTAATTAACACCTAAAATATACAAACATATACCGATATAAGTTTTAAACGGGGCGGTGGGGGGAGTTTAGTGTTCCGTTAAGTCATTGCGTCTACGCAACGCAATCAATGGGGATCTGAGCTCCAGGTCCTCTGGCTCACTCTGGTGGACAAGGCACCATTTTCTATGCTGCTTATCCCCAATGAAATGGTATTCTCCAACCAAATGCAATATGGGAAAACACGTCTAATATAAAAGAGCAGCCTGGTCCTCTTGACTTGTGTGCGCCACATACATGTACAAATCTGTTTGCCATCTAAATATCGTGGGTGCTGCAAATACTCCGAAATTTAGGGTAATCTCGGCACGTTCCCATAATATTCAACATCGACGATCACTCACCAATTATTCTTTCCTTGGTGTCTTCATTTAAGTGAGCAGATATCTCCCCGATCACACACAAAACGTGACAACATGTTCTGTCGCTCATGTTTTTGGAACTGAAGGAGAAAAGACAAGGCTCTGAGGAACAAGGCAGGGTTGGATGCAGCCTTCATGGTGAATGTAGCCCCTCCCACCTGAGCATGCTGTCCCAGGCATCCAGGATGTTTCCGTAAGGGATTTTGGGTGACGCAGCCACCACCTTGGAAAGCAGCAGCCAGGCTCCGGCACAGTGACCAGCCTCCGTGTGCGAGATCAGGTTAGTTACGAACATGGCGGTGAACTTGTTTTCTTTGGACCAGATGCTAAAGGCCCGGCTGAAGTATCGGCTGGTGAATAAAATATGATGACACAATTCAGCAACATAACAAGTAATGATGGATTTCAATAAACCGCTTGTGCCATTAGCCAATATTTATTAATATATAATAATAATAATAATAATATATTAGCTTAGTATTTCGGCACAAATAACACATTTATTGAACCATATTGCTCCTCATAAAAAAACTGTTGACATGCCAAGGATTCTAAAGACAAACCCAAGGTTCTGGCACTCATCACAGAGCATATTCAGCAGGTTCCAGGCCCAGCTCTGATGGCTATCTAGGTGGCAGCTGGCACTGTAGGCTTTGATCTGGCTTAGCAAGACCTGGTCCAGAGCCTCCAGGGCCTTCTCTTGGACAGAGCTCTCTGTGTCCGCCACAGCTGGAAGCACACCATGCAGCCACGCCTTCTGCACAATGCTGCAATCTGGTTTAGCCTAGCAATGACAGCAACACAAAATGCACTTTATTAGATTTATGGGTCCAGTCCATGTACAGTGGAACCTCGGTTAGGGTGCGCCCTAGTTAGCGAAAATTTAGGACACAATTTTGTCCATGTCTTGTTGCATTAACATAGTCCATCTATATTCTTAATAGCTTTTTTAGGGTTAGGGTTAGCATACTCTTGGCTAGAGAACAAAACCAGACATTACATCGCCCGTCTGTCATCAGCAATTGACTCTCACAAATGTTATCAAAGTACGTCTTTATAATTTTACAATTATTTGAAAAACAATCGAGAAACTGATGATATTTATCTGGTGTACAGACTGAAGTCGAAACAAACGAGGACAATGCAACAAAATGGAGAGTTATGAAGCTTCAAGAGTCTGCTTGCATGTGGAGTACACATGTGGAGTACAGTAAATGTGTACATGTTGGCGGGTTGGGACAGTAACATCTTCATGGAAGTAGTACGTAACCTTAAATGTATCTACAACCTACATTGAGCAACTCTCCCACACACAGCAGGGCTTTCTTCTTCACAGACACAGCCGGGTCTCTGCTGCGCTCCGACAGCACCGACAGGTAATCCCAGCTCGCCGGGATCACACCGTGCTTAAGAAGACCCGCAAGGGCCTGAGGACGGAAGTCGGTGGGCAGGAAGTTAGCGAACCATACAGGAAGCGCTCGCTGTATATCGAGTATGGAATGAAAAGGACAAGGTCCATGCTCACGGTACCTGTAGGGCCGATTTCCTCACGTTTGTCTTGGAGTTTTGCACACGTCGCAGGAGAAGAGACAGGTTCTCTTTTGCTGCGTTGAAAGTAGACAGCACATTAGTGACTATAAACAATGGGACACTAATGGAGACAGCCTGAATGTGACATTTATTGCAGATATGACAAACTATCCGCTTCAATTCTTTGCCTCACTCATCTAATATAAAGGAAATATTGGTAGTTTATGTCCATGCCCGTTGGACTGACATCGTCATAAGAAGCTGCAGACAAACTTGTGGCTTTGCCTAGAGTGGGGGTGTCCAGTGTGGCCCTGGGTTTGTTTGGGGCCCCAGGGCATTGTTTTAACTACTAAGAAAACCAGGTAATTTTAAGTCAAAACTATTAAGGGAAAAAAATTAATATGTGCAAAAATAACCTCATCTTAGTAGCATCAAGTTGAAATGCTAAACAAAGAAGTTACTTTTTAAAAGTCCTAATATGACAAAACAAAACAAGTAAAAGGAGCAGTTTTTTGGAAAAAATGACTTGCAGTAAAACGTTCAATGTTACCAGAATAAAGTCAAAATATCACGGGAATAAAGTCAGAACTGAGAAAATTTAGATGAAAAAAGTTGAAAATGTAAAAAAAAAAAAACCGGCAGATTAATTAAACAGCTGTAATTTTACACAAATAAAGTCAAAATATCAAGAGAAAAAAATTAACATTTGAACAAATCATTTTATTAGCACTGAGTTGAAATATTAAAGATTTTTTTTTAGAATTTATGAGGAACAAGCCAAGACAATTTGATTGGGGGGGAAAACACGATATAATAGATATATCAGATATAATATGTTGGGAATAAAGTCATAATATTACAAAAACAAAATGTATTAAAAAGAAAGTTAGGGTTAGCAAAAATGGAGAAAAAGCTGAAAAAGTTTTTTCTTGAAATATGTTCTAGACGTTCTTAGCACATCTACAGTACAAGTGGCTGCTGCAGTGTGGTGATTTGTAGACGAGCTTTGTAGACCAGGCTAGCCTGACTTTCCACTCAACGGGCCTCTCTTACCCTCGGGACTTGGTTGGCACAGACGGACGTGATGAGCCACACGGGTGAAGGTGAAGGTCTTTTGAATGACTCACCGTCAGAGGCCACGGTATCGGTGTCGCTGATCTCCACGGTCCTGAAGGGCAGCGAGTGGGAGGTTCTCTGAGGTGGCGGAAGACTGCCTGAAACACGTGAATCAACACCACTTGACAACTTTCAAGACCAATGGAACCCACTTAAGTTGGCTGGGTGCCATTAGTAGCTTGCAAAACATTCTAAAATATATCATTTAATAGGATTTTTGTTTGAATAAATCAACAGCAAAAATTGAGAATATTCGGAGAAATAAATACCGTTTTAGTAGCATAAAGATGAAATGTACATTTTTTGAAAGTCGCTACACAAACCCTCAACAAAGCTTTGAAGGATAAAAGTCATTCCATAAATTCCTTCTTGAACGTGAATACCAGGAAAACGGCAAACCAGACATGTACAAACAACAAATCCTATCCACTCAGAGTGCAATCTTGCTGCAAAACAAAGTCTTACCTTCTGTAGTTTCCCCCTCCATCATTGTCTGCGTCACGGCTAAACAAAAGATGGTACAGTGTCAATTAGCAGATCTGCACGTGCATAAGCATACATAAGCAGTATTTAAAAACATGTCATTTGGGTCCAGGACCGGCCCGTGTGTTGACGGACAGCCCATCGTTTTTTTTTAATTATTATTAGAAAGTTTCAAATGTTTTGTCTCACTCCCCCTTCTTTCTTTTGCATATTGTAGCTCCACTTAAAACCTCATTAAAAAGGTCCAAATGTGCAGCTTGCACATTCTAGCCATTTATACACTGGTCTTAAGATTTCTTCAGGTCTGTTTTCATTTTTGCTTGCCTTAAGTTTTTGTTGTGTGATTTATTCTAGTTGTAAACCATCAAGAAAGCAAAGACAAAAAAAATCTAACAATCTTTCAGTGATCTTTCAACATGCACATTTGAGGCCTTTAAAACGGACTGGTCAAGAACATGACTGAATACGTATAAAATGGTGAAAATATATGGGATTACTGGCACAGAAGAGGTTTTGGACAGCACGGGTGGCGTTGAGCGACTGCAGCTCCAGACACTGGGCCAGGCAGGCGAAGGCGTGGCCTTGGACAGTTGCTGATTGGTCGTTACGCTGAGCAAACAGCAGGCTCTGGATCAGAAACTTGTGCGGCAGGTAGCCGGACAGCTCCGGGTCGTCAATGTCATCAGTCCTCTCCGGCTGCCCCAGCAGAACCATCACCACATCCACAGAGAACAGGCGGGACGCCATCTACCAGACCAGTCCACAATATCATTGCCTGACATGCTGCAACTGCTCCACCAGTGGACATATTGAGTAAATACGCAGTCGCCAGTACTCCAATACAGTTGGAGATTAAATGTGTTACCTTTGAATGTCTGGAGAACCTGTGCAGCCATTTGATGAAGAAGGCGTAGTCCGCATTTGACATCTGGGATGTTAGCATGCCAACAGCCTGGGCTCCATGGCTTCGAAACTCGCTTTTCTCGACCATCTAATCACAATAAATATGACCAGATGTCAGCAGTGATCCATTGAAAAGATCTTTTGGACTAAAGCTCACCTGGTAACAAATGTGCTGCAGCAGGATTTGTAAGAAAGGGAGCGCTACTTCCTTCAGCTCAGCCACGATGTTACTACAATTGCAAATGTACACATCATTTATTACACATCACAGTACTAAGCATCACTGCAGACGACCGGTGTCTAATAAGCAAAAAGAAGAGTGTCAAATTTACCCTTTCACCATTTTTCTATTTGTAAAGTCAAAATATTTACATTTCTTCTTAAATAATCTTTAGAAATCTTCTGTTTGTAATATTCTGACTTTATTTCCAAATGTGACTTTGTGCGCAGTATACAACTTTCCCCAACTTAATTGTTCCAAAACGATAACTTCATTATTATCATTGACTTTTTTTTCCCTTCTGTAATATTACTGTAATAAGTCATGCTACTACACATACGCTATTATTCCTCATATCACCACAGTATTCTCACAAAATTAGAACTTTTTAATATTATATTTAGATTTTCTGGAGTGGAGGTTTGCCCTTGAAAGGAGAGGAATGAAGATTAGCCGCAGCAAGACAGACTGTGTGTGAATGAGAGGAACCCAAGTGGAAGAGTGAGGTGACAGGGTGAAGAGATGCAGAAGGTGGAGAATTTGAAGTACTTGGGGTCAACAGTGCAGAACAATGCAGAATGAGAAAAGGAGGTGAAGAAGCGTGTGCAGGCAGGATGGAAGGGGTGGACTAAAGTGTCAGGCGTGACGTGTGATAGCTCCAACTGTGGTGAGACCAGCCATGTTGTTTGGTCTAGAGGCAGTGCCACTGAAGAAAAGACAGGAAGCAGAACCGGAGGAAGCAGAGATGAGGATGCTGAGGTTCTCACTGGGAGTGACCAGGATGGAGTACATCAGAGGGACATTACATGTTAGAGCCTTGGAGATAAAGTCAGAGAAGCCAGACTGAGATGGTTGGGAGATAGTGAATATATTGGTAGAGGGATGCTGCGTTTAGAGCTGCCAGGTAGGAGGCGTAGAGGAAGACCAAAGAGGAGGTTTATGGATGTCGTGAAGGAGGACATGAGGGGAGTTTGTGTGTGAGAGACAGACGCAGAAGAATCCTTAACAACATACAATAGCAATGAGTGAATTTTTATTCATTTAGTTGATATTTTAATATATGATATGATGCACTGACTGTTTGGCACTTTTCAAATTGAGTTGTACTTGTTACAATGACAATGAAGGACTATTCCATTTCTATTCTTTTCATGATGAGTATTGGAGCTTACCACACAAATCGGATGGCTTGGTTACGTGTCGTGAGGATTGCCTGACTGGGTACAAGCAACTCCGGCTTCCCGCTGTGTCCTTTATTCATCATCAAGATCACGTAGAGGAGGCGGTGGAAAACCCTGCGCAGGGACTGGACAAAAAATTTTAAAATATAGAAAAAGGTTATTACTGGCCCTCCATCTTGGTATTCAAACTTGCTCCTGTCAAAGAAAAGCACTGGCTTTTCCTCTCAATGGAAGGACGACCGTGACAAGGACCGTGAAGCTAACACACATTCCCTCACCATTCAAGAAGAGGCAAGGTTCATTTTTTTCTTATCTTTCTTTCTTATTATGGTCCTTCCACCTTTCAATGTCCCATGTTTTGCCAAAATGTTACCTTTTAAAGGCTATGGTCTTTTTCAACAGCTGATATTAAGAAAATGTATTGGCTTCAACCACTTAGTCATTCAGTGTGTTGGTGTCCCCATACCTCCTCCAAGTAAAGAGCTGTAAACTTAGGGGAAACGCTGCTGTATTAACCTGACTTGTCTATTACGGCACTAAACACAATAGATTGAAAAAATACCTCTCTCTGGTCTCCATGTTTTGGTGAGCAAAGCAGCTGCAAACCATAAAAAGCCATCTCTGAGATGCTCTGCATTTTTGTGACATCTCTGCACAGATACACAGATACACAGCCATGAGATCACCGTTAAAACCACAGAAGAAAGCAAAGGAACATATCACATCTTACTGTCCAGCAGAAAATGTGAGCTCGCTGATGACTGGCTCAAAGTAGAGCAGCCTGATGAAAATCTGCAGACAAAATGGTGGGGAAAGAAAAGTGGCAAGCAGCGAGAGACAAACTCGGCTGGGAAGAGTTCATTCTCACCTGGGTGCAACTGCTGGCACTTTGTGGTTTGTCTTTCAGTGCAAATGTCTGCAGAAGTCGGAGAAGACTTTGAAGCAGAAGAACCAGTGCGTGTCTGATGCGTGTCTGGTCTGAGAAGTGAAGCTCCGCTTCCTCCTCCTCCTCCTCGTCGTCTTCATCATCCACATCCATCGGCAGCTAAAAGACAACGGTGTCACACCAAACAGACAATCCAGCGTCCTTGTTGCATCGCAGTGATGGGAGTTTCGTCCTAAGCGGTATCGATATAAAAAACATAACAGTGTTGGAGTTCTCAGCAAACATTTGTGACTGTGCCAGAGAGTTGGGCCGCTGTCGCCATAAAAGGCGGACATACCAAATATCCAATAACACCCCTATCCATAGCTCTAATGTTAAAACCTGTATTTCAAAGGTCGTAATCAGGTTTTCTATGCTACTATATTTTCTATACTACAATAATATTCCACTTTTAAATAAGTAATCCTACTTTGCAGAAATTCCTTCATCACGGTCAGGTCTGGAAGCAATTAACTGTGATAAATGAGGGATCAGTGCAGTGTGCTGGTGACTGCTCAGACCTCAAAGGTTTCCTTCCGCTGTGGTTTGGAACGCTTGCCCTCAGCCTGAGAACTCTTAAGCGTGTCCTTCTTGCGCTTCTTGCCAGAGTCCTGAGGCCAGCATTGCAAAGATGCGTTCAAGCAAGTGTCCAGCAAAATCTCATGAAAAACTTTGTTGGCGATGCTTCCTGGAAGAAATGAGCAAACGTACTTGACAATCAGGAAAATACACAAGTATTTGATCCCCTGTTGATAATGTATGATGAACTCCCATTGTAACCACTATTTTTTTAACCATCATTACAAACCACAACAGTGCAATTTCTAACTTCAGGGTTTCGTTGTAGAGAAACAAGCACATTAGAAAGAATGTTTACCATTGTAAATGCATTGTATGTAACTATACAAATACTGTAGCAGTGCTGTTTCACTTTCTCTGTGATAACTAAAATTAGCATCCAATTTATCGATTTTGGAAACCACAATCGGAATCAAACTCAACATAGGAGGCACAGAAAACACTAACACCCTTTTGCTACACGTGGCGATTGTAGATCCCCGCGGATATTAGGACAAGGGGAGGCTGCATGAACAGCAAAAAAAGACTGCATTAAAAGTTGCTGGATAAAGACTGTATCAACCATGTTTACCGTCTGTCGTCATGGGGAATGCGAGCTCGGAGCAGTAATGGTGCTGGCCTGGCTGCAGAGACAACCGTGAGGGCAGCATGATTGCACTGAAGATTAAACAGTATATTTAACTTCAGATGCTATTCCATAAGATTGTTTGCATTTTAATAAAACTTTGCACGCAGATTTGGCTTTGACTGTTGTCTAAACTGACTTTGTGGAAAAAAAAGATAGGGATATACAGTATATTCAACCTACATACAGTAAAGCCTCGTTATATCGATATCGGTTAAAACGAATTACTACTTATTACGATACTATTTTCATTTCCCGGCCAATTTATAGTCTTTTATGATATAATTAGCTCCGTTAGTACGATACCCGGTTATTATGATAATCCGGTTACTACGATGCCCTTTTCATCTCCCGCCAGCCAATTTGGTCTGCTTATATCGATACAAAAGCAGATTAAATCAATCTTTGCTTAAGGATTTCAATACCAAAAAAGAACACGGCGAACGGCTGCTTCCAGTCAACTTTATTTTTCACACTTCCACCACCAGAGTGCAGCACACACAGCGGAAAACACCCGTCCCTCGCGCCTACCCCTCCGGGTGGCAACACCTTCCCTATCGATAGTTCCGGGGTGAATTATGTCCCGGTAACCGGGTAAATTTCAAATTTTACAAATTTCCCCACTGGGGGAGGAATAAAGGCATATCTTAATTTTATCTTAAAATCGTGACTTTTCCCCGGTATGATCTTGTAAAGTGACTATATTAGTATAGTATTAGTACTATACTAGTATTTCGACTATGTTCTTACCTGGGACTCCAAGCAGCAGCAGGTACAGCGAAGCAGCATGCAGGCTGCCCACCCTCTGCCGAACATTCGCCGCTTTGGCTCGTCCTCGCAACACAAAGAAGGCCAGCACGGCCAACAGAGACTTCACCGACACGCCATTCTCCCCCAGCTGTGCCCAGATACTCTACAGTAGGCATACAGTCAAGTAAGAAGCATGTACCATGGAGGATATGTGATGCTTTTCACCGTTTGTCATTCCCTGGAGTGACTATACCTGTGAACCATCATCTCTGCTGGACGACGGCTGAGTAGCAAAAGCCAACAGACTCTTGTAGAGGCTTCGGAAAGCTTCATCACTACAGGCTGCCAGCTCCTCCTCAAAGTGACCTTCCATCTGCGTCACCTCTGTAAATTCCGCATCCCACATTGCATCTACCCAGTCTGGAAATCATAGGACAACTAAATAGTTTTTGTACACGGATAAACGTATATTGTATTTATATTTAGAAGCCATAGAGAAGCCATGCCGGAATAAATAACGACAAGCTAACTAGTGCAATAGTACTTAGAAGGCTCTTTATAAACCATATTCGTCAAAACAACGTCAGTGGTGGTAAAATTATCCCTATTTTTGATTTTACCTTGTGGGGTTTCGCTTAACTTCAAACACCGCAGGGCAGACGTCAGCGCCATTTTGATTGAACTTCGAATAAACCCGCCCAAAAACAGAAGTCACACACGGGGTGTTAAACACCGGAAGTTGTTGAGTTTGGGTTCGACGTCATATCCGACACTCGTTCTATTAAAAGTAAATGATAAATGTCATCTTTGTTAAACATTGTTTAAGTTGATAAATAAAATAAATAATATAGCATGTATTATAATATACTAACTTTGAAATTAATTAATTAAATGAACAAAAAGAAAATGTTGTTAATTATTTTTAGATGACATAGCTATCCATCTGTCAATCTATAGAAGACTTTAGAGTAAAACTGTCCCTCTCAAAACAAATACGAAGAAACTTGAAACCTGACATTTGATTTCGCGGGAAAGCTCCGTCTTGGTCTAGTCCATTTGTCAATTTGAATGGGTGCTGTATTTTATGTTTGTAAATTAAAAGATGATAGTGAATGAAAACGTACGAGTCAAATAGTCAGTAGTCAAGTGGTCACAGTAGCGTATTACCATAGCTATTCTCCGGTTTGTATTCACCTGTAACATACAACAGTAGCTGTGTTCCCAAAGTAAAAAACCCCCTTTATTTAGTAATAATGGTTTTCTCCCTGAATGGCGCGAAAGGGAGCAAAAGCACCGCCCATTTTCGCTGCGTCTTCAATCAAGCCGTCAAATTTAGGTTAAAAAACGTGACGGAAGTTACAATTTTATTTCAAAGTAAACGTCATAACCAAATGTAGTGGCAACTTCTACGTGACAACCCAGCAGTTTTTGTTTTAATTTGAAAGGTTCAAAACTATTACTTACTACCTCCTCGCCGTGTCGTGTTTTACCTTTACTTCGTGTAGTCACAACTTTGAAAGTGGTTACTAAATGTTTTGCTCGCTTGCTCTAAAAGAATAACCATTATCAGTTTATGATTTTAATAGGGATTATAAAGAAGGCTGAATCCGCTGTGATATTTTCGATCGTCAGTGTACGTCAAGTAGTAGTGAGTACGTCGTCGATACTTCTATAAGCAAGTACAACCAGGAAGGTGGTCGTCGGTCGCCGACACAGAATATTGACATTGTTCGGCGAGGTTGTCGAGGGTGGAAACAATGAGTCGGTAAGTTGCATATGTCTACAAAGTGCGAACTTGCAGGAAACAATGCTTTTACACACGGGCCACGTGTTTTCTTATCAGATATTACACAACGCTTCGTGTGTATTTTCTTCCACATTGATTATGTGTATGATTTTTCGGGATGACATGTAAATGCGGCGTCAATGCCATAGTGAGCGTTCATAATTCATCCAGCTCACAGGTGGCCCGCATGATTATTACACAGGTGGCCACAATAAAAGGCCACCCCGAATTGTGTACATTTACTTGTACTGAAGAGGTGTACAATCTATGTAGATATTGATGCTGCGATATCCAATCCTATCATCCGTGTTTTTCTTTTGTGGTTATTTGGCCAAATATTTGCTTTTGATATTTGTTACATTATTTATGTTTTATGTATTTATGTTTTACATTATTTATGTTACAATTGGTTGTCTTGTCGAACACAAGTATGACTGATTTTCGTCCTTTGTTTCATATTTCTCTCCAATGACAGCGTAAAAGAGGAAAGTCAAAGTTTTTCTCCCCAATGCCCCAAACCGGATGAGTCCGAGGAGCCCCTGGGCACGGCCATGGAGACGGGAGCTGCAAAGGGTCAGTAACTAAAGAACCCTGTTCATTTTATTGTGAAATATTGGTTTGTGTGTCAAAAATTGTCTTTGTCATGTTTAAAACATCCATTATTTGAAAAAAGAAGTCATTTAAAATCACAATATTTGCAAACAAACAAGGCACCTGGGAAATGAGGTGTATATTGGTCTAACTCTTTTGTTTCAAGATGCAAGTGTGAGTAGCGAAGCAGTGGTGGTCACCAGGGAAATGGAAGAAGAAGAGCAACATCTGATGGCGGAAGGTGAAAAGAGAGAGAAGGAAATGATGGCCGAGGTTTGTTGCTAAGTGGACGTTGGGGTCTGTATGGTGACGGACGGGCTTGAATCCATGGTTGGACTCCTTGTGTTTCATCCAAAAGGCCCGTCAGTCGTGGGAGAGAGACTCTCATGAGATGCGCTTCAAAAGACTTCAGCATTTGCTCCAGAAGAGCAACATCTACTCCAAGTTTCTGCTGACGAAGATGGAGCAACAGCAGAACGAGGTACACTGCGCACGTGTGTGTCTTTCTCTCTTACAGTGCAGCGGTTTATCTTTTTAACAAAGTCCTCTTCTTTGTCCTTTTTTTCTAAACACCAGGAGAAACTCAGGAAGGAAAAACTTGAAAAGAAGGCGAAAAAGGTGAGTGTTTATTGTTTTTGATTAAAAAATGATGTCACTGAACAATGTTTGTGTTTTATGTACAGAACACACTCAGCGCTGGGCCTGAAAAAGGTAAGTGAAAAAGTTTGTGTGTTTGTTTAAAGGGGAAGTGCACTTTTTTTAAGTTTTACCCATCATTCCTAATCCTTATGTGAAATATGAACACACATTTCTTTCCCCTTTCTGTGTATTATAAAACAAGGAAAGGAGTTAATATGAGCTAGCTAACAATGCTGTCATTGAGATACACCTATTTCCACTATGAAGCCATTAAAAAAACAACCTCTACCAGCGTTGCATGCTTTGATATCCATAGTTGCCGTATCTGGCCCTATTTCCATGAGTTCCTATTTCCACTACCGCTAAGACAGCTGGGATGGGCAAAAGTTAGTTGTTCCCTTCAAAGTTTGACTGTGTTCCTTCTCAACTAGATCAAAAGAAGAGAAGACGAGATGACTACAAAATTGCAGATGTCATTTCTAAAGACGTACGCGCTCATTTTTTTTGATTCTCTTCTGACGGATTTGAAAGACGGCGTTTTGAAAAAGGAATTCTGCTTGACTTTGACTGCAGGAAATCATGTCACGGGCTAAGAAAGCCAAAGTGGAAGGAGTGGTAAGAATTTCTTTTTGTTTGCAACGCAGCCGATCTGCAATGTGACTTCTTCAATCATGCCAATGTTGAACATTTGACATCAGGAAGGGGCCCCGGCCAAGAAGAAGCTCGACGCCAAGGACATCGAGAGCATGAGCGACTCCAACCAAGACATCAAAAAACGCCTGGCCGAGACGGTGCGAGACAACGCCAAACATCTCCTGGACCCTGGTAGGACGGTGAACGGACAGCCGGTCCCTGCTCAGCAGCCGCAGCTCTTCACGGGCGGGGTCATGAGGTGGTACCAGATCGAGGGCATGGAGTGGCTTCGAGTGAGTAGTGCCAGGGTCACCTTGAACCCCTACCCCTAACCCACTTGGGACTTCCTTTGGCTCAGCTTTGGCTTATATTGCAGACGTGAGGTGAGAAGAAATAAGTTCTTGTAAAACTGGAACGAATCAAGTTTATTTGTGTAACCCTTCATCACAAACGAGCCTCTAGATGATAGACATTAGACCACATCCCTGATCTGAACCCCCATCAGGGGACCTTAGATGGGGTCAAATCCCCCTTCGAAGATGACCAGGCTGCAATGGATGTGGAGAAGTGAACATGTGACAGTTAAATATAAGCAGAGTATAATAGTCCAGGTCCAGGATGTAACGCCATTAGGAGAGTTGGGCGGCCTCTCCTGGACCTGTCAATCCTTCAATGAGCCATTGAAACGATCACGGTAAGCGAGAACTCATCGGTCTTGTGCTCCGTTTTTGACAGATGTTGTGGGAGAACGGCATCAATGGGATTCTGGCTGATGAGATGGGTCTGGGGAAGACTATCCAGTGCATCGGCCACATCGCCATGATGTTAGAAAAGAAAGTGACGGGCCCCTTCCTGGTGGTGGCGCCACTCTCCACTCTGCCCAACTGGATCAATGAGTTTAAGCGCTTTACACCACAGGTGGGTGTATGGGTGGGTGTACGGGTGGGTGTACAGTATGGGTGCTATCACTCGGCGCTATATATATCAATATTGCTTGGTCTCCTCTAGGTGTCTGTGCTTCTCTATCACGGCCCCCAAACGGAGAGGAGCAAACTGCTGAAGCACATGCGAAGACCTCAGGGGCCCCTCAACATGTGTCCTGTTGTCGTCACCTCATTTGAGATCGCCATGATTGACAGGAAATTCCTTCAGGTAACGTCACGGCTTTGTCAGATACAGTCTAGTTCTAGTAGTTCTAGTAAATAAGACATAGTTCTGGTAGTCGTAGTAGTAGGTGTAGGAAAATAAAATGTAGTTCTGGTAGTAGTAGTAAATGTAGGTAATAACCTCTATTACTGTTAGCTGTAGGTAAGAACTGTAATAATAGTAGTAGTAGTAGTAGTAGTAGTATTGGGGGTGGTTAAAGTGTTGGCGGCAGTGGTAATAACAACAACACATAGAGGCATCATCGTGTACAGCAGGGGTCTCAAACTCAATTTACTTGGGGGGCCACTGGAGCTAGGGTCTGGGTGAGACTGGGCCGCATCAGGTTTTCCAAAAAAAAATAAAAAATTTCTACAATAAAAGCTCTGATAAAACATTCCACTGTTCTCAAATATCTTATTTTTTATTTTTCTACACAAAATAAGATGAAAAATAAATAAACAAATCAAGAAAATCAGTTAATCAGTAAAAAATAAATATAATAATAATAATAATAAAAAGTAAAGAAAGCACATATAGTTGGTGGGTAGACAAATGATTTTTTTCATATTAAAATGAACAAAGCATTATTAGAGCCCTGTAGACATGACAAAACACGACTATAGTCACATTTATACTCTTTTTATTTACAACATATTGCGCAACTGCAGGGTCTTGAGACACATGCTAACTCGCAAACTAGACAGCTAGCGACCTAAACGCTAGCCTTCAAGTTATTTCCTTTCAACTTAAATAGCCAAAAACTTACCACTTCCACACGGATAGGGAGGATAACTATTAACAGTTATTTAACCTTTAACATGAACATGAATCAAACGTAATAATTTTTTCTGGGTACATGATACCATACAGCATCCATATAAAAAACTTACCACTTCCACACGGATAGGGAGGATAACTATTAACAGTTATTTAACCTTTAACATGAACATGAATCAAACGTAAGAATTTTTTCTGGGTACATGATACCATACAGCATCCATATAAAAAAACTTACCACTTCCACACGGATAGGGAGGATAACTATTAACAGTTATTTAACCTTTAACATGAACATGAATCAAAGGTAATAATTTTTTCTGGGTACATGATACCATACAGCATCCATATAAAAAACTTACCACTTCCACACGGATAGGGAGGATAACTATTAACAGTTATTTAACCTTTAACATGAACATGAATCAAACGTAATAATTTTTTCTGGGTACATGATACCATACAGCATCCATATAAAAAACTTACCACTTCCACACGGATAGGGAGGATAACTATTAAGTTATTTAACCTTTAACATGAACATGAATCAAAGGTAATAATTTTTTCTGGGTACATGATACCATACAGCATCCATATAAAAAAACTTACCACTTCCACACGGATAGGGAGGATAACTATTAACAGTTATTTAACCTTTAACATGAATCAAAGGTAATAATTTTTTCTGGGTACATGATACCATACAGCATCCATATAAAAAACTTACCACTTCCACACGGATAGGGAGGATAACTATTAACAGTTATTTAACCTTTAACATGAACATGAATCAAAGGTAATAATTTTTTCTGGGTACATGATACCATACAGCATCCATATAAAAAACTTACCACTTCCACACGGATAGGGAGGATAACTATTAACAGTTATTTAACCTTTAACATGAACATGAATCAAAGGTAATCATTTTTTCTGGGTACATGATACCATACAGCATCCATATAAAAAACTTACCACTTCCACACGGATAGGGAGGATAACTATTAACAGTTATTTAACCTTTAACATGAACATGAATCAAACGTAATCATTTTTTCTGGGTACATGATACCATACAGCATCCATATCAAACATTAAACTTTCATATCAAGGCGGGGGGCCTCAAACTAGTGTCCTGCGGGCCACATTTGGCTCGCGTGCCGCATGTTTGAGACCCCTGGTGTACAGTATCATGTGTGGACTCGCTGCTGCATTCTAGTGTGTATTTTAGCGTACAGGCCAGTGTGTGTGTGTATTCACGGATTGTTTTCATAGAGAAGTAGTGTAATAGTATAAAGTAAGTACATTTATCCTACAGACGTGACGTGACCATTTGTTTGCTCATGAGTGTGAATGTTTTGGATCCAGCTGATCTGATGGCCACTAAAGAACTAAAGTCCCATGAGTGTAACGATGGAAGCTGATGTTGGTCTTGTCTCCCAGCGCTGTCAGTGGAAGTACTTGATAGTGGACGAAGGCCACAGGATCAAAAACCTCAACTGCCGCCTGGTGAAGGAGTTGAAGATGCTGCCCACGGACAACAAGCTGCTCCTCACGGGGACGCCACTGCAGAACAACTTGGCTGAGCTCTGGTCCCTTCTGAATTTCCTCCTCCCGGAGGTCTTTGATGACCTGAAGAGGTAAGCTCAACGGTGGCGTGGAACCAATGAATGGACTTCCTCTTCAGTACTTATGTTTCCTGTGCAGCTTTGAGTCGTGGTTCGACATCGACACGCTCGGTGAGGCAGAAAGTGTGGTGGCGGCTGAGCGAGAAGGGAACATCTTGAGTATGTTGCACCAGGTGAGTTCTCGACGATGCTCTCTATTCCGCTCATAGTGTCTTTTGTCTTGCACGCGTTCTGGAGTGACCTTGTTTTCTTCCCAGATTCTCACTCCGTTCTTATTGAGGAGACTGAAAACTGATGTGACACTGGAGATTCCGCCGAAGAAGGAGATCGTTGTTTATGCCCCTCTGACTGACAAACAGGAGGTTTTCTACACTGCCGTGGTCAACAAGACGATAGCCAAAGTTCTTGGTCAGCACAAGGTATCTCCTCGGAACATTCACGCTTCTCCACCTGGTGCTTCTGCAACACCCAAAGGTCACGCTAACACCATGCGGGCATAGAACTCTTCAATGTCCAGGGAATTCATGAAGTGCAACTTGACGACGCCATAACCCTCACAGAAAGCTTTCTGGATCTTCCAGTATCGACACCTATTCCAGCTGCATTTCAAAAACTGTCCGCCTCCGGGAACACCTACTCCGGGCATGCCCATATAAGGGATTGGCCATCCCAAACTTTATTCAGGGCTCACTTCCAAATGCACAAAGCTCATGATCTGAACCTTTGGCATGGTTGGACACCAGAACACCAGAATATGACATTCTAACTACATTTATGGGTCAGAAAAGAGGGACTATAAGTATTTGAGGTGCACAACTATTCAAATTCATGTGCTCCGCAAGGTCCAACTCTAATCTGGAACATCAAAGGGTTTTCTAGTTTTCCATGCAGAAATGTAAATTCTGACATCATAGAAATAAATGCATATTAATGATGAATGAAATGGATAAACATTGACAATGTGATTCTTGACGTGACTCTTCCCAAAGACGCGCTGTGGCAGCAAGATCAATGTTTTGCTATTTAAGTTATTTCTTAAATTCAGTCGTGTTTCTCAGCTCAATAACCCAAAGTTGCACGTGTCAACATGTAGGTAAATATGAGGGAAAAAAAAAAAAGCAAAACAAGAAGGTGTTGGCCGTGTTGATCGCTCTGTCACATTGTGTCTTTGGCAACAATCATGTCTTAATGAAGGTAAAAGTAACCTTGTTAGTCCCTTTTATTCATCATGTATGTCTTTAGTATTGTTTCATGGCCTCATTTTTGCCGTTAACCAAAAAACAATGCTAACCAAGGTTCCACGGCAAAACTAAAAATATCACCTTGGATTTGAGAAGACTACGGTCCCTTGACGGACACACTGACCCACACGGTCAAGGTAGCGTCAACGAAGCTAATTCAGCGTTTGGTTTGCTTTCAGACCGAGGCTCCTGTCGTCTTGACGTCGAGTGGCCGGCCAAAGCGCCGCAATCAGAGAGTGGTAAACTACAGCGAAGAGGAGCGGGACACACCATCCAGCTTGGAAAAACATCTGGAAGCGCTTCAGAAGGAGCAGAGGTCAGAACAAAAGCCATGGCTCATATATCCGTACTGTAGGTCCCCACAACGTCCAGGTCAGACCTTTGGAGGGGGTGTTTGGGACGACCACATGTGTGTCAGTTACTTGAGGTTTCTCCCCCATCCCCCAATTTCAGCTGGTCTCTTGTGCCGGACGTGCAGTGCCCACTGGATGCTCAGATCAACCTAAAAATGCAGAATATTCTCATGCTGCTCAAGAGATGCTGCAACCATCCCTACCTGGTGGAATACCCCCTGGACCCCGCCACTCAGGACTTCAAGGTAGAGCCACATGGAGAATGTTGGCTGGTTGATGACACGGATCTTACCACGGGATTGAAGTGGCTCTGAGAAGTCTTCATCTTGCTTCACATTCATTCAGATTGATGAGCAGCTGGTGCAGAGTTCTGGGAAGTTTCTCGTACTTGACCGACTTCTGCCTGCACTCAAGGAACGAGGACATAAGGTAAGGCGGAGCACCATGGCTCATGTTGCTACGGGTTTTTAGCTTCATTAGCATCATTTCTTTTGGAGCTCTTAATACATAATGATAGATATCAGCTTTTTATCTTCATTAAATACACTAACAGTGGACGTATTTCAGAATGAGTTAATTGTGATTAATGCATTAAAAATGTGATTAATCAGATTTGACCATTTCGATGATTGGACAGCCCTAGTATAAATAGATGCTGGGTATTGAGTGAGTTAAGGACACACACAGGAACATAAGTGTAAATATCATAAAAAAGAGGAATCATGCGGTGTTTTCCATCGGACTGCTGCCTCTGATGCCAAATTGATCAGTGGCGGGCCGCCGCAAATAGACATGTATGGGAAACACTTCTGGTTTATTATAAAACGCTGTCGTTGTTGTTAAGGTTCTACTCTTCAGTCAGATGACTTCCATTTTGGATATTCTGATGGATTATTGCTACCTGCGTGGCTTCCAGTACAGCAGACTGGACGGCAGCATGGCCTATGCCGAGCGGGAAGAAAATGTGAGTAGGAACATCGATGGAGATCATAGCTGGGTGCGGATGGAGTACATCCACTTGTCTAAATACCAAAGTACTCATTCCAATGCCGCCGTCTTTCAGATGACAAAGTTTTCCAAAGACCCGGAGGTTTTCCTTTTCCTTCTTAGCACTCGAGCTGGCGGGCTTGGCATCAACTTGACGGCTGCTGACACCGTCATCATTTTTGACAGCGATTGGGTAGGTGCGGGCCACAGACCTGGATTCCATTTCCCCCTCGGCCATCTCTGTGTGGAGTTTGCATGGGTGGCTTTTCTCCGGGTACTCCGGTTTCCTCCCACGTCCCAAAAACATGTTCGATGTAGGGATGTCCGATATGCCGATATTGTCGATTTCCGATAATAATAATAATACGTAACATGACATACGTGTTGTATAGTAATATACAGTAATATAGTTTTTCATGATCAGGAGAAAAAGTTAAAATTGCCTTCTGACTAAATTATTGAATTGTAGATTAGAAAGCTAAAATAAAAAAATCTATTATCCATTTAACTTTAACAAATTATTAGCTTATGTTATACATAATCACATAGTGGTGGAAAAATGTACTCTTATGTAGTACTTGAATGATCAGGAAATGTTTTACATACTGTATACATTATTCCAAATATTGGATGGGGGAGACAGAAAAATGTTTTGGACTATATAGTTTTATAATTGGAGATTAAATGAAATGAATAGAAAATATTTAGTAAAATAAAAATTCAATTTTTTAGAACATTATTACAATAAAAATGATAATAAAAAAAAAAAAATGTATGTTTGCAGAACCCCCAGGCAGACCTGCAGGCTCAGGACCGCTGTCACCGCATCGGACAAACCCGACCGGTGGTGGTCTACCGTCTGGTCACGGCAAACACCATCGACCAGAAGATCCTGGAGAGGGCGTCGGCCAAGAGGAAGCTGGAACAGATAGTCATCCACAAAAGTGAGCGTCCGCTTCTTTCTTAGATGGATTTCTTTGTTTTACTTTCACTTTCATTCCAGATAAGTTCAAAGGCGGGAGGGCGGACTTGAACCAAAGTAAAAGCTGCATTGACCTGAATGAGCTGATGGAGCTGCTCCAAGCCAGAGGCGCTGAGAAGTAAGACTTGATTTTAGTTTTTTTTTTAAAAACTGATTTTCATACGTTTGTCTCCTTTTTAGGGAAGTGAAAGCATCCAGGGGGAAGGTCATCAGCGATAAAGACCTGGATTTCCTTCTGGACCGCACTGACCTGTTGGGTGAGCATTGAACGTTTGAATGAAGTCGTCCCTCCTTTATCCAATAGCATTCCTTATTATTTTTGTAGTTCCAGCATAGAAAAGCTGTTTACAAATATAATAAATGCTTTTTTCATCATCGACATTTAGATCAAGAAAAGGGAAAGACGAGGAAGGAGAAACTTGGGGTTTTCAGAGTGATGGAGGCCGATGAATCGTCGGCCATCGCCTTGGCTTAAGAAGACCCCCCCCCCCCCACACACTTGGTCATTTGGCTCACACCATCCTTTTAACCCGCCTCCCTGTCCGTCATCACGTCATCACGACCTTGTGACCAAAGGAAGTCATTTAGTGTCGGTGAGGGTTGATGCATGTGTTCACGTTAATATAAAGGTTCTTGGAAGAGTTCTTTTCTGGTTTTGTTCTAATGCAAAGTTCATGTTGACAAGACTCCATGTTCCTCTTGGATGGTTTTATGGAAGAAACACGGCAGCAACTCTTTAGTTTATTTATTACCCGTAATCACAAAAGAGCCTCAAAGGGCTTAACAAGCATGATAGACCACAGACCACATCCCCTGATCTGAACTAGCGACCTAAACGGTAGCCTTCAAGTTATTTCCTTTCAACTTAAATAGCCATAAACTTACCACTTCCACACAGATAGGGAGGATAACTATTAACAGTTATTTAACCTTTAACATGAACATGAATCAAACGTAATGTTTTTTTCTGGGTACATGATACCATACAGCATCCATATAAAAAACTTACCACTTCCACACGGATAGGGAGGATAACTATTAACAGTTATTTAACCTTTAACATGAACATGAATCAAACGTAATAATTTTTTCTGGGTACATGATACCATATAGCATCCATATAAAAAACTTACCACTTCCACACGGATAGGGAGGATAACTATTAACAGTTATTTAACCTTTAACATGAACATGAATCAAACGTAATCATTTTTTCTGGGTACATGATACCATACAGCATCCATATAAAAAACTTACCACTTCCACACGGATAGGGAGGATAACTATTAACAGTTATTTAACCTTTAACATGAATCAAACGTAATAATTTTTTCTGGGTACATGATACCATACAGCATCCATATAAAAAACGTACCACTTCCACACGGATAGGGAGGATAACTATTAAGTTATTTAACCTTTAACATGAACATGAATCAAACGTAATAATTTTTTCTGGGTACATGATACCATACAGCATCCATATAAAAAACTTACCACTTCCACACGGATAGGGAGGATAACTATTAAGTTATTTAACCTTTAACATGAACATTAATCAAACGTAATAATTTTTTCTGGGTACATGATACCATACAGCATCCATATAAAACACTTACCACTTCCACACGGATAGGGAGGATAACTATTAACAGTTATTTAACCTTTAACATGAACATGAATCAAAGGTAATAATTTTTTCTGGGTACATGATACCATACAGCATCCATATAAAAAACGTACCACTTCCACACGGATAGGGAGGATAACTATTAAGTTATTTAACCTTTAACATGAACATGAATCAAACGTAATAATTTTTTCTGGGTACATGATACCATACAGCATCCATATAAAAAACTTACCACTTCCACACGGATAGGGAGGATAACTATTAACAGTTATTTAACCTTTAACATGAACATGAATCAAACGTAATAATTTTTTCTGGGTACATGATACCATACAGCATCCATATAAAAAACTTACCACTTCCACACGGATAGGGAGGATAACTATTAACAGTTATTTAACCTTTAACATGAACATGAATCAAACGTAATAATTTTTTCTGGGTACATGATACCATACAGCATCCATATCAAACTTAAACTTTCATATCAAGGCGGGGGCCTCAAACTAGTGTCCTGCGGGCCATATTTGGCCCTCGGGCCGCTTATTTGAGACCCCTGATCTAGAATAAACGTGTCTCCTGCATCCCTCCTTGAACATTAGATGGTTGCAGTAGAAAGAAACTAAGGAACCTTAGTTGTCAGCATCCTGGCAGAAGGGGCGGGGCTTAATTGAGTGGTTGCATCCGCCATTAAAAAAGAAAGCAGCAGGTTAATAGTAGAAACCCAGCGGTTTCCAGAAGTCATATATAAGTACACACGGTCTATTTAATAAAGTGTTCTTATGGAAGTACAGCCAGAGCTTTTATTTTGGAGCTTCCTCCCGACGTAGCGTAGCGTGTCGTTGAATGACGGGCGTGGTCGCCACTGGACAGGTGTATTCATGATGCAAAGGAAGGCGTGTCTTTTGTTGGAAGCGAACGGCCGGCTGATAGCATGGAGCGTCTCAAGCTAGTCCTGCAGTATTTCCAGTCCAACTCGGAGTCCATCTCCAACGGGATCTGCGTGGTCCTGGCCTTGGTGAGCGTGAAGCTTTACACCAGCCTGGACTTCAACTGTCCCTGTCTTCCTCGCTACAACAAAGTCTACTCTCTCGGGGTGATGGTGGTCCCGCCCGTCATCCTCTTCTTCCTGGGGGTCCTGGTCAACCGACACACGGCCGTCATGATGGAGGAGTGGATGAGGCCGGTCGGGAAGAGGTCCAAAAACCCAGCTGTGGTCAAGTAAGTCCACTGTTGTCACAAGAGGATATTTTTTACAAATACAATCAACCCTCAAAAATGAATTTTTATGCTGATATCAGGCCCATAATGCAGCTTATTTTTACACAAAGCCATGTAACCCGTTTGTTTTTCCACAGATATTTATTCTCAGCCATGATCCAGCGGGCCTTTCTGGCACCGATGGTGTGGATCCTGGTCACGTTGCTGGATGGGAAAATATTCATCTGTGCCTTCAGTGTGAGTGTGGATCCTTCACTCTTCTCAGGTGAAACAATTAGCTAATTGTTCTCATTATTCTAATTATTCTAACACTAACACGTTCCAAAAACATGCTAGGTTAATTAGCCACTCCAAATTGTCCATAGGTATGAATGTGAGTGTGAATGGTTGTTTGTCTATATGTGCCCTGGGATTGGCTGGCCACCAGTCCAGGGTGTACCCCGCCTCTCCCCCAAGACACCCCCTGCGACCCTCGTGAGGAAAAACCAGTAGAAAATGAATGAATGGTTTCATAATTGTACCTTTTGAGTGTTAAGTTGGTGTGTGATGAGTTTAGCGTTCTTTGTAAGAACACTTACACATTCCAAAAACATGCTAGGTTAATTAGCCACTCCAAATTGTCCATAGGTATGAATGTGAGTGTGAATGGTTGTTTGTCTATATGTGCTCTGTGATTGGCTGGCTACCAGTCCAGGGTGTACCCCGCCTCTCCCCCAAGACAGCTGGGATAGAATGAATGAATTATCTACAATTGGGTGTAATAGGTGACTATAGGGGTGTTAGTTCATGGCTCGAGGGCTCTAATAATGTCAACAACTGTATTCAGAAGGCCATAAGCAGGTTTTCTATGCTGTAATTATGAAAAGATTCCATTTCTTTTTGCGGACACAAAGAGTCTGTGTTGTCTTCCCGCAGGTTTGCCCAACAACACGGGACTGGATGCTGTCAGAATCCTGGCCAAAGTTCCCTGCAAGGAGGACGTCATCTTCAGGAACAGCTCTTTCCATAAAGCCGTTTCTCGTTATGTCCGCTGCTATTCACAGGTAACGGACACTGCAGCTGCCGCATCCTTTTCATGGCAACTTTATCGGAACAGAGAGAATAGAATGCAAGGTCCACCAAGTGTCCCACATAGTTCGTGAAGGTCACACGGCATCGAGGTGACAAAGACAACGCAAACATTCATTCATTTTCTACGTGCAGACCAGCTAACGTCATGCATTGTAAAAGTGGAGAATGTTAAAGTTCCTCCAAATTGTTCTGAAAGTTCATAAGAATGAATCATTTCCTAATAACCAAAAAATGAACTAATGCTAATTCTGAGTGTTCCGTTGTGTGTGAAGGCCGTGGGCTGGTCCGTCCTCCTTTTCTTCATCGTATTGGGAGCACTGGGACGCCTCCTCAAGCCTTGTTTGGACGACCAGGCCACCTTCCTGCAGACGCGCTACTGGAGCAGCTACCTGGACGTGGAGCAGAAGCTCTTCGATGAAACGTGTGTCCTCCATGCTCGAGACTTTGCCCAAAAATGTGTTGTGCAGTTCTTCCAGGACGTGAAGGAGAACATGGACCTCTGTCTCCCGCATCCGCACGTCATTCAACACTTTGCACAGGAGTCAGACCAGGACCAGGACCAGGACGAGCGGCTTCATGGAATAACAAAGCAGGAGCAGGTGGATCAACTTCTCCAAAAATGGTACTTCAGCAAACCCGAACTGGACATCACCAAAACCTACAAATCCAGAATGAGCGCTACGTGGAAGCAAGGGCGGGAGAGCTTCTTATCTTCTAATGTATAGACCTCAGAAAGACCTCATTTATAACCTTGTCAAACATTCTTAGAGCCCTCTAGACAAGAAATAACACCCCTATAGTCACCTTTACACTCCTATTACGCAATATAGTAGACATCATCAAAACAAATAAATAAGACTTACATGTGTGTGCTATAAATATGTCTCCCTCAGGGAGCGGAGTGGTAGGCGAACAGGAAGTGATGTCGAGGGTCAGAGTTGAGTTTTATTTTTATTAGGGATTATCGTGCCTGTTATGAGGTCATTCAAACCTGCAATAAAAGCCTGTTGTTGCGGCGATCACATGACAGTAACATTACTGACACCTAGTGACCAGTGTAGAATACTACATGAATACATTATATTTGTAGTTCACTTCATTTAGTATTTTTATGTTTAGAAATTATTAATTTGGGCAAAAAATCTGCTTAAATATGCCGCTTTTTTAACCAATAATATTCAACATTTGAAAAACCACAAAACCACCTACTATATGATACTGTAATATAATATACTATGGTATACATTATCTTAGAATATTTATATTATTTATTTATTATTTATTCTTGTCAAGTTGGGATTTTTTTTCTTATTTCTTCATAATATTTTGACTTTATTCTCATAAAATTTTGTTATTTCTTTTTTTAATTTCGTTCCCATAATATTTTGACTTTATTTTCGTAACCTTTCTGCCGCCCAATTTGAACTTTATTTGTTGGTTTATATCATTTTTTGACTGTTAAAGAAACCTGAAAATGACCACAATTTCTGTTCAAATGTTGACATTTTTTTTTACAAATATTTTTTGTTCATTTATATTTTTCTAATGTTTTTTTTGGGGGGGGGGGCAGCCATGTGTGTTTGCATGGCAGAGCAAATGATTTGAATAGGTTTGGCTGCGCGCTAAGACGTCGGTGTTGCCGGGACGGAAAGATGCAAAGTGGCATTTGAAACTCGAGTCAACGTTTGTGCTTTACTATTCTGGTGGCCATGGCAACCGAATGAGATCTGCATGCGGGTTCAATATTTTTCCATGTCAATATTCCCGATATACTATATATTTCCCAACACGTCTGTTTGAACGGCACAACGGTGAGCACATCTCAACAGCTAAGAGCCTGGTAGCGATGCAGCGGTCCTTCACGATATTTCTATTAGTTCTATTAGTTTCTATTAGTTCTATATTTCTCACTATATTGTTCTTTTCCATCAATAATTCATAATATTTTGTATTGTTGTCATTATGCGTCAACACGTTAGGTTACATGATTTTTATACTACGTGGAGCTTGAGCCAAGCTTACATGCCACGACTGAGATCGAGTGAAAAAAGTTCTCCTCTCATTCTGTGTGGAAGTGGTACATTTTTGGCTTATTTTATCCTTCTTCTCTACTCTGTTTGAAAAACTTTATTAAGTGTAGAAGTAAATTGGCTCTGTGGTGATCCTGTAGCCTGGGTTATGTGATAATAGGAGAATAATAGGAGTGGAAAAGGCTATAGGGGTGTTATTTCATGTCTACACATCTCTAATAATATTAAAAGTTATATTTAGAAAGTCAGAAATAGTTTTTTTTACTCTCTAAGTATGGAAATATTCCATATATTAACCAATTCACTCCCAGCTATTTTTCAGTAGCGGCCATTTTGGAAAGATTTGACTGCTCTTTCAAGGCACACAGAATATTGTGTTTTATGGCAATATCAATACGGACTACCCCCCCCCCCCCCCCACAAAAAAAAAAAAATTACACTCCTGTCTTCCATCTCCTGTCTTGCCCTTTTTTCCGTTCTTTAGTCATCAACAGTAAAATATAAATAAGTTTCAGGAAAATATCAGTTCCTGACTAAAGAAGCTTTTTGTAAAAAGATACATAAGCATAACTTTCACTTTGCTACAAATATTTTTTGCTTTTGTGACAGATCTAACATCCAAAACTATACCAACATTTACATCAAAAATATTTATTTACAAATATGACACCATGAACCATGTACAATTTTCACATTCATTCATTGGGGGGGCTGGAGCCTATCCCAGCTGTCTTTTGGGCGAGAGGCGGGGTGGGGTACACCCTGGACTGGTGGCCAGCCAATCACAGGGTACATATAGACAAACAACCATTCACACTCACATTCATACCTATGGACAATTTGGAGTGGCTAATTAACCTAGCATGTTTTTGGAATGTGGGAGGGAGTACCCGGAGAAAACCCACGCATGCACGGGGAGAACATGCAAACTCCACACAGAGATGGCCGTGGGTGGGAAAGACAAAATAAGAAGCCAAAAAGTTACCACTTCCACACAAAATAGGAGGAAAACTCATTCATTCATTCATTCATTTTTGACCGCTTTTCCTCACGAGGGTTGCGGGGGTGCTGGAGCCTATCCTAGCTGTCTTTTGGGCGAGAGGCGGGGTACACCCTGGACTGGTGGCCAGCCAATCACAGGGCACATATAGACAAACAACCATTCACACTCACATTCATACCTATGGAATGTTTTTGGAATGTGGGAGGAAAGCGGAGTACCCGGAGAAAACCCACGCATGCACGGGGAGAACATGCAAACTCCACACAGAGATGGCCGAGGGTGGGAAAGACAAAATAAAAAGCCAAAAAATTACCACTTCCACACAAAATAGGAGGAAAACTCATTCATTTTCGACCGCTTTTCCTCACGAGGGTTGCGGGGGTGCTGGAGCCTATCCCAGCTGTCTTCGGGGCGAGAGGCGGGGTCCACCCTGGACTGGTGGCCAGCCAGCCAATCACAGGGCACATATAGACAAACAACCATTCACACTCACATTCATACCTATGGACAATTTGGAGTGGCTAATTAACCTAGCATGTTTTTGGAATGTGGGAGGAAACCGGAGTACCCGGAAAAAAGCCACGCATGCACGGGGAGAACATGCAAACTCCACACAGAGATGGCGGAGAATGGAATTGAACCCTGGTGCTCCTAGCTGTGAGGTCTGCGCGCTAACCACTCGACCGCCGTGCCCAATTGTCACATTTCGAGGTGAATGATGCGTGCGTGCGTTAACTGCACACTATACTCCTAAACGCGCCTCACTTCCTCCTTCCTGTCATGTGTCACCTTCCCTTCACTTCATCTGGCATCAAATGCACTACTGCCACCTTGTGGCCGTTTTTATGGCTTAAAAGTCAGGCGTTTGAATGCGGATGATAAAAAAGTATGTTTTTTTTTTTTTTTTCTTCTGCATTTGCATCGCGAATGGACGCTTATTATGTGTTGCTTGTTATTTTCAATGACTTTTTATTAGATTTGCAGAAATTGGCAGCAATCATTCAACTTTGCATGAACACAATGTGGACCAGTTGCATTTTTAACTGCAAAATCTGTGAAAATTAAACACAAAAACATGTGTGACTAATCACAAAACGTTGAAATCAAATTTTCTAAATTTATCCGGATTGCTGTGGATAAGATTTAATGTTAATAAATAGAATATTTCCAGAGTTAGAGCGTAGAAAAACATTTATGACTTTGTAAATACATTACATTAGAGCCATGTAGACATGAAATAACACCCCTATAGTCTTTTTTTTTTTTTTCCGTGAGAACATTTGAACGGTCGCGTTTGTCACGATTCTGTCCTGCCACACCCTTCTGGTGTTTCTGTGACACCTGGAACCAATCTGCCACCCGGCAGCTTCCATTGTGCTTCCGTGTGGTGAGGATTTATTCTCACCTCAGTTTGTTGACTTTGTTTCTTGCTTTGTTTTCTGGCCAGCTCAGTTTTTCTTCCTGTTTCGTCTGTTTTTCATCACTCGTGACGCTCATTGCTGCTCCTTGGGCACGGGTGTGTTTGCGCATGTTTTCACTTGCAGATCAAGTTTCCCTCCTTTTTTCCACTGGGGAGGAAACCAGAGGGCAGGTCTTAGCGGTGAGTCACCACCGGTGCCCACACGGCTCACGAACGAACGACAAGAACTAGTTCCCAGTTGTTGAGGTCCACACCGAGATGTGCTTTTATTCCCAGCTGGAAGCGTGAAAGGGATCAGCGAGACTGAGTCGCAGGACGGCGCACGTTTGTAAGACAGCATGACTGACTTTCTTGTTGTCTTCTAAAATGACACGTGTGTGTGTGTGTGTGTGTGTGTGTGTGTGTGTTGTCTGGACTGACTACAAACCACAAACCACATGACCTTTTTTCATGTCTCCGTCTTTCTGTGTTCTTCTCTTGATAGCTTACCAACATGGCCGCTTATGCCCTCGTCACAGAGAACTTTAAGTTTGCTTCTCTCTTCTTCAAGAGTAAAGATGTGATGATCTTTAACGGTCTCATCGCTCTGGGAACTGTGGCCAGCCAGACCGCTTACAACGTTTTTGCCTTTGATTGTCCGTGCTCCCCAGGGAGGAACTACTACTACGGCCTGGCTGCCATTGGCGTTCCAGCCTTGGCGTTTTTCATTGTGGGAATCGTACTGAACAAGAGAACCTGGGACCTGGTGTCGGAGTTCCGACTCAGAAAGTTCCGCAAGCTGTCCGCGGCAGCGGGATCCGCGGTGTTGGGAAGTATTTTGGGTCGAGCTGTGGTGGCGCCGCTGACATGGAGCGTTCTCTCCCTGCTGCAGGGTCTGGCGTACACGTGTGCTTTAAGTCAGTTTACTGATCCCAGGACAGTGGAGGGCTTCCCCACGGATCAGGACTCGGACATCATGGCAAAGTTCCCCTGCAAGGAAAGTCTTCCAGAAGAGCTGCAAGGCTTCTGGCCAGAAATTAACCGGCGTCTCAAATACGAGTCACAGGTAGGGGAAAACCTCCTACTCTGCCATTTTCTTTCCCACCCAAACCAACGTAAGGACCAACGTATGGACCAACGTATGGACCAACGTATGGACCAACGTATGGACCAACGTAAGGACCAACATATGGACCAACGTATGGACCAACGTATGGACCAACGTATGGACCAACGTATGGACCAACGTAAGGACCAACGTAAGGACCAACGTATGGACCAACGTATGGACCAACGTATGGACCAACGTATGGACCAACGTAAGGACCAACGTATGGACCAACGTATGGACCAACGTATGGACCAACGTATGGACCAACGTAAGGACCAACGTAAGGACCAACGTATGGACCAACGTATGGACCAACGTATGGACCAACGTATGGACCAACGTATGGACCAACGTATGGACCAACGTATGGACCAACGTATGGACCAACGTATGGACCAACGTATGGACCAACGTAAGGACCAACGTATGGACCAACGTATGGACCAACGTATGGACCAACGTATGGACCAACGTATGGACCAACGTAAGGACCAACGTATGGACCAACGTAAGGACCAACGTATGGACCAACGTATGGACCAACGTATGGACCAACGTATGGACCAACGTATGGACCAACGTAAGGACCAACGTATGGACCAACGTAAGGACCAACGTAGTCGCCACCGAGCGGGCTTCATCAGGTCATGCTCGTAGACCACATTGGTCATCCGTGCCATTATTGCACGGTTATTGCACTTGTTTATGTTTACATGTTATTTCGCCTCAGGTTTATTGCACAGTTATTGCACTTGTTTATGTTTACATGTTGATTCGCCTCAGGTTTATTG
Source organism: Doryrhamphus excisus (assembly GCF_037039965.1). Taxonomy (NCBI): domain Eukaryota; kingdom Metazoa; phylum Chordata; class Actinopteri; order Syngnathiformes; family Syngnathidae; genus Doryrhamphus; species Doryrhamphus excisus. Next base: position 1,017,038 of record NC_136370.1, read on the forward strand.
CACAGTTATTGCACTTGTTTATGTTCACATGTTGATCCGCCGAAGGTTTATTGCACGGTTATTGCACTTGTTTATGTTTACATGTTGATTCGCCTCAGGTTTATTGCACGGTTATTGCACTTGTTTATGTTTACATCTTGATCCGCCGAAGGTTTATTGCACGGTTATTGCACTTGTTTATGTTTACATGTTGATTGGCCTCAGGTTTATTGCACGGTTATTGCACTTGTTTATGTTTACATGTTGATTCGCCTCAGGTTTATTGCACGGTTATTGCACTTGTTTATGTTTACATCTTGATCCGCCGAAGGTTTATTGCACGGTTATTGCACTTGTTTATGTTTACATGTTGATTGGCCTCAGGTTTATTGCACGGTTATTGCACTTGTTTATTGCATGGTTATTGCACAGGATTTTTGGAGCAGTTTATATACAAACTGATAAAGAAGGCAGGCTCCGTCCTGGGATGTCCTCTAGAAAAGGTGGAGGAGGATGACAACCAAGCCGTCCTCCTTGATGACCAAGTGAACAAAGACCCCCCCCCCCCCCCCCCCCCCAACACACTGACTGCACTAAGGAGCATCAGTGACAGGATGAAACATCCCAAGTGTGTGAAGGAGATACTGCAGGGCCTTCCTTCCTTCCTTCCTTCCTTCCTTCCTGCAGCTGGCAGACTCCATCATAAAAACTTCTCCAAATATTCTGTACAATAACCGTGACGTTACCGTGCAATAAACCCGACACTTGATCAACGTTACCGTGCAATAAACCCGACACTTGATCAACGTTACCGTGCAATAAACCCGACACTTGATCAACGTTACCGTGCAATAAACCCGACACTTGATCAATACTAATATAATTTACTATACTAATATACTAATATCATTTACTATACTAATATACTAATATCATGTACTATACTAATATACTAATATCATGTACTATACTAATATACTAATATCATTTACTCTACTAATATACTAATATCATGTACTATACTAATATACTAATATCATTTACTACTAATATACTAATATCATTTACTATACTAATATACTAATATCATTTACTACTAATATACTAATATCATTTACTATACTAATATACTAATATCATTTACTATACTAATATACTAATATCATTTACTATACTAATATACCAATATCATGTACTATACTAAGATACTAATATCATGTACTATACTAATATACTAATATCATTTACTATACTAATATACCAATATCATGTACTATACTAAGATACTAATATCATGTACTATACTAATATACTAATATCATATACTATACTAATATACTAATATCATTTACTACTAATATACTAATATCATTTACTACTAATATACTAATATCATTTACTATACTAATATACTAATATCATTTACTATACTAATATACTAATATCATTTACTATACTAATATACTAATATCATTTACTACTAATATACTAATATCATTTACTATACTAATATACCAATATCATGTACTATACTAAGATACTAATATCATGTACTATACTAATATACTAATATCATATACTATACTAATATACTAATATCATTTACTACTAATATACTAATATCATGTACTATACTAATATACTAATATCATTTACTACTAATATACAAATATCATGTACTATACTAATATACTAATATCATGTACTATACTAATATACTAATATCATTTACTACTAATATACTAATATCATGTACTATACTAATATACTAATATCATTTACTACTAATATACTAATATCATTTACTATACTAATATACTAATATCATGTACTATACTAATATACTAATATCATTTACTACTAATATACTAATATCATTTACTACTAATATACTAATATCATTTACTATACTAATATACTAATATCATTTACTACTAATATACTAATATCATTTACTACACTAATATACTAATATCATTTACTATACTAATATACTAATATCATGTACTATACTAATATACTAATATCATTTACTACTAATATACTAATATCATTTACTATACTAATATACTAATATCATTTACTATACTAATATACTAATATCATTTACTATACTAATATACTAATATCATGTACTATACTAATATACTAATATCATTTACTACTAATATACTAATATCATTTACTATACTAATATACTAATATCATTTACTATACTAATATACTAATATCATTTACTACACTAATATACTAATATCATTTACTATACTAATATACTAATATCATGTACTATACTAATATACTAATATCATTTACTACTAATATACTAATATCATTTACTACTAATATACTAATATCATTTACTACTAATATACTAATATCATTTACTATACTAATATACTAATATCATTTACTACTAATATGCTAATATCATTTACTACACTAATATACTAATATCATTTACTATACTAATATACTAATATCATGTACTATACTAATATACTAATATCATTTACTACTAATATACTAATATCATGTACTATACTAATATACTAATATCATTTACTATACTAATATACTAATATCATGTACTATACTAATATACTAATATCATTTACTACTAATATACTAATATCATGTACTATACTAATATACTAATATCATTTACTCTACTAATATACTAATATCATTTACTACTAATATACTAATATCATTTACTATACTAATATACTAATATCATTTACTACTAATATACTAATATCATTTACTACTAATATACTAATATCATTTACTACTAATATACTAATATCATTTACTATACTAATATACTAATATCATTTACTATACTAATATACTAATATCATGTACTATACTAATATACTAATATCATGTACTATACTAATATACTAATATCATGTACTATACTAATATACTAATATCATGTACTATACTAATATACTAATATCATGTACTATACTAATATACTAATATCATTTACTACTAATATACTAATATCATTTACTATACTAATATACTAATATCATGTACTATACTAATATACTAATATCATGTACTATACTAATATACTAATATCATGTACTATACTAATATACCAATATCATTTACTACTAATATACTAATATCATTTACTATACTAATATACTAATATCATTTACTACTAATATACTAATATCATGTACTATACTAATATACTAATATCATGTACTATACTAATATACTAATATCATGTACTATACTAATATACTAATATCATTTACTCTACTAATATACTAATATCATGTACTATACTAATATACTAATATCATTTACTACTAATATACTAATATCATGTGCTATACTAATATACTAATATCATGTACTATACTAATATACTAATATCATTTACTACTAATATACTAATATCATTTACTCTACGTTTGCTGCTGTAAACCTGAAAGACAAGGTAGCAAGGCTAGAAGTTTAGGGCAGGGTCCAAGTACTTCCATCATGGTGTAGATGGAAGAGAAACGGAGAAGGAGGAGTTGGAGAAGGTAAGAAGGTCCTGGAGGTAGTGTCAGATAGGGTGATGAGTCTGAAGATAAAATCGAAATCCAAGGTGTGATGTTCAATGTAGTTAGTGGGTATGCCCCACAAGTAGATGGGAGAAATCCTGGCTGGACCTGGATGAAGCCATGACAACTCATCCCTGGAATGGATGTTGGTGCAGGAAACAGAGATGATGGAGAGGTGATGGGCAGGTTTGCTATTCAGGAGAGGAACACAGAAGGACAGATGGTGGTGGACTTTGCCAAAAGGATGGAAATGGCTGGAGTGAATACGTTCTTCCAGAAGATAGAGGAACATAGGGTGACCTATAAGAGTGGAGGTAGGAGTAGGTGCAGGACATGTATGAGGTCTGTAAGATGTGTCTGAAGCATTGCCTGACCATGAAGATATGAAAAAGAGAATAGAATGATGATGATTTTAATCATAAAAGGTACACCTGGCAGGTTTTCCTGGATCACAGCCTTGTTTCTGGTCGTGTTCATATCTTTGTAAATAATCGTCATGGTGATGATGCGATGATGGTAACATTGGAGGTTCGGTCCGACAGACCATCTCCTATGGATACATTTCAAAGAACGTGTCGTCCTTTTTTGCCTTTTGGCAGCATGAAAGTGTTTAGTCCCAACTGAGGATGTCATCGCTGCAATCATGCCCTCAAATGCCCCATAAAAAGGTGTGAAAAGACAACATGGCAACATGATGATCAACTCATCAACACACCCTGAGCAAATATGTGCAACATTTGTTTTTGTTTTGTGTAAACATTTGATTGTACCCAAGACATCAAGTTGTCTAGCACTTGTGCATAAGGCGTGGTTGTCCCTCCTAGGGTTAGCAACGTGGGACTCTAGAATTTTTTTTAGAAAAAAAAAAAGAGAGGACAAATTAGGGACCGGTGTGGGTGGCTATGGCAACAAAGGCAAAACAGGAAGTCCAATACAAAATAAGAGCGTCCAAAACGGAAACCAAAGCCCAGACAGGGAACATAGACAAACTGTCACACAGGAACCCACGCTGGGCGTGACAATATAGCAGTCATCAGTGAAAGGATCACTGCAAAAAAAAAAAAAAAGAACTCGGAGTGGGCTTCTGTATCACAGACATTATAAACATCCGGCAGCAGCACGACATTTTGTCACTGAACAAAGTTGACGATCTACCCCGAGAAGCATTTGCATCCCTGATGACGTTACTTCTGGAGATGACGCTTTGCTACGATGAGTCGGCCATGGCTGCCATCATGAACTATAATAAATAAATAATAACATCATAAATAAATACATAAATACACTGTACAATATAACAATATATAACACATTTCAGCAAAGTCATTTTCAGGACAGCTTTGTTGAAGAACATGGTGGACCAGGACTTCCTGTGTTATTATTCAAAATAAGAGCGTCCTGAAATGAACTGAGGATTGTTTTGTGTTTTTTCCAGCTGGTAGGCTGGATGGTGTTGGCCGGGATGTCTCTGACGGTGCTCCTGGTCATGTGCACCAAGCGATGCTTCTCCCCCCTTGGCTACCACCAGGAAGAATACTGGTCCACGTATCGCTCCAGAGAAAAGGACCTCTTTCAGCGCACAGCAGACGTGCACGCCAACATCCTCGCTGCAAAACACGTCAAGGACTTCTTTGGTTTCGTGGCTTTGGGGAAGGAGGAGAAGGAACAAATGGCCGAACACCAGGAAGCCACCAGTCCCATTTGTAGCAGAGAGTGGAACAGAGTGACGGGCGTCTACCTCTACAGGGAGAAGAACGGTCTACCGCTCTACAGCAGGCTCAATAAATGGGCCACGTATGGCCAGGAGGACAAAGTGGACGCGCTTGATAAAGAAATGGAGGTGTTTATTACTTAGCATCGTCCAGACGTGCATTTTCATTGTGGGTATAAAGTACTTGATTTAAATGTCCCAACTTGAAGGTTGCTGGTTCCATCCTCCGCTGTCTTGGTTATCGTCCAGCCAAACGCTGTAAAAGGAATATTTTCATAGTTACAGAAATGAAAACCTGTTTGACTTTCTAAATACATTTTTTAAACATTATTAGAGGCCTGCAGACATGAAGTAGTAGTATTCTTTGTTTACATCGCATTGCGCAACTCTCAACTCAACTCTTGCTGTAGCGACTCCAGACGGCTGCTAGCAGGCTAAGCAGCTAGCCGCCAATTAAAAAAAAAACGTCAGCACTTCCACACGGACGGGAGGAGAATTTGACTAATAATAACTGACTAATAATGCTACCACAAAAAGAGTGATCATTTCTTAATTCATTTCTGAAAAATTGCAATATTGCAAGGCATCCCGTCCTACTGGAAACATATATTTGGTTTTCGTACGTTTGGATGTTTGTCATGCCTTTTTTAAATGGATGAATGCCAAAAACGGACAAAACTTGTGTCTCTGCTGTCAAGATCAGTTGCAAGTTGAAGCGTTTTGATCATTTTACCCAAAGTATTGCAGCTTATTTTGGATGTACACTGTATTTTTTTTACAAGCATTTGTATAGTTGTATCTATTTTTATTGCTCTTTTATTTGGATTGTTCACTGTACAATATTTCTACTTTTACTTTGTAGCTTTGTACTGTCTCCAGGGACAATGGGTGAAAAATAGCCTTTTGTTTATTTATGGTGCATTTGCAATTAGCAATGCTAATTAATGTACACTGTGCCTTTTCAAATAAACTAATAAAAATAAATAAATATTGGACCACTATTCATTTATTGCTTTAACTGTGCCAAAATCAGGACAATGTAAATACTTAACACAATGTATAATATGTATAATATGAAAAAACTTTCCACTTTGGACACCCCTAAATTACAGTGTTCATAAAGATATGAGATATTTGTAATTGCGCATGCGCAGAATCCATCCTCTTTGCCACGTTTCACTAATTACGTCATTGGTTTCAGTCAGACAGGCTCCCGTTGCTCTAACGACTCAGCCGGAGGTGGAGAGGCACGGCTCTGAAGTTGACGCCTAAACCGATTGTTTAATGTCATCTTAAACCGATTGTTTAATGTCATCTTTCTGAGTCGCCCATAAAAGAACAACCAAGCCGCGAGCTGCGTGTTGTTCCCGCTGTTTAACTTGCTGAGTTGGCTCCTCTTCCTGGTCAGCCATTTTGATTTTTTTCTGAGCGACAAGCAGCCGGCCCCGTGTGTATGCTAGCCACTGCTCCCATTTCCACACAGCGAAGCGTATCTGCCCAACTAAAGGAGCCCTTTACGAGACCGGAACACACTTCTCAACGAGTCCACAATGAATCCCGAATAGTAAGTATAATTTGCAAGAAGGCTGCGTCAAGTCTTTAGGTTTGCGTATGCTAGCAGGTAAGTTCGCATTGACTGTCAAGTTAAGCTAGGCTAGGCTAGGCTAGGCTAGGCTAGGCTAGGCTAGCTAACGTCAGCTGACAGCTTGTGTCCACCTGATCCGTCCGTGGACGTCTTATGAACACAGCCTTTTTTGTATTGTGACAAACGTTTAACACGGAATGAATGATTTAAAAACAAATGATAAAACATATGAATTGGATGCGGGAGGCTGCTGGCTAACCAAACTTGTGTCGGGGAGGAACAGGGATACATTTTGACAGTAAAGTTTGTTTATTTCAACCCTGTTTTACATTAAGAAACATGGTTGTGTTTACACAATTCAACATGTCCGAAAAGGAGTCATAAGATCCACATCTTAATCCACATCTCAGCAATTACTGATAATTTGTTCACTTCCTGTGTTTGTTCCAATTATGATCATAATCCTGAGCGAAAGCGTAGTAATTACTAGATGTTAAATGGAAAAAAAGAAAGTAAATAAGGCATCAAAAATAAATACAATCAATAAAACAAAATAAAATATAAACATGGTATAACATACCAAAATGTGACTCTTGTCCTTTAGCCAAATTATCTATACAACAATGCCACAACATAAACGTAAAAAATGTTTTACAGGAAAATAATTTATTTGCACATATAAATATTAATATTTACTAGGGTCGGGCGATATGGACCTTTGCATATATCACGATATGCCCATATAAAACGATATATAATTCAAATGGAGTTGAGTCTTGTATAAAAACCTACAAAGCTTAAGCCATATCATGAAATAGACTTGTGTCAAATGTTCAAGTTATGTATTTATTGGTAAAAAAAAAAAATGGCTAACCTTTCTAATGGAATGTCAGCCACTGCACACATTGCTACTAAATCTTCAACAAATTGTAATGTATGTGCTTGTCATGAAGGAAGATGTAGTTATCCATGTTATTATGTTATTCCAACTGCATATGGGAGATATTTTTTACAACTCTTTATCACTCTTAGAACAGCAAACGGCGCCTTTATTTTGAAAGCCAGTAGTATGTCTTATGTGTTGAGAATGTATGGGTACAAGAATAAACGTGCTTCTCGTCTTCACCCAGAACCTGTCCGCAATCAAACGCCACTAACGTTAAAGCGCTGGAGATGTATTCGTGTTGTGGAGCTCATTTACGTGGAAAAGAGAGATAGATAGATAGGGCCACTTTTCATCAATTTGATGGCACCACCAGACCTTGAACCTGCCCGTTTACAAAAAAATGCACCTCTGCCAACTTGTGGCCGTTTTTACTGCTTAACTTGAACACGTTGATATTCTCATGGATACCCCACTTCATCATGGTGATGTTGGCAAGCCACCGTGTCTGCAGGATACTGATGGAGCCAAAGCCCTGCAACAATGTAGTATGATTGTATTGTTTTGTCAAACATTGTCCCACTGTAACCGTGACTTGAGAACTGGAATGGTGAATCCCCGAATGCTTATTTGACATGCAAATAGCAGGTTGAATGACAACTCCCTTGTGACATTTGAATGTAGAGTATCATGTCACTGAGGTGTTGCAGTTGTGTAACTGTTGCTACTCCTGTCAGTGGGATCCTTGAGTCATTTATGAAAAGTGATACTACTTTGTGTATTTGGATGATTTATCATCTACTGCAAGGACATGGTGATTGAGGTCATGGTTTAGTTAAGTTCCAACGTGCCTATCATTGTCTGGATAGAGGAAGAACATGAAAAAGCATGACAAATGTGTATCTTTAGAATAACAATGAACCGCTTTTGTTGCTGCTTTTTGTCTTTTTTTATGGGTGCTTTGAGATGGGCGGCAGCAGCACATGCTGCTCGTTAAGAGGAGCCATTAGCGCTTTTATGTCACTCGCAGTTCAAAAGCATACCGATTTTACCTGTTCATATATTTGTTCCATTCATGATTAATAAATCCACACTCTCGTGTTCTTTAACTTGAACACACAGCATCTATCTACACCTTTGCCACCCTTCAGCAGGTTAGTCCCAGGAGACAGCGGACCCTTTTGAGAGGCTCTCTGTTTTAGTCTCCAGAAGTCTCTTATCTAGGAATATGAAAACAGCTCTTCCATATGTACTTTATAACACAGCATGATTGTGTACTCAAACCGCTGAGAGTCCAATAAAGAACCAAATAGAAATAATCCTGTCTTTCGTACTCCATTTCACCTTGGAAAGTCATAACAAAACTTCAATTTTTACATTGAAAAAGTCAATCCAGCGATCATGAAGGCTCAGCGGTGACATGGGGCAAACATCAAGGCTTCACATGTCCTTTGGAAATGAAATGCTGCTAGCATCCCATAGAACAGCTCGGACAGTGGCGCCATGTTTGAATTCTGATTTTTTTTGGACATCTTTATGAAGCGGAATACACGGATGCCAGACTTGGGTGCTAGTGCCATAGTTACGTGACAACAGCAAGGTGCTAATTTGAGGTGCTAGTTGTTACCTGTTAGAGCCAATGGCAAGCAGCCAAAGTTGTGTAATAGCAATGTCCGTGACAGGAAGTCAGCGGATCACTTCCTTGTTGTCACAGCCCGGATAATTACAGTACATAGCATTTTTTCAAACCACAATTGTAGTGATGGTGATGTGCTCATCTAAACACTGTGAAACGCACACAACAATGGACAGGCGGGAGCGCCAAGTGATAAGACGGCAGAGAAAATAACGGCAAGCAATTTGTGAGGTCTGATTCTTTTTTTCTAGTAGGCATTTTTATTATTATTACTCTAACTTGACTCTCCCCAGGAACTAGCTAGAACTACTTTCCTCTGCACCCAAATCCTACTAACTATGCTCAGGGAAAAATTAAATGAACACAAAAAAAATGTAGGGGAATTTCTGCTTTCCGTGTCTCAGCAACGACTGGTGATTTGTCCACTTTGGGTGTTTAACACGTACCCAGCAAGGTTTCCAATGGGGAAAGAAAAGAATACAAATGTAATAGACCTTCATCTCATAACCTCTCATAGGACGTGTGAATGTCACTTGACTTGGTGGAGTGTAGAAGGTGCCCCTCCAACTCCGACAGTGTCTCAGTCATGAGAAGGTCACATGCCACGGGACAAGCCCACAATTCCACCACAGTCATCTTACTCACGCATTGCTGTTCTGCAGCTTGCCGGTCGTGCATTTTTAATGGTAATCATGACGACAACTTCTCCAAATGGAGTACATTCTGTTTATCTTGGCTTCTCATTATTTAGTGTTTCATAATTCATCTTGAATAATAATTATTCAAAGTTTTATTTTCAAGTATTACTTATGTTACCATTTTATTTTTAACAATTACTCTTTTTGTGCATAAGCTGTATTTTTTTCTAATCCATTTTATACTGTATTTTTTCAACACTATTTTCTGTGAATTAATTATGGGAGGAGGATTGAAAAAGCACTGCTTCTTTCTACTCCTTTTCTTACATGTAGAATGTTTTTCATGATTTCATGTTTGGCTTTTTTCTATTGAAGTGAACAGCATAATGTAAAGTCTTTCAAAGACCTGTTTCCCTTTTTCAAGTAAAAGTAAATGTGTGTGTATGTGTGTATGCTTGTATGCTTAAAGTGATTGTGTAAAAGCTGTTCCTTGTGTTCTGTCCCTACAGTGACTATTTATTCAAACTTCTCCTGATTGGTGACTCCGGTGTTGGAAAATCTTGCCTTCTTCTCCGCTTTGCAGTAAGTTTCATCGATGTCAGCACAGCATGGTTCCTTTTTTTTTTTTTTAAATCTTTCTCTCTCCACAGGATGATACATACACAGAAAGCTACATCAGCACAATTGGTGTGGACTTCAAAATACGAACCATAGAACTCGACGGAAAGACCATTAAACTTCAGATTGTACGTAGTGTTATTTATGCTAAGATCATAATTACAATTTTATTTAGTTTAACTGTACAGTAGGAAAATTGAAGTGTAACATCTCCGGTTGTCCTCACACGGTGTTATTATGGTACGTCTTATTGTATCTTCTCCTACCTTTGACAGTGGGATACCGCAGGTCAAGAAAGGTTTCGCACCATCACATCCAGCTACTACAGAGGCGCTCATGGTATCATTGTAGTGTATGATGTCACAGACCAGGTTAGTGTCTCACCGCACCCTTTCCTACTTGTACGTGATTAACAATGTCACCCCTTAATGGTTAGGCTGCTACTGCTTTGCATACTGTTAAACTCATACTCTATTTCAGCTGCCATTTTGTATCCGTACTATAAAGATTAAACTACTCGGTGTACTGCTTGTGTAGATTTACTATCCACGGAAAGTGACTCAATACAAAGCTCTTTGTCTAATTCAGGCGTCTTCATAAATCAGTGTTCTATGGAGGCGCTGCAGGGAGGTCGTATTGTGAAATATATTTTTAGGGCCGTCAAAAATCGCGCATTAATGGCGGTAACTTTTTTTCATTATTAATGCATGTGTATTATGTCAAGGGATGTCACGTTGAGCCATAATGGCGTCTCCACAGACGCTGCCACTCTTTCATAACTATTCTGACCTGAACTCGTCATAAATGGATCTCTCGAGTCCTCATTGAGATTCATTCATTCATTCACTGAAAGTCACCTTTATCATACACGAATGTGTGGCGTAAATAAAGAGGAAGACAACCAGTATGTGGACGTAACGTAGCTACAGAAGTACAATGTGATGCATTTAAGTATGTCAGACTCTGGTCCAAGGCTGTGTTCACACTGCAGGTTAATTCCCTTTTTATCCGGCACCGTGCCGGATCTCCCTAGCCGTTCCTTCTTTCTTTTCTGAACAGTCTACTTTGTAATACACTCGCAGTACCCAATGTAGCAGACAGCCATTTTGGACGTAAACGTGTTCCCTAGCGGACCTTAGTGGCAGGTGAACGACAATGACGTCAGAGGTTCAGAGTTGAGTTTTAGATTGTCGTGAAGGCTACTCTGCTGAAACCCCCTTATAATGGTCTGGAACCAATGACCCGCCAGAAAGGAGGGCTGACTGTCCTGTGTCTTACCTGGAGCCAACTTGATAGCCCTGTGTTTGCCGTGGTAGGAGTCCTTCAACAACGTCAAACAGTGGCTGCAGGAGATCGACCGCTACGCCAGTGAAAACGTGAACAAGCTGTTGGTGGGCAACAAGTGCGACCTGACGACAAAGAAGGTGGTGGATTACACAACGGCTAAAGTAAGGACCCTGCAGCTTGACATGATTATATCTATTATTATATATGTCATCAACATAAGCAGGAGATGATGGACAGATGATACCACTTGATTATTATATCAGATATTATCAGTATCATTGCATTTCTAAATATACACTTATCGTGGTACTCGGTGTACAAAACATTTTCAATTATTCCAATCATTTATTTATTTAGAAATGAACACAGATGACGCCAGGTGGGTAGTGCTAAATGTACAAAAATAATACATACTGTGTACGTATACGCTACGTATACGTGCTGTGCAGCTGAAAAATAGATTTACTCTCGCTGGTACATTTGAACAAAAATGTATCGGGTATCATTTTATTTCTTGCAATGTGACACAAGAATGTGTCAGCCGTGTATTTGACACAGATGATGACTGTATGTATGTATTTTTTATCTCACAAGTTTGACTTTTAATCTTTAAACTCTGACCTTTTGTCCTTTTATCTCATTTAAAATTTGATCCCGACAATTCTGATTTACCATGGCCATTTTTTTTTTCTTTCGGTGGCGGAAACCGACTTGCGTACACTTACTTACACGTGGCGTTCATGCCGAATCTGTCGTATTCAGGAGTTTGCAGACTCTCTGGGTATTCCGTTCTTGGAAACCAGCGCCAAGAACGCCACCAATGTGGAGCAGGCCTTCATGACCATGGCTGCAGAAATTAAGAAGAGGATGGGCCCCGGGGCCGCCGCCAGCGGAGGGGAGAAGCCCAACGTGAAGCTGACCCCCGGCACGACCGTCAAGCCTTCGCCGGGAGGCTGCTGCTGAGGGCAAAAGTGCTGTCCTGCCCCCTGCTGGACAGGCCTGTACCTGCCATCTTCCTGAAAACTCAACCACAATCAGACAGGGTAGGGATGACATGAATCACAACAAGATCACGGTGTATTTGTACAACGATGTAGCACACTACCAAAATAAAAGCATCCTTCTCGTCATCCTGTCCTGCTATTGATAACAGTACAAAAACAGCCATCATTTCACCTGACATGGTCCTGTCAATCACCTTCATCTCGGTCCTGACTTTTAATTGCCTTCTCATGAGACTCGTGACGTGTTTCACTGCATTCCTTTTTGGCTTTTGGGAACGGAATCTGTTTCACCAAGGCTTTTTTTTTTGTTTAATTCTCCGGTCTGTCCCCTGCTTATTTCCATTTGACTGTACAACCTCAGCATAGCAGTGTCACATCTCAAGTGCAGTACTGTATGTATGTACATGCTATACCTGTGTGTGTGTGTGTGTGTACAGTGGAAGCCGTTGATGTCGACACTTCTGGGACTGGCAGGCTCAAGCTAGCCAAGTAACCCCAAGTAAAAGACATGCTTGATGATAAATTTGTGCGTATTTTTTATTTAGATTCTTGTTTTCTTATATTTGATGTTATCTAACAGTGGATTTTATATCTAACATTGACAGTTTTCCTCCAGTATATGTGCAAATCTTTTTTCAAGTCTGATCCCAAACAAAAGTTAACGTGTGTGTTTTGTTAGTTGCTGTGGGAGATGCCGGGTTAACACTGCCATTTTTATTTTCAAGCTTACTTTGCACTGAACAGGAAGTGACTGTGTGCATGTTGTAATGCTATGTAAGTAGACAGTTGTGTTGCTGTTCTGCTTTCACGTTGCCTAGCGATAATGAGGTTTAATACCAATAATGCTGCGCAACATATTTCTCTAAACGGACCATTTTTTATAGAAATGGCCACCTTGGCTCCCAAAGTAGATGTTGACGTAAGTGGGCTCACACGGGACCAGGATTTGACATCAACCACTTCCACTGTACATGCATATCTTGAAAAAAGTGGAAGAAAATGGCGTGTGTGTCTCTTTTCCAAACTTGGATTTTCTACCAGAGTACAGTCATCCCTTCAATATTGTTGTTTTATTATCACAACATAGTAATAAATGATGCCTGTGGCTATGGTCGCATTATTAACTATGGTCTAGAAGTCCATTAAAGCCCATTAAATATAAGTCATGCAGTATTAACCCTAACCCACCAGGTGGCGGTAATGAGTAAAAGTTATCCCATTCCATGTGGAAGTTTTTGGTATCCTATGTTTAAAGTCGTAAATTCCATGCTAACCCGCTAGCTAGTTGAGCAATGTGTTGAAAACAATAACAGTAGTGCAATGGCGACTATATGGGTGTTATTTCACGTCTTCCTGGATATAACCAATGAAGCGATATAAACGAGGGATGACTGTATCGTCCTTAAAAGATGTGCCAGGCATGAACGAGTCTTTCACAACTCTTGACTCACGGCTACTCGGCTTCGGTAACTCGTTCACATAACTCGTACTGCGAGCTAAATGAAGTGAATCGAGTACCCGTCAGTGATTAACCGATAAGAAAACTCGAGTCCGTAAAAGGATTGGTTTCCCATCACTACTGCCTAGTATGTTTGGGCCTGGGTGAGACCCGGTTCTTGGTGGAGGCCCAAATCCCGGGAAAGACACATACACTTCATTCTCGCGAGTGTGTGATATGTACACGTTTTTTTTTTTTTACGTATACGCACTAAATGTAAAATCTTCCAGCAGTTGTGTAGTGTTGACACATTGACGAAACATGTACCACTTCAACTGAAATACAAATACTGTACTACCAGACTGTATACACATGAAAATATACTTCTTGCTGAGATGTGGTAAAGAAATAAAAAAGCAAAATATTTATTCAACAATGGGGAAGTTTGACGGTTACGTGGGATCTGTTGTTGCAATCTCAGTGCACAATTGCAAAGAAATAAGATGTTCTCTTTTCATAATAAAGGCGACTGACTTGATTTTGAAAGGAGCTGTGGTGGAAGCGTGTTCTTTGCAACTTGACGTAGTCTGCTTCAGGCAGCTGTCTTGGGGCGAGAGGCGGGGTCCACCCTGGACTGGTGGCCAGCCAATCCCAGGGCACATATAGACAAACAACCATTCACACTCACATTTTGGAGTGGCTAATTAACCTAGCATGTTTTTGGAATGTGGGAGGAAATCGGAGTACCCGGAGAAAACCCACGCATGCACGGGGAGAACATGCAAACTCCACACAGAGATGTCCGAGGGTGGGATTGAACTCCTAGCTGTGAGGTCTGCGCGCTAGCCACTCGACCGCCGTGCAGCCCAATACCACATTCAATGTGAGTGAAGACATGGGCCGAGTGGGTGCTCCATGTTGGCCCCCCATGGTGTCCTGCTAGACTGCATGCGTGCGTTGAGTCAGATTGTCCACGGTAGATTGGACAGAGGATAAAAAGCTCCGAGTGTGGTTCTTCAGGGCTGCTGACTGCCTCTCAATTAGCATCAAGGCGTTTGCTAACACTAGAGGGTAAGAACAAGAGTGAGACGACGACGATTGTCACCAGAGGGGACAGAGGAGGAGGCTTACCCGGAGAGGTGGCGTCCATGTAGCTGAGGAGCTGCTCCCCCGAGTGCAGAACACGAGACATCAGGGGCTGATGGCCGCCCATCTCTTCATGAAGCTCCTGTCAAGAGAAGCGTCTGTGCTGTCCAGTCCTTTGGTTTGTTGGAATCTATGGTACACGTTACCTGGTACTCAGCAAGCCACTTCGGAACGCCGTCGGTGGGAGCGGCCGACATGCCCGTCTGGTCAGAAAGCATGTAGAGCCAGCGGATGTGCTGCTGCAAGAGTGAGCTGAACATCTGAAACACAAACGGTTCAGTGTTCTCCAGAGGCCAGTGGCCATGATGCAATAGCAAAGGTAGCTCAAAAACAACAAAACAAACATGTTTACCATTTGGACCACATTGAAAAAATATCACAGATTTTGAGAATGACGTTGTAAATTTTAACATTTTGGACCAAATTCAACTCTGAATCTCAGGCTCTAATATTAAAAACCATATTTAGAAGGTCATAAACTGCTTTTCTACACTGTAACTACCATAATGTTCCATTTATAAAGAAGGAACTCGGCTTAAAGGCTGGGAATCAAACCCTAACCCGCAAACCTGAGCCAAGCCACCCAGGGGTCGGTGCTTACATGGATATGTTGTATCAGAGAAGAATCCTGGTCCTGGTCCGCCAACATGGTTCTCTCCGTGTCTCTCAGGTCCAAGCCACACAGTTGCTCCACCAAGATCTCCATTTCCTGGTTGTTGTCGCAAGTCAGTCCTCCAACCGACTCCATCCATGACCGGGAACTTCTCGTCACTGCCACGCCAGATTGACATACGTTAGCATACGTTAGCGTGATAGCGCTCGTAGCATCATTCATAAAAACCAGTTCAGTACCTGATTGGGTCGCATCTGCACTCATCTTCTCCTTTTCATCATCTTGACTGCTTTCCTCAACCTCTGGAGCCGGGTTCTTCTCAGGCGTTCTTGTTGTGTTGAGGATGGCTGTGACCTCTCTGACCTTCAAACATCATGTACAAATCAAGTTAGAAAGGTTAGAAAACAATTAGCATTTCATTGACAGAAATTCAAATTTCATCCATTCCGACCACCACGGGTAGGTGCCTAGCGGTCGGTGGGCACCACGGGTAGGTGCCTAGCGGTCAGTAGGCACCACGGGTAGGTGTCCAGCAGTCGGTGGGCACCACGGGTAGGTGCCCAGCGGTCGGTGGGCACCACGGGTAGGTGTCCAGCAGTCGGTGGGCACCACGGGTAGGTGCCCAGCGGTCGGTAGGCACCACGGGTAGGTGCCTAGCGGTCAGTAGGCACCACGGGTAGGTACCCAGCAGTCGGTGGGCACCACGGGTAGGTGCCCAGCGGTCGGTAGGCACCACAGACCCGACCTTAATTTGGGATTCAATGTTCATAAATGGAATATTTTCCTATTTAGAGCATAGAAAACCTAATTATGAAACATTAGAGTCCTGTAAACATGACATAACACCCCTACAGTCCAATTATTCATTGTTTACGTCGGATTGCATGACTATTACGCTACAGGACCTTCAGCACCTTTTTTGCACATCTGCATGTGTTGCTTTAGTATCCAAGGTGCATCCTCTCATCTGAGCAGGCTTTATCAGTTCACATACTAGATAGGACAGCTCTAGTCCGAGGGGACTGGAGGAGAGCGCTGTGAACCAACGACAGTCGTTGAGTGCGTCCATGACATGCTAAAAGGTGCTAGCGTAAAAGCACCCGACACACACGCGGCTAGGTGCCTCCCCAGGTGGGTGAAAAGGTGCATGGCTTGGTTTGGTGTCCTTCAAAACGTCTGGCAACACAAATGGAAAAGTTCGGCCAAAATACCGACCTGTCTGGGGAGGAACTGCAGCTCCTCGAGGCGGTCCGGCAGAGACAAGAACTCCTGGTCCAAGTCATCATGGACACACCCGGACTGAGGAAGAACATCGGTTGTACGGATGAACGCGATGGCGGAGGGGGGTCGTGAACGTTGAAGCTGATGTCCATCCTGGACTCCATCTTTGCCTGCACCAAACCCGTCCAGAGACTCGGCAGAGTTCTGCAGTGTTTCGGAGCGCAGACCCGAGGAAGTGATTTTCTGATGGCCCCCCTCCCACACGTTAGTCCGTCTGGGGCTGTTCTGGATCAAGCTCAACCCAGACAGGCTGGTGGATCTACAAAGGAGATCCAGTTCAACACCAGAATCCTGCAAGGCCGGGTCTTGATGCTGAAGAGAGTCTCCCTGGAGGTCAAAGCTATCCAACTCATTGTCCACGTGTCCGGGTCTCAGAGGGTAGGTGTAGTCCAGCAGGGCTTGGTACTCCTTGTCTGGATCCCAGTCTGCAGTCTGCCTGTCTGAGGTTGGATGCGGCGACTCGGGGATGGCACAGTCCCAATAGTTGGCTTCATGAGATGACATGGACTGTCTCCTGACAGAACGTCTGCTGAACTCTGATTGGCCGCTTTTGGATGGAGACGTGCAGCGTGGTGCGTAAGAAGGGTCCACAACAGCGGATGCCGGTTGTGGCCTCACGGCACGGAACTCCAGGATGGAGCTGGAGAGGCTGCACTCAATTGGTCTTCTGGGTGCAGCAGAAGGGTCTCGCTGGGGTCCTTCCATGCAGCCGTGGAGGTCAGAGATCAGCATCGGTGAGCGGCACCCTGCCTTCGGGGCAGCATGAGGTGAGGCATCGCCGGGACGGAAGCTAAGGATCGCTGGATCCTCTCTTAGCCGAGTCGGAAAATCCACGATGGCGGATTGTTCATCTTCTTCGGTCCTCCTGTCACTTGCACGTTCTTCCTGGGGAAAGAAAGCCCACCATTTCAATAATTTCAATAATTAATCTAACAAACTAATTATTGATGAACCAATACAATAAATTCAACCAGCGGCCAGAGATGATGACACCAGCAGGGATCGACCAAAGAGGATCGTGGAACTAACTAGAAGGGTCCACTAAAATGACATCATTTTGCCTCATAATTACTACATTATTCTAAGATTACATCTTTTTTCTTTATTTTTGTAAAAATTACTGACTTTTCCTTGTTTGATTTTTGTGTTTCTTTTTACAATGTGCAGCGAGCCACAAGTGGCCCCCGGGCCACACATTGGACACCCCTACTTTAGCTACTGTAAATGTGCCCGTCTATGGAGGACCAAAACTGCCAAAATAATAAATAAATAAATAAAGTGGAAATAAAAACAAAAATGAAAAAAAAAAAATCAAAAAAATTAAATACAAAAAAATTAATATAAATGGAAATAAAAACAAAAATAAAAAATATATAAATAAATAAAAGCAAAAATAAATACAAAAATAAAAAACAAGATTCAAAAATTAAAAATAAATACAAAAATAAATATATAAATAGAATTACATATCAATAAATAAATATCGACTAGGTATGCCTGCAAACGGCCACAGCAAGAGGAAGTATACAGGGAGAAAAGTACACATTTACCGGGACAATAATGGCGGTGTCCACCAGGAAGTGGGATTTTCACACTCACATGTCGATCAACCAATAGGCGAACAGTTCAACCCAAGACACACTTAGGACCGCCCCCTCATTTGAATAGTTTTTCCTTCTGCATTTCAAGCTGACATTTTTGAATCTTGTTTTTTATTTTTGTATTTATTTTTGCTTTTATTTATTTATTTATATATATATTTTTGTTTTTATTTCCATTTATGTTAATTTTTTTGTATTTAATTTTTTTGATTTTTTTTTTCATTTTTGTTTTTATTTCCACTTTTATTTATTTATTTATTTATTATTTTGGCAGTTTTGGTCCTCCATACCTGTCACTGATGGATGAAGGATAATACTTGCCTCCCGTGGATGCTTATCAGGACGTGTGTTCTTCAACACGGAAGGCTGCTGGACGGACGACAGGGGCTTCCTGGTCACATGACGCCTGTCAGTCTTCAACACGGAAGGCTGCTGGACGGACGACAGGGGCTTCCTGGTCACATGACACCTGTCAGTCTTCAACACGGAAGGCTGCTGGACGGACAACAGGGGCTTCCTGGTCACATGACGCCTGTCAGTCAGGTACGCGGAGGTGGGCGCCATGCTAACATTTCCGGGGGCCAGCCCTTTGTCCCATTCTTTGGCTCTCTTGCCAACCGGAACGCCTTCTGTCGTCTGTGTCAGGGGTTTTCTAGGTCTACTTTCTCCAAGGTGCTCCTTCCGTGGCAGACTCCGCTCCAAGGTGTCCATCGGACCAAATGGGCGGGTCCTGCA
This sequence comes from Doryrhamphus excisus, assembly GCF_037039965.1. NCBI lineage: Eukaryota > Metazoa > Chordata > Actinopteri > Syngnathiformes > Syngnathidae > Doryrhamphus > Doryrhamphus excisus. The sequence continues at coordinate 1,036,765 of NC_136370.1, forward strand.
ATAGAAAAAAAACAGATGAAGATGTTTACATGTTTTAAAAAGATACTTTAAATGTGCTAGCATGTAAGGTGTGCATAACCATAGCAACCTGCTGTCACAAGTGGTTCTGTGTAACCATAGCAACATACAATGTCCTACCTTTGAGGACAGTTGACTAGCATAAAAGTCACCAAAACATGTGAACGACCTTCCAGCCTAAAGACTACCATCTCCACACGGGATTAAAGCAACATTTAGGTTCAATGTTGCTCTTTTTCATCGCTGTGGTGTTAGGAAAGGTACAAAAGAACAATACCGTTTGACGTCACTACTCACCAGACCTTTTCTTCTTTACGTACACGGAAGTACGTCTCCACGCCGGAAGTTGAATCCAAACGAGAACGAGTGAAAAGCCCCCTGGGCTGAGGAGTTGTGTCTTTCTTTGAGGTATCCATTTGCGGTGACTCGCTCTCGCCATTTTGGATCCAACCTCCTTCCTCCCAGCGTGCTGCGTTTACGTGTCGCTGTCGCAACCCCGAACTTGAGCCAAGCTGTTCTTTTCGCAAGCCGCACTCAGTGAATTCCACTGCAAATACGTACATAACCATCCATGCGTCTGTTTGATCAGCTACTTGTTCTTTTAAGGGCCGCCTATCCCAGGTGAAGTGAGGTGAAACGTGGACGTCTGCGCTACACCAGGCACGAATACTGGAAGATACACATCTTTTTATCGGCACGTGAAGCGTACTCGGTACACAAGTGGAATTGTACTTCCCTCTAGCGGAATGACGGGGAAGTGCACGTTTTTTTTTACCAAATGAAATTATTATTTTACAAACACTATTCAATTGCGACATTTAAAAGGTAGAAAAAATAGCACAATCTAAAGAGAAAAAGTTAACGCTTTTGTTATTTTTCTAAATTTAACCTTTTATTTATCCAAATTGGCCTCATTGAGATCCGTTTTTCTGGCCAAGAAAGCAGCAAACGTTTAGATACAGACAATGACAACATTTTAGAGGAAAGTGATAAAAGTATATAGAAATAAAACAGCTTTATAGTAAACTTGCACATTTCAGCATCTGCCCTACACTTGACTGATTTAAAAGCATTTCAAGCATTCTGTTAAGTCTAAAAACACTAATAATAACTTTCACCTAACACAAAGCTAACGTGCCAATAGAAACTAAATATACATAAATCACAAGGAAAAAGACGCACAAAACTGCAACGTCAAAAATAATATAAGAAATTTGTAAAAAATGACAATGAATAAATTGCAAAAAGAAACATTTTTCTAGTTAGATAAAATGTTGAAACCTTTCAGCTGTTTCTTTACGTCTCAATGATGGAAACAGATTGTATATGATTAAAAATACAATAAGAACTCTTTAGACAAACAGGTGAGGATAGCGTATCCTTTTTTAATATCCGCTCTGTCACAACGTTGTGGACAAGTTGACATAAAGACCAGTTTTCAGCACAAGCGCCTTACTGGCCAGAAGCAAAAACGAACCTCATTGATGTTTCCACATAAATTCAAGTGTAGTACAAATGACAAAATGCACAAACACTAAACTAGTCCAGACTAGAAGTCCACACAGCGGCCCTTTCTCTCCCAGTCTCCATAACGGGTGGGCTCCGGACCCCTGGGACCTCCTTTTTCCTTTGTCACGGGGTTCACATCGTCACGGAATCCTGGCGGTGACAAATACTCAATATATCACAACTATAATGTACTCTAGAACTGTACTCTACACATATATACTACATGAAATATTTGATGATTTATAATGAGTGAAGCGAGAAATAAAGACATTAAATACTGGACATGCAATATAGAAAAATAAATAATGATGCATATATAACAGTATGTATATAATGTATATAATATTTTAGATACATAATTTCTAAATAAAGAAATGATATAAACAATGATATGAAATAAGGACCCATCAAATGAAGATTGGCATGTCACCAATTCTGTCTGGAATCAGCAGTCAAGTCAGAATCTTTACTTTCCAGAACATCCTTGTTCTTTTCCTCGTCGTTGTCAAGTCTCCCCAGGGGAGTTTTCGCCTTCTTTAGAGGAGCTCCATCCTTCGGTTCCCCGCTGGCGGCCCGCAGCCATCCTGAATAAAAAGCCAAATATTTCAATCAAGTGTTCTTGCAGCCTTCCACGGTGGGATGTTTACCCCCACTTTAGAAGGTCATCTTAGTCATGCCGGGAAAACATTAAATTAAAGCCACTGACCTGTTGAGGCTGAGTGGAAAACAGGACTCTTCGAAAGTAAATGTTTGGAGCTGAAAACACAAAACGACAAGCGAGACATTTGTTATTCATAAGAACAGTAGTTATGACGCCGCAACCTTTTTTCCAGCTGATGTGCTCCCCGCCTACAGCTCGTACTGCGCATGCGTACTTTGTCGCCATCTTGGAAACAACTACGGTACGCCGTCAGGATCAAAATTACAGCGCTTCGTTTTTAAACGACGGCTGTTTGAATCCGGGATCTGCATCCTACCGTATGTGTAAATAAATAAATAAATTAAGTAATTAATTAATTAATAAATTAATAAATGTGTATTTATTGCCCCCCAGCCAAGAAAGCTTGAATTTGCTTAAAATGGTTGCCACTTTTGTATGTGTATACTCTTTGTATGTTCATTGTATGTGGGTTATAATGTTATTGTAAATATTGTATATATGTTCATGTTATAATGACACAAATATCTGTTATAATGTTATTGTAAATATTGTATATATGTTCATGTTATAATGACACAAATATCGGTTTAATTTAAGCGATACCTGATGTGTTTGTGTTGTATGTTTACGTGGAACGATGAATACGTCACCGTGTACCCCTACTGCTCCTAATTAGTGTAACACCTCCGGTGTTTTGTCCGCGCCTTCCTACTTCCCTTTTATTCACGAGCTCTATGTGAGATGTTAGCATGTTTGTGGCTTAACAAATATTTTTAGTTTCAAACTTTATTTGTCGTTTTTGTCTCGTGTTGTAATTTGTGTAATAAGTTATTCGGCCACATTGTGACGACAACGTGTTTGTTATCCTCCATCAGGTATTTGTGTTTCACTTTGTGCCCTTTTATTCACCATCTCTATGTGACATGTTAGCTTGCGTGTGGCTTAACAAATATTTTTAGTTTCAAACTTTGTCATTTTTGTCTCGTGTTGTAATTTGTGTCATAAGTTATTCGGCCACATTGTGACGACAACGTGTTTGTTATCCTCCATCAGCCGAGAATAAAGTGCAGCAACCGCAGCAACCCGGTGTCCGTCGTTACCCTTCGACCACAACGCAGAGTCAAACTGCACCGGTTCCACAGATCCCGGATTCAAACACAGCCACACACTTTGTTTGATGATGTGGAGTATTGAAGAGCGACATAAGGCCAAAAAGTAAGTGGCAAAGTAGCATCCTGACATTTTTCACTATGTGACACGCTGAATGCTGACCCCCCCCCCCCCACCTACCAGTTCATCCAGTCTGGTACGGAGTCGTGTCCTTGAAACTCCAGTTGATGGTCTCCAAGAATATGGAGAAAAAAAGTTTGTGTACGAGTTTGGATATTGCCAATACTGATCCGTATGATCTTATCTTTACTTATCTTAAGGTATCTTAACTTGGTATAGGACTGATACCAATGTCCTCGTAGTGTTTGTCTTTTCTGTCTTGAAGTGTGTGTGTGTGTGTGTGTCCTCTTGCACGGTGGAGTCTGATACGACATGTCGGTGCCAACCCCGAGGGAAGACGCTTGCTAATAGGCTCAGAGGAGGAGCCTGCTGGGAGAATGGAATGGCTATGTTTTTTGTGTGTGTGTCTCCATTGCTTGATAAAAGCGTGTATTGTTATAGAATACGACCCGTTCAGCGTTATGACCAAAAAGTGCCCACTTATGTTGACACAAAATATGAGTCATTTCTATCAAAAAGGTTTGTTTATGTTGACATGTTGTAGTATTGTTAACTACAAGCAGCCACATCACTGCTGCCTACTAACATAACACAGTCACTTCCTGTTCAGTGCAAAGTAAGCTTCTCTATCTAGCAGGATTCTACTACAGTAACTGACCAATTGGGTTTAGATTGTTAGCCACCGTAGGAAAGTATGGTGGAGTATTGGGGCCACATTGAAAAAACAAAGCTGAGATTTTGAGAATAAAGGCTTAAATTTAAGAGAAAAGAGGTAAAAAAATTTTTACAAAAATAATAGATTTACTAGAATAAAGTCGTAAAAAGTTGTAAATACTGTATATGAGAATAAAGTCATACATACACAAGAATAAAGTTGGAAATTTTGTGCAAACAAACACACACCCACACGAACAAACACTTCCTCAATCACCACTGACCACATGCGGGGTGGTGCGTTCACGGGCATGGGAACTCGGTAAAAAAGTAATATCATTTCTGATCAAATCCACAGAAGGACATGTCATGGACCGTAAGTGGGCAGTAACGTCTTTGTGGCTGGCCTGTTGGTACAAGCGTCACGTGGCAGTTACCGTGGCAACACAATGATATTGTATCAGTGCTTTGCTGATGATGTAATATTGTCGGACTTCAAACAAGTCCGACGTGACTTCAGTCCCATCCATGGCGGCGTCAGGGTGGACTTGCACGGATTACGGCGTATTAGTTGTCCACATCAGCCTTGCTCAAGGATTAGTCAGGAAAGGCAGATTCCTCTCTCCTCCTCCATCACGTACAGCGAAGACTCCAGACGTTCCTGTGCCCCCCCCCCAGGGATGGGATGATGTGGTTTCCAGCACTCCTCCTACCTGTATGTATTCCTTTTCTTTGTGGAGCACCCATCAAGTCCAGCCCCTCGTTTATCACACTCTTAATTGGTTCCAGACATGACCGTGATGAGTCAATTTATCTTATTTCTCAACAGCAAATTCCTGTAATTGGAGCTTAGGAAACCTGTTTGCAACCTTCTAAATAACATCATTAGAGCCCTCTAAAATACTAGAACCAATAACAGGAATGGAATATTTGTATTTTCTCTTTAATTGCAATCCTTTTTCTCAGTTTGCACATTTCCTATTGAAATCCAGGGAAGAACGCTAAGGTGAGGTCACGTCCGTGCGCCTGCACGGGGGCGGACTTACCCAGAGGCCAACACACTCGCCATCTCCAGTATCTCCACTCCGCGTCCAAGAGGAGGAAGGACAACAAAGCCGGCATCTTGTGAAGGTAGGAGCACCCGCAGGTATGTCTGCTTGCTCCGCCTGGCTGACAACCTTCTTGTGGAGCAAACGTTGGAAGTTCTCAGGAAGGGCTTGGCTTTCACAGGACGCCTCCATTCGTGCGTGCGCACATCTGTGGGAATATCCTAACAGAACTCTCTAATCTTCTTAAACGGCACAGGATTATTCATGCAGAGGGGGGCTATTGTATGGGGGGGGCTTTGAATCCCAGTCAGAGAAAATGGCACCATATGACAATATATATTAGTGTTACTATTATAATTATTATTATATTGAGAAGAGTAGTTACTGAGGAACTCATGAAGAACTGTTGAGTAGAGTAGTTACTGAGGAACTCATGAAGAACTTGAGTAGAGTAGTTATTGAGGAACTCATGAAGAACTACTGAGTAGAGTAGTTACGGAGGAACTCATGAAGAACTGTTGAGTAGAGTAGTTACTGAGGAACTCATGAAGAACTACTGAGTAGAGTAGTTACTGAGGAACTCATGAAGAACTACTGAGTAGAGTAGTCACTTGGGAACTCATGAAGAACTGTTGAGTAGAGTAGTTACTGAGGAACTCATAAAGAACTACTGAGTAGAGTAGTTATTGAGGAACTCATGAAGAACTACTGAGTAGAGTAGTTACTGAGGAACTCATGAAGAACTGTTGAGTAGAGTAGTTACTGAGGAACTCATGAAGAACTGTTGAGTAGAGTAGTTATTGAGGAACTCATGAAGAACTACTGAGTAGAGTAGTTACTGAGGAACTCATGAAGAACTGTTGAGTATAGTTACTGAGGAACACATGAAGTACTGAGTAGAGTACTTATTGAGGAACTCATGAAGAACTACTGAGTAGAGTAGTTATTGAGGAACTCATGAAGAACTGTTGAGTAGAGTAGTTACTGAGGAACTCATGAAGAACTGTTGAGTAGAGTAGTTATTGAGGAACTCATGAAGAACTACTGAGTAGAGTAGTTACTGAGGAACTCATGAAGAACTGTTGAGTAGAGTAGTTACTGAGGAACTCATGAAGAACTGTTGAGTAGAGTAGTTATTGAGGAACTCATGAAGAACTACTGAGTAGAGTAGTTACTGAGGAACTCATGAAGAACTACTGATGTTTGAGGGGGCACCATCATGATCCTTCATTGGAACAATGGAGCTTTAGGTTGTGCAGGGGTGTCAAATGGCAGCCGGGGATGTGAAGATGTAGCAGGGGGCATCCCTCAAGACTGAAGACCCTGGTCTGTGTGGTAACGACTCGCTTCTTAAGCAAATAAATTCATGATTCTTTATTTGTTGACGCTTGGACCGTCCGTGTTCCCCTCATCCAACGAGGAACGTTTAAGGGGAACGTTTCAGTTCCAGACAGTGGATGCCCTCTGTGAAGCCATCTTCTCCACCTGGAGCAACATTGCCACTGGCCTCCTGGAACTCTGGTATCAGACATGCCCAAAGCCATTTTTGAGGTACTAACAAGAATTGCACCCCTTTTGTGAACATTTTATTTCTATTTAGACTTTGGACAGCCTATTTCATTTCAATGCTTGTTTACCATAAATGGATGACTCAAAAATGTCTTTGTCTCACTCCCATTTCTTCTTTTCGCAATTTGAAGCTCTAAGAAGCTCAGCCACACGTAAATTCTTCCATTTTTTTAACGTGTCTTCTTATCGTCTTATTTTGAAAGTCTCCATCGGATGTAGCAGCCCGTAACACACAGTAGCTTACACATTGAGATTCCATCGCCAAGGCATCCACATCTGCACCCGCAGCTCCCATCACGCGTCCTTTTTGCATCAGCACCATCACCGGGGCATCCACGGGAACGCTCGCCGGACGAAGAGCGTCATGGGCCGCGCGGAGGAACACGGAACGCCCGAGACGAGCGTGGGAGTCGGAGTGATGCTGAGCCGGCGGAAGAGCAACGGCAGGCGGAGAAAGCGAAAGGAGTTGTTCGCCGTCCAGATGTGCTTGGCGGGCTTTCTGCTGGGACTGGCCGCCGGGCTCCGGAAGGTGGCACAGCGCGGAGGTAAGACATGAGCGATCCCGAAATAGGAGTATCGTTGTCGGCGTCTTTTTTTGCGGATGAGATGAAGCGCAAGCACGAAACTTGGACTTGCACGTTTGCTTTATGAACGAGTCCGCTCAGTTGCTAATAACACTCTTAATTGATTATTCGGGAGGCATTTTGTCCTCCGGCTGTGGTGAGTGGAATCACACCCAGGGCAATGTTTGGTTTATTTACATGCTTTGGTTAACAAAGTCACACTTTTACTATTGCACTATTCAACATGCCCAAAAAGGAGTCGGAAGAAGTAGATCCGATCGGACACTTATCCATGTCCCAGCAATTTCTGATCACTTATTCACTTTCTGTGTGGAACATGGACTAGATACCAATTTGTGTTATTGTAGTAAAAGAAAGATGGTAGGTACCGGAGTAAGCAAACATAAATATTTCATAAAGAATACTTACATAATTTTAATATGACCATTTCATCTCCGACCTTTCCACTGGTTTCTTCTGTGCTTCCCCCGAAACAAAAGGCAGTGGTATCATCCCCAAATAATACCAGCTTTAAGTCTTTGCTAACTCTGCAGATGTCATTGATGTACAAGTTGAACTCTTTTGGTCCCAGTATTGACCCCTGGGGTACTCCACATGTCATAGTTAAATTTGTGGTTGTATGTTCTCCTAGGGTTCGGGTTCGGGTTCGACCCGAGGTACAAGAGCTGGCAGGTCCGCAATGTATGTATGTCACGGGGAGATCCTTTTCCTTTTTACTTTGGCACTGTTGCGGTTGCTAAGCAACGCCTTATGGCAACACCGTCCGTCGATTAGCCCGTTAGCTTGCCTTAACAACTCTTACAGCGGGTGTTGTCACGCCACCGAGTGTTGTCTCACCAGTCGTTACAGACTGGGGAATCCAAATCTCGGGCTAGCTAGCTACTACTGTTTGTTCGTTATGACCTCTCGCTTGTCCCGAATGAAGGCAGAGTTGTCGGTGCACTTTTTAGAGGTGCTGTTATGGTCGGGAATTTTCCCCCAAAAGTTGCAAACTGCAGTAGCAATGTTGGAGCTCTTCCCAATAGTGTCCTTCTCTGTCAACAGGAAGTGACGGCATCCCGGGAACTAAAATCAGTAAATTTGTTTTCCTCAGCGTCAGAATTGAGCAGCCTCATAATTTGTTCATGACACACGTTATCAGTCTCTCTCTTCCGTTGTGGTCTTGTTGCAAATGACCACTTGAGCAAGAGAGAACACAACAAAGACAAACTTTTTAGCTCCCAGGATGAGATGAGATCGAAGTTTAACATCTGCTAAAAAAACAGAAGCTGTAGTAATTCTACACTTGATCAAAGTTACTTAAGGTTTGTCAGATCAAAACACGATTGCTGCATAAGACGTAAAACACAAATAAAATATCAAATATACTGTAAATGAAATCAAAACATAATTGTGATATTCGCATGCACTTCGCTTGTCCATTTCGCTACTTCCTGCTGCAACTGCAGTTCTTTGAGCCACGAATTAGCGATACGAGCCGCAGGCTTCAAAGGAGACTCACAATGATTAACAGGTAGACCTTTTTTCACTGTTTAAACCACAGGCCATCTTTATGCAACCCGCCTGCTTCACACGGCCCGCGCGGTGCCCGAGTGTCGGACCAAAAGCAAAGTATAGTGCACAGTATGTGTCTGCACTCGTGCAGTTGTGTTTAACCCCTCAAATGACAAGGTAAAAGCCCGGCAGACGCGAGAGGAAAGCTCCATACGAGAGGGGATTAGTCACATGAGCGGCTATTATCTTCAGGTTTTAATACAGATCAACTTTGTTATTCTAGCTAAAGTCCTTTGTCATCCATCTGCGATAAACAAATGGCCATTAACGCTAGCGCTCGATAGCGTCCACATCATCTTATTACATAAGAACTTACCTTCTCGCTTGCTGGGGCTCCTCCTTTGAGGACGCCGGCCGAATGGAGGCACAGATGGAGCACTTTGCAGATACAAATTGGACTTAAAGAATTAGACATAAAGAGTGTAGGGCAGGGGTCTCAAACTCAATTTACCTGGGGGCCACCGGAGCTAGGCCGCATCAGGTTTTCAAAAAAAAAAACACATATTTTTTTCAGATTGAAATGTACAGTATTAACAGTTATTTAACCTTTAACATGAACATTAATGAAACGTAATAATTGTACCCAATTAGCAAGTTAGCATGTTAGCATCAGTTCCATCTGGGAGCAGCGTGGTAACTTTAACAACATGTTTAATGAGATGCTTTATCTTGACGTGGATTTATTCCAAATCATTTCCTGCATTTATTTGTACCCAGCGCCATAAGCCTTTAGCTTCATTGCTAATCCAAAGCAAAACAATGCGGGGTAACAGTATGGGCGGGGCAAAATCATGTTCATTGTGTCCGGTGTGCACACAGCTTTAAGCTGTCGTTTCAACATTAAACTTTGGTATCAAGGTGGGGGCCTCAAACTAGCGTGGCCCGCGGGCCGCGAGTTTGAGACCCCTGGTGTAGGGGTAATGCAAAGAGGAAAAACAGGAGCCTGGAGGAAGGAACTATTTTTCACATTTGGAACTGAATTTCTTTTTTTGACTTGCTTTCGGTTAGCTTCTGGAACAAATTATTGACGCTAACCAAGGTTCTGCTGTAATAGCAAATAAAGAACATAGGAAGGTGAAATATTGATAACGGAGTGTATGGTATTGTTTTACCTGATGTGAAAGTAAGCGTGCATGTTGAAGCGGTGGACCTTTAACACCAAGTGAAGCTCCCCTAACACGTTTGTCACACGTGTCACGTGAATGGACTTGGTTGTGACGGATACGAAGAGGTCACTGATCTCGTCTGTGGGTCATTTTTTGGCGTGAACATTTGAGTTCCTCTTCTCTCCAGTCTCTCCTCTTGGCTCGTGTATGCCCAAGCTAATTCATCATGCAATCCAAAGACTATTTTTGTACCCGCGGTGTGTATTCTGGGATTTTCGGCTCAGTGACACAGAACAAATGAGACGGGAGTGGAAGAAAGTCCACGGCTTTGAAGAAGATTCAGGCAATGATCACTTCCGTTTGATGTTTCACCTCAGATGGCACATTCCTGGGCATCATCCTGCGTGGCAAGCGTCACAAAAACATGTTAGCTTCATTGGTCAGCCCAAATTGTCCATGGGTATGAATGTGGGGGGGGGGGGGTTGTTTGGCTAGATCAGGGGTCTCAAACACGCGGACACTAGTTTGAGGCCCCCGCCTTGATATGAAAGTTTAATGTTTGATATGGATGCTGTATGGTATCATGTACCCAGAAAAAATTATTACCTTTGATTAATGTTCATGTTAAAGGTTAAATAACTGTTAATAGTTATCCTCCCTATCCGTGTGGAAGTGGTAAGTTTTTTATATGGATGCTGTATGGTATCATGTACCCAGAAAAAATTATTACGTTTGATTCATGTTCATGTTAAAGGTTAAATAACTGTTAATAGTTATCCTCCCTATCCGTGTGGAAGTGGTAAGTTTTTGGCTATTTAAGTTGAAAGCAAATAACTTGAAGGCTACCGTTTAGGTCGCTAGCTCTCTAGTTTGCGAGTTAGCATGTGTCTCGAGACCCTGCAGTTGCGCAATATGTTGTAAATAAAAAGAGTATAAATGTGACTATAGTTGTGTTTTGTCATGTCTACAGGGCTCTAATAATGCTTTGTTCATTTTAATCTGAAAAAAATCATTTGTCTACCCACCAACTATATGTGCTTTCTTAAGTTTTTATTATTATTATTATATTTATTTATTACTGATTGATTGATTTTCTTTATTCTTGATTTGTTTATTTATTTTTCATCTTATTTTGCGCAGAAAAATAAAAAGTAAGATATTTGAGAACAGTGGAATGTTTTATCAGAGCTTTTATTGTAGAAAATCGGAACCAAAGCACTGAAAAAGTTTGTATATTTTTCTGTTTTTAACAAATGCGTTTTTTTTTTTTTTGAAAACCTGATGCAGCCCAGCCTTGCAACGCAACTTTCCCTTCAGAGCAATTTAAGCTATAAAAACGGCCACCAGGTGGCAGAAGTGAACGTGATAAGAGCTGATGGGATGTTGATGGAAGAAGGTTAGGCGGTGTCGGGACATTTAAAGGCGTGCAAACACATTACACATAGTTGAGTTCCAAATGTGAACATTGTGGCAATCGTAATTAAGGATATATCGGGCCGATATTTGCGTTCTTTACTTGAATTGGTATCGGCCGATACGTACGTGAGTTCGCGGATGTATTTTACCGCCGCATGATTTACAGACAGGCATCCGCCGGGCAGCTTTGTCTTGCCGGAGGACCCTGCAACACGCGCAGTCGCGGGGCCCCTCCCACGCTGCACGAGAGGTGAATCACAACAAGGGTACGTTTCCAACTTGTAATTAGCCTCTAACAGTTGAACTTAGTTGAAATATGGACACCTGCTTTCAAATATGAAACATGACCGCCATGTGATGCAATATACGTGCTTGGAAATATAGTTTAGTTTGTGGGTTTGAAAGGCTAATATGGAGGCTAATAAGGAGGCTAATAAGGAGGCTAATATGGAGGCTAATATGGAGGCTAATATGGAGGCTAATATGGAGGCTAATATGGAGGCTAATGTGGAGGCTAATGTGGAGGCTAATGTGGAGGCTAATATGTAGGCTAATATGGAGGCTAATAAGGAGGCTAATATGGAGGCTATATAATACAGCTGGTAGCAACACAGCTTTAATGGCAACCTTGGAAATTTCGTTCCCATGGTGTTTGTTGGAGTTTCATTCCACGCCGGGCTCAAAAACTTCGCTTTGGTTCCAATTTTCTACAATAAAAGCTCTGATAAAACATTCCACTGTTCTCAAATATCTTAATTTTTATTTTTCTGCACAAAATAAGATGAGAAATAAATAAACAAATCAAGAATAAAGAAAATCAATCAATCAGTAATAAATAAATATAATAATAATAAAAGTTAAGAAAGCACATATAGTTGGTGGGTAGACAAATTATTTTTTTCATATTAAAACAAACAAAGCATTATTAGAGCCCTGTAGACATGACAAAACACGACTATAGTCACATTTATACTCTTTTTATTTACAACATATTGCGCAACTGAAGGGTCTTGAGACACATGCTAATTCGCAAACTAGAGAGCTAGCGACCTAAACGGTAGCCTTCAAGTTATTTCCTTTCAACTTAAATAGCCAAAAACTTACCACTTCCACACGGATAGGGAGGATAACTATTAACAGTTATTTAACCTTTAACATGAACATGAATCAAACGTAATAATTTTTTCTGGGTACATGATACCATACAGCATCCATATAAAAAACTTACCACTTCCACACGGATAGGGAGGATAACTATTAACAGTTATTTAACCTTTAACATGAACATGAATCAAACGTAATAATTTTTTCTGGGTGCATGATACCATACAGCATCCATATAAAAAACTTACCACTTCCACACGGATAGGGAGGATAACTATTAACAGTTATTTAACCTTTAACATGAACATGAATCAAACGTAATAATTTTTTCTGGGTACATGATACCATACAGCATCCATATCAAAGCGGGGGCCTCAAACTAGTGTCCTGCGGGCCACATTAGGCCCGCGGGCCGTGTGTTTGAGACCCCTGGTTTAGATATTTGGTCTGTCACAAATACAAAAAAAGGTACCAAAGTGAAAGTTACGCTTGAAATGTTTTCTCCCCTCTTTAGTCGGGAACTGCTATTTTCCTGAAACTTACCCATGGTCTTGTGCTTATTCCTAAAGAACAGTCTGATGAAAAACCGGAGTCTTGTCTTTGTTTTGGTAGGTTCCGTCCTTCTACAAGCGTAGAAGTCAATCTTTTGTGCTCCAATGGTCTAAAATGGCCGCCACTGAAGGGGCTGTGGTTAGGAAAATGAGATAAGGACCTTTTCGTCTTTATTTATCCGTGTGGGTGACAGGTTAAATGTCGGAAGCCATATTTAGAGATCAGGAGTTGAGGAGCTCCTTAAGCTGCTTAAAGTGTATAGATGACAAATATTTCAAAGAGCAGAAATGACGGCCTTAATCAGGAGCATGCTAGGCTGTGGGTTTACTCGCCGGGTATTTGCGTCCGGGTCCCTCCAGCTGTCAAAGTGCATGCCAGCGAGTTTGATCATAAGCTGGAGAATCTCCGTCGCTTGCTCCGATGTTGTTATGCAATTCCTCTCGCACAAATCTGTCCTCCCTCACACTCCGATCCAAATTGTGCTCTCAGGAGTGGCTCCTTTTTGGAGGAATTCTAGGACATGAGCTTTGTATTTCCTGAAAAGCAGAGGTGGAGATGTCCAGCTTTACATTATGATGATTATGATATATTATGATATATTATGATGACCATGTCGACACCCAAATTGGAAAGCGATACTAGCCACGACTTGCGTATTAGCCCCGTGGGGACCCACGCGTTACTGCGCATGCACTACGGACTATTTTGTTGGATCGTAGCGCCGCATTGAGACCAGAGATTGGAATATTCCTTTCCGTGGATACCATTGTTTACGGAAAAGTCATTCCAAAAGATTCCATTCGGAAAGACAAAAAGACCATCACACTACCACCACCATATTTTAATGTTGCTATGATGTCATGGGACGCACCTTCTTCGTCAGTCCAGTATTTTCCCAAAAGTCTTGGGGAATCATCAAGATGTTTTGTGGCAAAATTAAGAGGAGCCTTAATGTTCTGCCATGCAGGTCCAGTTTTTGCCCAGTGTCTTTCTTATGGTGCACCGACCTTAACCGAGGCGAGTGAGCCCTGCAGTTGTTTGCATGTTGTTGCGGGGTCTTTTGTGACCTCTTGGAGGCGTCGTGGCCGCACTCTTGGTGTCATTTGTTTGGCCGGCCACTCCTGGGAAGGTTTGCCATTGTTTTATGCTTTTAAGCTAACCAGTTAGCCTGAAATTCATTTCCAAATGGAGAACTTTTTGTGTTTAGGTGTGTTTAGTGTTAAGGTAACGTCATGTAAGGTAATGCCGCATTGTAGTGTCCTTACTGCCGCCTAGTGACCAGAATACAAGACAGCACTTCTATTTCATGTTTTGACATGTTTGTAACAGCGCAAACTACCAGGAAACAGCGACCATCTGAAAAAGTGCGATGTAGCGATAACCGCGTATGAAATCAGGACATGATAATGCTCGGCTAACAGATGCTTTATCACGTGTTGCGTGTTTTAGCGCGTCCATACATAGCACAAACCAACACGGCCTAGTTCTTCATCTCTCGGGACGACGATGAAGCTCGCATTTGTTTAGCGCTCGTGCTCTCAAGACGTGAAATGTAAATTTCCTCCACGCAAACATCCGTTGAATATCCGTTATTGATCTATTTAGCACGCTGGCCACGTGCTGTGCTGTAGAACGAGATCCACTACGTATCCCTGTGAACAAACGTGCACGCTGGCGTTCCTACATGCATGTAACACATCTGCCAAGGGACACTAATGAAGACAAAGTAGCTCATTAGGGGTGACATCGAGGAGCGATGGGCCGCCCTGTTCTGTGACGTTATGGGGTCGACTTGGACCTATAGAAGTAGGACCCCAGTGCATGTAGGACTGGCAGCCAGGTCCAAATAAGTGGAGCTTCTAATCCCCTGATATTGAACATTTCCCAGAAGCATTTTGTCCTGCACACTCATCTGACACGCGTGTAGCGCATGGCTGGCCTAGATCTCGTACTGCTGCTGCAGCACATCTCCGATGACGCCATTCTATTTTACACCAAGTGGAGAATCCATCAGACGACACACACATGAATCCATTGTGGATTTGAGTCCAACTCACCTAGCCTTGGCATCAGCCCATGTTGGTTGGAAACTTGCTCAACACTCAAGCGGCCATTTTGCTGTACTGCTGTACTACCGTTAGCCTGCTTAGAAGGCCACAGTTGGCTTCATTTTGGATACCGTAAGGTCTCAAACTCACGGCCCGCGGGACGCTAGTTTGAGCCCCCCGCCTTGATATGAAAGTTTAATTTGTTTTTTTTTAAATTTGCTTATTTATTTTTCCATCTTATTTTGTGTCGAAAAATAAAAATTAACATTAAACATTTATTTAATAATGTAATAATAAATAAAAATTAATTTATAATAATTTATAATTATAATAATTTAATGTTTTATCAGAGCTTTTGCAAAGAACCAAAGCACTGAAAAAGTGGAGGGTATAGCAGAAGCATTGAAGACTATTATATTATATATATTTATTAATATTTAATATAAGTAATATTTATTAATATTTTTATTTTTCTTCTTTTCTTATATATATATATGGCTGGCCCTTTAAAGCTGGCCCTCTAAGACTATATATATATAATATTATATTATATATAATATATATATTATATTATATTATATATAATATTTTAACCTGATGTGGCCCCCAGGTAAATGGAGTTTGAGACCCCTGCCATAAGGGAACAAAAAGCGAAACTCTTTAGCCATCCAAACACTCTTGCTAGCATGACGTTGACTTTCTGCTCCCATTTCGGATCAGCATTTGCAATAAATTTCCCATATTCTTTTTATGCAACCTGCTATGCTAACTTCAACAGCCGTGGATTAGATAGAACATTTTATGCAAAGGGATCAACGTGTTTTCTAGAAGGTGCCGTTGTGCGGCGCCTGGGGGCTGGATGGGTGTCTTATGTCAGCGTCTGGGTCAGTGGAGCGGAACGTGCTCATGGGGCCGACACCGGGGGCAAAGGGGGTGAAGTGTCTTGTCCAAGGACACAACAGCAGTGACTGGGGGAGGAGAAAGCGGGGCTGGAACCGTCAACCCTGCAGTTGAAGGAGTGGGAGGCCACAAAGAAATCATCTTTCTCCATTCATCACTTCTGCTATTAAGCTGCTCATTTGAAATATCATTTGTGGCAATATTTGTGTGTTTTTAAACTATTTATGACCATCGACAGATCGTGTTTCGCCTTCCACAACGCTTGAAGACACCCGGTGGGACAGTCGGCACCTTCTCCAAGACTCCTATGACAACCAGTCCAAGGTCTTCTCCGAGCTGGATAGAAACTGCACCGAACCAGGTAAGACTGTCTCGCCTCATCATCGCACCGCCAAAGCTAACGTCAGACTGGAAATGGATGAATTATTCATTCAGAGGTTGACCTGGAGAACTTCCGCCATCCTTGGTGGCGGTGCTTTCAAGTGCTCGTGACACCAATAAAAAGCAGTAACAAAACAAAAGTGCTGCAAAGGTTTTTGTTATCCTGCTGTCCCCACGCCAAGCCCGAAGACGACCATTCGCTGAGGATGAGGCGAAATTGACAGGGTATTTTATTTTGAAATGTTCTTGCTAAATGATATTTTGGGACTTTTACGATTTAAAAATGCGCTCATATTTCTTCTGGTAGCTAACAAGGGAACACAAAATGAAATGTTTACTTTGCACTGAACAGGAAGTTAATTGGCAGTGCCAGGTTAATAATATTACACCAACACCAACGCAAGTGGGCAGAACATGGTGGACCAGGACTGCAGTTGGTCCACATAGATGGCTTGTATTTTGTGTCTGTGCGCATCTTTAAACCCGAACTAAAAAGCTGACATTTATTCATACTGACAGTTTGGACGGTGCATTTCTATTTGTGTTTTGGTGAGCGCTGGAGGAAAGCAGGAGGAGAACATGTTTTTGGAGCTGCTGGCTCGGCAGCCCGCCTGTAAATATGCAATGGTGATGCTCAGGCACGTGACGGCAATGTCCCCAAAATAGTCCCCTTTGTCAAAATGGCTTCTTGGGTATTCTTTGAGGTCAAAAAGCTTGCAGCGCTGTGATCCGGCATTCATCCTTACCTCTCACCGTGCAATCATGACAGAGGAAGACGAGCTTTGGTCCTATTTTTATGCTCCGGGTGAGTCACAGCAGTGATGGAGGGGGATTTTATTTGTCTTTCTCAGACCTTTTTCTCCAGGTTTACATCACCGTTCAGCATATGTGTTCGCCCCGACCCCAGGATGCCAAGACGAGAGACACATTCAGTCTGGCACAGCAACCATAGGAGATTTGAACCCCTACACTCTGAAAACCGAGCATAAATGACATTTTACAAGAATGACGTCAAAATGGTCTACTACCTTACGGAGTCCAACTACGGAATCTACGTAGGGTAGCTGGACGAGGAGCTCAGTCATCCAGGAGGGGCTCAGAGGAGAACCGCTCAGGCATCTAGTCCAGGGCCACTGTGTTGACTGATGAATTCTCAAATCGAAACACTTTCACAGGAATGTTTTTGTCTTCCTTCGAGGAAAATCTCCTCTAATTGACTATCTGTGTGTTTAAAGCAAACAATGATGAATGGGCTCTTAGGGAGCCCTGGGGGATTAGCTTTAGTCTCTGGAACTGAATGCAGCATATCAGGACACAAAGCCTCTTGGGGGTGTGACACCTCTTGTCAGAGTAAAATGATTGTGGAGACGTGCACCCCCCCCCCCCCGTGTCTTTGAATGGTCATTACCGGCCATCCACATACGGTCCCAAAAGAATACGCTGCTGGCCCAGGATGGGACGTGTTCTCGCCTTTATATGATCCAGAATATCTGCCATGTATGGGACGTGTTCTCGCCTTTATATGATCCAGAATATCTGCCATGGATGGGACGTGTTCTCGCCTTTATATGATCCAGAATATCTGCCATGGATGGGACGTGTTCTCGCCTTTATATGATCCAGAATATCTGCCATGGATGGGACGTGTTCTCGCCTTTATATGATCCAGAATATCTGCCATGGATGGGACGTGTTCTCGCCTTTATATGATCCAGAATATCTGCCATGGTGTGTGTTGCTATAAATGTGTTCCTAGGGGAGCTGAGTGGGGGGCGAACAGGAAGTGACATTGGAGGAAGAGGGTTGAGTTTCTTTATTGGGTCATTCAAACCCGTAATGCCGTAATCAGTGATACGCATTTGATATCGTGATCCGCAGACAAACCAAGACCGATGTGATCCGATATCGTAGCCATGTATGATAATATCAGGCCACCTGCATGAGTTGACATCCCTGCTTAGCAACTTCCACTTGCATCAGCGAGTAGGAAGCATCGTTTGTGGACTTGCTGGACCGTACCACTGTAGCACCAGAGTGCTGATCAGCCAAATCAGCATATCTTGCTTTTGGGAACAGACCCTCTTCTCGCCGCTGCCATGGAAACCAGTGAACTGTGTGTCACCCGCCGGTGTGTTAGTGTGTGTGCATGCAGCGGTGTGTACTTCACGGTAGCAGGAGCTCACAGCTTTACCGCGTCTCTTCAGCCCATGTCAAGTAAATACAGTTACATACGGTATTGCCCATATTCATGCATTCACACGCAATATTGCGTATATTTGGTTAGAGTATGTTTCAGTTAGAGTCGGACCGTCTGGGATTAATGGCTCTAACCAAGGTTCCACTGTGTAAATTCCTTCCGAAAAATGAACTCACATTACAGTACAGGAACCATAAATTCCGGTGTGTAAACACCCACTAAATGTAGAGGGCTGACCATAAAGGTATTATTTAGTCATTAAAGTCATCACACGGCAACTTAACACTTAAAAGGAAGTATACATTAAATGTATGAGTTTAAAACAGGAAACAGCAGTTATTATATCTATCCATAATACATAACTGCCAGAAGAGCAGATGGTGCTGTAATGATGTCTCCGTCCACCACAGGGAGCCAGAGGAGTCCGGAGCACAAAGCCCAAAGGCAGGCTGATGCCATTGCAGAGCCCCAGTGAATGCCTTGCTCAGATGCCTCATGGGAAAACTCTAAAAGAGATGTATATATTTTTTTATATTTCTGAGGTATACATGGGGAGTGTTCAGTTGACGTGTGATGAATATAGCGGTGTTCTTAGTTAGATGAGTCAATTCGGCTTTTATGACCTCCAAGCTTGTTGCGAGTGCACTGATAGCTTGTGATTGGCTCCTGTCAATAAAAGAGCTGCAGTTTCTTCACTTGCAATTGGCATAGTATTTCAACTATTAGTAGTACTTCTGGAGATGTCACAAGATTCGATTCTAGCTGGGTTCAAAGTTGAAGACAAATGAAGTGCTTAACACAGCAGAATTTACGGTACCTGAATTGACCTGGTATGGGATCGATACCAACATTTGTAGTGCCCACACCCCGCTTCGTTCACACTCGATATTACCACTCACGTCATTACCAGGAGACCAGTATCATGAATGGGTGAATTGTTCATGGTGACCAGTCCATGCCTCCCTCAACTGTGATTTTTAAGTCATCTTGTTGGGAACCACCCCCCCCCCCCCCCTCGGTGGGAGTGATGTTTGATTTGACGGAAAGAACGTAGTAGCAGCATGTTGGCGTTGATGCCGCAGTGCGGACGGCGGAGATTATGCTGTGATATAACGCGGCTCCCCCAACAGCCGTGCATTTACAGCCGTGCATTTACGTCGCTAACCTCTACCCTTCGGCCGGGGCGTGTTCCGTACTCAACGCCAAGTACACGTTCCCAAACAAGTGGCATTTAAAAAGCTTTACGCCGTTGTTGTACTTCCACGTGCCTTTTACTGATCTGCATTATCTGAAAGCTCAGACGCTACAATACACAGCCGACATGTTGATTCCAGAGATGATGCCATGTTGCACAGAGCGGATAGAAAGAATGAAGGGAACATTTCCTGTAAGTAACGTGTGTGATGGGATTAATATCAAGGCCATCTGCTCTGCTATCTTTCATGTTAGGCTAATGTACGGACTTTGGACAGACCTCGTGGATGAGGACTGGAGTGGACGTGTGGTATGTCTTACGTCCTGGCATGGGGGGGAGCATGAAGCCAGAAGTGTATGTTCTATGTTGTGAGGAAAAATAATGTCATTTTAGCTGTTGAAAATGTAAGAAAATATATTTTTAAAGTCATAATATTATGAAAAAAAACTAAATAAGTTTTTTTTTTGGAAAGTCAGGTGAGGCCGAACTGAAAATACTATGGCAATAAAGTCAAAATATAATGAGAAGAATATTTACAAATACAAATATTAATAATAGGCTTTGTATATAATAAATACATAAATAAAATAATAGGCCGAGATGTGGTTTCATGGACTATATACTGTATAACTTGTTAGCCGGTCTACCTGTGTTGCTTTACAAAATATCAATATGATTTTCCACTATTGGGCCCTCGGAGGAAAACATTTGGATGCCCGATGTAGCTCATATAAGACGAGCCAAAGACACGGCCGCAAAAAATGTCGGCGACATAATCAGAATTGAAACTGACACAAGCTGTTGCTTGCACAGTTACTTCCTGTCGCTTTAAGAAAGTACTCATGTGTATAAAATACAGCCGCCATGCAAATGACAAGACTGCAGACCAGCAGATAGGAACGGACTACAAGAGCACGAGGAAGAAGTTTGGCGATTAAAGAGAGTACCATTGGAAGTCAATCACACCCGCTGTGGAGCTCCGTGCAAGATTTTACCCGGTAGGACAGCCCACAAGGACACAGGAGGAGCTGGCCGACGATGTCAAAGGAGTTGGGAGCACCGTCAGCAAGAAGAGCATTCGTAAGGCGCTTTGCTGATCAAGAAGACATGTACAAACCCACCTGAATGTTTGACGGGAAAACACCTGATGGACTTATTGAGCTCTGAATGGAGCCCAAACGGACTGCATGTGTTTGAATCCAATATGACTCCAACAACATCCCTGCTGTCAAACATGGAGGCGGAAATATGAATTGAAAATGAATTGCCCTCAATGACTTATTCCAAAGTAATGTTTTATTTTCTCGGGATGTTTTTTGTTTTACATTGCAGCGGCGTGTCATCATCTCAGGCGAGACGCTGAAGAAAGACGATGTTGATTTTTGTCTCCTGTATAATAAGTCCCAGGCCCGCACAGGTCATAATCTCATTTCTTGCCGCCTCCCTGATTAAATGCCACCATTACCATGTAACCTTTAGCCGGGAGCGGGCACACACAAACACACAACCAAAGAGTTTTCAGGGTGTAGTTTTCTCCGTCTGCAGCACCATGCATGCGGCTCCTCCTGTCACTCATCTCCCTCCGACGGACGGACACATGCAAGTGGACATGCTCACCTTGTCAGGTCCCAGCCAGCCGACTGGACCAACTCCTCCACTTCTAATCGCTAATTCCCTGGTGGCACTAGAAGAAGAATGAGCCAGAATGCCGTTGGAATGACAATTTGTGGTTTATTCCGGAATATTCTCAGCGCAAGCGCGGCCCGCGCAAGTTTGATATGGATGCTGTATGGTATCATGTACCCAGAAAAAATTATTACGTTTGATTCATGTTCATGTTAAAGGTTAAATAACTGTTAATAGTTATCCTCCCTATCCGTGTGGAAGTGGTAAGTTTTTTATATGGATGCTGTATGGTATCATGTACCCAGAAAAAATTATTACGTTTGATTCATGTTCATGTTAAAGGTTAAATAACTGTTAATAGTTATCCTCCCTATCCGTGTGGAAGTGGTAAGTTTTTTATATGGATGCTGTATGGTATCATGTACTCGGAAAAAATTATTACGTTTGATTCATGTTCATGTTAAAGGTTAAATAACTGTTAGTTATCCTCCCTATCCGTGTGGAAGTGGTAAGTTTTTTATATGGATGCTGTATGGTATCATGTACCCAGAAAAAATTATTACCTTTGATTCATGTTCATGTTAAAGGTTAAATAACTGTTAATAGTTATCCTCCCTATCCGTGTGGAAGTGGTAAGTTTTTTTTATGGATGCTGTATGGTATCATGTACTCAGAAAAAAATATTACGTTAGATTCATGTTCATGTTAAAGGTTAAATAACTGTTAGTTATCCTCCCTATCCGTGTGGAAGTGGTAAGTTTTTTATATGGATGCTGTATGGTATCATGTACCCAGAAAAAATTATTACGTTTGATTCATGTTCATGTTAAAGGTTAAATAACTGTTAATAGTTATCCTCCCTATCCGTGTGGAAGTGGTAAGTTTTTTATATGGATGCTGTATGGTATCATGTACCCAGAAAAAATTATTACGTTTGATTCATGTTCATGTTAAAGGTTAAATAACTGTTAATAGTTATCCTCCCTATCCGTGTGGAAGTGGTAAGTTTTTGGCTATTTAAGTTGAAAGGAAATAACTTGAAGGCTACCGTTTAGGTGGCTAGCTCTCTAGTTTGCGAGTTAGCATGTGTCTCAAGACCCTGCAGTTGCGCAATATGTTGTAAATAAAGAGTATAAATGTGACTATAGTCGTGTTTTGTCATGTCTACAGGGCTCTAATAATGCTTTGTTCATTTTAATCTGAAAAAAATCATTTGTCTACCCACCAACTATATGTGCTTTCTTAAATTTTTATTATTGTTATTATATTTATTTATTACTGATTGATTGATTTTCTTTATTCTTGATTTATTTATTTTTCATCTTATTTTGTGTAGAAAAATAAAAAGTAAGATATTTGAGAACAGTGGAATGTTTTATCAGAGCTTTTATTGTAGAAAATCAGAACCAAAGCGAAGTTTTTTAAAATTTTTTTGTTTTTAATAAATGCGTTTTTTTTTTTTTTTGGAAAACCTGATGCGGCCCAGTCTCACCCAGACCCTAGCTCCAGTGGCCCCCAAGTAAATTGAGTTTGAGACCCCTGCAGTAGATGGTATTCCATCTCACACATCAGTCGTCGTTTCGATCCATTTGTCCATTTTCTTCCGCCTATTGGGGTCCGGGTCGTGGGTGCAGCAGTCCCACTGAAGAGGCCCGGACTTCCGGTGGCAGGGACAGCCGAGCGTTCCTGGACATGATCCTTCCAGCATGTCCCTAGTTAATAAAACAAGGCTTTTCTAAGAATGTTGCTGGTCATCTTACTGGTCAGAAGAAGCCCATGATGGACAGTTTGTTTTGGATTTTGGGAGCTGCCCCGTGCATGTTGTGGATGGAGGAAACGCCATCTGTCGTCCTCGGGAAGAATCCTCAGTTTTCCTGGCTGCTCTTATGTTGAGGTCTCCCCATTACGCCTTTAATGATGTATCGGATTTGTAAGATTATTCTTTTTCTGTCAATGTGTCTGTTTGGATCCTAACCACACAAGTCTTACGTAATGCTCGTGGTGTTATGCAAGGGGGGAGGGGGCCACTGTTGTCTCTGCCCCTGAAGTGACAGGCCGTCCGTCTCTGCTTGGGTCAATCCACATTGATCTCACGCAGCTCAGGGATTTGGAAGCTGCTGTTGTGTGTGTGTGTGTGTACTTAATGTGGCTAACCTGACAATGCAACCAGGGGTGCATTACATTGGTACGTTCCTAGGACTGTCATGATAATAGATAAATCAATTCATCGATAGTTGATCAATTCCAACGGTCTTTATATGAAAGTATATGAAAGATGATACAGGTATGGATGTAATGTAGCAAGCGTACATTTCCCCTGTTTCTTTTCTAAAGCCACGTGTTTGGTTTCAACAGAATATTAACAAGATTAGTACCGTACCAGAGGGTTACATCATTGCATGATAATCCCGAACCATTTTCAGATGCTCATATTCAGTAGACGTGTATGAATCTTTGAATCTTCTACTGCAAAATAAACAACAACAAAAAAATGTAAGACTCAACTGTAGAGCAAAATAGCATCTAAATACTATTTCTATACCAACTGACATTGTGGTCTCTACTGGCCGGCTGGGGGACTGGCCGGAGTGGAATGGTCTTTACGACTCGGACGATGTTGCCTACCAATCTTTACCTACAAAGGTCATCGCCGGCCTCCCTTTGTGACTTTTTGGAGCTATTCTGTCCTCCTCCTTGGTACTGAGCTGCCGGCCAGCGTTGTGTTGAGAGAGCGCGCGTGGCAGCTGCCGCCGCCTGATTGGCTGGCTCTCGGCCGTGCTGAGAGAGAATGTCACTGCGCATTGAGTTGCCATGGCGCTACACACGTGAACATACGACAAGTTAAGCAGACCTCGATACGCACACACACATACACAAGCTGGGTCAAGTTGGGCTGTTGCTATTTTTAACCCAGCCGCTTGCATGAGGATCACGAATCACTTAGTTATGATTATTGGTTATGATTATAATGATTGAACTGGGAGAACTGGGGACAATGGGAGTCAACATTATTCACACTCATCATACAGGTGGGAAAAAAACAAGTATTTTGTAAGTTTACCCCCCTGTGGTGTGTTGGGAGCAACGGCAGCAAAAACGACAAACTGATCCCGAAAGCCCAACAACTTAGCAGCACTCGAGCTCCTTCTTTAACAGACTCCTCCAGTTCTGAATCCGAAATCCTGAATGGAATCTTTTTTGTAGCGTGCTTGTCTTCTGCTTGTGAAATTGATTCTTCTTTACTGTTAGTGTTTGGATCTGCGGACCCCCCCTCCGCCCCCCCTAGGGGCCGACAGTAATGTGTCTTGTTGTGTTCTGTTTCATCTGCAGCCATCCACGAGTTCCCCAGAGATTATTTCACTAATCAGGAGCGCATTGATGGAGCCGTGGGCTTGCACGTCCTCTGTGTGAGTGTCTTCTCAAGCCCTCCATGAATTCCACTGGTTGGCTAAGCATGTATTTATACACAAGTGTGCTCTAAGACACGCATCCCAGACCATGAACCATGAACCAGACTCCTTGTGATGTTCCACGTTTGTGCTTTTATTTCCCTCTCGTGAACTTCCAACTACCATCATTGTGTCCTTGCAGGCCGTCTACATGTTCTACGCTCTGGCCTTAGTCTGTGATGACTACTTTGTTCCCTCGCTAGACAAGATATGTGAGGTAATTCCCATTCCCGTTTTTCACAAAAATAGGATTATGGTCATTGCCATGATCGTTCTCTATCGTTGTCTCTTTTAGCGTCTTCATCTGAGCGAGGATGTCGCTGGAGCGACCTTCATGGCGGCGGGCAGTTCAGCCCCTGAACTCTTCACCTCCGTCATAGGTGAAAGATACCGACATCTGCTGTCAAACGTCAAACATCCAATTCACAATCATTGATACCCCTGTCCCCCGTTTATCACGGGTAGTTGGTTCCACGCCCAACCATGCTAAGTCAAGTAGCATTGCTTATTCATAGAGGGAATATTTTTTCTAAATACGCCTTTAAGATTATTAGAGCCCTCTAGACATGAAATGGCACCCCTATACTCACTCTTTCCACGCATTACCCCAACATAGTAGACATAAGAGAAAATGGGTCATTTAATATTCCGTGTACAAATGTATGCTCAGCAGTAATACAAACAAAAAAGTAAGACAAAATCATAGGTTTTTTTACAGACAAAAATCTCCTTTTGTGTGTGGATGAAGGTCCAATTCCTGACTTTTGATATTTCAACTATAAAGAAGAGAAAGTAAATTTGATGTTTTTTGATTGATATCATAACTTGGATAAATATGTGTCTGATTTGCAGGGGTCTTCATCACTAAAGGGGATGTCGGGGTTGGCACTATTGTGGGCTCGGCGGTCTTCAATATCCTCTGTATTATTGGAGTATGTGGGATATTTGCTGTGCAGGTAAAGTACAATATTTCAACTTGTTGGTTTTGGGTAGACAAATGATTTTTTTCTGATTAAAATGAACAAAGCATTATTAGAGCCCTGTAGACATGACAAAACACGACTATAGTCACATTTATACTCTTTTTATTTACAACATATTGCGCAACTGCAGGGTCTTGAGACACATGCTAACTCGCAAACTAGACAGCTAGCGACCTAAACGGTAGCCTTCAAGTTATTTCCTTTCAACTTAAATAGCCAAAAACTTACCACTTCCACACGGGTAGGGAGGATAACTATTAACAGTTATTTAACCTTTAACATGAACATGAATCAAACGTAATCATTTTTTCTGGGTACATGATACCATACAGCATCCATATAAAAAACTTACCACTTCCACACGGATAGGGAGGATAACTATTAACAGTTATTTAACCTTTAACATGAACATGAATCAAAGGTAATAATTTTTTCTGGGTACATGATACCATACAGCATCCATATAAAAAACTTACCACTTCCACACGGATAGGGAGGATAACTATTAACAGTTATTTAACCTTTAACATGAACATGAATCAAACGTAATAATTTTTTCTGGGTACATGATACCATACAGCATCCATATAAAAAACTTACCACTTCCACACGGATAGGGAGGATAACTATTAACAGTTATTTAACCTTTAACATGAACATGAATCAAACGTAATAATTTTTTCTGGGTACATGATACCATACAGCATCCATATAAAAAACTTACCACTTCCACACGGATAGGGAGGATAACTATTAACAGTTATTTAACCTTTAACATGAACATGAATCAAACGTAATCATTTTTTCTGGGTACATGATACCATACAGCATCCATATAAAAAACTTACCACTTCCACACGGATAGGGAGGATAACTATTAACAGTTATTTAACCTTTAACATGAACATGAATCAAACGTAATAATTTTTTCTGGGTACATGATACCATACAGCATCCATATAAAAAACTTACCACTTCCACACGGATAGGGAGGATAACTATTAACAGTTATTTAACCTTTAACATGAACATGAATCAAACGTAATAATTTTTTCTGGGTACATGATACCATACAGCATCCATATAAAAAACTTACCACTTCCACACGGATAGGGAGGATAACTATTAACAGTTATTTAACCTTTAACATGAACATGAATCAAACGTAATAATTTTTTCTGGGTACATGATACCATACAGCATCCATATCAAACATTAAACTTTCATATCAAGGCGGGGGCCTCAAACTAGTGTCCTGCGGGCCACATTTGGCTTGCGGGCCGCGTGTTTGAGACCCCTGACCTAGAGTATTCTTACGTGTAGGTTCACGTTTTAGTGATGCAGCTTGTTTTCTACAGGCTGAACTCCCATCCAGTGTGAGAAACGGTGCGGCCAATGGCGAGCTTGACGATGGCTCAGATGGCTCAAACTAGTGTCCTGCGGGCCACATTTGGCCCGCGGGCCGCGTGTTTGAGACCCCTGACCTAGATTGACACTCATGCTATTTTGGGGGTGAGGTTTTGCCCCGGGTGGAAGGGGTTTGAGTGTGTCGGGGTGTTATCCAAGAGTGAGGTCGACAGCAATGTGGTCTCTGTACTGGACCACTGTGGTCACCATAGAGCTGAGCCAGAGTCCATCTACGTTCCTATCCTCTCCGCTGGTCGGGAGCTTTGGGTCATGACTGAAAGAAGGAGATTGTGAATACAAGCGGCCCAAATGCATTCCCATCCATCTGATTAAGACTCTTGGAATTCTTCAACTGGTCTTCAGTCGAGTTAACATTGGGTGGCCTCCAGCATCAAACCATTCCTCCTTTCCTGGAAGTCAAGAACTAAATCTATCTACTTCCACAGATGTATGAAGGACTTGTGATTTACTATAAAATTCTCAATTTGAGGGAAATCATTCCAAAAAAACACATAAAAAAGGATAATATCTGTTATTATGAATGTTCATTGAGCTGTGTCATATGAAGGACAAATACTTTTTATAGCTCAAATAACTTGGGACTCTTTTTTTTTTGGGTTGTAATTACAGTTGCTTCAAATCCCGCCTGTCCCCCGTTGCCGCTTTAATCCCGCAAGCAAGGAAGAAACATACTTGAAAGAATGTTTTTTCTGTTTAGATTGCATATTACGCAAGAGCCAGTTGATCTTGTTAGCGGTGCACAGAAGTCAGTGCCGCCAAGGGTGTTGTGCTACTCCACATTCATCAAGTGTGGTCATACTCAATGTCCTAATATTGCAGTATTTGATTTACAAAGTA
Organism: Doryrhamphus excisus; assembly: GCF_037039965.1. Classification (NCBI taxonomy): domain Eukaryota; kingdom Metazoa; phylum Chordata; class Actinopteri; order Syngnathiformes; family Syngnathidae; genus Doryrhamphus; species Doryrhamphus excisus. Next base: position 1,064,815 of record NC_136370.1, read on the forward strand.
ATAAAATATTCACAGTTCACAAGGTACTTTTACAGTGGAAGCGTCTCAGTAACCAAAGATGCAAACCGGGGAGGACGCTAACCAGGGATAGCAGAACCTTGGTTAGCGTCCTCCCTCGTTTAAAGTGAAACACACCCATTATTTTCAGCTCTTTATGCAAACAGATATGACAGACATTCAATGTTAATACTTTTATTCCCTCATCTGTCGTATTTGTGTTTCTTAACCAGACCATCCGTCTGTCCTGCTGGCCTCTGCTCAGAGACTCCGCCTACTACACGCTGTCCATCTCCGCTCTTATTGTGGTAATGCATGACTACTTGAAATCATTCGCATTAGACAAGTTCATCAATATTCAATATATCACAATAATGGTCAATTATTGTTGAGACCCTGTTTTGGAAACTTTTGTAAACCATGCTAACCGGGGTGTATGCTAACCAAGGCGCCACTGTATATATACTTTATATATGTTCAAATGATAAGCTTCAAATATTTCTCTCCTTTCTCCCTCATTTCAGTTCATATATGATGAAAAAGTAGTTTGGTAAGTCTCGTTATGTTTATGTTATGGATCATTCATATTCACCGCCTCTTTTCATTCACACTTCTAGAAAAGTTGATGAAATGAATTTGATCTCTTGTCTCGTTTCTTGTCAGGTGGGAAGCGCTCACCTTAATTCTGATGTACTTCGTCTATATTCTGATCATGAAGTAAGTTCGCCAATACATGGCGTACGGAATCAAACCGACCTAAAAGAAACACCAAAGCCTTCTAGAGGCGGTCCTCGTGTTACGACGCGTTCCCGTGAATGATCAATACTGTACAAAAAGTGGAATAGTAGGGCGGAATAGTTCCGTGCGGATGTGTCAGCGAAGGAATACACTGAGGAAGCATAACGCCGTTTGTTGGTTTTAGTTCTCGTTTTGCTCTGATGCTTTTCCACGGTTCTGACGTCAAATGTAGTTAGAATGTTGGATTCTGGTGTTCAGATCAGGAGGTTTGCACATTTGGAAACCTTGAGACACATGCTAACTCGCAAACTAGAGAGCTAGCCACCTAAACGGTAGCCTTCAAGTTATTTCCTTTCAACTTAAATAGCCAAAAACTTACCACTTCCACACGGATAGGGAGGATAACTATTAACAGTTATTTAACCTTTAACATGAACATGAATCAAAGGTAATAATTTTTTCTGGGTACATGATACCATACAGCATCCATATAAAAACGTACCACTTCCACACGGATAGGGAGGATAACTATTAACAGTTATTTAAAATTTAACATGACCATGAATCAAACGTAATAATTTTTTCTGGGTACATGACACCATACAGCATCCATATAAAAAACTTACCACTTCCACACGTATAGGGAGGATAACTATTAACAGTTATTTAACCTTTAACATGAACATGAATCAAACGTAATAATTTTTTCTGGGTACATGATACCATACAGCATCCATATAAAAAACGTACCACTTCCACACGGATAGGGAGGATAACTATTAACAGTTATTTAACCTTTAACATGAACATGAATCAAACGTAATAATTTTTTCTGGGTACATGATACCATACAGCATCCATATAAAAAACTTACCACTTCCACACGGATAGGGAGGATAACTATTAACAGTTATTTAACCTTTAACATGAACATGAATCAAACGTAATAATTTTTTCTGGGTACATGATACCATACAGCATCCATATAAAAAACTTACCACTTCCACACGGATAGGGAGGATAACTATTAACAGTTATTTAACCTTTAACATGAACATGAATCAAACGTAATAATTTTTTCTGGGTACATGATACCATACAGCATCCATATCAAACATTAAACTTTCATATCAAGGCGGGGGCCTCAAACTAGTGTCCTGCGGGCCACATTTGGCCCGCGGGCCGCGTGTTTGAGACCCCTGACCGAGAGTATTCTTATGTGTAGGTTCACGTTTTAGTGATGCAGCTTGTTTTCCACAGGCTGAACTCCCATGTGGTTGGTTTTTTGGAGAGGAAGAAGAAATACTCATCCAGTGTGAGAAACGGTGCGGCCAATGGCGAGCTTGACGATGGCTCAGATGCTACAGCGGTCCTGCTGAAGAAAGGTATGCGTTTGAAAGTTGAACTCCATGTGTCATTTCAGTGTAATATACAGTATTTGCAGTACATGCACCAAGACCCAGGGGTATAGAGGTTGGATGATTGGATGGATTTGCTGTGGAAAGACCTGAAAGCCAGTCCATCAAACGGCTTTGGGATTACCCATTGCAGAGCCAGACGGACAGAGACCGTCCTTGTCTACATCTGACCACACAAACGTAGAGCGATGGACGAGAATCTCCCGCAGACGTACGACAAAAGATGTGATAGCTGCAAAAGGGGACCAATTCCAGATGTTTTTTCCAATTTCAGTGGGCATCATGGACATCAATACACACATTGATTCCACGCGGTGTGTGTTATTAGGGATGTCTGCGGGACTCTAAGGCTTGATAAGGAACGGAGAATTGGATGTTAGACTATTCCGTCTAATCCCATTTCTGTGTCGTACAGCCAACCGCTGCAGGAAGACATCGGTGCTCATGGTTGACGAGCTGCTTTCAGCTTACCCCCACCAGCTGTCCTTCTCGGAGGCCGGCATGAGAATCATGATCACCAGCCACTTCTCCCCGAGAACCCGTCTCACCATGGCCTCCCGGATGCTCATCACTGAGGTAAAACACTCTGAAGCCTCATGTTGATTGGGAAACGATGGACCGTAGAGTATCCTTCATGTTGAAGTTTTGGTGATCTGTCTGTGCTGTCCGCCTGTGGCTGCGCTTCACCTGTGCCCGGAGTAGACCAGGTCGGAGTGGGCGAACTTTCACCACACTTTTGTCATGAAGTTGTTCCTGCGCCAAGCTAAGAATGTGGACTCCTCACCTGGTTCAGTCTACCAAATGACCAAATTGGCTGCACTCAGTGGTGCGCCACGCTGCGCCACAAAATTAGAGCCCTTTGTGTTAATGTTCTTAACGAGTTAACTTTGACAGCCCTACAAAGAATATATCTGATTAATAATCTATCAAATGTATTTTAGTGTAAGTCCCAGGTCAGTAAAGAACAAGAAGAATTTGGACTATCTGTCCCTGACATCAAGCGTGTGCGTTGCAGAGGCAGCGTCTCATCAACACGCGGACTTTGACCAACGGAGACTCAGACGGCCCAGTAAAAGGGGGCAACAGGGGGAACGCGGAAAACGGACTGTCTGGAGTAGAGAGAGGTGTCAGCATGCGAGACCGTGAGACGGGCAACGAGACCGAGAACGAAGACAACGAGAACAATGAGAACGATGAAGAGGAGGAAGAAGAGGATGGAGAAGGACCGTTGGTGCCCTTCCGGTGTCCAGGTAGACTGGATGTACAGGACTGCTTTACCCATAACAATACGGGAATGTATTTATATTGTATTGTATTGGCTTTGGGGGGTGAGCCAAAGAACAAATGGCGGATTCAAGCGGCTGAAATGACTTTTCTCCGTGGGTCAGTCACCCGGGAGGGGCTCAGAGTAGAGCCGCTCCTCCTTCAGGTGGCTCGGGCATGTAGTCCAGATGCCTCCCGGACGCCCAGCCGGGAAAAGGCCCCCCAGGACACGCTGGAGGGATTATGTCTCACAGCTGGCCTGGGAACGCCTTGGTGTCCTCCTGGAGGAGCTGGCCGGGGACGGGGGAGTCCGGGCATTATGTTCCGCATGCGTCTTTTTGGTTTTAGATCATTCTGCCATTTTTATGCTAGAAAATGCTTAATTTGTATGGACCGCATTTTTCTTGGGAAGGGAACCATCTACTGAGCATGTGCAGACTTAAGGGACGCCCTGTATGTGGTGGGTGTTGCAGCCGGTGCGTTGAACAAGCTGAAGTGGCTGCTGGCCTGGCCTCTGTGTCTGCTGCTCTACTTCACCGTGCCCGACTGCTCCACACCTCGCTGGGAGAACTGGTTCATGCTGTCCTTCGTCGCCTCAACACTGTGGATCGCCGCCTTCTCCTACGTCATGGTTTGGATGGTGAGAGCTTTCAAAGTCAGATTCGGGATCAGCAATAGAAAAGGGGACTTGTGTCCTGTGATTGACTGACTGACAGCCAATCCACCCCCCCTCAGGTCACAGTGATTGGCTTCACTCTCGGCATCCCGGACGTCATCATGGGCATCACCTTCCTGGCCGCCGGCACCAGCGTCCCCGATTGTATGGCCAGCCTCATTGTGGCGAGACAAGGTAGACCCACGCGGCGACCACCTTTAAAGGCACACCATCTTCCTCCATAAACGACTCATGGAAATACACGCGGTATTCCCTGGTTCACCGGCTTCATTGGTTCCAGACCTGACCGTGGTAGGCCAATTCATGGTTTTGCAAAAAGAAATACAGTAATAAATCACATGCTTTCATTGTTATGTTATTATGGTATTTTCAATGAAAAAATGGAATGCGATGCTAAGTAGGCGTACCATTAGTCGCTTAGGGTTGGCGTATATAAGTAAGTCAATATAAGTTGAATTGTCCAGATGGCCGCCACTGCTTTGGACCGTCTAATCGAGCTCAGTCGTGTTTCAGTCGTGTTCGTTTTCAATGCACACTTTCTGGATTCTGGATAACTATTAACAGTTATTTAACCTTTAACATGAACATGAATCAAACGTAATAATTTTTTCTGGGTACATGATACCATACAGCATCCATATAAAAAACTTACCACTTCCACACGGATAGGGAGGATAACTATTAACAGTTATTTAACCTTTAACATGAACATGAATCAAACGTAATAATTTTTTCTGGGTACATGATACCATACAACATCCATATAAAAAACTTACCACTTCCACACGGATAGGGAGGATAACTATTAACAGTTATTTAACCTTTAACATGAACATGAATCAAACGTAATAATTTTTTCTGGGTACATGATACCATACAGCATCCATATAAAAAACTTACCACTTCCACACGGATAGGGAGGATAACTATTAACAGTTATTTAACCTTTAACATGAACATGAATCAAACGTAATAATTTTTTCTGGGTACATGATACCATACAGCATCCATATCAAACATTAAACTTTCATATCAAGACGGGGGCCTCAAACTAGTGTCCTGCGGGCCACATTTGGCCCGCGGGCCGCATGTTTGAGACCCCTGCCTTACGGTAATAATCAGAACAATAACATGGGCTACTCTTAGCGGCTGCAACCCATGACCAAACTCAACTTAGACATCACTTCCTGTCCTCCACACATCCGCAACATATTTATTCCGACTATTTATTGATGTCTTAAATGTCTTATTTTCTTTTATTACGTCTACTGTACTTGGTAACACGAGTGTAAAGGTGACCATTCCAATAATGTTCAAAAGCTATATTTAAAAGGCTGTCAAGTTTTCTCTGCTGTAACTATGAAAATATTCCATTTGTAAAAAAGGAGTCCTACTTTGTGGAAATGAATATTATGAATTTTATATGAATTTATTTAGGTGTGTCTGGAACCAATGAACCACCCCAAACTTTGTACCCAAAAGAAGGGCAACCATGTCAACAAATATGTCTAGCCATTCTCCTCATGTGCCAATGTGCACTTATAATATTAATAACAATAACAATGGCTACTTTGGGTTTTGATTTCATTGCCAACAATATTTGGAATAAGCGGAATAACAGAAAATATCAACGTTGACGGGATACTGTGTGCATGGAATGTCAGCCATCTTTCCTCCTTTGAAAAGTGGAAAAGCTCAACAGGGATCCTTTCATCCGTGCTTTCTCTCCCCTCTCATCAAATATTGAAAGAGTTGTGTCTGTCCGGGCGTGCGGAGAGGTGCGCCCCGTCCGCATTTCACCTCCCTTCGCTTTGTGGTCTCCTCCATTTGTTGTTTGTCGGGAACGTCGGCCGCCAAGCTCATCTTTTGTTGACTCGCCTCGGCGCCACCAGCCCCAGCTGTCCTCACTGTCCTCGCCCTCCATTTCCCGTCTTCTCTGCTGGCGTACAACCTCCTCTCTGTTGGTCTGTGCAGGAATGGGTGACATGGCGGTGTCAAACTCCATCGGCAGTAATGTGTTTGACATCTTGGTGGGCCTCGGCCTCCCCTGGGCTCTGAAGACGCTTGCTATTAACTACGGCTCTGATGTAAGCAGCGTGCTACGTGGAATTTGAATGTATCGGGGAAGATTAGCCTTCAAATCAGTTCATGTTCCCGAGGAACCAGGAACCATCTCCCGTCTCCTGGTGTGAACGCAGAGCTTATGAATGTTAATTGCCGATTTGGTTCACCCGCCCCAGTCAATGTCCGTGGCCAGGAGAACCAAGCCGGAGAACCAAGAGAAAAGCCACCAAAGCACGAGATGAGAAATGTTCCAATGAGATTCAAACCCGCATCGCCAGACTGTGAGACTGTTGAGCTCACCACTTGTCCACCGTGCAACCTCAACAACCTCGTTTATTGCGTTAACTGAAGTACAATTCCGCTTTAAGTACTTCTAGTAATTTTGTAATTTAGTTAGAACACTTGTTTATGACCTTCTAAATGAACATTATAAGAGCCATCTAAACATGAAATAGCACCCCTATATTCACATTTACACTTCCACCACCCAATATAGTAGATAGTATAAAAGAAAATAAGACATACATTCATTCATTCATTCATTTTCTACTGCTTATCCTCATGGGGGTCGTGGGGGTGCTGGAGCCTATGCAGGAGCCGCTAACCACTTGGTCACCGTGCAGCCAAAATAAGACGCATTAAAGTTAAATAAGACATATAGACACATAGACGCACACGTTGGGAGAGTTCCTTGTTATGCTCTGGATGGCGTACTGTTGTCTCCTCAATGTAACATTATTGGGGTGGCTTTACTGTATAGGGTTAGCGTTAGCGCTATGGTGTTAGCGTTAGCGCTATGGTGTTAGCTTTAGCGCTATGGTGTTAGCGTTAGCGCTACGGTGTTAGCGTTAGCGCTATGGTGTTAGGGTTAGCGCTATGGTGTTAGGGTTAGCGCTGTGGTGTTAGGGTTAGGGTTAGCGCTATGGTGTTAGGGTTAGCGCTATGGTGTTAGGGTTAGCGCTATGGTGTTAGGGTTAGCGCTATGGTGTTAGGGTTAGCGCTATGGTGTTAGGGTTAGCGCTGTGGTGTTAGGGTTAGCGCTGTGGTGTTAGGGTTAGGGTTAGCGCTATGGTGTTAGGGTTAGGGTTAGCGCTATGGTGTTAGGGTTAGGGTTAGCGCTATGGTGTTAGGGTTAGCGCTGTGGTGTTAGGGTTAGCGCTATGGTGTTAGGGTTAGGGTTAGCGCTGTGGGGTTAGGGTTAGCGCTGTGGTGTTAGGGTTAGCGCTATGGTGTTAGGGTTAGCGCTGTGGTGTTATGGTTAGCGCTGTGGTGTTATGGTTAGCGCTGTGGTGTTATGGTTAGCGCTGTGGTGTTATGGTTAGCGCTGTGGTGTTATGGTTAGGGTTAGCGCTGTGGTGTTATGGTTAGGGTTAGCGCTGTGGTGTTATGGTTAGGGTTAGCGCTGTGGTGTTATGGTTAGGGTTAGCGCTGTGGTGTTATGGTTAGGGTTAGCGCTGTGGTGTTATGGTTAGCGCTGTGGTGTTATGGTTAGCGCTGTGGTGTTATGGTTAGCGCTGTGGTGTTATGGTTAGCGCTGTGGTGTTATGGTTAGCGCTGTGGTGTTATGGTTAGCGCTGTGGTGTTATGGTTAGGGTTAGCGCTGTGGTGTTATGGTTAGGGTTAGCGCTGTGGTGTTATGGTTAGGGTTAGCGCTGTGGTGTTATGGTTAGGGTTAGCGCTGTGGTGTTATGGTTAGCGCTGTGGTGTTATGGTTAGCGCTGTGGTGTTATGGTTAGGGTTAGCGCTATGGTGTTATGGTTAGGGTTAGGGTTAGCGCTGTGGTGTTATGGTTATGGTTAGGGTTAGCGCTGTGGTGTTATGGTTATGGTTAGCGCTGTGGTGTTATGGTTAGCGCTGTGGTGTTAGGGTTAGGGTTAGCGCTGTGGTGTTAGGGTTAGGGTTAGCGCTGTGGTGTTAGGGTTAGGGTTAGCGCTGTGGTGTTAGGGTTAGGGTTAGCGCTGTGGTGTTATGGTTAGGGTTAGCGCTGTGGTGTTATGGTTAGCGCTGTGGTGTTATGGTTAGCGCTGTGGTGTTATGGTTAGCGCTGTGGTGTTATGGTTAGGGTTAGCGCTGTGGTGTTATGGTTAGGGTTAGCGCTGTGGTGTTATGGTTAGCGCTGTGGTGTTATGGTTAGGGTTAGCGCTGTGGTGTTATGGTTAGCGCTGTGGTGTTATGGTTAGCGCTGTGGTGTTATGGTTAGGGTTAGCGCTATGGTGTTATGGTTAGGGTTAGGGTTAGCGCTGTGGTGTTATGGTTATGGTTAGGGTTAGCGCTGTGGTGTTATGGTTATGGTTAGCGCTGTGGTGTTATGGTTAGCGCTGTGGTGTTAGGGTTAGGGTTAGCGCTGTGGTGTTAGGGTTAGGGTTAGCGCTGTGGTGTTAGGGTTAGGGTTAGCGCTGTGGTGTTAGGGTTAGGGTTAGCGCTGTGGTGTTCTATATGTTCATGCAGGAACATCTGGTAGATCCACTCTGAGAGTCTGAGGGCGGGTGGTTCTTTACTGCAGCCGCAGCAGTCAACACCTCCCTCTAGTGGCAGCAGCAGTAAATACACTTAGACGTGTGTCGTCCAGCACTGACAGATTGCTCTAATACACCAACGAGTCTTTGAATGCATCCTCTACATGCCTGACTTTTGTATTTCCCTTCATTTAGCCATCTTCATGCTTCACAAAGCTTATTTCAGGCCAAGAACTAAGAACTTTGACTACTAATATGCTGGATTCAACCACAAACGGCCATTCCTTTATTTTTGACAACATTTGAAGCTGAATTTGAGGTGCTGAGCGACAACTGTATCAGTGTTCGGAACATCACTAAGGTTTTTTTACCGTTAGGGAATATTTTTGCCTCATCTTTACTGCTCATAGCAGAAAGCTCTGTTGAATTCCCAGTTTCTTCCTCCCGTAATTCAAGTCCGTTTCTTTTCTTGCAGATCAAATTAAACAGCAAAGGGCTGATTTTTTCTGTCGGGCTCCTGTTGGCGTCGGTGTTTCTGACGGTGAGAACCCTTTCATTACCCGACTCCGTGCGGAACCTTGGCCAGTCTTATTATTCCATGAAGTGGGAGATGCAGTCTGTTGCCTTTTGCTTTGACTGACATCAACATTATGGATCATGGACTGGGGCAGGAGTGGGAAGCAGTTTGAAGTCTGCACTTGGGAGGTGAGTTGAAAGGAAACGTGGTCAACTCCCCCGACCTCACAAGGTCAATGATTCCCAAGGTTAAACGAAGCACATCTACCAGGAAAGGAGAAATGATGGGTGGTTTAGGGAGCGTTTGGGTATCGATCGTGGCGATGTCTACCACAGCTTCTTTCTGTTTGGGGACATTGTCTCTGATAGTGTGCGTTTGTGTGTGTGTGTGTATGTGTCCAGGTCATGGGAGTTCACCTCAACAAGTGGACTCTGGACCGGCGTCTCGGCCTCACGTGTCTCCTCCTCTACGCCGTCTTCTTGTGCTTCTCCTGCCTCATCGAGTACAACATCTTCATCTTCGTCAACTTGCCAACCTGCAGGGATGACTGACACACACACACACACATGCACACATGCACACGCACACAATAGATGGTGGTGTCTGACACCAGGATTGCAAATGTAATTCATTACCAGGAAGACTGATGTGCAAATATTCACCCACTTTGATTTATTCCTCATACTTACGTAGTAGTACTGCAGTACTATGTGTTATCAGTGCAATATGGCGCTCCGCCAGCGTACATGAGGACTGGCGGCTGTGGGGAACCGTCACAGGACGACAGGCGCAAGAGGGCTTTTATTGTGAAAGCTTCACTGGCTGCTACACTTATATTGACACAAAATATAAGACCAGGGGTAACTATTTATTCAACTAGTACTAAAATACTTTTGAAAGCTAACTAGCCCGATAGCAATATGTTCCTAGCGTGTTGTAGGAATTCATGTGGTTGCAATGACAAAGCCGCTTTAGTTAGTCCACTGCTTGGTGAACGGCTCGAGAAAGAGCGTTCAGGACACGCTGCCATTTTGAGGAAGCCATGTCCCGGATTAGTCATGTGACTACTATTCAAATGAAGCCCCCCCAAATTTTGCAAATTGTGCTAAACATTTATTTTTTTCATTGGTTGTCACAAGAGGCGTCATTCACATTTGAACCACTAGATTGGGGGCGGGCAAATATTTGGACTCGGACTACAAAAGTCCAAATATATATTTCAAACTAAAATTTGCCCCCCTTTGCTTGTGTGCCTTCGTTCATGTTAGCGCATGCAGCCCCACGAGGCTAACTGCTAACGCCCTGTATCCACTCACTAGTGCCCCCATGGAAATTGATCAAGGGCGTCGTTTTTATTGAAAATGTTTTTTTCAATAGTTCAGTGAATGGATTTGGCGATTATGGCGAAAGCATCACCATGGCTTCCTCATTATGGGATAATATATGTCTCGTATATTTACTGTACGTGCTACGTTTAGCACTGGAATAACATTTGCAGAAATTACTTCCAATAATAATATCCAAACAGGGCATTATTATTATTATTATTATTATTATTATTATTATTATTATTAGTGTTCGTGTCACAGCTGCTGTAGCCACGATGTTTTTATTTCAAACGACTGTTGGCTTTAGGGTGATCTGGCTGTTCCCCGTGTAAATAGTCCTGGTGTATCATTTATTGACTTATTTTTATTTATTTCTGGTGTCAGGAAGGCCAAAAATCTCTGCAGATGTTTTATGGGCTTTTGTTTATTTTGAATGATTTCCATATGACGGATAAGTCCAAAGCGGTCCAAAGCGGTCCAAGCGAAAGCACGTTGGGAGGATCTTTGTGGTCCTTCGGTAAGCACGCTGATTATAAGGATGTCTTTCCTTGTAAGATGAAGCACTTTTCATGGCGGAGAGCGACACCAGGATGGCATCGGCGAGCCAAGTACGGAACTAAATGGACTAAATGCTCTTTGTCATTTGACGTCTTTGCTGGACGTCCCACCTGAAGATGTCATAGGCAGGACTTCTGATCAGTCCAGGAACGTAGTATTTTCTATCACCTGTAGATTTGTCCAGATTTAGTAGGTTTGTGCTACACCGATATTTCTACTGGTTTTTAGAGCATGTACAAAGTACAAAGTACTTCATCTCCGTTAAGTGGTGCAGAATTTCTACTTCTTCCAAACTCTTGCACAGGATTCTTACGCAACGTTTGTAACTTTCAAAAACACGTTATGTTCTTCTCCCTGCCGTCTTTGTTCCACGGAAAGTACATTTCCATGGCCCGTCGTCAGGTCACGTGTCTGACAATTGGGTTTGGCTTCTTATTGTCCATTCTGTTTGTCGCTTTTATGGACGGAATTCTTGGACAAGATCAAGCGGGGGATTGGTGCGCCGTCTGCCATGGATTGGTGCGCCGTCTGCAGTGAAGCCGACCCTGCATTGGGAGAGAGAGTTGAGCCCAAAGGGAACGCTCTCAATTTAGCGGTTGATGGACATTCCTAGCCTCACCTTTGGTCATGAGCTTTGGGTAGTGACCCAAAGGACAAGATCCAGTTTTTCCGTAGGGTGGCCGGGCTATCCCTTTCGTGATAAATTCCACATTGAGATGAGGCAGGGTAGGGGTTCTGGTCAGAACCACCAGGGGACCAGGACACGATGACAATGGGCTCTAGTTTTGTGTTGCAGGGTGGCGGAGCGAGGTGCACCCCACATAGTGGTATTTTGGTCCAGCACAGCCAATTTGGTAGACTGGACTGCGCCAAGATGGGCGTAACGGCGCACCACTGGAGGCGCTGACCTGGTCTATTCTTGGCGCAGGCGAAGCACAGCCAATTCAGGGGCAAACAACACCCCCCTAAATAAGCGTCTTACCCCCCAAATCCACATTTCAGAAGTGAAAACAGATTGCTCCACTCAGCGCTCGTCTCCGGGGTTCTGCTTCTTCACACGGCAGATGGCCTCCCTCTCCGTCCCCTTGGTAGCCATCCACTCACAAATGAGAGGCGTTCATTTGATTGGTTAAGATTACCGTCTCGCCCCTTCCCTCGGTGGGGCGGACGGAGAGCTGCACCAGACTGCGCCGCTCCCGAAAGTTGTGCTGGCCACACCCAACTGGCCTGGAAACACGGCTCCTCCGCATTGAGATGCGGCAAACGAGGTGGCTCAGGCATCTGGTCAGGGTGCCTCCTGGACGCCTTCCTGGGGAGGTGGTCAAGGTACGTCCAACTGATTGGGTGGCATTGACGAAGATCCAAGACACGTTGGAGAGACTCTCAACTGGCCAAACGAGGTGGCTCGGGCATCTGGTCAGGATGCCTCTTGGACATCTCAGGGTCTTCCCAGAGCAGTGCCCTGCATATCTCTGTTTGGAGAGACTATGTCTCTCAACTGGCCTGGGGACTCTGCTGCTCTGCATTGAGAGGAGCCAGATGATGTCATCAGGATGCCTCCCTGGGGAGGCGTTCAGGGCACATTGGACTGGTTTGCGGACCTCGGTGAAGACACTATGGAGAGACCATGTCTCTCAACCGGCCTGGGGACGCTGCCCCTCTGCATTGAGAGGAGGCGTATGAGGTGGCAGGAGCATCTGGTTAGGACGCCTACCCAGGGAGGTGTTCAGTACATGTCCGCATGTCGGTAGGAGACTTCAGGGAAGACCCAGGACCCTTTGACACTTTCCGCCAGGAGGAGCTGGATAAAGTCGCTTGGTAGAGGGAAGTCTGGGCTTCCCTCTACCAAGCGACTTTATCCAGAGTCTGATGCTCCCGTCAACCAACCCCGAAGAAGCTGAATGGATGGATTATTTTTTTCCCCCATTAATACATACACGTTGGACGAAAGCCGGGTTTAAAGTTTGATATCATGCAATAATCATAAATGTACCAATATGTAAATATCACTCTTGGAAAGAGAAATAGTTAATACCAGGATTGTTGGTGAGCAGGACTTTCATTTTGTCTCATTTTGATCATGATGGCTCCGTAAAAAATGTCCACAGTTATTATTATTATTAATGATATATATTTTTATGAATAATTCTTTACTTTTTTTTAAATGATTAATTTCATTCAACTTGTTGATATAATGTTTGTATATAATGTATATTTTATTTCTTCTTTAACTACAACAAAAAGACAACGGTATGCGCTACTGCTTCAACAGAGCAGTGTGTTGCCTTTGTGTGTCTACGGTTTGCATGGTATGTCTTTCTACCGATGGTCCTGGCAGGTCCCCCTACCAAACCATTCAGGTCCCATTGCTCCTTTGTTTTGGCGATGTTCATGAGCAGGAAAAACTACGCTTGCGCTGCTACGGTTCATGTAGAAATACACACCTGACTGGTTTATAGGAACCCAAATATTACATCTGGCATTCTAGCAAATTTTTGGCGTTGGGCGAATCCAAGTTGGTGACGGGAGTCCAGTCCTGGTCTGCTTCCCTCATCAGAGGTCCACAGATGTGGACAGCAAGAGTAAATGACAATATATTTTTCTAAAGCAGGGGTCTCAAACTCAATTTACCTGGGGGCCACTGGAGCTAGGGTCTGGGCAAGGCTGGTCCGCATCAGGTTTTCCAAAAAAAACAAAAAATGCATTTATTAAAAACAGAAAAATATACAAACTTTTTCAGTGCTAAATATCTTAATTTTCATTTTTCTGCACAAAATAAAATCAATCAATCAGTAATAAATAAATATAATAATAAAACGGCAAAAAAAAGTTAAGAAACCACATATAGTATTTTTTTCATATTAAAATGAACAAAGCATTATTAGAGCCCTGTAGACATGACAAAACACGACTATAGTCACATTTATACTCTTTTTATTTACAACATATTGCGCAACTGCAGGGTCTTGAGACACATGCTAACTCGCTAACTAGACAGCTAGCCACCTAAACGGTAGCCTTCAAGTTAACATTAAACTTTCATATCAAGGCGGGGGCCTCAAACTACTGTGGCCCGCGGGCCGTGTATTTGAGACCCCTGTTCTAAAGCATTTATCAATGAGTCACAGATAAAAAATGGTCAATGAAAAAATGTTTGCAGAAATCAGCCATCCCGAGTCTGATATGGCAATAATCCGGTACTTGTATCGGTGTTATCATTCCCAGTTCTATGACGCACTTTACCATCTAGGAAATTGTTGAGCAGATGATTTGAAGTTTCACCGCTGCTATTCTTGACGTGTCCATCGAACCCAAATCATTTTTGTTGAAGCGATGAAAATATGTCCGATGTATGATATGTACATAAGATGGCTAAATGAATATATTTGGTCTCAATCTGGATATTCGTTGACCATATTTTCATAGATTCTAGACCCTTTTGTTTTGATGTATTGTTGGCATGGAGATATTCATATTCATGTCTTTGGATGAGCGTCAGGCTTTACCGACGCTGGCGACGAAGGCTGCATGTTTGCTTGACTGGACTGTCAGAGTTTGCAGACCGTACCAAATTCCTCTTTGTGTTTAGATGTTTCCAATGTCATTTTAGAGGTCATTTTGCTACCGGAGCATTAATAAAGATGTCTTTACTACGAGTAACACAACATGTGGAACATTTTATTTGTGTGTGTGGGTTCTCGCTGGGTACTCCGCTTTCATCTCACATCGCGTCCCAAACATGGCGCTACTTGGCAACTCTCCCCCAAAGACAGCTGAGATAGGCTCCAGCATACCACCGTGACCCTCAAGTAACAAATTTCCTCCCCATTCCAAAAACATGCTAGGTTAATTGGCCACTCCAAATTGTCCATAGGTATGAATGTGAGTGTGAATGGTTGTTTGTCTATATGTGCCCTGGGATTGGCTGGCCACCAGCCTGGGGTTGCTGGGATAGGCTCCAGCAACCCTGCGACCCTTGTGAGGATAAGCGGTAGAAAATGAATGAATGATTATTAGTAGTACTACTACTAGTAGTAGTAGGCTAGTATTAGCCTGCTTTTGCCCTATTATATACAATTTGTCAGAGATTTAAGCTTTAAAGCTTAAAGCTCCAGCCTTAACGGGCCATTCTTAAAGGGCCAGCCTTGAAGCGCCAGCCTTGAAGCGCCAGCCTTGAAGGGCCAGCCTTGAAGGGCCAGCCTTGAAGCGCCAGCCTTGAAGCGCCAGCCTTGAAGGGCCAGCCTTGAAGGGCCAGCCTTGAAGGGCCAGCCTTGAAGGGCCAGCCTTGAAGGGCCAGCCTTGAAGCGCCAGCCTTGAAGCGCCAGCCTTGAAGGGCCAGCCTTGAAGGGCCAGCCTTGAAGGGCCAGCCTTGAAGGGCCAGCCTTGAAGGGCCAGCCTTGAAGGGCCAGCCTTAAAGGGCCAGCCTTAAAGCTCCAGCCTTAAAGCTCCAGCCTGAAAGGGCCAGCCTTTAAGGGACAGCCAGAGCAGGCCTTAAAGCTCCAGCCTTAAAGGGCCAGCCTTAAAGGGCCAGCCCAAAAGGGCCAGACTTAAAGGGCCAGCCTCAGAGGGCCAGCCTTAAAGGGCCATTCTTAAAGCGCCAGCTTTGAAGGGCCATTCTTAAAGGGCCAGCCTTGAAGCGCCAGCCTTGAAGGGCCAGCCTTGAAGCGCCAGCCTTGAAGGGCCAGCCTTAGAGGGCCAGCCAGAGCTAGCCTTAAAGCTCCAGCCTTAAAGGGCCAGCCATAAAAGGCCAGCCTTAAAGGGCCAGCCTTGAAGGGCCAGCCTTGAAGGGCCAGCCTTGAAGCGCCAGCCTTGAAGCGCCAGCCTTGAAGGGCCAGCCTTGAAGGGCCAGCCTTGAAGGGCCAGCCTTGAAGGGCCAGCCTTGAAGCGCCAGCCTTGAAGCGCCAGCCTTGAAGGGCCAGCCTTGAAGGGCCAGCCTTGAAGGGCCAGCCTTGAAGGGCCAGCCTTGAAGGGCCAGCCTTGAAGGGCCAGCCTTAAAGGGCCAGCCTTAAAGCTCCAGCCTTAAAGCTCCAGCCTGAAAGGGCCAGCCTTTAAGGGACAGCCAGAGCAGGCCTTAAAGCTCCAGCCTTAAAGGGCCAGCCTTAAAGGGCCAGCCCAAAAGGGCCAGACTTAAAGGGCCAGCCTCAGAGGGCCAGCCTTAAAGGGCCATTCTTAAAGCGCCAGCTTTGAAGGGCCATTCTTAAAGGGCCAGCCTTGAAGCGCCAGCCTTGAAGGGCCAGCCTTGAAGCGCCAGCCTTGAAGGGCCAGCCTTAGAGGGCCAGCCAGAGCTAGCCTTAAAGCTCCAGCCTTAAAGGGCCAGCCATAAAAGGCCAGCCTTAAAGGGCCAGCCTTGAAGGGCCAGCCTTGAAGGGCCAGCCTTGAAGCGCCAGCCTTGAAGCGCCAGCCTTGAAGGGCCAGCCTTGAAGGGCCAGCCTTGAAGGGCCAGCCTTGAAGGGCCAGCCTTGAAGCGCCAGCCTTGAAGGGCCAGCCTTGAAGGGCCAGCCTTGAAGGGCCAGCCTTAAAGGGCCAGCCTTAAAGCTCCAGCCTGAAAGGGCCAGCCTTTAAGGGACAGCCAGAGCAGGCCTTAAAGCTCCAGCCTTAAAGGGCCAGCCTTAAAGGGCCAGCCCAAAAGGGCCAGCCTTAAAGGGCCAGCCTTAAAGGGCCATTCTTAAAGGGCCAGGCTTAAAGCGCCAGCCTTGAAGGGCCAGCCTTAACGGGCCATTCTTAAAGGGCCAGCCTTGAAGCGCCAGCCTTGAAGCGCCAGCCTTGAAGGGCCAGCCTTAGAGGGCCAGCCAGAGCTAGCCTTAACGCTCCAGCCTTGAAGGGCCAGCCTTGAAGGGCCAGCCTTGAAGGGCCAGCCTTGAAGGGCCAGCCTTGAAGGGCCAGCCTTGAAGGGCCAGCCTTGAAGGGCCAGCCTTGAAGGGCCAGCCTTGAAGGGCCAGCCTTAAGGGCCAGCCTTAAAGGGCCAGCCTTAAAGGGCCAGCCTTAAAGGGCCAGCCTTAAAGGGCCAGCCTTAAAGGGCCAGCCTTAACGGGCCATTCTTAAAGGGCCATTCTTAAAGGGCCATTCTTAAAGGGCCAGCCTTGAAGCGCCAGCTTTGAAGGGCCAGCCTTGAAGGGCCAGCCTTGAAGGGCCAGCCTTGAAGGGCCAGCCTTGAAGGGCCAGCCTTAAAGGGCCAGGCTTAAAGGGCCAGGCTTGAAGGGCCAGCCTTAACGGGCCATTCTTAAAGGGCCAGCCTTGAAGCGCCAGCCTTGAAGCGCCAGCCTTGAAGGGCCATTCTTAAAGGGCCAGCCTTGAAGGGCCAGCCTTTGAGGGCCAGCCTTAGAGGGCCAGCCAGAGCTAGCCTTAAAGCTCCAGCCTTAAAGCTCCAGCCTTAAAGGGCCAGCCTGAAAGGGCCAGCCTGAAAGGGCCAGCCTGAAAGGGCCAGCCTGAAAGGGCCAGCCTGAAAGGGCCAGCCTGAAAGGGCCAGCCTTAAAGGGCCAGCCTTAAAGGGCCAGCCTTAAAGGGCCAGCCTAAAAGGGCCAACTTAAAGGGCCAGCCTTAGGGGGCCAGCCTTAGGGGGCCAGCCTTAGGGGGCCAGCCTTAGGGGGGCAGCCTTAGGGGGCCAGCCTTAGAGGGCCAGCCTTAGAGGGCCAGCCTTAGAGGGCCAGCCTTAGAGGGCCAGCCTTAGAGGGCCAGCCTTAGAGGGCCAGACTTAGAGGACCAGACTTAGAGGGCCAGCCAGAGCTAACCTTAAAGCTCCAGCCTGAAAGGGCCAGCCTTAGGGGGGCAGCCTTAGGGGGCCAGCCTTAGAGGGCCAGCCTTAGAGGGCCAGCCTTAGAGGGCCAGCCTTAGAGGGCCAGCCTTAGAGGGCCAGCCTTAGAGGGCCAGACTTAGAGGACCAGACTTAGAGGGCCAGCCAGAGCTAACCTTAAAGCTCCAGCCTGAAAGGGCCAGCCTGAAAGGGCCAGCCTTAAAGCTCCAGCCTTAAAGGGCCAGCCATAAAGCGCCAGCCTTAAAGGGCCAGCCTTAGAGGGCCAGCCTTAGAGGGCCAGCCTTAGAGGGCCAGCCTTATAGGGCCAGCTTAGAGGGCCAGCCTTAGAGGGTCAGCCTTAGAGGGTCAGCCTAAGATGGCCAGCCAGAGCTAGCCTTAAAGCTCCAGCCTTAAAGCTCCAGCCTTAAAGCTCCAGCCTTAAAGGGCCAGCTTAAAGGGCCAGCCTTAGAGGGCCAGCCTTAGAGGGCCAGGCAGAGCTAGCCTTAAAGCTCCAGCCTTAAAGGGCCAGCCTGAAAGGGCCAGCCTTAAAGCTCCAGCCTTAAAGGGCCAGCCTTAAAGGGCCAGCCTTAAAAGGCCAGCCTTAAAGGGCCAGCCTTAAAGGGCCAGCTTAAAGGGCCAGCCTTAGAGGGCCAGCTTAAAGGGCCAGCCTTTGAGGGCCAGCCAGAGCTAGCCTTAAAGCTCCAGCCTTAAAGGGCCAGCCTTAAAAGGCCAGCCTTAAATGGCCAGCCTTAGAGGGCCAGCCTTAGAGGGCCAGCCTTAAAGGGACAGCCTTAGAGGGCCAGCCTTAGAGGGACAGCTTAAAGGGCCAGCCTTAAGGGGCCAGCCTTAGAGGGCCAGCCAGAGCTAGCCTTAAAGCTCCAGCCTTAAAGCTCCAGCCTTAAAGCTCCAGCCTTAAAGGGCCAGCTTAAAGGGCCAGCCTTAGAGGGCCAGCCTTAGAGGGCCAGCCTTAGAGGGCCAGCCTTAGAGGGCCAGCCTTAGAGGGCCAGCCTCAGAGGGCCAGGCAGAGCTAGCCTTAAAGCTCCAGCCTTAAAGGCCCAGCCTGAAAGGGCCAGCCTTAAAGCTCCAGCAATAAAGGGCCAGCCTTAAAGGGCCAGCCTTAAAGGGCCAGCCTTAGAGGGCCACCTTTGAGGGCCAGCCAGAGCTAGCCTTAAAGCTCCAGCCTTAAAGGGCCAGCCTGAAAGGGCCAGCTTAAAGGGCCAGCCTTACAGGGCCAGCCTGAGAGGGCCAGCCTTAATGGGCCTGCCTTAAAGGGCCAGCCAGAGCTAGCCTTAAAGGGCCTGCCTTAAAGAGCCAGCCTTAGAGGGCCATGAAGGGCCAGCCTTAGAGGGCCACCCTTAAAGGGCCATCCTTAAAGGGCCAGCCAGAGCTTGCCTTAAAGCTCCAGCCTTAAGGGGCCAGCCTTAAAGGGCCAGCCTTAAAGGGCCAGCCTTAAAGGGTCAGCCTTAAAGGGCCAGCCTTAAAGGGCCAGCCTTAAAGGGCCATAAAGGGCCATAACGGGCCAGCCTTAGAGGGCCAGCCTTCGAGGGCCAGCCTTAAAGGGCCAGCCAGAACTAGCCTTAAAGGGCCATCCTTCAAGGTCCATCCTTAACGCTCCAGCATTAAAGGGCCATCCTTAAAGGGCCAGCCTTAGAGGGCCAGCCTTAGAGGGCCATAAAAGGCCAGCCTTAGAGGGTCAGACATAAAGGGCCAGCCTTACAGGTCCAGCCTTATAAAGGGCCAGCCAGAGCTAGCCTTAAAGGGCCAGCCTTACAGGGCCAGCCTTACAGGGCCAGCCTTACAGGGCCAGCCTGAGAGGGCCAGCCTGAGAGGGCCAGCCTTAATGAGCCTGCCTTAAAGGGCCAGCCTTAAAGGGCCACCCTTAAAGGGCCAACCTTAAAGGGCCAGCCTTAAAGGGCCATAAAGGGCCAGTCTTAGAGGGCCAGCCTTAAAGGGCCAGCCTTAAAGGGCCAGCCTTACAGGGCCAGCCTTACAGGGCCAGCCTTAAAGGGCCATCCTTAGAGGGCCATAAAGGGCCATAAAGGGCCAGCCTTAGAGGGCCAGCCTTAGAGGGCCAGCCTTAGGGGGCCAGCCTTAAAGGGCCAGCCTTCGAGGGCCAGCCTTAAAGGGCCAGCCTTAAAGGGCCAGCCAGAGCCCTTTAGGGTTTTGTATCTTTTGTCCCCTTTTAGTTCTCACGTCGGTTTTGTAATAAATCCATCAGTAAAAGACGAGAACTAGTAGCTGTCTGATCGTTGCACATCCGAGGGAGTTACACCTTCCTTTACATTTGCAGGAAATGATTCCAAATGTGGGAAAGTCCAAATCTGTAAATGTAATACCTTCCCACAAATGGAATATGAGACAAAATACTGATCTTTGTGGTTGTTGTTGTTGTCTATTTGTTTACTTATAAACCTGCCAATAGTGACTGAATGTTGACAAGCAACCCGCAGGTCAGAAAGTGACAGAGCAGTGTCCCAAGTTATTAATAACACACACACACACACAGATCATGCTCATCATTTTAAGGGCTATGGCTACAAGCCTATGCTGGTGGCTTATGAGAGCCAATGTTTGAACCATTTCATGTCTGCATATCAAAAGCCAAAAACTTGAATAGATAGACAGTCCATTCTTTGAAGTAGGCCTAATGGAAACATTAGTCAAGATTTAAGACTGGCCTATGCTCTTTTTGATAGTCACATGGACCAAGACTGTCTGTGACAATTCAAGTATGACTGACAAATAAATCATGACTGTAACTTAAACTAGAAAATTCCCGCGGAAATTTTGATGGACTGGCCACCTGTGCTGTGAACCTCGGGCCCGGTGTGCCAACGGCTACCGCGGTAGCACCTAGCAAGAAAGCCTCAAGTACGGAAAAGGTTGATGCAGTCCCATAGTGTCCCCACATCATGCCAAGTGTGTGTTTGCCTTTAAACTTGAATGAATTAGGTAAAATGCTAACATGCTAACAGTCATCATGCTAGCACCTAGCAAGAGGGCCTCATGTTTAGAAACTGCCATAGTTGTCCTATAACCTCCTTACATCATGCCATGTTTGTATTTGCCTTTAAATGTGAGTAAATTAGCTTAAATGCTAACATGCTAACAGGTATCATGCTAGCACCTAGCAAGAGAGCCTCAAGTTTAGAAAGTGCCAAGGTTGTCCTATAACCTCCTTACATCATGCCATGTTTGTATTTGCCTTTAAATGTGAGTAAATTAGCTTAAATGCTAACATGCTAACAGGTATCATGCTAGCACCTAGCAAGAGAGCCTCAAGTTTAGAAAGTGCCAAGGTTGTCCTATGACCTCCCTACATCATGCCATGTGTGTATTTGCCTTTAGACATGAGTAAATTAGCTTAAATGCTAACAGTAGCCAGCCCATAGACTGCTACTGCAAGTAGCAGTCTATGGGCTGGCTACTGAGCCATAATGAGTCCATAATGAATCTACCATTGTGAATGCAGGACAATGAGAATTGCCATGTAGGCTACCGTAAGTAACAGAACATTTCCCAGTGTTACTTTATGTTACATTATATTTCATCAACGGCCTTTCAATGAAGTGTGATGTCATTGTTGATGATTTGTTGCAGCAAATAAATGAATGTATGGGTATGCTCCACCACTCTGCCAATCAGAACAAAGAAGACGCACTGACAGGCTACAACTTTGGAAGAACTTTTCACTCATTTCCCGGTAAGTCAGCATGATGTATTTTGTATGGATGAATTCATTGAAATCTCAAGATATATGATGGTTTGGCAGTAGTTTTAAAGCTCAGTCCGCTATATTGTCAAAAGTGTCACTCTTGTATTTTTTTCCTCTTATACAGCATGATACTCCAAAACAATTAGCTGCACCACATACAGTTGAAATAAAAGTCTATGGTCACGTCGCGGTAAAACAGTTCAACTTTGCAACAACTTTTCACTCCTTTCCCGGTCAGCAAGCATGATGTATTTGGTGTCAATGGATTGGTTGAAATCTCAAGATTCATATAATACCACTGGTTTGGTGCTACCTTTGCGTCCGCTAGATTGTCAAACATGTCCATGTTGCATTTTTCTCTCTTATGCAGTACGCTAGGAGCCTCCAGCACGCTAGGCCTAATGTTTGTAAACATTGCCAATCATGAATTGTTATTAGTAAGGATCATTTTACATGGTTATGTTTTAATGTGATGTTTTGCTTAATGTCTATAGCCTGTACTATTTACAGCATCATTTAGTTTGTTTTCACAAAATGCAATTTGATATTGTAATACTTTACATTACAGTTGTGGTGTACTGGCCACCGGTCCAGGGTGTACCCCGCCTCTCGCCCCCAAGTCAGCCGTACTATGTACTATGTACTATGTACTATGTACTATGACTGTTGTGGTCAGAGGTGTAAATGTTCAGAAATCCTATGTGTTTGATTGTAGGACCTTCTGGGCTGTGACCTGTCTGAGACTTCAGGACCATAGACAGCGATGGTCACAGACTGAGTGCTGTCAGTCTTAAAGGTACTATATGTAAGAAATGTGTAGATTGATTGATTTTTGAAAAAATGGGACATGGGAGATGATAGCCGTATGGCTAATTTGCACTTCCCATTGGCAGCTTGGTTTTGAACATATAAATCACATTATTCATAAAACATGCAAGGTTATGTGTTTCATGCGTATTATATTGCAACTTGCCCAAGTGCACACTAGATGCTGTAAAGTGCTATTTTCATTTCACAATTCTCAAAACATTTTACAATCATGAAATACCAACAATGGTCATTTTATAATACTACAGAGGCTCAACAAGCATTTTATGACAAAAACGTTATTGGCCCCAAACATAACGATGCCAGAGGCTACGGCCCCACTGCAAGCGCTGCACGCAGAACAGAGACACCTAGTGCCAAAAACGCAGAACTACAGCACACAGACTTCCCACAATGCCATTTTTCTTAAAGGGCCATGACGCACTTTCCGGAAACGATGGTCGCAACATTCAGATGAAGCACGGACGGCCGGAAGCCCCGCCCGGCACGCTATAGAGCGGTTTCAAATAAAAGAGGGACGGCCTGAGGGCAACCTGCTTCTTACGCACTTTGAAGAAAATTGAACAAGTGTGAGTAGTAAGTACGCAAACTCTCTGTACTCTTTGTACACGCTATTAAAACATTATAATTGTTAAATGGCTTTAAGTGACCTTTAAACGGCATACATTGAGCTAGCTTAAGTAGCACACGGCCTTCAACTTCAGAGGCTCATATTCAAAAAACTAAAGCAGACAGCAGGCTGAATTCTATATAGTTTGAAAGCATATTGACTGCGCTTTCCCTCCTTTTTTTGTTTTACAGAACTCCCTTCTATGGCAGGAGGCTGGTCCACCGGTCACACCTGTAATTGATTGCAGCAGCTACTAACAGTGAACATGGCCACCTTGTGCCATGCCATTCTGCGCATGCGTCAGAGGATCGTTTGAGCTCAGACTTCCCAAGGCGAAGTTCGAGGGCGCCATGTTTTCACGGGAAGACAATGGAAGACGACGGAAGACGACGTGGACAGTCGTTTAACAAGGAAATTCATCGATGTGGAGCCATATGGGTAGGTCATATGCTTATCTGACTTGTTTTCTGTCACCTTTCCTGTTCCTGTTCAATGTTTACGTCAGTGTCATAATGTGACATACGCGACGTTAGCATTAGCTTACCTTTAGCCTGCCAGCCAGCTAGCTAGCTAGCGAGCTAGCTCGCTATCAACTGCGAGCTGTTTTCGGTTGCAGAACAGGAGATTTTTATGTTTATTAAATGTGTAAGGATTCGTCCCTTTTATATATGTTATGTGATTATTTTGGCAGCAGCAGTGTCCTCTAAGCCATGGGAACCGCGTGTAGCGCAAACATTTGTTGAAGTATGCTAGCGACCTGAGTCTTGTGGATACCGTCGGGGAGCGGGAGTTTTTGTTTGTGACAAGTATTCCATGGAAGTGAATTTTGGAACTTTAATTTCACCTATACACATACACCATCTCTAGACACCTGGGGTGAAGGACGCGCCACAGAGAGGCCGCCGCCGGGGTCAAGGTGGCCAACCCCTACAGAAGGTAACATTACAATATGTATATGGTTATTTGAATCTGGAAATGGCAGTTTAGCCTTTTAAGTTTTATTGATTTAAAGAGTTGGATAATGGAGTTCCTCAACGATATCCCGTTGTGAGGAAAAAAGAGTTTTGTTTAGGTTAGGTTTCAAGACACAGATGAAAAATGTGTATTAACCCATAGATGCATAAGTGGGTCAAAAATGACCCAGTCAGGTTGTTTTCTTGAAATAATGAATTTTTTTTTTATCATTTCATATTCCAGTTATTCCGAAAAAAACATGTTTTCAATATAATACCATTCAAATTTTTAACTTAGCTTTTATACATTTCAAGAAATATGGACTCTTATGGAAGAGTGTAGGGTCCAGTCACTCATGCATCTTAGGGTTAAGAACTAAGTTGATTTTGAGTGTTTTGTTTAAAAAAAAAAAAACAAAAAAAAAACCCAACAAATATTGTCAAGCAGCTTTGTCGTTTGGACTACTAACCATTGTGATGATTTTAGATTTTGTAGTTGCCATAATTGAAATGATTTCTCCATCCATTTAACAGAATGCTGAAGGATGTTGACGCTCAAGAATTTGGTCCCAACAGCTTAGACAAGGTAAGATTACAGTACAGCTGTTGAATGACACCAACATGGTTTAGTTATTCATTCATTTTCTATGTCTCTTATCCTCACTAGGGTGGGGGTATGCTGGAGCCTGATTTGGGGCGAGAGGCGGGGTACACCCTGGACCGGTGGCCAGCCAATCCCAGGGCACATACAGTGCATCCGGAAAGTATTCACAGCGCTTCACTTTTTCCACATTTTGTCAAGTTACAGCCTCATTCCCAATTGTATTAATTTAATCTCTTACCTCAAAATACTCCATTATGACAATGTGAAAAAGGTTTTTTTTTACTTTTTTGAATTTATTAAAAATAGAAAACAAAAAAATCACATTTAGTATTCACAGATCTTTCTACAGCTCAATTGGAGTCCACCTGCAGTAAATTCAGTTGATTGGACATGATTTGGAAATATAATAACTGTCTATATAAGGTCCCACAGTTGACTGTGCATGTCAGAGCACAAACGCCAAGCATGAAGTCAAAAGAACTGTCTGTAGACCTGCGAGACAGGATTGTCTTGAGGCACAAATCTGGGGAAGGATACAGAAACATTTCTGCTGCTTTGAAGGTCCCAATGAGCACAGCGGCCTCCATTATTCGACTAGTCAGGATAGAAGGAAAAATGAATGCAGCAATATTTTCATCCAGGATATCTCTATATATTGCTGCATTCATTTTTCCTTCTATCCTGACTAGTCGAATAATGGGGGCCACTGTGCTCATTGGGACCTTCAAAGCAGCAGAAATGTTTCTGTATCCTTCCCCAGATTTGTGCCTCAAGACAATCCTGTCTCGCAGGTCTACAGACAGTTCTTTTGACTTCATGCTTGGCGTTTGTGCTCTGACATGCACAGTCAACTGTGGGACCTTATATAGACAGTTATTGTATTTCCAAATCATGTCCAATCAACTGAATTTACTGCAGGTGGACTCCAATTGAGCTGTAGAAAGATCTGTGAATACTTATGTAAATGTGATTTTTTTGGTTTTCTATTTTTAATATATTCAAAACATGAATGTAACATGACAAAATGTAGAAAAAGTGAAGCGCTGTGAATACTTTCCGGATGCACTGTACCTTCATGGAGACAAACGTGTGACGTCTCATGTAAGGTTAGTTGTTGTGACCTTTGACCCGTACTGTGCACTTTGCTTCCTCTGTCTTTCTTGTGGTTGGTTCAGGACTGAGCGATGACATCCTAGAGACTCATTTGGATCTCGACGTGGACCCCATGCTGTACGACTCTGCTGCAAACTCAGACGAGGATGTCGTGTACTCCAGCAGCCCTTTCACTGACTCTCAACTGTTGGACGTATCTTTGCTGCCGCCCGCTCTCTGACATCCCTGCTTTGGACATGGAGGATTGTCCTTGTCTTCAATTGCTGCTTGGAACCCCAGCCAAGCCCGCCTCACCCATGTGTGTGATGAAATGGCATTGTGTATATTATGCAATAAAAAATAAGTCAACTAAAGAGACCCACTCCAAAGGGCTGGCCTCTATGTGGTTTATATACGGTATGAATATATGGGTTGGTCAAGTAGTTCAAGGTGGAGGACAGCTGGGCTATGGTGGGTCCCGTGCCTGTATCTAGTGCGGTTAAAATAGAAGGGTGACCGAGCCAGAACCATGCCGAGGGCAAAGGAGTAGCCCCAAGGAAACCCCTCACCCCCTCCACACCCAATTGTAGACCAGCCCCCAAGGTTCCTAACGCAGCAGGGAGGATACTTAATAGGTATCATAGCTACATGACAACCTTCCCTCAATCGTTGGAACAAAGTGACAATTTGAAATCACTGCAGTACTGCCATAACGCCACTAGGTGACAGCATTGCTCCGCTAACACCCTCATAACTCCGAGTTAACTCCCAAGACCCAAAGTTTCCACCGTTTTGGGAAATGTGGTGCGTAAATCCGTGTAAAAATTGGCCATGAAGCTCAAGCATGCGACGAAACGATGAACATGCACACTGTAAGAAGGCGAATAGATGTTACACGCATTATTATTATTATAAGGGTTAGGGTTGGGGATTAGTGTTAGGGTTCGGGTTAAATTTAGGGATTAGGGTTCTGGTTAGGGGTTAGTCAGCCGGAAAAGACATTTTACTATTTATTGTGTCCATGTGTGTCGCTGCAAATGCCAAAAGCGAGGCTAACATTTGACAATATTACGGAACAGGGGGCCCATTACGCCAGGCAGGGTGGGTCCATCCAAAGCCAACCAACATTCCCAATGGACCAGCCAATGACACGCTCTCCTGAAGAAGCCAACTAAATACCAATCGCCACCAGTTGGGACCTGCAGCTTCCATGGAAAGGAAGTCAAGGTGACTGCAAATAGTAAAAAACAGGAAGTGCTTACAAATGAAACAGGAAATAGGGAGCACCAATATGAAATAGTTCAACAGGCCACTCAGAGCGTGACAGTTTATCAGAGTGGAAAAGGTCCTAAAGCCATTTCTGAAGCTTTGGGACTCCAGCAAACCACAGTAAGAGCCATTATTTATCCACAAATGGCGAAAACATGGAATGGTGGTGAACGTTCCCAGGAGTGGCCGGCCAACCAAAATGATCCCAGGACGACTCATCCAAGAGGTCACAAAAGACCCATCCAATATCCAAAGCTAATAAGTGTTTGGGCCACCTTTAGCAACAACAACTGCAATCAAGCGTCTGTAATAACTTGCAATGAGTCTCTTATAGTGCTGTAGAGGAATTTACCCCCATCCCAAAAACATTCCCCCAAATAGTTTTCCTGGAAAAACTGTATTTGTGGTCGGGGTGTGTTGGCATTGACTGCGGATTGCGGAAGCAGCGTTCAACTTTTTTCATTCTTTCTGTCTTTTGTGTTTGTCTTGTTGCTCCTTCTTTTCCCGCATTCCTCTTTCTGCTTTATCTGACTTCCTTTGGCAGGCTGCCACGCCTCCTCTTCCTCCTCCTGTGACTCCGACCTCCGCTGCCGGAGCCGGCCCCCTTCCCTCCGCTGCCTGACACAGGCATCACGAGGAAGACACGCTAAACACGCTCCTCCAAAGTCCTCCGACTCCGGCGGGACAAACGTGTTTCCCGACATCATGAGGAATCTTTTTGGAAGGTCCAGGTGACGAGGTGGCGTTTGCGGCATGAGCGGGAAGATGAAGAGGAGTGGGATGGTTCTCAGATGGCGCAAGTCC
The DNA here is from genome assembly GCF_037039965.1 of Doryrhamphus excisus. Classification (NCBI taxonomy): domain Eukaryota; kingdom Metazoa; phylum Chordata; class Actinopteri; order Syngnathiformes; family Syngnathidae; genus Doryrhamphus; species Doryrhamphus excisus. The sequence goes on from NC_136370.1 coordinate 1,092,435, forward strand.
TTCTCCATCTTGGCTCCATGGAGGAAAGGTACAGTTGATGTTTGTCTCTTGTTCGGACATGATGGATTCTGGAATGTCGTAGCGTCCCAACCGAATAATGTGTCTCATGTCTGATGTCCTGCTGCTGACTGGGAATGCTAAATGTTTCCATGCCGGAATGTTTTGAATGTTTTGACCTTTTGGGTGGAATGTGGCGTTATGGGAATTTTGGAAATGTTTTGGCGTTGGAATGGTTTGAAGCGGTAAAAAAATGGGAAAGTAGTACGACTTCATAAGCTCCAAGGGAATTTGTGTTGGGGGAATGTGGAATTTCGGGAATATCATATCCTGCATGGATGGCTTTAATGCTTTGACTGTACAGTGGATCCTTGTCTAGCATTGTTCCTTCTCTAACCCAGGAGCATCCAAAGTGGGGCCCAGGGGCCATTTGCGGCACATTGTCAAATTTCCTTTAAAAGGAAACGTACGAAACTTTTCCAAAATTTGGAAAACCAGCAGTAATTTTACAAGAATAAAGTCAAAATATTAAGAGCATAACAAGCATAAAGTTGAAAGATTTAAGAAATGTTATTTTTTATATTTATTTAATATTTTTAATGATTTTTTTATGTTTATTTATAAAAAGGAAACGTACGAAAAACAACAGCAACTTTTCCAAAATTTTGAAAACCAGCAGTAATTTTATAAGAATAAAGTCAAAATATTAAAAGGAAAAAGTTGCAATTTTACAAAAATAATGTTGCAATATAAAAAAAAACAATTTAATTGTACAAGCATAAAGTTGAAAGATTTAAGAAATTTTTTTTTATATTTATTTCATATTTTTAATGAATTTTTTATGTTTATTTATAAAAAGGAAACGTACAAAAAACAACAGCAACTTTTCCAAAATTTGGAAAACCAGCAGTAATATTACAAGAATAAAGTCAAAATATTAAGAGGAAAAAGTTGCAATTTTACAAAAATAATGTTGCAATAGAAAAAAAAACAATTTAATTGTACAAGCATAAAGTTGAACGATTTAAGAAATGTTATTTTTTATATTTATTTAATATTTTTAATGATTTTTTTATGTTTATTTATAAAAAGGAAACGTACGAAAAACAACAGCAACTTTTCCAAAATTTGGAAAACCAGCAGTAATTTTACAAGAATAAAGTCAAAATATTAAGAGGAAAAAGTTGCAATTTTACAAAAATAATGTGAAGATTTAAGATTTAAGAAATGTTATTTTTTTATATTTATTTAATATTTTTAATAATTTTTTATGTTTATTTATTTTTTATGATTTATTTAAAATATTTTTCTTAAATATTTCAACTTCATGCTACTAAAATATTGCAATGTGACAAACAACAAAATGACAAAGTTGGAATTTTCTGAAAACTAGGTTGCGGAAAAAGTTATACTGTTGTGAGAATAGAGTTCTGCAATGACGTCAGCCTCCCTCTTTTGCTGCCTGGTCGTCACAAACTTGTTTGCGCCACAATGTGCCACTTTATGACATGGACACGTGCGGCTTATACACCGGGATTTACAGCCGTGTTATCGGAAATTTGGAATGGGAATATTAGAAAAGGTGGAATTTTTGGGGGGAGAAATACAGACGATTGTGCCGTGGCATGAAGTCGTTGCAGAAGAAGACGAAAGACCGTTGGATGGCGACTGACGAATACGGAATGCAGAGCCACACTTGGAGATGTGTCACGCTGAAGTCTACCTCGGTTGTTTTTCCTGACGCCGGTGTCGGGTTGCCGCACATTCCGAGCGCAAGCCTCAACGGTATCGCTTTCGCTGTCTTTACTGTACGGGCGGGCGTCCGACACCTGCCCTGCAGCCACGTTCTTGTGCACACTGCGGCTGCACGTTGTTCCTCCGTGTTTGGCAGAGATCCATTGCAAGATAAGTCCTGCATTGTGCTCCGTGCAGCAGGGAGCAACCTTCTCATGTGTCTCATTATTATCATTCCTAAGCCGCCGCTCAAGCCTCCGCCTTCCTCGCTCAGAGCCTCAAGCGTAGCATCGCTTTTGCGCATTTTATGAGAAAACATTGAAACACATTTGGCAGAAGAAAATGACAAAATACACTTTCATCATATTATGAGAAAAAGCATTTTGGGGGGAAATATTGCAATGTTGACAAAACAAAATCAGAACGTGAGAAAAAAGGTTCCAGATTTACACGCAAAAAAAGAAAAGAACTAAAAAGCTGATGTGAGGAAAAGTTGTACATTTATAAAAAAAAAAAAAATTAGTGGCAATATTTCGTGATGAAAATGAAATTTTATGAAAAAGAAAGGTAAAAGGTCTTAGGGGGCTGCCATTTTTCCATGGAAAATACTTTCATCATCAACAATGAGACTTTTACAAGATATTGTTGTCATTTCCTAGGATGAAAGTGGGCATGTTATGACAAAATACTGGACTCCTGCAGGACAAATTCAAGATGTGACAAAAAAAAGAGAAAATAATTTGGAATATTAATATTACAAAAACACAGTTGAACACTTTCAAGCTTTATATGAGGAAAGGTTGCACATTTTTGAGAAATAAGTGGCAATATTACAAGATAAAAATCACAATTTTATGAGAAAGAAAGCTGTAAATAATAATAATAATAATAATAATATAAATAATAATAGTAACAATAATAACATAAAATAAATTATAAATAAATAAATTATTAATAATAATTATTATTATTAATAATAATAATAATAATAACATAAAATAAATTATAAATAAATGCATTATTAATAATAATAATAGTAACAATAATAAATAAAAATAATAATAATAAACAAAAACACAATAATAATAATAATAATAATAATAATTTAAATAATAATAGTAACAATAATAACATAAAATAAATTATAAATAAATAAATTATTATTAATAATAATAGTAACAATAATAAATAAAAATAATAATAATAAACAAAACACAGTTGAACACTTTCAACTTTAAAATAAATTATAAATAAATTATTATTAATAATAATGGTAACAATAATAAATAAAAATAATAATAATAAACAAAAACATAATAATAATAATAATAATAATAATAATAATAATAATAATAATAATAATAATAATAATAATAATAATAATAATAATAATAATAATAATAATAATATAAATAATAATAGTAGCAATAATAACATAAAATAAATTATAAATAAATTATTATTAATAATAATAGTAACAATAATAAATAAAAATAATAATATAATAAGCAAAAGCACAGTTGAACACTTTCAAGCTTTATATGAGGAAAAGTTGCACATTTTTGAGAAATAAGTGGCAATATTACAAGATAAAAATCACAATTTTATGAGAAAGAAAGCTGTTAATAATAATAATAATAATAATAGTAATAATAATAATAATAATAATAGTAACAATAATAAAATAAAATGAATAAATAATACTAATACTACTACTAATAATAGAAAACGTTTTATGGCCAGGTTTGATGACCTTTACAGGACATCAAACAATTGGACAATTTTCCAGGATGAAGGTCAGCATATTATTAAGATAAGATTAAGATATGCCTTTATTCGTCCCTCAGTGGGGAAATTTGAGGACGAGCATCATCACGTTATGAGACTTCCAACGTTAACGTTGAACATTATGAGAAAAAATATCCTAGCAAGCTTTAACAAGCCTGACGATGAAAAGAGCGTCAATCAACGTGACAGGATGAGAAGAAGAAGAAGAAAAAGATGTTTTTATTCCAGAGAAAACGGCTGCCATGTCAGTCTGGTCCATCCTGGGGTGCAGGTTTCACATCCAGGAAGTTGCCACGTTGGTCTTTGCTAAGGCATAAGAAGTATTGCAGTATAAACCTTCGCTATGCTTGTCTGGCAGGCGTATGAAACGCGGGCTCAGTGGTGACTTGAGTACTCGTGAAGGATTGCAGGATGAGAGTACAAGAAGCCAGCCCCGGATCGACCTGAGTTGGAGTACCGGCGAGCATTCTTCCCTTATCGCCCGAGCACAGCGTGGGGGTGCGTTCGCTTTGATAAGCAGAGGGAGTCTGGGTATCATCTTCGGGTTTGATGACCCAGCAGTCCAAGAAGTGGTGGGAAACAGAAATCAGTAATAAATATAATAATAATAATAATAAAAAGTTAAGAAAGCACATATAGTTGGTGGGTAGACAAATGATTTTTTTCAGATTAAAATGAACAAAGCATTATTAGAGCCCTGTAGACATGACAAAACACGACTATAGTCACATTTATACTCTTTTTATTTACAACATATTGCGCAACTGCAGGGTCTTGAGACACATGCTAACTCGCAAACTAGACAGCTAGCCACCTAAACGGTAGCCTTCAAGTTATTTCCTTTCAACTTAAATAGCCAAAAACTTACCACTTCCACACGGATAGGGAGGATAACTATTAACAGTTATTTAACCTTTAACATGAACATGAATCAAACGTAATCATTTTTTCTGGGTACATGATACCATACAGCATCCATATAAAAAACTTACCACTTCCACACGGATAGGGAGGATAACTATTAACAGTTATTTAACCTTTAACATGAACATGAATCAAACGTAATAATTTTTTCTGGGTACATGATACCATACAGCATCCATATAAAAAACTTACCACTTCCACATGTATAGGGAGGATAACTATTAACAGTTATTTAACCTTTAACATGAACATGAATCAAAGGTAATAATTTTTTCTGGGTACATGATACCATACAGCATCCATATAAAAAACTTACCACTTCCACACGGATAGGGAGGATAACTAACAGTTATTTAACCTTTAACATGAACATGAATCAAACGTAATAATTTTTTCTGGGTACATGATACCATACAGCATCCATATAAAAAACTTACCACTTCCACACGGATAGGGAGGATAACTATTAACAGTTATTTAACCTTTAACATGAACATGAATCAAACGTAATAATTTTTTCTGGGTACATGATACCATACAGCATCCATATAAAAAACTTACCACTTCCACACGGATAGGGAGGATAACTATTAACAGTTATTTAACCTTTAACATGAACATGAATCAAACGTAATCATTTTTTCTGGGTACATGATACCATACAGCATCCATATCAAACTTAAACTTTCATATCAAGGCGGGGGCCTCAAACTAGTGTCCTGCGGGCCACATTTGGCCCGCGGGTCACATGTTTGAGACCACTGTTGTAGAGAAATTGAAAAACAGTAGCAGGATTTTCCCACAAGAAACTTGAATTTGACAGGATTTTATTATTTTATGTTGACACCCAAAAACCTGCACATCTTCAATGCGGGGGTGCCAGGGATCCCCCACACGTTGAAGTTGCTCCGTCTTTGCTAAAAATGTCATGGGAGCCTCCGGCAGCTGATAGCGTTTTGACTATCAGGGGTTTGGCTGAGTGTCAACAACATGGCCGCCCATCCAGGAAGTGGCCGTCCTGTGGGGGTTGTTTTTCAAGTCAGCTCGGAAATCAAACCAGGAGGATTTCTGCTGCGCCAGGTTGGGTTGGCCCCCCTTTTTTTGGACCAACTTCAAGAATCTTTGTGTTAAGTTACAATCCAGTCCGACCCCCACCTTTCATCCCCGGGGGTTGGGGGCATGAATCCCATCATCGTCTTTGGTCCCTGCCGGGATCTCGCTTTCCTGGTCCTGGAGATCGGCACCGATAGGCAACCGGTTGATACTGGTATCCCGCAGTAACAGAGACTGGTTGATACTGGTTGATACTGGTATCTGGCAGTAACAGAGACTGGTTGATACTGGTTGATACTGGTATCCGGCAGGAACAGAGACTGGTTGATACTGGTATCCGGCAGTAACAGAGACTGGTTGATACTGGTATCTGGCAGTAACAGAGACTGGTTGATACTGGTATCCCGCAGTAACAGAGACTGGTTGATACTGGTTGATACTGGTATCCGGCAGGAACAGAGACTGGTTGATACTGGTATCCGGCAGTAACAGAGACTGGTTGATACTGGTATCTGGCAGTAACAGAGACTGGTTGATACTGGTATCCCGCAGTAACAGAGACTGGTTGATACTGGTATCCCGCAGTAACAGAGACTGGTTGATACTGGTATCCGGCAGTAACAGAGACTGGTCGATACTGGTATTTGGCAGCAACAGAGACCGGTCGATACTGGTATTTGGCAGTAACAGAGACTGGTCGATACTGGTATCCGGCAGTAACAGAGACTGGTTGATTGAGACTGGGAGAGGCCATGCCAAGTTCCTATAAAAGGAACTTCTGCCACCTGGTGGTCGGTTTTTGGTTTCAAACTACACCAAACATGCTTCTGCTATGGTGGAGTTACATCACCACCGCTCTCTGCATATAAATACGTATAAGACGTATAAATACTACTACTAATATTCATCTTGGTATGCGTTTTGCGTTCATATCTTCATGGAGTTTGCAAATGAACCGATTGTTGACTTTTCTCTGCAGGCAAAGACGGAGACACGGTGATGGACAGAACGGTCGTGCTGACAAAAGTGAAGCTACTCAGCAACGTCACAGAGAGACTTTTAATGGCGGACGACTCCTCTTCCAGCTGCTCCACAGCTTCAGAGCAGAAGATGCCACCTCACTCCAAAGACTCTTCGCCGGACACCCTGTCGGGACAGCGGCAGGCCGACTCCGGCGAGAAGTACCTGTCTGACATTTTGTCAGGGTCTCAGTTGAGCAGGTTGTACAAGTTTCAGTCAGAGGACTCTGGAGTGGAATTATCCAGTGGCGCCAACTCTCCATCCACTCCGACGGGCTCTGAGCAGAACTTTATGGTCCACAGCCGTGAGTCCTCCTGTGACTCGTGTCATTTAAAGTCAGACGGTGACCAGCAAACAGGACGAGGACGGAGACCTGCCAGTCCAGCCTTGGACGCAGACCTGCACATTGGCGAGGTCCAGGAAATCCATGGGTTTGGTGTGTCACCAAGGAACCTGAAGGACACGGACAAGCTTGAGGAGAACACAGAAGAAGAACTCACGGGCAAGGCAGACACGGAGACGGAGTCCTTAAAGGGGAGTGCTACCTGTGACGGTCTGGACCAGTACATGGACCAATGCTGCAGACTCAGTCAGGTAAGATCAATGTGGTCCCGTGAACTGGTCCCGGGAACTGGTGCCCAGGGTCTGGAATGGCTGAAGTCCGGCCAGTGAATGACATCAATGTATTAGTTTGCTAGCTTGTACTAGTTTGCTAGCACCTGGAGTCCATGCAGCACAAAAGTTGCAATGTGGTGTAAACAATGAATAGTAGGAGTGGAAAGGTGACTCTAGGGTGGTTATATCATGTCTACGGGCTCTAATCATAGTAAAAAGGACATTTGGGACGTTGAAACTATTCCATGTATTAGTACGATGTATTAGTACAATGTATTAGCACGGAATCCTACATGGCTGAAATTAATATGGCGCATGGTGGTAGAGTGGTCATCGTGCAGACCAACAGCCAGGAGACCCAAATTCAATTCCCCCCTCCAGCAACTCCTCCTACTCCACCTCCTACTACGCCTACTACTACTACTACTACTCCTACTACGCCTACTACTCCGACTATGCCTACTACTTCTACTACTCCTACTACGCCTACTACGCCAACTCCTCCTACTACTACTACTACTACTACTCCTACTACTACTACTCCTCCTGCTACTCCTGCTACTCCTACGACTACTACTACGCCGACTACTCTGACTACGCCTACTACTCCTACTACTCCTCCTACTACTACTACTACTACTACTACTCCTACTACTACTACTCCCACTACTACTACTACACCTACTACTACGACTACACCTACTACTACTACTACTACTACTACTACTACTACTACTCCTACTACGCCTACTACTCTGACTATGCCTACTACTCCGACTACTCCGACTACTACGCCTACTACTCCTACTACTCCTACTACTCCTACTACTCTGACTACTCCTACTACTACTACTACTACTACTACTACTACTACTACTACTACTCCCACTACTACTACTAAACATACTGCTCCTACTCCACCTACTACTACGCCAACTCCTCCTACTACTCCTACTACTACTACTACTACTACTCCTGCTACTCCTACAACTACTACTACGCCGACTACTCCGACTACGCCTACTACTCCTACTACTCCTACTACTACTACTACTACTCCCACTACTAATACTATACCTACTACTACTACTACTCCTACTACGCCTACTACTCTGACTATGCCTACTACTCCTACTACGCCTACTACGCCAACTCCTCCTACTACTCCTACTACTACTCCTACTACTACTACTACTACTACTACTACTACTACTCCTACTCCTACTCCTACTCCTACTACTACTACTCCTACTACTCCTACTACTACTCCTACTACTACTACTACTACTACTACTACTACTACTACTACTCCTACTACTACTACTACTACTACTCCTAGTACTACTCCTACTCCTACTAGTACTACTCCTACTAGTACTACTACTACTCCTACTACTACTACTACTACTACTACTCCTACTACTACTCCTACTACGCACACTACTCCTATTCCTACTGCTACTACTACTCCTACTACTACGCCTACTCCTACTACTACGCCTACTACTCCTACTACTACTACTACTCCGACTACGCCTACTACTACTCCTACTACACCTACTACTCCTCCTCCTACTACTCCTACTACTACGCCTACTACTCCTACTACTACTCCTACTACGCCTACTACTACTCCTACTACGCCTACTACTCCTCCTCCTACTACTACTACTACTCCTACTACTACTCCTACTACTACTACTACGCCTACTACTCCTACTACTCCTACTACTCCTACTACTACGCCTACTACTCCTACTACTCCTACTACTCCTACTACTCCTACTACTACGCCTACTACTCCTACTACTCCTACTACTACTACTACTCCTACTACTACTACTACGCCTACTACTCCTACTACTCCTACTACTCCTACTACTCCTACTACTACTCCTACTACTCCTCCTACTACTCCTACTACTCCTACTACTCCTACTACTACTCCTACTACTCCTCCTACTACTCCTACTACCACTCCTACTACTCCTCCTACTGAAACAGCCACTCCTTGAAGTATTGTTCCTTTGTGGGCGTGTGTAGCGTCTGTGCTGTGGGAATGACCAAGTCTGTGATGATTGATGATCGGGGCGACGGTTCATCACAGGAAACGTATGATGTCAGCCTGTTGGGAGCGGCGGCCCATTGATTGTCCAGAGTTTCCTGTAGAACTCCCAGGGACTGGAGTGGACTGCCAGAGTCCAAGTCACAGGGAAGGAACTTCAAAGGCGGGACATTAAAACTAAGCACGGTTCATTTCCTGTTTGTTTGGACTTAAGAGTCATGAGTTCCCAAAAAGTCCGTTTTACTGCTGAATGGAGCTCAGGGGTCGGACGGTAACAATTCCTTCTGGAACTTTCCACCAATGGACTCAACATTTTAAGACAGGTTGAAAAATTGCAAGAGTTGATGTTTTGCTCTGTTGGATCTCGAGTGTACGTCGTTCCTGTTATTCACCTCCAAAATGGCTTGGGGCCCGTTTGATACCAGAGCTTCCAGCAGCCTCGTGGGGATGCTGCTGCAGGTGCTGAAGATGGCTTCATGGAGGGCATCCATGGTTCTGTCAACTTTCCTTACCACCCATCTCCAAATGGAAACTTTCTTCCCAAGTCCCATGTTTGATGCTCTCCTGCCAATTCCAAACGGGCACTTTTGTGCCGTCTGATGGTTATTGGTCTGCACCGGGCCCAGTACCAACCCTCCCTGGGCCCAGGATGGTCTTTTAAACGTCTGATTAAACGTCTGGTTGGTTGATGAGCAGCTTGTTTCCCGTTCATGCTTGCTATCAATTATTTTAAAAAAGTTTGGTCTCACCTCCATTTCTTCTTGAAGCTCCACTTAGAGCCTCCTTAAGGCTCCTCCTCCTGCTCCTGTGTGGCGTTTTCACTGATCGCGTTTCACCGTAAACGGGTCGCATCATGTGATTTCTGGAAGTAGATGTATGACTACCGGCTACCTACCCAGGTCCAGCAGTCGGGCTCCAACCCACTGGGGTCAGGACTCGGGTACCTGGAGCACATCTGCCAGCTTGTTGAGAGAATCGGCCACCTGCAGGAGACCAACCTTCAGCTTCAGAAGCAGATCTGCCGCTTGCAGAAGGATGGAGGGATGACAAAGACCAAAGAGGTGCACAGTCTTCATTTGTCTTGCTGTTGGACGGTATAATAATCATACATGCAATACTTCTAATATGTACTTCTAATACCTACATAATAGCTGGTAGGTAGGTAGGTAGGTGGGTAGGTGGGTGGGTCAGGTGGGGTTAGGAACTGTGACCTGATTATGGGATGCACTCAATTGTAATCTGATGCATGTTCAAATGAGATAGAACCGTTACCGTTAGCATTAGCATTACCATTAACATTACCATTAGCATTAGCATTACCATTAGCATTACCATTAACATTACCATTAGCATTACCATTAGCATTAGCATCAGCATCAGCATCAGCATCAGCATCAGCATCAGCATCATCATTAGCATCAGCATTACCATTAGCATTACCATTAGCATTAGCATTACCATTAGCATTACCATTAGCATTAGCATTACCATTAGCATTACCATTACCATTACCATTAGCATTAGCATTACCATTAGCATTACCATTAGCATTACCATTACCATTACCATTACCATTAGCATTAGCATTACCATTACCATTAGCATTACCATTAGCATTACCATTACCATTACCATTAGCATTACCATTAGCATCAGCATCAGCATTAGCATCAGCATCATCATTAGCATTAGCATTAGCATTAGCATTACCATTAGCATTACCATTAGCATTACCATTAGCATCACCATCAGCATCAGCATCAGCATTAGCATTAGCATTAGCATTACCATTAGCATCACCATCAGCATCAGCATTAGCATTAGCATTACCATTAGCATTAGCGTTACCATTAGCATTACCATTAGCGTTACCATTAGCATTACCATTAGCATTACCAAGGTTGTCAACAGCTTTTCTATGCTAACTATAACATTTACCCATAAGCTATGTATTTTGCTGAAATTCCCTTGAAGCAATGAAGGTGCTGAGCAAGGCATTAATCTATTGTACTTGCAATCAAGGATGTAAGTAAGTACACATACTATAACAAAATCATAGAATCCATTCCGATTTAAACCCCTCATTGCCCGTGTATTATTATTATGATAAATATTGGAATGATTGCATCATTACATTCTTCAGGCTAACAGAATGTCGGCAAAGGGAGGCCTGATGCCTAAGATGTCGGAAATGTCTGTGGTTTCAACGGTTATGATTTTATTTCATATTCCGTCTGGTGTGAATTAAGAAGAATAGTGGGCTTTGCGTGTAGAACCCACTTTAGGCGTGGAAGCGTCATAAAATGCTGGTGTTCAGTCCGAGGTTGAACAATAACAAATATACCACGGGAAATACCACAAGCGTGTCGTCATGTGACCACCCACCCTCACAACTAAAATATCTGCTGGTTACGCAATGTTGCTGATGACCTGGTCTCCAAACTGTGGAATAGAGTAAGAAGACACGCCCCAAACAACAGGGCGACAAAGGGAATACGTTTCTAGAAAGTGCAAAGCCAACTATTCTTCTTCAGAAGGGAATATGGAATAAAAGCATACGGATTAAAGGAACAGGATCCACAATCCTTCCATGGGATGAACACACATCTTCCTCTTTCTTCACCTGAATGGAAACCTAGCTCACACGTTAGCATCGCTATTGGATGGCTATCAGCCGGAATTTTATTAATCATTTACTGAGTACTTGTATGTATTCTTCATTATAATTCAGAATACTGTCTGTATATACTTTTAGTCTTGTAACTGTAGTTAGGCGTGACATCCAAAAAAAAAAATAAAAAATAAAACAAACAAAAAAAAATAATAAAAAGATAACAGGAAAAAGCTGTGTTTGTGTATTTGGCAACAGGACTTCTTCCGACATCACTGCTGCTGCGGCGCAGCCAGCCTGGCTTTCCAGGACAAAAGCCAGACCTGGTCACCCGGCGGGACGCTCCGTGATCTGTCAAGCATTCCCGAGGCCACACAGCACCAACTCCATTCCACCCGGGAATGTAACGGTAACATTTGACTCTTTTTGGATTGAGGTTCCTGCGTCCAGGTAGCTTGTGGTCGGCCCCGACTTGCTGTGCAGTCCGCCTTTAACCCGAAGTCTGCTGGGATAGGCTCCAGCTCACCTGTAACCCTAAAGTTATGACTTACATCATCACATGTTTTTTATTGTTCTTGTTAAATGATGTACTTTGAATTCTGGAAAGAGTTTGGACACCCCTGGTCTAGTTAGTCTTGGGGGGTTCTGGGACTCCTGCAGAAAATTCTACTGCAGCCTTTTGTGTCTTGTGCTGCCTGAGGCATCCTCGTGGTCCTGCAGGGAAGATACAACTGGGACAGGAACAGCAGAATTCCTGGTGTCCTACTGGGCACCCTAGTGGTCCTGCAGGGAAGATACAACTGGGGCAGGAACACCAGCAGAAACTTGTTTATGTTACATAAACACCAGACAGCTTTCATGTTCATAAAATTCATAAAATCCGGTCCATATGTTCCTATTCACGCAGTCTCAGCTGCCTGTTGGCTCTGCACTGATGGATTCTGCTGTGTGTTGCAGACATGAGCGGTTTGATACCCGAGCCCCTGTGGCGGAGAAGTGACCACTTCCACACTGATAGGCCAGAAGGGCTTCCCACTGTCTATCGGCCGGTGAGTCTTGTGTAGCTGTCGATATTAGCGATATTAGCATGGTTTTCCCTTGGCGACTTCCCTCTATAACGATTTGGCAAAAAGAGAGCACCCGAAAGCATTAAGAAGGCACTAGGAGAGCACTAGGAAAGCATTAAGAAGGCACTAGGAGAGCACTAGGAAAGCATTAAGAAGGCACTAGGAGAGCACTAGGAAAGCATTAAGAAGGCACTAGGAGAGCACTAGGAAGGCACTAGGAGAGCACTAGGAAAGCATTAGGAAGGCACTAGGAAGGCACTAGGAGAGCACTAGGAAAGCATTAAGGCACTAGGAAGGCACTAGGAGAGCACTAGGAAAGCATTGGGAAGGCACTAGGAGAGCACTAGGAAGGCACTAGGAGAGCACTAGGAAAGCATTAGGAAGGCACTAGAAGAGCACTAGGAAGGCACTAGGAGAGCACAAGGAAAGCATTAAGAAGGCACTAGGGGAGCACTAGGAAGGCACTAGGAGAGCACTAGGAAAGCATTAGGAAGGCACTAGGAGAGCACTAGGAAGGCACTAGGAGAGCACAAGGAAAGCATTAAGAAGGCACTAGGAGAGCACTAGGAAGGCACTAGGAGAGCACAAGGAAAGCATTAAGAAGGCACTAGGAGAGCACTAGGAAGGCACTAGGAGAGCACTAGGAAAGCATTAGGAAGGCACTAGGAGAGCACTAGGAAGGCACTAGGAGAGCACTAGGAAGGCACTAGGAGAGCACAAGGAAAGCATTAAGAAGGCACTAGGAGAGCACTAGGAAGGCACTAGGAGAGCACTAGGAAAGCATTAGGAAGGCACTAGGAAGGCACTAGGAGAGCACAAGGAAAGCATTAAGAAGGCACTAGGAGAGCACTAGGAAGGCACTAGGAGAGCACTAGGAAAGCATTAGGAAGGCACTAGGAGAGCACTAGGAAGGCACTAGGAAGGCACTAGGAAAGCACTAGGAGAGCACTCGGAGAGCACTAGGAAAGCATTAGGAAGGCACTAGGAAGGCACCAGGAAAGCACTAGCAAGGCACTAGCAAGGCACTAGGAAGGCACTAGGAAGGCACTAGGAAAGCACTAGGAAGGCACTAGGAAGGCACTAGGAAGCACAAACCTCGGCCAAGAGCCACAGTTCCCCCCATTTGTCATTTCCCCCATAAATATTAGTCCTACGTTTATTTATCTAAATAGTTAGATTGCTAACGTTAGCAATGCTAACATATTAATATTAGCATACAACACCTAGCATGATAGTATATGTCTTTATATTTGTCTAGCTATGAAAATGTTAAAAAATGCTACTCTGCTAATGTTAACATGCTGGCTACGATCATGTTGGCATGCTAACACCTAGCATGATCGTGCTAAGTCTTTATATGTCTGCCTATTGAATGGATAAAAATGCAACTGTGCTGATGTTAACATGCTAGTCATGATATTGCTAAGTCTTTATATATGTATGTAACACTCCATGAAAGTAGCTACAAATGCTCGTAATGCTAACATGCTAATATTAGCATGCTACCAGGAAGGCTAAATGTAATGTATTAGTTGAGAATTTTAACTATGGAACGGTGTGAATTGGTTGAGATGTGTGGGAGTAGTTAGAGTAGTTTTGCATTCCTAAAAAAAGGAAAAGGGAATGTCAAGAAAAGTGGGAATTTTTCGGTAAGTGGAAAAATAGCATGAATGTCCCAAATGTTGAATGCTTTGATGTTGACTCGGTTTGAGAAATGTGAAACTAGCTAGAACTCCTTAGTTCCAAGGCATTTTGGGATCACCCCCAAAATGAACGCCATCAGTTCTCCCATATCCCATTCCCAACAATCCCTGAAAATTTCATCCAAGTCCATTGCGAACCCTTCAAGTTATTTTGAACAGCGTAACCGCTTCTACCTTGTTGTTCAGGCATTTTGGCAAATCTGGTGCTTGTGTGTCTCACGAACATTACAGTAACAGGACGGGCACCTGTGACCAGTGTGGAATACTACTGGAATACTACTCATCCATATGGTTGTTCCGGTTTTACTGAGGGGCGTATACCATTGTGTGTATGAAATATGACAAAGTTATGTGGACTGTTTATGGTTTCAGATGAGGGACTACCACACGTTGGGTCGGGTTAAAGACCTGGTGAAGAGAACTAAGCTGGGACTGTCCAGCACCTCCTTGAAGACGTCGTGTCCACAGTTGTACAGGTGAGCACCAGCGGCTTCTATCCATGCATGTTGACATCTTCATCATCAACGTTGGCTGACGACAACGGGAAGAAACGATGGTGTCAAAGGTTTCCCCAACATTTGCTATCTTCTGGTTCCAACATGGAACATAGTCAGTGATGGTGTGGCTATGTTTTCAGGCCCGATCTGGGACGAGAAGATCTTGCTGGCAGAAACAGGAACTCCATGATTGTCTTGGGACACCACGGCAAAGTGGACATCCCCTGGCTGCAGTAAATCCCCAGGTTGCTTCACGGCCATCACAGCCATCATGGATTCATTCATTTATTTGTCATAATAGAACCATGATATCACCATAGAACCGCAAACCATCATAGAGTGAGAGAGTGATGTTGGAACTGTGATGTTGCAAGTTGAATGGAATGGATCCTTGAACATTTCATGTCAATGTCATTTAGCACACATTTTGTTATATAATTCAACTTCTTTATGAAATTTCTGACACTTGCAATGTTCTTTGGCCCCATGATGGGTTATTTTGCACTTGTATCTGATACATATAGCACAGACGCCTAAAGGGGTTTGCTGGGTTAGCGAGCTGTCCTGAGTTGAAAGCCGAACCGAGGAGGTTCTAGAGCAGGCGTGGGCAAACTTTTTGACGCGCGGGCCGCATTGATATGACAAAATTTACAGGGGGGGGGGCAGACTATATATTTTACACGTAACAGTCCACCTGGTATTATTGTATCTGTAAAATTGTCATGCAATCTGCTATTATTATTTATTATTTTATATTTATATTTAAATATTTTAAAAATAATAAAATATTATAATAATTACAATAAAATTAAAATAATTATTATTATATTATTATAATGTAAAATATGCAAATATAACAATAATATCATATATAATTAATATAATAATTGAATATAATAATTATAATAATCATAATAGTTCTAATAATTATTATAATAATCTAATAATCGAATAATAATAATAATAATAATAATAATAATTATTATTATTATTAATAATAACATAATAATAATATATTATAATATAATAATAATAATATTATATAATAATAATAATAATAATAATAATAATAATTATTATTATTATTATTATTATTATTATTATTATTATTATTATTATTATTATGGTGACTCCCTCAGTTCCCAGTGCGTAGTACGCTTCTATTGGGGAACTCTACTCCAGGGAACGTTGGGCGGACAAATGTTGGGCCAAATGACGACTGATGCGGAATACAGGAACTGCAAAAATTCCGAGTGTACAATTGTTGACGCTCCCTATGTAACTATAATCCCTTTTTGTCTCCTCCTCTCCAAATCCGCCCCAGATGGCGTCACACAGACGAAGACTGACGGTGATTCAAAACGGGAAGGGGAATGAAAAGAACGAAGACGAGAAACGAGAAAGGAGTCCAAGCCGAAGATGCCAGAAAGGTGGAAAGAAAGTCTATGGAATTTAGTTAGCATTCCAAACAAGCTGCACAGGAACTTGATCACATGACCTTCATTTACTGTACGAGCGTGCGTTTACATGGCAAAAGAATCATAAAGGTGCAATAACCGATCTTTATTTGATAATAAAACGATGTTTCCCAAGTGGCGGACATGTTGGCGTGCATGTGATGTATCGTATATTAACAGTTACATAAGATCAAAACTGGCGCCATAACCGAAACGGAGCGTATGTTGCTTGCACATTTACTCGTGGCTTTGTCCACAATCTTACGGAGATTAGCGGATCATAACGGATCTCTGCCGGTTGGCATGGTCTCCCTTTGCATATCATATTTGATATCTTATCTAAGACAGCTTTTCCGCTTTTGGCCCTTGTGGTCATTTTGTTGTGTGTTTTGACTGCAGTGACAATAAAGTTTTCATACACGGACAAAGCTTTCTTCCTGTTAGTAGCTGTGGTAGAATCCAGGTTCTATACAGGTACAATAGTGTTAGTAGAACTCCAAGTACTGTACACTGTATGTACAGTATGACATTTGTTTCAGTTCACAGTCAATATTTATCTCGGTGTAACCAAGATAGAAAATAAATAATATAAATATTTAAGATGGCAAATAAAGTTATATAAATAATAATAAATAAAATAATAAAATAAATATTAATTAAATTTACCGTGCGTACAATGTTTCCGGATGCAACGTCATTAGGTCACGTGACGGTGTCTCACCAAGTCACGTGACGGTGCGCCGCCAATCAGTGACGTATATATAGTCCGGAAGTGACTACACACCGGAAGCGGTGAGGGACGCATGTGGAGAGTCGCTGTAGGGATTTAACAGTTTTCTTTGTTGAAGTTTGTACATGGAGAAAGTCTAAACATTTTACATGCATGCTTCGGAATATAGGGGCCGTCCACCGGCGCAACGCTGAACTAAAAAGAGCAGTGTTCGATCCCATCTATGGAATTGGTGAGTGTTGACAGTTCATTGCTAAACGGCATTAGCACCGTTTTATTTACCGTTGTTCTCTCAATTGATTAATTGGATTATAAGATTAATACATAAGTGCAATTATTTATTATAAATGATAATATATTGTACAATTGAAGTTCTGATACGACTTGTATTATATATGTAATTAGAATGTGTGCACATGAATTGATGTATGCTGGTCCTATTCCACATAGGCCAGGTTTGATGGCAAGCTAGGAACCCTGCATTGAGGCAAACCGCCTGGAAGCTGGAAGCCCAGATTCACCCACCTGCTCTGCTCTGACCGGGCTGGTAGGAGGCTTTGCAGCCATCCTTTCCCTTTTGTCCCTCTTTGGCCTTCATAAAAACTTCCCTCCTTTCCTCCACTCCTGACCCTCTGGACACTCGATGATTGGACCATTGGACTGTTGTATGTTTTGGGACTCTCAGTATATGAGATGACTGTGTTTTGTAAATTGAGCTCATTGAAATGTATTTGTAAATTAGTGTTATGAATTTGTATTGTTCTGTTTTTTTCACTTCATAATACATGGTACCACCACCACTCCAAATTGCCTCGCCTTTTTCCTTCTCACTCCCAGAGCCCAAATCTGGATTTTTCTGATTCTAGCCTAGAAATTACAATTAAAGTGTCTAAAGCTAATGTTAAATGTAATAGCGCATTGTAGTACATGCTACATCATCGATGAGGAAAACATAAACCCTTTACACCAAAATACAGAACTGGGGGCCCGCCTTTTTGGTCTGATCAACCAATCAGAACTGGGGGCCCGCCTTTTTGGTCTGATCAACCAATCAGAACTGGGGTCCTATCGCTATGATCTGATCAACCAATCAGAACTGGGGGCCCGCCTTTTTGGTCTGATCAACCAATCAGAACTGGGGGTCCGCCTTTTTGATCTGATCAACCAATCAGAACTGGGGGCCCGCCTTTTTGATCTGATCAACCAATCAGAATTGGTGGCCTATCTCTTTGATCTGATCAACCAATCAGAACTGGCGGCCGGTCTCTTTTGATCTGATAACCAATCAGAACTGGGGTCCCACCCCTTTTGATCTGATCAACCAATCAGAACTGGGGTCCCACCCCTTTTGATCTGATCAACCAATCAGAACTGGGGTCCCGCCTTTTTGATCTGATCAACCAATCAGAACTGGGGGCCCGCCTTTTTGATCTGATCAACCAATCAGAACTGGGGTCCCACCCCTTTTGATCTGATCAATCAGAACTGGTGGCTTGTCTTTTTGATCTGATCAACCAATCAGAACTGGGGTCCCACCCCTTTTGATCTGATCAACCAATCAGAACTGGCGGCCTGTCTCTTTGATCTGATCAACCAATCAGAACTGGCGGCCTGTCTCTATGATCTGATCAACCAATCAGAACTGGGGTCCTACCCCTTTGATCTGATCAACCAATCAATATCAGAAATCTGGTTGGCTTAAAAAAAAAAAACACCCCATTGCTAACGTGGATGTGACAGGGGCCACCACTCCTGAGTCCAAAGGCCCTGGGCAGATTAGATTGACATGGCAACACTTGGCTCGAACCGTTAACATTCCGGATGTCCTTCATGACCAATACCGAAGGTGCTTACTAGTGGAGATTCGAAACTGAGGCATGCGCTCCAAAGTCCAGAACGCTAACCACCACACCATGGCGGACTCTACTGGGAGCACGACTGCTGGGAATAAATTATCCTTTCATGGAAAAGGTTTGACATGTAGGTCAGTGCTTCTCCTCACGGTTAGGCCAGCAGAGATGACCTTGCTGACCCTGAGTGCATATCAGCATCTTCCATCTCCATTTCTGTCCATTTTTGCACGACTCCAGGTAGCAGGAGTACGGTAGAAGCCGAGTCATATTGCGGGCAATCCTGCAGGGAAGCAGAATACTCATGGCGGAGTTTGAACACGGTGTAAGTACATGCATACCAATCTATTACTGCAACAGGCAAAGAGGGTTGGTATCAGTATGCAGTATTTCTATCTGACATGCGGTATTACTTCCTTTTGACCTCATTGAACACTTTTTCTCAAGACTGGTATTTATTAGTCGATTACCGGTGGCCTCCAAAGCCACAGCCATTGGTCACAGCTTGTTTGAGATGTGAGTTTTTGGTGAGGGATCAGAAGTCTTTATCCCAGCCAGATGTCTCATCCGGGGTCACCTCCGTGTCGGCAGGGAAGATGTCAAAGCAACTGTGATCCAGGGGGCCTTGCAGCTGGCGGAATAAACCATGTGATCACAAAAAGTGGTGGTGTATCTAGAACAGGGGTCTCAAACATGCGGCCCCCAGCCTTGATATGAAAGTTTAATGTCAGTGCGGCCCGTGCATGTTTGATACGGATGCTGTATGGTATCATGTACCCAGAAAAAAAGATTACGTTTGATTAATGTTCATGTTAAAGGTTAAATAACTGTTAATAGTTGTCCTCCCTATCCGTGTGGAAGTGGTAAGTTTTTTATATGGATGCTGTATGGTATCATGTACCCAGAAAAAAATATTACGTTTGATTCATGTTCATGTTAAAGGTTAAATAACTCTTAATAGTTATCCTGGAATGGAATGGAACCCCTGATCTAGAAGATGGTGAACAGGTTTTGGCATGCCCCTTCACCCCGATTGGGCAATTGTGACCAAGTCCTAGCTGATCTCACCTCTCTCTTCAGAGGAGACGTTAGCTTGTGACGCCTTAATCCCTCCCAGTTGAAGCCCTGGAACCACCTGTGGAAACGGTCGCAAACGTTCATTCCGATGTCCATTCAGGTCCATCGACCGTCGTTGATTCTTGGGTAGTTATTAGTACACGCATGAAAAAAATACAATGCTTGACAGAAATCTTCCATGAAAAGCAGAAGTACGAGGAATAGTAGTTCAACGGACGTACTTGTGCTTCTTGATGTCGGTGATGCCATTCTTTTTGTTTCCCAGCCTTTGCACGGGATTTAACCTGAACACAGAAGGACAATGCGCTTTAAGGTCATTACCAAACTGGTGTCATTACCTAAATATTAGGACAGGTACTGCATTAAAAAAGTTCTCCCATTTCATGTGGAAGTGGTACGTTTTTAGTGTCTTACTTGGTCCTTCCACTCCATTCGAAACGGCTACCTTGTTAGCTCAATGTTAGCTTGGCTCAAATAAGCACACTTTACATCATAAGAACCGGAAGACTGGAAGCCACGGCTGGCAGCCATATTTTGGTGCATGCCGTGGACGCCACCGGATCCAGATATTTAAGACTTTTGGTTGGTGGAGGGGTGATGGTGGCTCCCACAGAAACAGTTTTTCAGGTTTTCATACCACTGGTCGTTATTACCCGATGCGGGGCCATACTTGCAAAGTCTCCTGATGAGGTCGTCTGGACGCTTGCCTATTCGCTTTGGAAAGTCGACTTTTTCAATGCCATGGAGGACCACCGTGTAGATCTTTATGGGGTCTGAGCCAGAAAAGGGTGGACTGCAGAAGGGAAAAAAAAGAAAAAGCCACCACCAGACATGAGGAATAAAAATAGGACTGCACCAAAACACACGCACACTCAAACCAGCGTCATGGTCTGGCTTACTTGCCAGTTAGGAGTTCAAATATGAGGATCCCCAAAGACCAGCAGTCCGCTCCAAAGTCATGGCCCTTGTTCATGATGACTTCTGGTGCCACATACTCTGGGGTCCCACAAAATGTCCAAGTTTTCTTTCCGAGACCAATTTGTTTAGCAAAGCCAAAGTCTGCCTGTGGAAATACGGAAACATACAATCAGAATACCCGGTATTTACTTTGGAACTTCAAAGTACCCACTTACCATCTTGACATAACCTTTGGCATCGAGGAGAAGGTTTTCAGGTTTGAGGTCTCTGTAGACGACCCCCATGGTGTGGAGATACTCAAAGGCCTCCAAGACACAACCGATACAAAATCTGGCCGTGGAATCATCAAAATAATTCCTAGTAGGAGAGAATACCGACATGGTAATACTTGTGGTATATTGTACGCTCAACTCCAAAAGTATTGCAACAGTGAGGCTCACTCCTTTCATTTTTCAGTAAAAACATGATCATGAATTGGCATGGCGTGGAATATCGAATGTTTGATGAACATGTACCGTATGTACCGTAACCCCTCCATTATTGCAGTCAATACACACACATCGTTTTTTTTTTATGGAAGAGGGATGAGATGCCAACTAAAATCCACTTGTGTGTCCCGTTCCAGGACACTTGACTCACATGTCCCGCAGCACAGTCCACAATTCTCCACCCAGACACGCCTCCAACAGCATGTAGACACATTTGCTGTCCCGAAATGTTCGAAATAACCTAGAGTGGATACAGAGAGGTCAACGTGGCAGATTTCTCTTCGTTGTTATGATCAGCATTTCTATTGTGGTGCTTGCATTCCACATTAAAACCCTGTCCCATACGCCGGTACACCATTCCAAAAACGCACGCCCACAAGGTTGCCTTTTGAAACAACTTATGAAACAACTTATGAAACCAATCATAACTGGAAGTCGCTAAGTCGTAGCAGACATGACAGTTTATCAGTTCATCAGTTCATCAATCCAGCAAACATCAGGACTCCTTTAAAAACATCGTGGCATACATTTCTTATAACAGTTCTTATGATAACACATTTCTTATGACAGTTCTTATGATAACACATTTCTTATGACAGTTCTTATGATAACACATTTCCTATGACAGTTCTTATGATAACACAATTCTTATGACTGTTCTTATGATAACACAATTCTTATGACTGTTCTTATGATAACACATTTCTTATGACAGTTCTTATGATAACACTCAAGGCTCGGTTTGTACCAACCACACACACGCTTGCTGAAGTAGACTTTTTGCTTTTAAGGACCTACTTATGTGTGTGTATGTATGTACGTATGCATGTATGTGCGTATGTATGTATGTATTTTGTGTGTATGTATGTATGTATGTACGTATGTATGTATGTACGTATGCATGTACGTATGTGCGTATGTATGTATGTACGTATGCATGTATGTGCGTATGTATGTATGTATGTGTGTGTGTATGTATGTATGTACGTATGCATGTATGTGCGTATGTATGTATGTATGTACGTATGTATGTATGTATGTACGTATGTACGTAAGTATGTATGTATGTACGTAAGTACGTATGTAGTATGTATGTAAGTACGTATGTAGTATGTACGTAAGTACGTATGTAGTATGTACGTAAGTACGTAAGTACGTAAGTACGTATGTAGTATGTACGTAAGTACGTACGTATGTAGTATGTACGTAAGTACGTAAGTACGTAAGTATGTAAGTACGTAAGTACGTAAGTACGTAAGTACGTAAGTATGTATGTAGTATGTACGTAAGTACGTAAGTATGTATGTAGTATGTACGTAAGTACGTAAGTATGTATGTAGTATGTACGTAAGTACGTAAGTATGTATGTAGTATGTACGTAAGTACATATGTATGTATGTAGTATGTACGTAAGTACATATGTATGTATGTAGTATGTACGTAAGTACATATGTATGTATGTAGTATGTACGTAAGTACATATGTAGTATGTAGTATGTACATATGTATGTATGTAGTATGTACGTAAGTACATATGTAGTATGTACGTAAGTACATATGTATGTATGTAGTATGTACGTAAGTACATATGTATGTATGTAGTATGTACGTAAGTACATATGTATGTATGTAGTATGTACGTAAGTACATATGTATGTATGTAGTATGTACGTAAGTACATATGTATGTATGTAGTATGTACGTAAGTACATATGTATGTATGTAGTATGTACGTAAGTACATATGTATGTATGTAGTATGTACGTAAGTACGTATGTATGTATGTATGTACGTATGTATGTACGTATGTACGTATGTATGTATGTATGTACGTATGTATGTAAGTACATATGTATGTATGTAGTATGTATGTAAGTACATATGTAGTATGTACGTAAAGTACATATGTAGTATGTACATAAAGTACATATGTATGTATGTAGTATGTACGTAAGTACATATGTATGTATGTAGTATGTACGTATGTAGTATGTACGTAAGTACATATGTATGTATGTAGTATGTACGTATGTATGTATGTATGTACGTATGTATGTATGTACGTATGTATGTATGTACGTATGTATGTATGTACGTATGTACGTATGTACGTATGTACGTATGTACGTATGTACGTATGTACGTATGTATGTACGTATGTATGTAAGAGGCCACAAATATCCTTTTTTCTAAATATCCCTACTTGTGTGGATGCGGCCTGACTGTTTGCACACTAAAGGTCCCAAAAAAAAATCATCAATACTTACCAGGATTTACAAACAAATGGATACTTATTACTTCATCAATACTTAGGGTTTACAAACAAATGGATATTTATTACTTCATCAATACTTAGGGTTTACAAACAAATGGATACTTATTACGTCATCTTATTACTGTTATGTTTGATTCTGTCAACTTGGTACCGTAATGTTGGCTGGACGGAAGCACGCAAAGAATGTTGGGATTTGATGGGTTGATGAAGGTCAGTGGAGAAGGAGGACACATTTGGAGGAGCCTTGGTGGACTTGGTGGACTTTCTAACTGGGCCAGTCTTGGGGCAGCGCAATGGCGCCATGCAGCCTACGGACCCCAGGGTCAAAGTCATTGACTTGTTTTGACCCGTGTTTCTATCTCGGGGTGGTTCCAGGTTTTCTTGAGCTACGATCTGAAACGTTGATGAGTTGATGAACAGACTTGACTTTAATGCTCGCTTTGCTGACTCGATATCTTTTGTCTGGCTTCCATTTATTCTTTCTGCACTTGACCACGCCTCCTCTCCATTTGGTTGCATTTTCCTGCTTTCAGTTTCAAGGTCAGCCTCAGTACAGATCAGTGAATACTACGTACGACCATTTTCTCTAGTATTTCAACTGGGGGGGGGTCTGTCATGATAAAATAATTGAGACAGACATAGGTCTGGGTTCTTATGACATAAGCTGACCTAGATGCTGCGTGACATCAGGGGGGGAAAGTTGACATTTCGGCTGAACTTATCTAAAAAAACTGAAAAGCTGCTTACTTAAGGCTTTTGTTCTTGAAAGTCGTAGTCCAGATAAATGTCAGCATGACGTGAGGTTGGAGACACAAGCATTCTGTAGCACTCTCCTTAGCAACCCAGTAGCCACGTCCTTAGCAACCCAGTAGCCACGTCCTTAGCAACCCAGTAGCCACGTCTACGGCTCGGAGAACGTTTTCCTCCAACTTCTCACCGTGACGGTTCTCTGCTTATCTCATAGCATATCTCAGCATACGTGGTCGCTGAAGCAGATTGTGTCTATGTGTGGGTTCGTACTGCGAAGCCCCCCCACCCCCTCCCACCCCCCCGGCTGGAGAACGATCTGACACACCTGATGATAAAGGCTGAGTTGCTTTGCAGAAGGATATTCTTCTCGGAGTAAACGTGTTCTTGCTGCCTGGTGTCCACAACATGCTTCTTCTTTATGCATTTCAGAGCAAACGTGGTGTCCTCGTCCTTAAGCTTCACCTGCGACAGCGTCAACACGCAAGAAAACCACCTCGTTAAATCTTCCACAGATGCACAAAAAATCGATTAAAGGGGAATCTTTTTTGGAATGTTGCCCATCATTCCCAATCCCAAGACATATTTCTTTCCCTTGTCTGTGCATTCTAACATGACAAAAGGAGTTAATACGAGCTAGCTAAAATGCACACCATTGGGATACTTTGTCCTAAAAACGACTTTGCAAGCCTCATCTTACTTTTTATTTTTCTACACAAAATAAGATGAAAAATATAAATAAAGAAAATCAATCAATCAGTAATAAATAAATAAATAAATATAATAATAATAATAATAAAAAGTTAAGAAACCACATATAGTTAGTGGGTAGACAAATGATTTTTTCATATTAAAATGAACAAAGCATTATTAGAGCCCTGTAGACATGACAAAACACGACTATAGTCACATTTATACTCTTTTTATTTACAACATATTGCGCAACTGCAGGGTCTTGAGACACATGCTAACTCGCAAACTAGAGAGCTAGCCACCTAAACGGTAGCCTTCAAGTTATTTCCTTTCAACTTAAATAGCCCAAAACTTACCACTTCCACACGGACAGGGAGGATAACTATTAACTATTAGCATCCATATCAAGTATCAAAATCAAAATGTTGCTGCCAATATGGTCATTCAAAAAATGACCACTCACCAGCTCCACCCGTCCAAATCCTCCCATGCCCAAAGTCGCTACGACCTGCAGATCCTGGAAAGGCTGATGATGTGGCAGAAGCATCATTTTCTCCTTTAGCCGTATCAGCTCTTGGGCATCAGCGGAATCAACCTGCGGCGAATGAGGCCTGAGACAGAAGGTATGGCGTAAACTGAAATCTTTTCCGATGGTAGAGGCCGTGACCTCTTGCACTCACAGGGCGTTCCGCCTCTCATCACTCCTGGAAAGTTCTTCTATGTATTCCTTCAAGTAGGCCTGGAGTTCCTCGTAGGTTCCCACCATCTGGTTGAAGTTACTGGTGAAAAAGCCAAACAAATATTGCTCTACTTCAATGAAGCTCTACTTAGAACCGATCCTGACATGTTGACCAGGCGTGTCGAATACAAGCGGCTACTCACTCCCTGTCCACCACCAGACACTGCGTCCCATCTTCACTGCAGACGATGTTGGCTGAGCGAAGATCTTCACTGCGAGGATAGAGGATGGAGGAAGGATAGCCTCAAGCAACTGTTGGCCGAACACTGACGTTTTTGCCCGACGTATCCAGGACCAGAACACGTCATCTAAACTCCACACGAGCAAGCCCTTTGGCAATGGAGGCAAGAGAAGAACTCCTGCGAGGAAGAAACCTTGTACAAAGCTTCATCTTCAAAGATTCATCATTTCCAAAGCTGCCCAGTTCAGTTCTTCATAGACTTTTAGGTTAGTTGGTCAAATCAACCCCGGTGGTGGGCTGGGACTTTAACTCTGGGTGGGGCTGTGGTTTGTGAATACGCACCAAACTGACATGTCAATGACCCAACAAAGATCTAGTCGCGTACCTGATGAGCGCCTTCTCTCCAAAGTAGTCTCCGACTCCGAGGGTCTTGATTTCCTGAGGCTCAGAGAAGCCCTCCGCGCTTTGCGTGACAATGACCTTCAAACAGGAACATGTCGCTTTTGAAATAAACAACAGGTCAGGTTGCTTTTGTTTCCTGCTGGTTGACATGGCGTGGAGCACTGGAGGTGCCCCCCCTGAGACCCTAGGTACTAGGTACTCGGTACTAGGTACTAGGTACTAGGACTTACTTCTCCTTTTGCGATGATGAAGAATGTGTTCCCCTCTTCACCTTCTCGAATAATGTACTCTCCTTTCTCAAAATAGTCCTACAACAAAAAAGCGTCTTTGTCATCGAGTCCACACAGGAAACTACAGACCAGATAATCAATTCAAGATAATCAATTCAAGAGAAAGACTCACAATTTCAAGACAATCAACAATCTTGGCAAGTTTCTCTTCAGGCAGCTCTCGAAGTAGGGACACACTTGCAAAAAAAAAAACAAAGAGATTTAGGAAAAAACCGAACCAGTTTCTTTGGCACCTGATCGCAGTGGAACTTCAGTTCCCATGATGCTTAGAGTTCAGCGCCAGGAAGTAGAATGTTGAACGTTTTCAAGTCTTATGCCAAATCTTAGGTTAGTTTGATCAAGTGTGGAATTGTCACAGGTTCCATTTGGACCGCTTGGAATTGGGAACACTGGGAGAGGAAAGAAATCACCCACAGCAGTTGCACGGTCCAACGGAGCTGGGTCAGCGTCTTTTGGAAACGTGAAAGACGAGCCCAAAGAGTCAAGTGCAGATGGTGTCGGCAGACCGGACAGGACCGGACAGGACAGGACAGGACAGGACCGGACCTTATTTGGATTTAGCAAGTACTTGTGTAATACTGCATACAGTATACGTAACGTGTTACACCTTGAAATGCCACCTCGGAAGAAAGTCCTGGTGTTCCAAGTAGCAACCGTGTGATGGACCATAAAGACCAAGGTGATTGTTGATCTGTTCTCTGTAAACGGGGCTACACTGGAGCGATGGGCATGCCAACTTCCTTGAGGGAATCCCAACGGACTCCCAAAGTCAGACTGCGAGGGTTCCTCACCTGCTCAAAAAACTGAAATATTCCTCATGCTGGGCTTGTGCGGTTCGCATCACGATAACCTGGAAGGTCCGGCGGTCCAAGGCCCAGATGTGGGACTGGGTCACAGCTGTGAATGAAAAGATCACGGTGACGTGAAATCAGGCGGGGACATTGTGACCAATCAACTACGCCCCCCAACGCCAACATCGTTTTTACAACGGGTGCCGGTTTTTTATTGTCGACATGCTGATTGGTCCGTGCAAAGTCTCCGCCCATTATGACGCCCATTGACCGGGATACTACATACAGTCTTTGTCTTTCTGACAAATTATAGCCCACAGTCGTCGAACCGCGGTATGGCGAGGGACCGCAGTATTTCCTGGCTTCACATATGAAGTCGGTGTAAAAGTACACAGCAGAGGTTTTCTGTAATATTTAGCAAATATTTATCTGCCAAAGAATGGTGCGTTCACTGACCTTTTACAGTGGCCGTCCTTTTACAGTTATACAGTATGGCCAGTTCCCCAAACGCTGTCCCGGGACGCATCTCACCAAGCAACTTCCCACTCTGGACCACCTCCAGCAAGCCGTCTGAGAAGTACCACATTGAATACCTTCATTGTACTTCTACTCTTTTGTACAAGACTCATAGACTCATTGTACTTCTAGTTGTTAGCAGCGAGCTGACCTGCTAGAACGTAGAGGTAGTTCCCACATTGGCCCTCCTGGATGACCGTCTGTCCTTGGCCGTAAACCTTCTCGTACATGCACTCCACCATCTCCCTCAGGGGTTGCGGCTCCAGTCTTTTCAGGAAGTCGTTGTTCATGATGGCATCGTTCAGCATCTTGGTTGCTCTGCCATGGACAGAAGAAGCACAACCCAAAAGAAAATGAAGTTCTCATGCAAGTAAAAGGACAGCTAGAAGGTCGGAGGTTCTGCCCTGGGTTCTTCTCCACTGGGCTGTTTTTACTTTGCGTCATCTCAGATTCTTGGGCCGTACTCCCACCAGACCAGGGCCCAGCTGGGAGTATTCCCAGGAAGGGGTGGCGTATGTGTGTGCCGTTCCTCATTTCCATATCACACAGATGTTGTCTTTGGAGAACATTCGGAACGTTCAAGCAGCTGGCGGATTGATTGGCGCGTTGTGGGCAAGCAAAGCCACTTAAGGCGAGCCCATAATGAGTCTATCTGCATTTAAATCCCCAACGCTTTTTGTTCAGATCTGCATAAGCAGCGTGGGCGGAGCTTTGCTTGTTTTCATCCGACTGCTTGTCCCACATTTCCTAAAGACGAGATCGGCAAACGTGGCGTGGTATTATTATTAACATGGTTTTGATTATTGTATTAGGAATATTCTGAATTCCGATGATGTGAATATTATGAGTAATGTTCACCTCCATCTGCGGTGTCCATGCAGTTTTTCTATGCTTGAAAAATATCACCAAAATATAACATTTCCTGTAAATAAGGAAGCCTTCTGTGATCATGGTCGGACCTGGACCAACCAACCCTGACAAAGGAGGGATCAGTCGATAGCATTTTGGAATATTATGGGGGACATGACAGCGGTGGGATGATCCACTCTGGTACCAAACTCTGGTATCAACTTACCGGGAATCTTTCCGGATGGGTTTCACCGTGGAAATGTGCGTAGGCCTCAGCCCCCCACAGAAGTTGTCAGAAGTGGGTTCAGCAGAGACTCCTTCTTTAGCTTTGAGCCTTCGGTGGACCTCCATGGCCACCCTGTGGAAATGACCGGGACCCTGGTTGATGACGCTGAAGCGGCGTGGACTAATCCCTGGTGGCGAGCATCCCAAGCTGTTGTACCCGATAGCATCCTGCAGTTTGTCAATCTGGGAGACCTTGGCCTCCAACTCTTTCTGGAGATGCTGCAACTGAAGTTCTTGGGCCTTCAACTCCTGGTCCCGCTGCGTGAGCTTCCCCTCCAGGTAGGTTATTCGCAACCTCGGATGAGAAATTGGAATTAAAATCAGTACGAGCGATTGGTCAAAGAGTCCAGTGCTGCCATATTGGGATAGCCAAGTCTATGGAGGACCAGGACTTGGGTGTTTGTCGTTCAGTACCAAAGATGTACAGTATGTATACCTTTTTAGAACCCCCAACGCCGGATCCCAAAAACATGGGGGGATTGAGCGAGCATGGAGGCGTGTAGCGTGCAGAAGGTCAGGCACACATAGCTCACTTCCATTTGTGAAATGCTTTATATTTGTATTATATATTTGTATTTTATATTTTTATATTATATTTTATATTTGTAAATCATCTTTTATTTGGATTGTGTTGTTTATCTTGGTGTACTTGTTGACTCAGCTGTCACAAAAAGAAAAAGTCATAGTGATAGTTATGCTTGAAATGTATGGTTTTCCAACCTTTTTTTAGTCGGGAGCTGATATTTTCCTGAAACTTATCTATGCGCTACTGCTGATTACTAAAGAGCAGAAAACTTTATTTTTCTATTTCTTCTTTGGCTAGCGTCCATGTTGATGTAGCCCCAGAAGACGATATTCTGTATGCCTTGAAAGATCCATCAAAAAGGTCTAAAATGGCCGCTACTGTCCTTGGATTGAATGAGTTAAGGGCTGATGTTGGCTTCCAAAGCCAACCAGTTGGTATGGAAACCACGAGTCCTCGGTTGACACGAATAGTTTCGACTCTAGCCCCGTGTACTACATGTTTGTCATAAGATCCGTGATGCTTACCTCAGGATGTCCACGTCCAGGCCTGGGGGGTCTGTGTGGATGGAGGCCAGGCAGGTGTTCTCCTCAGCCTGCCGGGCTTTTATCGAACCGTTGCCCATGGCCAGACATCGGTTTGCTACCATAGGATTGGTTCTCAGAGCTGGGTCAAAGCTTCTCTGAGAAGATGCTCTCCAACCGGACAAGTCTGACCTTGCTGATGCTCAGAATGGACCATCAGAGGCAGGTCAAAAAGTCTTCCTATACGTACTAGCACGCTTTTACAAAGAGGAGAAAACGTTCACCTGTGGACGGACAGGACAAATACTAGAGAGGCGACCCCCCTACGTCGATAGCCTTCATAGAGTCCAAGGCTTCTGGTTTTACCTCCAGTGTCCAGCTACCAATCCATCTTCCCTGCAGACCTCTGCTCACGTCTTCTTTTTCCACCGCCCACAGGCACAATGACGCTGTGTGCTGGGAGGGGTCTTTCTTCATGCGTTACCAAGGGTGCTTCTGATCAAAGTGAAGCATCCGGCAGCCCCTGATGGTCTTAAGCTGTCGGTCCTTGTGTGTTTGCGTGTGTGAGAGCGAGCGAGCGAGAGCGAGCGAGCGAGAGAGAGAGAGAGCGACATTCAGACAATCGCAAACGTAACAGGCCAGAAGGAAGCCTGTACAGTAGATGCCCGGATCCTTCAGGCCCGGTCCTTCCTGGGATTTGCATCGTGGTCGCATCCCGACTGCAACGGATCACTGGTAGAAAAGGATGTAATACCCAGGCCACGCCCACGTGTGGCGCTGTGAACACACATGCGGGCAGAACCACGAGACACGCCAAACGAGAAGTCCGATTTCCAGGACTTACAAGGAAGTGGAATTATTATTTTGGACAATCAGACGACCAACTATCAGGAGAATGTGGGCTGGGCTGAGCCGCGTCGTCCAAATATATTATTATTATTATTATTATTATTATTATTATTATTATTATTATTATTATTATTATTATTATTATTATTATTATTATTATTATTATTATTATTATTATTATTATTATTATACATCATCAAAGCTGACTTTGATATCATGGTTTTAAAAAAGGGCAAGTCAAATAATTCCGTCCTAACCGAACCTCACACACACTCAACAGGGGCCCCAGAAGCACCCAAAAATGGCATAAAATGCCAAAATTTTAGGGCATCAATTTTTGACAAAAAAAAACGTAAGGGGTTAATATGTCGTTTTTTCAGTTTTTTTCAACTTCCTTTAAATGCACTTTTCGGATAAAAAACACGGGAAACCTCACACACACTCAACAGGGGCCCCAGGATCACCCAAAAATGGCATAAAATGCCAAAATTTTAGGGCGTCAATTCCTGACAAAAAACGTAAGGGGTTCGTATGTCGTTTTTTTCAACTTGCTTCTAATGCACGTTTCGGTAAAAAAAATAGGGGAAACCTCACACACACTCAATCGGGGCCCCAGAAGCATCCAAGCACCTAACCCTAGCACCCAAAAATGGCATAAAATGCCAAAATTTTAGGGCGTCAATTTTTGACAAAAAAAAAACGTAAGGGGTTAATATGTCGTTTTTTCAGTTTTTTTCAACTTCCTTTAAATGCACTTTTCGGATAAAAAACACGGGAAACCTCACACACACTCAACAGAGGCCCCAGGATCACCCAAAAATGGCATAAAATGCCAAAATTTTAGGGCGTCAATTTTTGACAAAAAACGTAAGGGGTTCGTATGTCGTTTTTTCAGTTTTTTTCAACTTTCTTCAAATGCACTTTTCGGATAAAAAAAACACGGGAAACCTCACACACACTCAACAGGGGCCCCAGGATCACCCAAAAATGGCATAAAATGCCAAAATTTTAGGGCGTCAATTCCTGACAAAAAACGTAAGGGGTTAGTATGTCGTTTTTTTCAACTTGCTTCTAATGCACGTTTCGGTAAAAAAAATAGGGGAAACCTCACACACACTCAATCGGGGCCCCAGAAGCATCCAAGCACCTAACCCTAGCACCCAAAAATGGCATAAAATGCCCAAATTTTAGGGCGTCAATTTTGGACAAAAAACGTAAGGGAAAATAAGCACAGCTAGCCTCTGCTAGCCTCTGGTGTTATGGTTTAGTAATCCAAACTATGTGCTGATGTCACTCAACGAATCACGGCACTGTTGAACCCGCCATGTTGATTTCTCTATCGGAGGGTTAGCGTTAGCTTGTAGCATCCCTGTTCACCGTGCTCCACAAAACTCGACTGTGGACGATATCTAACGATCGGATTTGTCCTAAATGGAAGCTAGCACCAAAACACATCCGACTGAACTGCCCTGCATCACAAAGTACACAAAGTACACAAAGTACACAAAGTTACTGCATACAGTAAAGTGAGAACTTAATGAAGAAAAGAATCAAGAAAAAGCTGATTGCCTTTTATTTGTGTTTTAGCTCAAGTAGCCATTTTTATACGTGAAAATGCAACATTTAGGCAACAAATACATCAAATGTGCTTAAATATATAAAAATATGCATACTTTTGGAGTAACTTCTTCCAGCGGGAATCTGTGATTTGGGAAATAACGTATATTTGAAAAACGTGATAGTTGGAGACCAACTACAGCCACAGGCCCCTCCCACCTTTTCATCTCGTGACACCCCCAGCGGCCAATAGCGTTTAACACTGGAGAGCTGCGTGGGCGTGGCCTAAAACAACTCGGACAGCCCCCAGCTTCCTCAAACAATACGGACGGGAAAGACAGGATTGTCCAGCCATTAGACACCTTGGGACAGGACTGTCCCTCATCAGTGGCAGTCCTGGCATCATCAGTGGCAGTCCTGGACCGTCCATTCATCCAGGACTGTCCCTCATCAGTGGCAGTCCTGGACCGTCCATTCATTCAGGACTGTCCATCATCAGTGGCAGTCCATTCATCCAGGACTGTCGATCATCAGTGGCAGTCCTGGCATAATCAGTGGCAGTCCTGGACCGTCCATTGATCCAGGACTGTCCATCATCAGTGGCAGTCCTGGCATCATCAGTGGCAGTCCATTCATCCAGGACTGTCCATCATCAGTGGCAGTCCTGGCATCATCAGTGGCAGTCCTGGACCGTCCATTCATCCAGGACTGTCCATCATCAGTGGCAGTCCTGGACCGTCCATTCATCCAGGACTGTCCATCATCAGTGGCAGTCCTGGCATCATCAGTGGCAGTCCTGGACCGTCCATTGATCCAGGACTGTCCATCATCAGTGGCAGTCCTGGCATCATCAGTGGCAGTCCTGGACCGTCCATTCATCCAGGACTGTCCATCATCAGTGGCAGTCCTGGACCGTCCATTCATCCAGGACTGTCCATCATCAGTGGCAGTCCTGGCATCATCAGTGGCAGTCCTGGACCGTCCATTGATCCAGGACTGTCCATCATCAGTGGCAGTCCTGGCATCATCAGTGGCAGTCCTGGACCGTCCATTGATCCAGGACTGTCCATCATCAGTGGCAGTCCTGGACCGTCCATTGATCCAGGACTGTCCATCATCAGTGGCAGTCCTGGACCGTCCATTCATCCAGGACTGTCCATCATCAGTGGCAGTCCTGGACCGTCCATTCATCCAGGACTGTCCATCATCAGTGGCAGTCCTGGCATCATCAGTGGCAGTCCTGGACCGTCCATTGATCCAGGACTGTCCATCATCAGTGGCAGTCCTGGCATCATCAGTGGCAGTCCTGGACCGTCCATTCATCCAGGACTGTCCATCATCAGTGGCAGTCCTGGACCGTCCATTCATCCAGGACTGTCCATCATCAGTGGCAGTCCTGGCATCATCAGTGGCAGTCCTGGACCGTCCATTGATCCAGGACTGTCCATCATCAGTGGCAGTCCTGGCATCATCAGTGGCAGTCCTGGACCGTCCATTGATCCAGGACTGTCCATCATCAGTGGCAGTCCTGGACCGTCCACTGATCCAGGACTGTCCATCATCAGTGGCAGTCCTGGACCGTCCATTCATCCAGGACTGTCCATCATCAGTGGCAGTCCTGGATTGTGCATTCATCCAGGACTGTCCATCATCAGTGGCAGTCCATTCATCCAGGACTGTCCATCATCAGTGGCAGTCCTGGCATCATCACTGGCAGTCCTGGACCGTCCATTCATCCAGGACCGTCCATCATCAGTGGCAGTCCTGGATTGTGCATTCATCCAGGACTGTCCATCATCAGTGGCAGTCCTGGACCGTCCATTGATCCAGGACTGTCCATCATCAGTGGCAGTCCTGGACCGTCCATTCATCCAGGACTGTCCATCATCAGTGGCAGTCCTGGACCGTCCATTCATCCAGGACTGTCCATCATCAGTGGCAGTCCTGGACCGTCCATTCATCCAGGACTGTCCATCATCAGTGGCAGTCCCGGATGAATAGACGTGTACTGTCCATTCTACGCAAATCCGTGGTATGTTCAAGTCCACGTTGAGTGTGGGTGTGTCCGATGGCCAGGTTCCCCAGGGCTTTTGTGGACATGATGTAGGTTCCGCTAGCTTTCAATAAATAATGGAGTAAAAGAGAAGAATTTGACGGTCTAAGCGGACATTTTAAAACCAAAACCCGACCGCAGCTTACATTTCTCCAAATGGATAGCATAGTACATTGTTGTTTTTTGGAGTATTAATATAGAGTAATATAGAGATGAAGTACACGATATAGCCCATAAATCCAAAGTATTCAGACAACAATAATAATAACTGGCGACTGTCAATACGACAAAAGGAATGCTTCTCTGCGCTAGCTGTCAAAGAAACAGGAAGTTGGTGTCAAACGCTGACAAAGGTTGACGGTGTTTTTGTTCAGTCGTTGACGAGCTCAACGCTACAATCAAGGAACCCAGGTAAAGCCACGGGTGTCCAACCTGCGTACTGAGAAGTCAATGTTACTCGGAATTTTGGAACGGGGCGAAAACCAATCGACGATATGCTGGAAAGTTCTTTGATTTTATCGTAGTTTTCTGCATGTCGAAGTACACATTGTATGTTCGATGAACTGTAACAACTTTTGTTTTTGCTGACAGATGGCCTCCAGGCCGCATTTTGGACACCCCTGCTCTAGAAACGCTTGTATGTGCACATGCAGTATAAGGTACGTGCATAACGAATACTTACAGCTGCTTATATACAAAGATACGTAGAGTACATCCAATCCGTAATACTGTACAATACTTTGATATAAAATCCATACGTCCACTCGCTCAAATATGATAGCTGCAGCCACGACACTTTGGGCAAGGCAGTGAGTTCCATCCAACCAAGAAGGAATCATGAACAGGCTCTCCCTTGTTCTTATGTGGTTTGATGGCATCTCATCTACCAATCAGCTGCTTCGGATTCTTCATCACGCCGTGGATTGGCGCACGCAACGGCAAAACCGTGACGTGGTCTTAGAACTGATGCGGGTGTAGAGGATCCACATCGGCCGCCATCTCCATGACAACTATGGCCTCTGAGTTTCGAGTCACGTTGAAGTCATTTCGCTCACCGCAGCCTCCGACGTCGCCGACGTCGCCGACGTCACGACTCTGCGTCCAGCGTTGTCATGGCGCCGGGTCAAAGTTCTGGTAAAAACTCAAAGACACGCCTCAGTTTTCCTGCCGGTGGCTCCGTGGGTTACGCCCTGGGGTTCTTACTTCTTGGCCAGTTGGAAGGGGTGCTGGCCCTTGAAGGTTACACACAACACGTGTCAAAGGTCACAGGGTCACAAGGTCACAAGGTCACAAGGTCACAAGGTCACAAGGTCACAAGGTCACAAGGTCACAAGGTCACAAGGTCACAAGGTAAAGTCAATGTCTGCGGGTTCGCCGTGTCATCAACGACTTTCATCGCAGATCATTCGGAACTACGCCCTTCCTCGGAAACTCAATGTTTGGGGGGGGGGGGCTGTCAGGGGGAGCGTGAGGGGCAGGGAGTACTTTCATTGTTAGACCTGCCAATGTGTACAAATTGATGGTACTCAACATATGTACGTATATATATCATATACTATATACTATACTACTATATACGTATATAACATATACTATATACTATACTACTATATATGCATATAACATATACTATGCTACTATATACGCATATAACATATACTATATACATATATAACATATACTATATACATATATAACATATACTATACTACTATATACATATATAACATATACTATATATGTATATAACATATACTACTATATACGTATATATAACATATACTATACTACTATTTATGTATATAACATATGCTATATACTATACTATTATATATGTATATAACATATACTATACTACTATATACGTATATAACATATACTATACTACTATTTATGTATATAACATATACTATACTACTATATACGTATATAACATATGCTATATACTATACTACTATATAGGTATATAACATATACTATACTACTATATAGGTATATAACATACTATATACTATACTACTATATAGGTATATAACATATACTATACTACTATATAGGTATATAACATATACTATACTACTATATAGGTATATAACATACTATATACTATACTACTATATAGGTATATAACATATACTATACTACTATATAGGTATATAACATATACTATACTACTATATAGGTATATAACATACTATATACTATACTACTATATAGGTATATAACATATACTATACTACTATATAGGTATATAACATACTATATACTATACTACTATATAGGTATATAACATATACTATACTACTATATAGGTATATAACATACTATATACTATACTACTATATAGGTATATAACATATACTATACTACTATATACGTATATAACATATGCTATATACTATACTACTATATAGGTATATAACATATACTATACTACTATATAGGTATATAACATACTATATACTATACTACTATATAGGTATATAACATATACTATACTACTATATAGGTATATAACATATACTATACTACTATATAGGTATATAACATACTATATACTATACTACTATATAGGTATATAACATATACTATACTACTATATAGGTATATAACATATACTATACTACTATATAGGTATATAACATACTATATACTATACTACTATATAGGTATATAACATATACTATACTACTATATAGGTATATAACATACTATATACTATACTACTATATAGGTATATAACATATACTATACTACTATATAGGTATATAACATACTATATACTATACTACTATATAGGTATATAACATATACTATACTACTATATAGGTATATAACATACTATATACTATACTACTATATAGGTATATAACATATACTATACTACTATATAGGTATATAACATACTATATACTATACTACTATATAGGTATATAACATATACTATACTACTATATAGGTATATAACATACTATATACTATACTACTATATAGGTATATAACATATACTATACTACTATATACGTATATAACATATGCTATATACTATACTACTATATAGGTATATAACATATACTATACTACTATATAGGTATATAACATACTATATACTATACTACTATATAGGTATATAACATATACTATACTACTATATAGGTATATAACATATACTATACTACTATATAGGTATATAACATATACTATACTACTATATAGGTATATAACATACTATATACTATACTACTATATAGGTATATAACATATACTATACTACTATATAGGTATATAACATACTATATACTATACTACTATATAGGTATATAACATATACTATACTACTATATAGGTATATAACATACTATATACTATACTACTATATAGGTATATAACATATACTATACTACTATATAGGTATACAACATATACTATACTACTATATAGGTATATAACATATACTATATACTATACTACTTCAGATGGTAGCAGAATTGACGTGTAAATGAAGAAACACGCCATGTCGTGTCATGAGGTCGGCCAGAATGACCCCCTGCCCCCCCCCCCCCCCCCACTGGTATAGACCCCCCCCCAACATCCTTTATAAATGGCGCTTGGAACACAACATTTGTGAGCCTTGAACGTACATGCGGACGTGATTAAGACCAGAGCCAGAAGACGAGCTGGTGACGGCCATGCTGGGGGGGGTGGTAAGGGAGGGGGGGCACAATGAATATTCAATGGGTGGCGCGGATCCAAGGAGTCTCATGGCAACGTCATTCAATCCCAAACAAAGCCTGAGAGAGCAGCGTCAAGACGGACCGACGTCGCCACCAATCAGAGCCTTCCTGGTAGACTTCCTCCGTAAGAGAAACCCTGGACTGGATGGTCCTTGTGGGTGGAAGACCGAGGCGCTTTTACAGTCAATTTACAGTCAATCCAAGTATTCATAGGTATTTCTATGCCTTTTTCGTTGTTTAACGTGTTTCTTTCTGGAATGAATGAATTGGATTTAAATCGGTTCGAGTCCAACCTTCTGGAACGGATTCCATCCGGAATGGAAAGTTGCATAATTCAAGAAAATTTAGGAGTTGTGGACTCCGATAGAGCAGCTACACACGAGCTTTCTAGATCTTCCAGAATCTGCACCTATTCCAGCTGTTTTTTTTTTTGGATTTCCAAAATGTTTTCATTTATTCCACACACCCACTTTGCTGTGATTGGTCCCATATGACCTTATAAGGACATACGGCTCACTGTGACATCACAGAGATACTGTGTTAAAAAAAACCTCTGAAAACGAGCTATCCCAAACTCCTTTCAGGGCTCACTTCCCAATGACAAACGCTCCGAATCCGTATAGGAATCTTTGGCTTGTTTGACGGCAGAATAACGCGAGTAAGTACTCTACGGAGACCAGCATGCCATGTGACGTGTTGTTATGGAACTGCTCTCATCCATTCGCCGGCTCGCTCACTGACATGCAATTTTTTTTACATTTTTGGTCCAGTTGCAGAGCAAACAAACGTGCACACAGTCACTTCCTGTTCAGTGCAAAGTAAGCTTCAAAATAAAAACACAGGCGTATTAGGATTCTCCCACACATTTCACACAGAAGTTTCACGGCGGAAAGATTTGCACGGGCACAAACAGAGGAAAAATCCTTTATTATCCTACGACTAGGAAACCATGGCTTGTTTCCGCTTTGGTTATGTCGACAACCGCTGATGTCGACGTGAGTCAGCCTGTCCTAAACACGTTCCACCGTCAAAGTATTATTATTTCCAATGTAGTAAAAGTACTCTTCACAATGGAATAGAAATATGGATGAAAGACTGTGAGCGGCCGAAAGGAAGACAAAAGTTCATTAGCACGAAATGAGCCCACGACCAAAAATGAACAAAAAAAACTTTGTAGACTTCAGCTAAGACTTTTTCAAACGTCAAGTCAGTGCAGCGTGGTCGAGTCCAACAGAACACAACAAGTCAGTACAATAAGTTAAAAAGCATCATCCACACCACAGTATGCACAAATATCATGCATATGGAACTGCTAATCATCGATACTTCCTCATACAAACATGTTAGAACGTGATGCACAGATATACATGTCAAATATATTGTCATACGTATGAAAAAATACAAAACATTAGTACAAAAGATTTGTCATATGCGCTGCGTTATAACAGGATAGGTAGAAAAATAAATATCCTATGTACAATTAGACAAGCCATTCCCAAGTTTTCACTGCAGGGGGGACACAAAAGGCAAAGTGTTAGTTCATCGGGACGTTAGCATGTGTGACAATCACCGCATCGCTGGCAAACGTTAGCTTACTTTGTTCCAACAGCCTGGGACGGGCAGGCCGTCGTCTCCCTGCGGAAACAAGAAAAACAAACGTGACCCAACGGAGCCGAGACGTACAACAAACATGCCCACATGACCGGGAAATCATCTTCCCGAATCGCTCGATGTTGTTACGAAAACCTCACATTATTTTCTTGTTGAGTCTTTGGAAGGAATAATTCAAACAGTGGTTCTCAACTGGTGGGTCGGGACCCCCCCAAAAAATGAAAAGATTGTCTGTGAATGCACCTCATCTTGTCGCCGCGAGGTACACAAGTGGGGGAGGAAGGACATCGAGCGGAGACTGAACGTGCCGTTTGTTCAACACACAGCTGCAGATGTCTGCTGGAGAAGGGCGCGCCACAAGCCGGCAGTGTTTCAGCGTTGCAGCTCACTTGTGTCCCTTAAAATATAAGCCGGGGGTTTAACTTGGAAAAATTTGGGTCACTCCACGTCATTCAGGTGTGAGGGTGGGTCCCACAGCCAAACCAGTGGAGAACCACTCTGGTATGGTACCCAATTTTAGGGTACCAAAAGAAACAATCTGTGCCTGGAAAACAGGTATGTGATTTGACCCTTTACCCCTTCCAAGGACATGACCAGTCCACGGTCTCGTAATGCTTCCAAGGACATGACCGGTCCATGGTCTAGTAATGCTTCCAAGGACATGACCGGTCCATGGTCTAGTAATGCTTCCAAGGACATGACCGGTCCATGGTCTAGTAATGCTTCCAAGGACATGACCGGTCCATGGTCTAGTAATGCTTCCAAGGACATGACCGGTCCATGGTCTAGTAAAGCTTCCAAGGACATGACCGGTCCATGGTCTAGTAATGCTTCCTAGGACATGACCGGTCCATGGTCTAGTAATGCTTCCAAGGACATGACCGGTCCATGGTCTCGTAATGCTCCCAAGGACATGACCGGTCCATGGTCTAGTAATGCTTCCAAGGACATGACCGGTCCATGGTCTAGTAATGCTTCCAAGGACATGACCGGTCCATGGTCTAGTAATGCTTCCAAGGACATGACCGGTCCATGGTCTAGTAATGCTTCCAAGGACATGACCGGTCCATGGTCTAGTAATGCTTCCAAGGACATGACCGGTCCATGGTCTAGTAATGCTTCCAAGGACATGACCGGTCCATGGTCTAGTAATGCTTCCAAGGACATGACCGGTCCATGGTCTAGTAATGCTTCCAAGGACATGACCGGTCCATGGTCTAGTAATGCTTCCAAGGACATGACCGATGATGCCAAGCGAGTTGGGAGCCGAGTCAGCAAGAATAAGACACTTGGCTGCCATGGGTTGGCCTCCTGGAGTCAAAGAAGACTTGGACAGAGGTATCTTTGTTAAGGGTACAGGAAGACTTTGTGTACCAGGACTATGGACCGTAGCATCTTGGATGTGAACCTCCTGGCATCAGGCAGAACTCTGAAGACGAGTCATGGATGGGTCTTCCACCATGACTGTGACCATAAACACTTGGCAAAGGCAAGAAAGAAATGTCTCAAGAAGATCCTCGATTGGCCGAGCCAGTCTCCAGACTTTAGTTCCATAGAACACATGAGGAAGAAAACAGGAAGTGACAGCCTTCAGCCTTGTCAGGATTCTGAGAGTATCTTTAACGAAAAGTGGAGCAAAGTTCCACGAGATGCATGCAATCTTGGTGAGGAACATCTGACCTGGTGTGGGGTGTGAAGGCAACGCTGGTGCCAGTAGTGTTCGGACACCAGGAACAACATCTGACAGCACATTACTGGGAATAACTAAGATCTTATAGTAGAACCTCAAGAACCCGAGAACCCGTGGAAGGCTATCCAGTCGGCTCCAATGAAGGATCTACAATGTTCAGCTGGATTTCATCCAGGCCGGCT
This sequence comes from Doryrhamphus excisus, assembly GCF_037039965.1. NCBI lineage: Eukaryota > Metazoa > Chordata > Actinopteri > Syngnathiformes > Syngnathidae > Doryrhamphus > Doryrhamphus excisus. Next base: position 1,134,520 of record NC_136370.1, read on the forward strand.
TTGGTGGTCCAAACATGTCACGGCATCCATGAACAAATAGACGAAGGAATTCCTGAAAGGTGTTTTTTTCCCTACTCGTTCCCACTCTGCTTTCTTCAACCTGTGGTAACGTTCCCTGGAATGGGTGCTCCATGCAAGAGAGGACAAAGCAAACATTCTTCTATGATTCAAACATTCTTCGCATGCTTAACATTCAAGCTTGTGATTGCAATGTTCCACGTGTTAGTCACACATGGCGTGTCGTGTATAATATTGTAATACTGTAATACTGTAATACTGTAATACTGCAGGTGGTGAGTGGAACAAGTAAACCCATAAGAAGCCGGAGCCATTTACAGTAAAGACCATCTAAATTCAGACCATCTGAATAATCGTGGTAGAACACTTGGCAGCTAGGTCGTCTAAAGGAACAATAGGGGACCCGGGGTTGACTCCTGGGGAACCCCACAAGCCATAACTTGTAGCTTTAATATGTCTCTTTGTCACTGTAAACATTGGCCCTCCCTCCTTCTGTTGTGATTTGTTAGAGGCGGCACCTTGACTCTCGATGAAGACTGCTATTTTGGTTCCGAATATGGTACCGTTTGATTTCATGTGGTGCAAATTTGGTCGGTGCCAATAAAAGTATTCTTTTGGGTACCCGTCCTACAAAGAGCACAGACCACATATAACTCATAGACAACATTTATGCAGTTTTTTTTCTAAATATTTAATTTAATTTAATTTAATTTAATTTAATTTAATTTAATTTAATTTAATTTAATTTAATTTAATTTCATTTCATTTCATTTCATTTCATTTCATTTCATTTCATTTCATTTCATTTTAAATAAAATAAAATAAAATAAAATAAAATAAAATAAAATAAAATAAAATAAAATAAAATAAAATAAAATTAAATTATAACTTAACTTAACTTAACTTAACTTAACTTAACTTAATTTAAATTTAGTAGCAAAATTTAAAATTTAAAATTTAAAATTTAAAATTTAAAATTTAAAATTTAAAATTTAAAATTTGATTTGATTTGATTTGATTTGAATTGATTTGAATTGATTTGAATTGAATTGAATTGAATTGAATTGAATTGAATTGAATTGAATTGAATTGAATTGAATTTAAAATAAAATAAAATAAAATAAAATAAAATAAAATAAAATAAAATAAAATTATAACTTAACTTAACTTAACTTAACTTAACTTAATTTAAATTTAGTAGCAAAATTAAAAATTAAAAATTAAAAATTTAAAATTTAAAATTTAAAATTTAAAATTTAAAATTTGATTTGATTTGATTTGAATTGATTTGAATTGAATTGAATTGAATTGAATTGAATTGAATTGAATTGATTTGAATTGAATTGAATTGAATTGAATTGAATTGAATTTAATTTAATTTAAAATAAAATAAAATAAAATAAAATAAAATAAAATAAAATAAAATAAAATAAAATAAAATAAAATAAAATAAAATAAAATAAAATAAAAACTTAACTTAACTTAACTTAACTTAACTTAATTTAAATTTAGTAGCAAAATTTAAAATTTAAAATTTAAAATTTAAAATTTGATTTGATTTGATTTGATTTGATTTGATTTGATTTGAATTGAATTGAATTGAATTGAATTGAATTTAAAATAAAATAAAATAAAATAAAATAAAATAAAATAAAATAAAATAAAATAAAATAATAACTTAACTTAACTTAACTTAACTTAACTTAACTTAATTTAAATTTAGTAGCAAAATTAAATTTAAAATTTAAAATTTAAAATTTAAAATTTAAAATTTAAAATTTAAAATTTAAAATTTGATTTGATTTGATTTTAATTTAATTTAATTTAATTTAATTTAATTTAATTTAATTTAATTTAATTTAATTTAATTTAATTTAATTTAATTTAATTTAATTTAATTTAAAATAAAATAAAATAAAATAAAATAAAATAAAATAAAATAAAATAAAATAAAATAAAATAAAATAAAATAAAATTTAAAATTTAAAATTTAAAATTTAAAATTTAAAATTTAATTAAATTTAATTTAATTTTACTTTCACGTTCCTGTCATTTGATGCACTGCCTCGCTAAAAATCATCAGAAGAGATTACCGAGTGTCCAATTGTCATTTTTGCTACTGACAAATATCACTTTAGGATTTCCATGGTAATTTACGGCTAAAAGCCAGACAGCGGTATTTCCCTGGAATTAGAAGAATTCATTGTAGAAATATTGCCAGGTTGTAATATTTTATCCTATTACCCTATTGAAGTATTACTATTATTAAATAGATTGAGCTTTCATTGTAAAGAACAACTACCGTGCTCCCAAATGTTTGGTAGACGTCCCATTAGGACTTCCCCAGTTGTCACCAGAGCTTCTTATGAAATCAATAATTATGTTGCTGGCAAAGATAAATATCGTGTGTGAACGTGAACACCATGCAAACATACAGAGTATTCCATATGTGCTGCATATCCATGAATGGCAGTTAAAGGCATGCTGGGAAAAGGGAAGGAAAGAGCACCATACCACGGGGCAAGGGGCATCCAGCCCGTCCAGGCCTGGCAAGCCCGGTTCACCTTTCTCCCCCTTAAAGCCTCGGAAACCCTGTTTGTGAAATCATCCATTGAAAAAGCAGCTTCGCAGCCAAGTCGCAGGGATTCACGGAAAAAAAACGAGGACTCATCCGTGTGTCCGTCGGGCACCTGGGGGGGGGGTTGACCTCAACATGCAGGCAACCTGGGACTGACGGGAACGTGTTGCACTGAGATGAGCGCGAGGCTGGCAACCTTAAAGTCAAAGTTTTGTATGCCGACGCTCAAAATCAGTGATTGATTCCCGTCAGTCTGAGAAAAAATGAGCGGGAAGAATTCTGGTCCGTCCTTTTATTCCTAATTTTAATCATCTTTTGGGGTGAAAACAGCCAATTGTCCATAAAACCAATTGATCTTTCGGACCAGCGCCACCCTGAGGTTGGTTAGAGTCACTGAATACCGGAGCCACAAAGAAGAGTGACTTCGTTGTGGCTCTGGGTTACACTTGGGATTACTGACATACCAACGGACACGGGGCATCTAATCCTGGTGCTCCTTGGTCTCCCTTATCCCCTTTGGCCCCCCTGTTGCCTTTCTTGCCCCTCTCTCCCTGCAAAAAACAGTTTATGAAAAATGACAAACTGCAATCCTCCTTTGCGGTGAATCGTGATAAGTTTTGTTTGCTCGGAAATCAAAGAGCGTCTGAGACGTGGAGGAGTCGGGGAGTCGGGGAGTCGGGGAAGGAGAATCGGAAGCAGGGTTTTAGCTCGGAGTTTGAGAGAACAACCTGCTCAGTGATGCAGATGTTCCTCCAGGAGGAAAACCTTCTACAGTCCTCCGTTCTTTCTTGGATTAGTTCCATGTTGTTTTTGTTCATCTCGGAAAGTTGGAAAATTTGTCATCACTCGGACTTTAATCGAGGATACTATTGGGAATTCTCGGAAAGAATATGGAGATATAGACAAAACTAGGTGGCAGGAAGTAGTTGGGGCCGGTCAACATATCGGGTTTACAAGTTGACATGAATTTCTTTGGGAAGATCTTTGGGAGATGCCGCCCGTTATGTCCCTGCAGTGATCCCATAGCCTGAGCGTTGTGATGGAAACAGACAATAATAGGAGTGTAATGATGACTATAGGGGTGTTATTTCACATCTACAGGGCTTTAATAATGTTAAAAAAACTAAACCTAGAGTCTCAAACTCAATTTACTTGGGGGCCACTGGAGCTAGGGTCTGGGCGGGACTGGGCCGCATCAGGTTTTCCAAAAAAAAACAAAAAAACGCATTTATTAAAAACAGAAAAATAATAAACTTTGGTTCCAATTTTCTACAATAAAAGCTCTGATAAAACTGTTCTCAAATATCTTAATTTTTATTTTTCTACACAAAATAAGATGAAAAATAAATAAACAAATCAAGAATAAAGAAATTCAATCAATCAGTAATAAATAAATATAATAATAATAATAAAAAGTTAAGAAAGAAAAATTAAATAGCCAAAAACTTACCACTTCCACACGGATAGGGAGGATAACTATTAACAGTTATTTAACCTTTAACATGAACATGAATCAAAGGTAATAATTTTTTCTGGGTACATGATACCATACAGCATCCATATAAAAAACTTACCACTTCCACACGGATAGGGAGGATAACTATTAACAGTTATTTAACCTTTAACATGAACATGAATCAAAGGTAATAATTTTTTCTGGGTACATGATACCATACAGCATCCATACCAAACTTAAACTTTCATATCAAGGCGGGGGCCTCAAACTAGTGTCCTGCGGGCTAAACTTGGCCCGCGGGCCGCGTGTTTGAGACCCCTGCCCTAATCAGATCTAAACATTTTTTATTCACTTGATGAATATCAACTCCTACTTTAGGATCTTCGCTCCCAAAAAGTCCAAATAAAGATCTGGAATGAATTGATGGGATTTATGCGATCCGAAGAACGAAAGACGGATTGTAAACGCGACCTCGGAGAGACAGAAAGGACATGCTGCCGTGTAACGGAAACGACAACAGGAACGGGAACCTTCCAGGCCGGCCATGATGGACAGCCGTGGATACATTAGGGGGGTACAGGGGAAGGATCGGAGCGGGGGGGGGGGGGCTTCATGAGCACTTGCATGGTCAATGTTAAGTTGGAATAGGAATAGGAAAAAGGAAGTGTCAGAGGAGGAGGATTAACCCGGGACTTGGAATTAGAATGCAGGAGGAGGAGCAGGAGGCCAAAGCTTGTGAGGGGGAGAGAGGGTAACCCCCCCTTGTGGTAAAACCAGCAGGGGGGCAAGGTGGAGGGAAGGAAAAGGGGATAGGAAGACCTGCGGAAACAAAGGAAGATAGGAGACAAGAGTAAAAACATGGCTTCACCAACACCTTCAACCGCATCGTCCCATCCGGCCAATCGGGAATATTACTGAGTCGTACCTTTTCCGTTCCCAAAGCGGAAACGACAACATGGAGGTCAGTGGAAGGTGCTGAGGGAGCTTATGAAACGAGGAGCGTGTTAATGGGAAGGACAGATAACCATTCTCTTAGAGGGAGGGGGTCACCGTTTGTTCATCCTAACCGTACGATCATTCCCGATCTGTCGCCGTGACCGCTTATGTCGACGTCAGTCAGCGTGTCCGATGGGCGTCGGCATAAATGGGTTCCGCCGTAATATCATTGTCCGTGGTGACGTCTAGGGCCCCCTTTCCATGCAGCTTATTAAATCCTACCCCTCCGTCTGGTACTTTTACAATCACTAACTCTTACATTTGTTCACTTCCTGCTTTCATAATATAATTTAAGTTAATTTTTTTTTATAAATTGCCAGCTGATTTTGTAGGATTTTTTAATATAATGCCATTCTCGTCAACATATTGAAAAAACATTTTCTGTAAAATTACATTTTTATTTTTGTTTTTTAATTTTTTTTTATTTACATTTTTTTCGTTTTTTAATTTACTTTTTTAATTTACACAGTTCCACATGTCCAAAAGGAGTAGGAAGAAGCAAAGCTTATTAAATCCTACCCCTCCATCTGGTACTTTTACAATCACTAACTGTTACATTTGTTCACTTCCTGCTTTCATAATATAATTTAAGTTAAGTTTTTTTAAAATAAATTGCCAGCTGATTTTGAAGGATTTTTTAATATAATTCCATTCTCGTCAACATATTGAAAAAACATTTTCTGTCAAAACTGTCATAAAATTGTCATCAAACTTGTGAAATGACATTTTTTTCTCGTTTTTAATTTTTTTTTTATTAAATTTTTTTTTTTCGTTTTTTAATTTACTTTTTTAACTGTTTTAATTTACACATTTACACTCCATCTGGTACTTTTACAATCACTAACTCTTACATTTGTTCACTTCCTGCTTTCATAATATAATTTAAGTTAATTTTTTTCTGTCAAAACTGTCATAAAATTGTCATCAAATTACAATTTTCCTTGTAAAATGTCATTTTTATTCTGATTTTTTAATTTTTTTTTATTAAAATTTTTTTTTTCGTTTTTTAATTTACTTTTTTAACTTTTTTAATTTACACAGTTCCACATGTCCAAAAGGAGTAGGAAGAAGCAAAGCTTATTAAATCCTACCCCTCTGTCTGGTACTTTTACAATCACTAACTGTTACATTTGTTCACTTCCTGCTTTCATAATATAATTTAAGTTAATTTTTTTAAATAAATTGCCAGCTGATTTTGTAGGATTTTTTAATATAATGCCATTCTCGTCAACATATTGAAAAAACATTTTCTGTAAAATTACATTTTTATTTTTGTTTTTTAATTTTTTTTTATTTAAATTTTTTTTTTCGTTTTTTAATTTACTTTTTTAATTTACACAGTTCCACATGTCCAAAAGGAGTAGGAAGAAGCAAAGCTTATTAAATCCTACCCCTCCATCTGGTACTTTTACAATCACTAACTGTTACATTTGTTCACTTCCTGCTTTCATAATATAATTTAAGTTAAATTTTTTTTTTAATAAATTGCCAGCTGATTTTGTAGGATTTTTTAATATAATGCCATTCTCGTCAACATATTGAAAAAACATTTTCTGTCAAAACTGTCATAAAATTGTCATCAAATTACAATTTTCCTTGTAAAATGACATTTTTATTCTCGTTTTTTAATTTTTTAAAAAAATTTTTTTTCGTTTTTTAATTTACTTTTTTAACTTTTTTAATTTACACATTTAGACTCCATCTGGTACTTTTACAATCACTAACTCTTACATTTGTTCACTTCCTGCTTTCCATAATATAGTTTAAGGGGTTTTTTTTGTTTTTTGTTGTTTTTGGTTTTTTTTTAATAATATACCTCGTACCGAAGGTTGCCGTAAAAGTCGATGTTTGCTTTGTTTTGACGTCGTGAAGTTATTAGCAGCATCGTTGGAAGATGCTAACCGCCCTGCGCCGCTCTCCTGAGGATTGTGTGCATGGAAACGTAGTCGCTGCTGTCCTCGATACCATCAAGTACTTGCTTTGTATTAGTATTAGAGAATAATCGTACAAGCCATGCGACTGGCGCGTCGTCTTATATTCGTCTTAATATTCAAGAGAGCTACTTTTTTGCTACGTCACGTCGCTCGGTAGAACTTACCCGGTTGCCTTTGAGTCCTTGTGGTCCTGCTAATCCCTGAAAGGAGAAGAAGGCGATAAATAACGACGACGACTACAAATGACGGTAGATTAGACACAAAAAGCGGGATGGATATCTGGAAAAAAGGAACGGGATTTACCGAGATGCCTTGCGAGCCGATTGGTCCTGGTAATCCCGTGTCTCCCTTCTCGCCCTGCAACGGAAGACGTGCACGTTTTAAACGACACATAGGACACATCGCGGCTATGACGGCATCGGCGGTGGACTCTCCTCCAGGTACCAAGTCTCAAAAACCACGTACTTGGTTTCTGCATGTAAAACTAGAAACTATAAAATGTTTGATGTCATTTTGGACTTTCTGGAATGGATTATTTCATGGTTGCGTTTGAGTATGTTTTGGTTAGCGTCGGACCTTCTGGAATGGAGTCATGATGCTAACCAAGGTTCCACTGTACAGTGGACTCGAGTCCGATGGGTCGACTGACCCCTCAAACCCTAAACCCAAACCCAAAGACATGAGTGGGATGCCAGGAGAACGCCTGATCATGGAGGCTTTGGTTGGTTGCCATGGTTACCTCCAATGGGATAGGTACAAGAAGTAGACCGTAGAATATGGCCGCTCTCGAATCCCGTGGCTTGACTAAATGCTACGTAGTATTCTACCCGACTCTCAGGTGTTCCTGAATGTCTGGTGAGACAAGAACCAGACTTGATTGCCACAACAACAGGCTTTTATTGCAGGTTTGACTGATCTCACGAAATGGACAGTAATCCCGAATAAAAACACGGGATCCATGTACGCCTCAAACGCTTATTTACTCTTATTATTGCTACCATATTGGCTAGTAGGAGTGTGAAGGTGACTGTAGGGGTGTTAGTTCACGTCTAGAGAGCTCTACTCCGACTACAGAAATATTCCATTTTTGAATAAGGAATAAATTCACTTGGTACAGTCCGGTGTGGGACGGAATAAAAGCCATGAAAGAGAAGATTGAAAAGAACTCACCGTCTCTCCCTTTGGTCCTGCTGGCCCCGGTAGACCGGCTGGTCCGATCAGACCCTTGAACAGGAAAAGGAAGATAAGTCCACGGCATCCGATATCGCCAGGACACGGAAAAGTCCAATCAGTACATCAACAAGCTTTCCACTCCAGAGATTCCAAATACACGGTATAGGTACTGTGCCTTTAAAATACACAATACCCAAAGCTTGTTGAGGTACTGCGTTGGCTCGGCGGAGGTCGATAGCCGACCGCGGCGCGTGTCGGAGAGGAAGAGATGTCATTCATTCGGCGTGTGTTGTATGGAATGTCTTCCACAGGAAGTGTATGGCATGCAGCACAAGCATCTCCGCATGCACACCGTAGCAACGAGGCATTCAGGGACTTCACGTTCAAATAGTCTCAAATGTGAGGCGTCTTCAAGTTCTACAGCAACACTGGGGCAACATCGGTGGAAGCAAATCCACGGAAGGAACGGAGGAACTCTGCTTGTGCTGTGGGAGCATTCCTCTGGGAAGAGACTCGGATATACGTATAACCACCGATATACGTATGACCCGAGCATGACAACAATGTCTGGGATTCATATTACGTATATTCATAAAGGCCTACTCACATTAATTATGCAGTCATACAATAATGCAGTCATACAATAATGCAGTAATATAATAATGCAGTAATACTAATAATGCAGTAATATAATAATGCAGTAATATAATAATGCAGTAATATAATAATGCAGTAATATAATAATGCAGTCATGATAATAATGCAGTAATATAATAATGCAGTAATATAATAATGCAGTAATGATAATAATGCAGTCATATTAATAATGCAGTAAGATAATAATGCAGTAAGATAATAATGCAGTAATATAATAATGCAGTAATATAATAATGCAGTCATATTAATGCAGTAATATAATAATGCAGTAATACTAATAATGCAGTAATATAATAATGCAGTAATATTAATAATGCAGTAATATAATAATGCAGTAATATAATAATGCAGTAATATTAATAATGCAGTAATATAATAATGCAGTAATATAATAATGCAGTCATATTAATGCAGTAATATAATAATGCAGCAATATTAATAATGCAGCAATATTATAATGCAGTAATATAATAATGCAGTAATATAATAATGCAGTTATACTAATAATGCAGTAATATAATAATGCAGTAATATAATAATGCAGTAATACTAATAATGCAGTAATATAATAATGCAGTAATACTAATAATGCAGCAATATAATAATGCAGCAATATTATAATGCAGTAATATAATAATGCAGTAATATAATAATGCAGTAATACTAATAATGCAGTAATATAATAATGCAGTAATAATAATAATGCAGTAATATAATAATGCAGTAATATAAAAATGCAGTAATACTAATAATGCAGTAATATAATAATGCAGTAATACTAATAATGCAGTAATATAATAATGCAGTAGTATAATAATGCAGTAATGATGATAATAATGCAGTAATATAATAATGCAGTAATGATAATAATGCAGTAATATAATAATGCAGTAATGCTAATAAAATGTGGTAATATAATATATAGTAAGTACAATAATAATGCAGTAATGCTAATAAAATGTGGTAATATAATATATAGTAAGTACTATAATAATGCAGTAATGCTAATAAAATGTGGTAATATAATACGTATATAGTAGTACTATAATAATGCAGTAATGCTAATAAAATGTGGTAATATAATATATAGTAAGTACTATAATAATGCAGTAGTATAATAATGCAGTAATGATGATAATAATGCAGTAATATAATAATGCAGTAATGATAATAATGCAGTAATATAATAATGCAGTAATATAATAATGCAGTAATGCTAATAAAATGTGGTAATATAATATATAGTAAGTACAATAATAATGCAGTAATGCTAATAAAATGTGGTAATATAATATATAGTAAGTACTATAATAATGCAGTAATGCTAATAAAATGTGGTAATATAATACGTATATAGTAGTACTATAATAATGCAGTAATGCTAATAAAATGTGGTAATATAATATATAGTAAGTACTATAATAATGCAGTAATGCTAATAAAATGTGGTAATATAATATATAGTAAGTACTATAATAATGCAGTAATGCAAATAAAATGTGGTAATATAATACGTATATAGTAGTACTATAATAATGCAGTAATGCTAATAAAATGTGGTAATATAATACGTATATAGTAGTACTATAATAATGCAGTAATGCTAATAAAATGTGGTAATATAATAGGTATATAGTAGTACTATAATAATGCAGTAATGCTAATAAAATGTGGTAATATAATATATAGTAAGTACTATAATAATGCAGTAATGCTAATAAAATGTGGTAATATAATATATAGTAAGTACTATAATAATGCAGTAATGCAAATAAAATGTGGTAATATAATACGTATATAGTAGTACTATAATAATGCAGTAATGCTAATAAAATGTGGTAATATAATAGGTATATAGTAGTACTATAATAATGCAGTAATGCTAATAAAATGTGGTAATATAATAGGTATATAGTAGTACTATAATAATGCAGTAATGCTAATAAAATGTGGTAATATAATAGGTATATAGTAAGTACTATAATAATGCAGTAATGCAAATAAAATGTGTTAATATAATAGGTATATAGTAGTACTATAATAATGCAGTAATGCAAATAAAATGTGGTAATATAATAGGTATATAGTAGTACTATAATAATGCAGTAATGCTAATAAAATGTGGTAATGTAATATATAGTAGTACTATAATAATGCAGTAATGCTAATAAAATGTGGTAATATAATAGGTATATAGTAGTACTATAATAATGCAGTAATGCTAATAAAATGTGTTAATATAATAGGTATATAGTAGTACTATAATAATGCAGTAATGCAAATAAAATGTGTTAATATAATAGGTATATAGTAGTACTATAATAATGCAGTAACGGGAAAGTAAAGGCAAGTGTTGCCGCGGTGTTGCAGAAGACGGTTGAGTCGGACCAAATTAGTTGTAGGTTCAAGTCCTGTCCCCGCCGGAGCTCCTGCGGTTGAAAGGCAGAAAGGCCAGGCACCAAAAGCAAGGCAGCAAGCAGACAAACGTAGAGGTCAAGCAAGCTAGCGGGGGCGGGGGGCGGGGGGGTGGAGGGAGGAGAGGAGGGGGCGGGACATGACTTTGGCGCCACTCACCACTGGACCCGGTCTGCCGTCTAACCCGTGAGCCCCCTGGATAGCGTCGTACGCAGTTAGAGAGCAGGAGTGATGGGAGATGGAGGGAAGGTGGGGTGGGGGGGTCACATCGGGGGGGTGGGGGTGGGGGGGTGAGTGAAGCTGTGACTCAGGTGACTTCAACAACACATTCAGGTGGTCATCACATCGGCTGCTGAGTGACAGGAAGTGTCAGTAGCGGCTTTGTGCTAGGGCTGCGTCCCCGTAGCCGAACCCGGGGGAGAGGGGGTGAGGGCGGATGGCCGTGTGCCCCCAAATTATTCAGGTTTGTTGTTCATTTTCTTTCCTATTTATATTCTTGTATTCTTTTATTATCATTTATTGTTATGATTATTATTGGATTTGGATGGGGGCCCTGGTTTTGCTGAGGCCACCCCTGGAGGGAAACCCCAAAGAGAAAAATATTGTTGTATTATTATTTATTATTATCATTAATATTAGTGTCAGAGAAGGAAAGAGATATTGGTGTATTTTTTATTGTTATATATTTATTATTATTTGGTAATAAAAAAAGTCTAATTCTTATTATTATTAATAAAAAATAATATTATTAATAATATTAATATCAGCCATATTACCTTACTAAAGTTATTATATTACATTATTAACCCTTGGTGAGACACACAAGCACCAGTGTGTGTCCTGATTAATGTTTATTTGTCTAATTATGTCCACTCTATTGGGTGATTGGAGTGTGAAACGTGACTATAGGGGTGCTTTTTCAGGTCCCGAGAGCTCTAATAAAAGCTGGAATTGAACGTGTTTGCAAATGTGAAGCAACTGGAGTCGGGCAGACTTACAGGAAGTCCAAGATGGCCTCTGTCGCCCTTGTCCCCCTTCTGGCCCGTGGCTCCCTTTTCTCCCCTGAAGCCCAGACCCGGCTCGCCCTGGGATGGAGGAGAGACCAGTCAGGCTCTGTAGTCCTTCTACATAGTCCACATCCAGTACTGTACATAGACCACATCCAGTACTGTACATAGACCACATCCAGTACTGTACATAGACCACATCCAGTACTCTACATAGACCACATCCAGTACTCTACATAGACCACATCCAGTACTCTACATAGACCACATCCAGTACTCTACATAGACCACATCCAGTACTCTACATAGACCACATCCAGTACTCTACATAGACCACATCCAGTACTGTACATAGACCACATCCAGTACTGTACATAGACCACATGCAGTACTCTACATAGACCACATCCAGTACTCTACATAGACCACATCCAGTACTCTACATAGACCACATCCAGTACTGTACATAGACCACATCCAGTACTGTACATAGACCACATGCAGTACTCTACATAGACCACATCCAGTACTCTACATAGACCACATCCAGTACTCTACATAGACCACATCCAGTACTCTACATAGACCACATCCAGTACTCTACATAGACCACATGCAGTACTCTACATAGACCACATCCAGTACTGTACATAGACCACATCCAGTACTCTACATAGACCACATCCAGTACTGTACATAGACCACATCCAGTACTCTACATAGACCACATCCAGTACTGTACATAGACCACATCCAGTACTGTAGTCCAAAGGAATGAATGGCATGTATGATACATACCTTTGGCCCTGAAGGTCCTTGGGATCCCTAAAAGCATATCAAGATATATAAACAAATATATAAACATATAAACATATAAATATATAAACATATAAATATATGAATATATAAATATATAAATATATAAACATATAAACATATAAATATATAAACATATAAATATATGAATATATAAATATATAAATATATAAACATATAAACATATAAATATATAAATATATCAACTAATTCTAGTTGGGATGGTTGGGGTGGCTGGGGGGGGGGCTGGGGGGCTAGGATGGCTGGGGCGGTTGGGGCGGCTGGGGGGGCCTCACTGCATTGTCCCCATCCACGAGGTCAAAGGCTTCGTGTATGTCACCCCCCCGTGACAGCTCTCTTAATTTCCTTCTTTGCCTCTGTTCCGGTTTCCATGCTCTTATTTTGGTAACCACTTCCTTTGGTGTTCTCTTCCGTTCTCCTTACCTCTGCTCTTTCACACACCTGCTTCTAATTTCATTATCTCTATTTAGTTCAGGTGCTCCTTCTGTGGTGCTTTCATTGTGAATAGTCTTTGCTTTGTAGCACTTGTTGTGTTTTCCTGCTGCTGCCATATTTGCATTAAATAACTTTTTAATAACCTTAAATAACCTATTATTTAAATAACCTTTTAATAACCTTAAATAACCTATTATTTAAATAACCTTTTAATAACCTTAAATAACCTATTATTTAAATAACCTTTTAATAACCTTAAATAACCTATTATTTAAATAACCTTTTAATAACCTTAAATAACCTATTATTTAAATAACCTTTTAATAACCTTAAATAACCTATTATTTAAATAACCTTTTAATAACCTTAAATAACCTATTATTTAAATAACCTTTTAATAACCTTAAATAACCTATTATTTAAATAACCTTTTAATAACCTTAAATAACCTATTATTTAAATAACCTTTTAATAACCTTAAATAACCTATTATTTAAATAACTTTTTAATAACCTTAAATAACCTATTATTTAAATAACCTTTTAATAACCTTAAATAACCTATTATTTAAATAACCTTTTAATAACCTTAAATAACCTATTATTTAAATAACCTTTTAATAACCTTAAATAACCTATTATTTAAATAACCTTTTAATAACCTTAAATAACCTATTATTTAAATAACCTTTTAATAACCTTAAATAACCTATTATTTAAATAACCTTTTAATAACCTTAAATAACCTATTATTTAAATAACCTTTTAATAACCTTAAATAACCTATTATTTAAATAACCTTTTGGTCCTGCTCTCTGCATCCTGGGGTCGTATCGCAACACCGCCCAGCGCAACCGTGACAATGTACTTTGGTCCATTTTGCTTCTCTGTATGGCCCATATTTACACATATTTACTTTTCCATATTTACACATATTTACTTTTCCATATTTGCCCATATTCACTTTTCCATATTTACACATATTTACTTTTCCATATTTACACATATTTACTTTTCCATATTTGCCCACATTTGCCCATATTTGTCCATATCTGTCCATATTTGTCCATATTTGCCCATATTTGGCCATATTTGGCCACATTTGCCCACATTTGCCCATATCTGTCCATATTTGCCCATATTTATTTGCCCATATTTGTCCATATTTGTCCATATTTATCCATATTTGCCCACATTTGCCCATATTTGTCCATATCTGTCCATATTTGCACATATTTATTTGCCCATATTTGCCCATATTTGCCCATATTTATTTGTCCATATTTGCCCATATTTGCCCATATTTATTTGTCCATATTTGCCCATATTTGCCCATATTTGTCCATATTTATTTGTCCATATTTGCCCATATTTGCCCATATTTGCCCATATTTGCCCATATTTTCTCATATTAATTGCCCATATTTGCCCATATTTGCCCATATTTGCCCATATTTGCCCATATTTATTTGTCCATATTTGCCCATATTTATTTGTCCATATTTGCCCATATTTGCCCATATTTGCCCATATTTATTTGTCCATATTTGCCCATATTTGCCCATATTTGCCCATATTTGTCCATATTTATTTGTCCATATTTGCCCATATTTGCCCATATTTATTTGTCCATATTTGCCCATATTTGCCCATATTTGTCCATATTTATTTGTCCATATTTGCCCATATTTGCCCATATTTGCCCATATTTGCCCATATTTTCTCATATTAATTGCCCATATTTGCCCATATTTGCCCATATTTGCCCATATTTATTTGTCCATATTTGCCCATATTTATTTGTCCATATTTGCCCATATTTATTTGCCCATATTTGCCCATATTTGCCCATATTTTCTCATATTAATTGCCCATATTTTCCCATATTTGCCCATATTTGCCCATATTTGCCCATATTTGCCCATATTTGTCCATATTTGCCCATATTTGCCCATATTTGCCCATATTTGCCCATATTTGCCCATATTTGCCCATATTTGCCCATATTTGTCCATATTTATTTGTCCATATTTGCCCATATTTGCCCATATTTGCCCATATTTGCCCATATTTGCCCATATTTTCTCATATTAATTGCCCATATTTGCCCATATTTGCCCATATTTGCCCATATTTGCCCATATTTATTTGTCCATATTTGCCCATATTTATTTGTCCATATTTGCCCATATTTGCCCATATTTATTTGTCCATATTTACCCATATTTGCCCATATTTGCCCATATTTATTTGTCCATATTTACCCATATTTGCCCATATTTGCCCATATTTATTTGTCCATATTTGCCCATATTTGCCCATATTTGCCCATATTTGCCCATATTTGCCCATATTTATTTGTCCATATTTGCCCATATTTATTTGTCCATATTTGCCCATATTTGCCCATATTTATTTGTCCATATTTGCCCATATTTATTTGTCCATATTTGCCCATGTTTGCCCATATTTATTTGTCCATATTTACCCATATTTGTCCATATTTGCCCATATTTATTTGTCCATATTTGCCCATGTTTGCCCATATTTATTTGTCCATATTTACCCATATTTGCCCATATTTGCCCATATTTATTTGTCCATATTTGCCCATATTTGCCCATATTTGCCCATATTTGCCCATATTTGCCCATATTTGCCCATTTTTGCCCATATTTGCCCATATTTGCCCATATTTGCCCATATTTGCCCATATTTGCCCATTTTTGCCCATTTTTGCCCATTTTTGCCCATATTTGTCACTGAGCATTTTTAAAATGAAGAAGAAGAATATTGATTGATTGGTGCTTATTATTCATTCATTATTGAAATGCTGACTATTAAAAATAGCATATTAAAGAAGATTGTTATGATTTTCATTTGATGATTTTATATTTCTTATGGTTATTTATTCATTAGCTTAGCTTCCAAGGCATCGCGGATCTTTACCCTTTACCCTTTACCCTTTACATGACATGAGCTCTTGGCCTGGACCAGGTTGGTGACCACAGGAGAAAAGTGATAATAGAACATTTGACTCACTGCTGGGCCAACTGGTCCCGGGGGTCCCGGGGGTCCTGGGGGACCGTAGAGCTAAAAAAACAACACCAATTAGAGATTGTGATCAATGAAATAGCTTTTTAAAAATATCGTTGTGAAGCTAAACGTACCATATCCGACCTTCCTCCTTCCCCTGGTTGGCCCTTTGACCCCTGGGAAGAATCGGGAAGAGAGATGAAAGGCACGTTGAGCATGGGCGGACCCCCAGACAAAAGTATAGAATAATAGAAAGTGCCGATCCAGAAAGTCATCCTGAGGGCACCACTGCGTACCATGGTGCCAGGTAATCCAATAGGGCCAGGGGACCCTGTGGCCCCCTTTTCACCAGTAGGGCCATCTAGACCCTACAGGACAAGGAAGGGGACATAGGCATGGTGAGGGACTGATGGAGGGCAGGGGATTATGCAAAACTATATGGTAGGGGTGGTCTTAAAGTACAAATACCGTGGAACCTCAGTTAGTGTCCGACCCGGTTAGCGTGCTTTTTGGTTAACGTCCAAATTTTACGCTAAAAGTTTGCCTCAGTTTGGGTACGATTTTTGGTTAGTGTGGATTACGCCACGTCTTGTTGTGTTTTTAA
Source organism: Doryrhamphus excisus (assembly GCF_037039965.1). NCBI lineage: Eukaryota > Metazoa > Chordata > Actinopteri > Syngnathiformes > Syngnathidae > Doryrhamphus > Doryrhamphus excisus. The sequence continues at coordinate 1,151,665 of NC_136370.1, forward strand.
TACACGACGTGAGGCCGACGTATTTTGGTCGCTAAGCGTTCTGTTAGCATCATTAGCTTGCTAACAAAATATACATGAATAAATACAAATACAGGATGGAACCAAGACCAGGGCTTCCCATTGATCCACTTGGACCACAGGTACAAGACAAACAACATTGATGATGATGTCATTTCTGGGAGTGGGGGGTGGGGTGTATCGGGGAGTGGGCGGTGGGGCGTACGTATATTGATACAGGCGTGGTAGACATCTTCATGGAAGACGTGGGAGATCAACCCTTCCTGGTTTGTCCTCTTTTCTTTGGCTGATCCTGGGTTACTGAGGTGGGAACCCCACGGCCAACCAAAGGGGGAGGTGGTGTTCAAGTGGGAACCCCACGGCCAACCAAAGGGGGGAGGTGGTGTTCAAGTGGGAACCCCACGGCCAACCAAAGGGGGGAGGTGGTGTTCAAGTGGGAACCCCACGGCCAACCAAAGGGGGGAGGTGGTGTTCAAGTGGGAACCCCACGGCCAACCAAAGGGGGAGGTGGTGTTCAAGTGGGAACCCCACGGCCAACCAAAGGGGGGAGGTGGTGTTCAAGTGGGAACCCCACGGCCAACCAAAGGGGGGAGGTGGTGTTCAAGTGGGAACCCCACGGCCAACCAAAGGGGGGAGGTGGTGTTCAAGTGGGAACCCCACGGCCAACCAAAGGGGGGAGGTGGTGTTCAAGTGGGAACCCCACGGCCAACCAAAGGGGGAGGTGGTGTTCAAGTGTGGACATATTTCTTTTGGGGAAAATGGATTTAAAGTAGCTTTGCTTCCAGTCGGACCTTCAGAACCAAATCAATGACCAAGTAGGTGCGTCCAAGACCCCCTGAGATAGTCTTCTGGGCCCTTCTGAGTACCGTATGGGAAATCACTACGCCTAAAAATCAGTTAACTCAAGGTTCCTGTCCAAAAAATCCAATTGTGAATACACGGACCACTAGACCCCTATTACGAGACCATGTGCAACACAGATCTGTACCTGGGGCAATAATGGGGTCTAAAGCCGTGGAGCTAAAACTAGCCGGGTCCCCTAAGAGCTGCTGGGCTTCGATGGCGGATGCTTGGAGGATAAATCACTCACCGGTGATCCAGAAGGACCCGTGTCTCCCTTGTCTCCCTTGGGTCCTGGGAAACCCATGACACCGCCTTCTCCTCTGGGACCCTCGGGGCCAAATGGGCCCGGAGGACCAGGCTCCCCGGGCTTTCCTCTCGGCCCCTGGAGAGGTTTGTGATTGTCATTTTACAAAGAAATACATAAAAATGGAATGATTTATGACTTACTTTCTCCCCATCCAGGCCTGGAGGACCAGGAAGGCCGACTTCGCCCTGAGAAAACATCGAAACCCAAAAATACATTTGATGAAGAATAATCAGATTCCCATCAGAAAACAACACCCAGCATACAAAAACCGGGACAAGATTTTCCAAACATTTTCACTAAAGGATCGGAAAACCGGAGTTTCACTGAACGACTGAAATGAAGTCCTGGTCTTTTGTTTAAATTCCGAACCAATTAAAACCTAATTCTCCAAATTCTTACGTATGATCCTTCCTTCCTGGTTCATGAAAGTCCGGTTCATGAAAAACCAGGATGAGTGTACAGGATGTCAACTTCTTCCCGGACCGGTGCACCTAGAACTGTTGTTATCTATTCCGTCTCAAAAGGTCTTACCTTGGCCCCGTTGAGCCCCGGTGTCCCTGGGGGCCCAGGTAATCCAGGCGGGCCCTAAGAGTCACACAGTTATGCCATTTGGTACGGTTTTGCAGGAGGTGGTTTTGCTGTCCCACAGTTCTTACCATCAGAGGTATGTTGCGGATATCCTGAATGGGAGAAAGAAGGATCATCACTTTGACGCCATGTTTATTCCAGTTCCAAGTAGGACACAATTCCATTTTAGGACTTCTGTGGTTTGTGACAGGGAGTACCGTACATTTTCATTGTTGTGGATTTCAGCCTTTCCTGGCTCACCGGTTGGACCTGGGGGGCCCTAGAACGGACGTCATGTACATTTCATCAGTGGTTGGCATGTTGATCCCAAAGTAGACATTTTGCTACTCACTCTTGGTCCAACGGGGCCTTCAGGACCTGCGTCACCCTGCCGGTTCAATAAAAGGTACATCACAGAACTGTCACTTTCCTTTCCCGTTTCCTTTCCCGTTTTTCCCAGTTTGTTAAAGATCTCACCTCATCTCCTTGATCTCCCTTGTTGCCCTGTAAGAAAGTACTTAGTTTTAGCTCCAATACACCCTGTATTCAGTACATTTTATCACCTTAGGTCCAATTCCGCCTGGTAGTCCTGGTGGGCCAGGTTCTCCTTTAATCCCAGGCGCTGAAATAATAGAGTCCCCCTTTTCTCCCTGTGAAAAAAACATTTTAGATCAAGATCTTCAAGATCTTCTATTCCATGTGTCTCCCAGTACTTCTCTATAAGTCGTATGTACGTGTTGGGCAACTGTGATTGTGCTACCAAGGCAGCTAAGCACTAAGCTGGACGCCAGGGGGCGGTGTCTACTCAGCAGTTTCTGTGTAGCAGGAGCCAACTATAGCGACTGAAAGCACAAGCAGGTATCAGGACATAATAGCACGCCACCTTCATCATCGTCAATATTCCTACACATTCCTGGAAAACAACAATGGTGTTAGGAATCCTCGTAGTCCAAACGCTCAATGAAGGCAACATGGAATTGGAAGGGTTTTGGTTTTGGGTACGAGGAAAACCAACAAGACCAGGAAGACTAACAAGGACAGTTAGAAGACAAACACGGGGACAGAATGACCGGAGCAAAACCACACAAACGGGACCGGGATGCTTTTTCCATGCCAAGCCTACCCTGTAGCCCCTCTTTCCAGGGATACCGGGCGTACCGGGGGTGCCAGCCTGGCCCTTAGCAGTCAAAGACAAACACGATGAAGAAACTCTCCGGCGGAATACAAACTCAAGAGGGACATTACCTTTGACCCAGGAGATCCTGGGAAGCCTGGTTCTCCCTACACAGCGGGGAGGCCATGAAGGTCAAACGTTCCGAAGACCGGAAATAAGAATGAAGAATACAGAAGACAATACAGACCAAAACCATCCTACAAAAGTGGACTTAGTTAATGCCCCCTCGGAGTGGAAACGGTTGTCAACAGAACCCGAACCCAAACGAGGCATCGCTCGTACACGGACTTGGGACTTTCAGCAGCGACATCGGAGATCGGGATAGGTTCATACTCCCAATACTCCCAATGGCTGATGTCAAGCGTAGTAACCAGACTCGATATGAGGGCCTGGTTTCAGTCCTAAAGTCATGGTTGCTCCTCATGAATGGTTACCACCGGCACCGTGGGGACACGCGTGGACAAGAGGGTCTTCGTCATAAACAGGAATCGATAAATAAACGAGTGGTTTGTCAGGTCTGATTGTTTCCAGGAGGCAAACCAATGTTGGAGAAGCCAAACTCTACTACGGTCCTCGTCACGGAAATGCCACCAGAACTGGGCCCACGGGACCAAGGGGTAAGTCATTGTTGATGTACTACACGGCTGAACTAAAGGTCTAAGAGACGTTTGTGAACAACCGCAGGTCATCAATTGTAGGTCACCAACGCCTGTCACGCTCGGATGTCGAGGAACCAGCCAAGAACCACCAAAGCTCAATCATCAGCGTCGACTGAGAGGTCGCCGACCAAGACAGAAGCCTCCGCTTCAAGCTGTCCGCATTGACCTGGTGAAGGTTTCGAACCCAAGAACCGTGAGCCGACTGCCAAGCGGGGCGGTGGCACCATGACCCGGCATTGTTGTGCAACCAGTGGCACCGGTGTACTCGGGACTCGGCAGTAAGGCCCAAAAACGATGCTTCCATCCGCTCCGGAATAAGAACCCACAACCCCTAAATCCAAAGGCCAAGTCCTCACAGACCAAGTTTGGCATTCTCAATAATTATTTATTATAATTAGTATAAACTCATAAAAAAACAACATCTTGGCCCCTCTGTAAATAATAAAGAGAAATATCTTCATTAAGACCTGCTAGAGGAGCAAGCATGACATGTGTCCACTAGAGGGAGCACAAGAACCATTAAAGTCCTTAAAATGAAAAATGGGACACTTTCATATTTTGTGTATATATATATATATATATATATATATATATATATATATATATATATATACCATTAACACTTTTTATCTCTTCATTTATACCAGGGGTCTCAAACTCAATTTACCTGGGGGCCACTAGAGCTAGGGTCTGGGTGAAAAAAAAATATATATATTATAAATAAAATGTAATAAAAATATTAATAAATAGTAATTATATTAAATATTAATAAATAAATATATAATATAATAGTCTTCAATGCTTCTGCTATACCCTCCACTTTTTCAGTGCTTTGGTTCTTTGGAAAAGCTCTGATAAAACATTAAATTATTATAAATTATTATATATAAATTTTTATTTATTATTAAATTATTAAATAAATGTTTAATGTAAATTTTTATTTTTCGACACAAAATAAGATGGAAAAATAAATAAGCAAATCAAAAAAACAAATGAAACAAATTAACAAATTAATTTTTATTTATTATTAAATTATTAAATAAATGTTTATTTTTATTTTTCGATACAAAATAAGATGGAAAAATAAATAAGCAAATGGTAAGAATTTAAAGGAACTTTTGCGTTGTGTAGAAATGGAGCTGGAAAATCTCAAGACTTGGTTTGATGTCAATAAATTATCTTTAAATATTAAGAAAACAAAATTTATGGTTTTTGGGAATCTAAATGAAAGCGATTGTAATGTTAAACTGAAAATCTGTAATGTTGACATTGAAAGAGTTTCTGAGACTAAATTCCTTGGGGTTGTCATTGATCAAAAGTTAACATGGAAACAACACATTGAATATATCAAAGGGAAAATGTCAAAATCACTTGCAATCCTTTATAAATCCAGATATGTATTGAATTCCAAGGCTTTGCATTTGATCTACAATTCATTGATTGTTCCCTACACATCTTACTGTGTGGAATTGTGGGGATCCACTTTTAAAAGCACCATAAATTCAATAATAAAACTGCAAAAACGAGCAATACGTATCATTAATAAGGCTGACTATTATGCTCACACGGAGCCACTTTTTCTAAATTCTCATGTCATGAAATTTTACGATTTGTTTTATTATAGAATAATGCAAATTATGTTCAGAGCAAAATCAAAAACGCTCCCTGACTCAATACAGAAGTTCTTTTCATTTCAGGAGAGTCCCTATAATCTCAGAGGTGTTTGTAAATTTACTGTACAAAAAGCTAAAAAAGGTATGAAAAGGAGATGCGTCTCCATCACTGGAGTTAAATTCTGGAATGATGCCAACATAAATTTAAAAACATGTCATTCCTTTTTGGTTTTTAAGAAAATGGTTTGTAAAGCTATTTTTGAAGTTTATAAGTGTGATTAATTTTCTGTTGTTGTTTCTTTGCTTTTCTGGAGGTTGGTAGCCTAAAAAGCTGAAATTATAGGATAGGCTTTTATAAGCAGTTTGCTTCTGCCTATGCCTTTTCAGTCATTATTATTCAACACATGAATTTTGATTTTGTGATTATGTTATTGATGTCAATATTGTGTACAATATTTGGTGTTGTCATGACTGAATAAACTAAACTAAAAAAAAAAAAAAAAAAAAAACAAATGAAACAAATTAACAAATTAATTTTTATTTATTATGAAATTATTAAATAAATGTTTAATGTTAATTTTTATTTTTCGACACAAAATAAGATGGAAAAATAAATAAGCAAATAAAAAAAAACAAATGAAACAAATTAACAAATTAACTTTTATTTATTATTAAATTATTAAATAAATGTTTATTTTTATTTTTCGACACAAAATAAGATGGAAAAATAAATAAGCAAATCAAAAAAACAAATGAAATAAATTAACAAATTATTTTTTATTTATTATGAAATTATTAAATAAATGTTTAATGTCAATTTTTATTTTTCTACATAAAATAAGATGGAAAAATAAATAAGCAAAATTTTTTATTTATTATGAAATTATTAAATAAATGTTTAATGTAAATTTTTATTTTTCAACACAAAATAAGATGGAAAAATAAATAAGCAAATCAAAAAACCAAATGAAACAAATTAACAAATTAAATTTTCATATCAAGGCGGGGGCCTCAAACTAGCGTCCCGCAGCCATGAGTTGGACACCCCTGATTTAGACCTTTTATCTCACAATTATGACGTTTTGGCTCATAATTTACATTTTTCAAGAGGTAGAAAATGAATGAATGAATCTCATAATTATGACGTTTTGTCTCACAATTATGAATTACCATTGGCATATTTTTTTCTTTCCGTGGCGGAAAGTGGCTTCTGTATTTTTCAGTATGCGGCCCTGAGTGGAAATAAGCTTGGACCCCCCCCCTCTCCCCCAAATCCAGAATGTTGTAGCAGATGCTGTCTGCGTCATGTGACTTCCAATTTATGGTCAAACTACCGCACGTAAAAAGGCTGAAGCAGAGGAAACGCTCCTACTAAGACGTGACATCTTCGAAACGATCTGGATTCAATATTCCAAGATCAAAACACTTTGTGACGAGAAGGTATGAAGAAACATAAACATGCCTACCTTTGGGCCTTCGGGACCCGGCGGGCCAACATCGCCTTGGTCGCCCTGGAGACACACAGACACGGATGAAGCCCACATGTAATCCCACATCTAATCAAATGTTAGAATGGCGGCAAGGAGGATGTAGGAAGCTCACCTTCTGCCCTGGCGTTCCGGGCTCACCCTGGAGTAAGAAACCAAAATCGATTGGACGTTTTTCTCAGCTTTCTTATGAACAAATGCAGCATTGGTGCTGACAAAGCGCTTAGTCGGTCATGGGGTTACGCCACCAGAGGCCTCATGTGGAGCAAACCTTCGCCACGTACATGGCATGACCTTCGCTCTCTGCTCCTTTTCTTTTTCCAATATTTCAACTTCTCCAAAAAACAATTGTTTTCTTGGAATATTCTGACTTAATTCCCACAATATTGCCCATTTTTCTTTATTTGGTGTTCTTTGTTTCACCCTGTATGACAACAAAATGACATGGAATATTTACACTCTATGGAAATACTACAAACGTGTTATGGCTCCTCTTTTTTCATATTTCATATTTTTTCATAACTTTATGATGTAAACAAACCCGTCTTTGTTGAATGTTGCAACTTTGTTTCAACTACAATGATGCTATTTTTACTCATATTACAACATTATTATGACTTTTTATTGACTTGGTTATATTATTGTTGTAAAAAAATATGTATTTTTTTTATATTTCCATTCTTGCTGCCTTTTTTCTTTTCATTTCTGCAGTTTTTTTTTCTTTTTGTAATTATGACTTTGGACTTTGTTCTCCTAAAATTAGAACTTTTTCATAATTGCATTTTCGCAGAATGACAACATTATTCATTGTTCTGTTTTTCATAACTTTATGATGTAAACCAACCCGTCTTTCGTGAACTTTTTTTGCTATTTTTACTCATATGCCAACATATGACTTTTTATTATTGTTGTAAAAAATATGTATTTTTATGCATATTTCCGTTCTTGCTGCCTTTTCTTTTTAAATGATATTTTCAGAATGTGCCACATGTCAATAAATCCTTGCCCCCTGACCGCACTTTGGACACCCCCAACATGGAGGAATGAATTTACCTTCAATCCGGGTAAAAGCTGTAGACACAACAAGGACATAAAGAAACGTTAGCGTCACATGGATGAGCTTGGACTTGATGGAGGAGAAGAAACTCACTCTGGGATCTTTTCCCGGTTTTCCTGGTTCACCCGGCTTACCCTGTGGAAAATGATGATGATGAAATGATTTCATGTCCATCAATCAAATATGGAAGCGACTGTGCTTCTCAACTGCTTTGGCTGACATTCCCTGAATTAACTTTGTCACATGTTGTATACCCAGCATACCTTGCGGGTTATGGTATGCTTTTGCATGCGTGCATGTGTTGGTTAAGAGCAGCCCAAACATGAGTTTGGTGTTCTATCATCACGATACTCACCGGTGCGCCGCTGGCTCCTTTGAGGCCCGGGTTACCTGGAAGCCCGGGGGGGCCTGGGGGGCCCTGCGCACCTGGCTCGCCCTGCTGAGAGACCTTGAGTTAAAACCCGCCATGGTGGCAGAGTCCTTGCCACCACGCACGACAAAATGACACCACACCGCAAACTAGCAGCAGGCTGGGGTGCGGGGGCAGGGGGCTTGGGGGGCTGCGCAGCGGCAGGTTAGATTGGATGCAATGCAGGCGGTTAAAAAGCTCGAGACCGAAGGTCCGTTCTTTACCCGAGGGAAACATTTGTGTTTCTAACCTCGGCCTTTACCTGACCATAATAATCCATGGCCGGGAAGGAACGGAACCCGACCACCGTGCCCGATCCCAGATGGAACCTGAGTGAGCAGAAGCTAAGTGAGAGACCTCCTCATCCAGACCCTGACTTCTGAAAGGGTATGATAACACAGGAAGTTGGGAGAGAGGCGCCAAATGAAAAGTCCAGATGGCAAAATGATGGGAAAATCCAGCAGAGGACTGGGAATGTCACAACCCCCAAAGCCTCCAAAAGCCAGCTTTTCCATAGTCCTCATCCAGGTCATGGGTGGCTGGAGCCTACCCCAGCTGTATATCAACTTGATGATCATTTACGGTCCTTCCAACGCCTCCGTCGGTGTTCCTACGTGGATCGAGCACGTGAGTTTTGTCATTATCCGAATCGCCTTGAATGGATTAAGCTGGACTGTTCAGATCTTCTCAGATGTTCCGCCTCCAATCGGAGCAGGCGTATCGGCTCACGCTCAAAGACTGGAAAGACGGCTGTGGTCTGAGGGGTCGTCCTAAAGTGATGGAAGCGCATCGTGAGTCTCCTTAACCGGGAAGGGCGGCGGTGGAGTAACGGTAGCGTGACGCTTCTACTTGGGACCCTGCACCAACCCCCTATCTGACCCCTGTCCTGTCTAGTCTTTGAGCATGAATCGATGAAGCCTGCTTTGACGAGAGGCCAATCGTCTTCTGACTGAACTGGACGAGTCTAACGGTGATGAGTTCAATTCCCGAGAGGTCCACCAACTATCAGGACTATCAGACCATTGACAGAAAAGACCTTTGACCTTGAACATGAACGACTCCCAGCAATGGCAGCCAAAGGTTGGTTAATGAGAACGAGTCGGGCGGCGGCGGAGGGCGGCTTGCATCCACAGAGCGGAAGGGAAGGGAGGGGGAGGGAGGGGGAGGGAAGGGGAGGGAAGAAGTCGGGGGAAGAGAGAATTGTACCTTGAGGCGTTTTAGGATTAGAGGGCTTATTGAGGGCATGTTGCGCACGGTGATGGGCAACATCTGCCAGGGGGCGGCCACAACGGGTGCCAGGGTGGCCAACGGTGCAACAATGGTCACAGGGCAAAGGTCGCCAGGGGGCCACCAAAAGGAAAGAGGTTTAAGGGAGGGAGGGGGGAGGAAGGACAGAGAAATAGAAGATAACATGAGAGGTAAAAGCAAGGAATGAAGACGGCAAAAGGAAGACAGACACAGCAAACTACGGGCCTGTCATGGCTGACCCAATGGTTGACCTTCGTTTACGTACAGTGGAACCCGTTTTTGGCCCACTCATCTCCAACATTAATTTATATTGAATAATTATGTTCAATATTTGATAATGAGCTCCAAGTCACAATATTCCAAAAATACTAACACTAACAGCTAACTGCTAACCACTAACTGCTAACGCTAACACCAACTGCTAACTGCTAACAATTAACGCTAACACTAACACTAACAGCTAACTACTAACGCTAACACAAACTGCCAACTGCCAACACTAACGCTAACACCAACTGCTAACTGCTAACAGCTAACTGCTAACACTAACAGCTAATTGCTAACTATTAACGCTATCACTAACACTAACATTAACAGCTGCTAACTACAAACGCTAACACTAACAGCTAACTGCTAACTGCTAACTGCTAACTATTAACGCTAACACCAACTGCTGACATTAACACTAACTCATAACTGCTAACTACTAACACCAACTGCTAACATTAACACTAACTGCTAACTACTAATGCTAACATCAACTGCTAACTGCTAACACTAATGCTAACACCAACTGCTAACTGCTAACAATTAACGCTAACACTAACAGCTTACTACTAACACAAACTGCTAACTGCCAACACTAACGCTAACACCAACTGCTAACTGCTAACACTAACAGCTAACTGCTAACACTAACAGCTAATTGCTAACTATTAACGCTAACACTAACACTAACATTAACAGCTGCTAACTACAAACGCTAATGCTAACTGCTAACTACTAACGCTAACACCAACTGCTGACATTAACACTAACTCCTAACTGCTAACTACTAACACCAACTGCTAACATTAACACTAACTGCTAGCTATTAATGCTAACATCAACTGCTAACTGCTAACACTAACGCTAACACCAACTGCTAACTGCTAACACTAACAGCTAACAGCTAACTGCTAACTATTAACGCTAATGCTAACACTAACAGCTAACTGCTAACTACTAATGCTAACATCAACTGCTAACTGCTAACACTAACGCTAACACCAACTGCTAACTGCTAACACTAACAGCTAACTGCTAACTATTAACGCTAATGCTAACACTAACAGCTAACTGCTAACTACTAACGCTAACACCAACTGCTAACTGCTAACACTAATGCTAACACCAACTGCTAACTGCTAACAATTAACGCTAACACTAACAGCTTACTACTAACACAAACTGCTAACTGCCAACACTAACGCTAACACCAACTGCTAACTGCTAACACTAACAGCTAACTGCTAACACTAACAGCTAATTGCTAACTATTAACGCTAACACTAACACTAACATTAACAGCTGCTAACTACAAACGCTAATGCTAACTGCTAACTACTAACGCTAACACCAACTGCTGACATTAACACTAACTCCTAACTGCTAACTACTAACACCAACTGCTAACATTAACACTAACTGCTAGCTATGAATGCTAACATCAACTGCTAACTGCTAACACTAACGCTAACACCAACTGCTAACTGCTAACACTAACAGCTAACAGCTAACTGCTAACTATTAACGCTAATGCTAACACTAACAGCTAACTGCTAACTACTAATGCTAACATCAACTGCTAACTGCTAACACTAACGCTAACACCAACTGCTAACTACTAACGCTAACACCAACTGCTAACTGTTAACACTAACACTAACACTAACAGCTAACTGCTAACTACAAATGCTAACACCAACTGCTAACACCTACAGCTAACTGCTAACTACTAACACTAACACCAACTGCTAACTGCTAACACTAATACTAACAGCTAACTGGCAACTACTAACGCTAACACCAACTGCTAACACTAAGACACTAACAGCTAACTGCTAATGCTAACGCTAACACATTATCCCAATGACACGTGGGCTTGCAAAGCGGCCTTGGCCTCCTTTCATTTTCAGCCCGAGGCCATCGCTGATGCTAAAGGTTCATCGTACGAAAGAAGAAACAACCCCTTTGGTTCTCACATTTTATGGCCACCAAAGCGGTCCACCACATACGACGACGTCGACTTAAGCAGTTTTTGGTTGTCAACCTGAGCGGGTTCCACTGTACACACAATTGAAAGCTACTTCATGTTAGCCATCGGCACCCGTCCCCACGTGAAGAACTGGTTCTGGTCAGCGCCAGGCCCCTAGCTTGCAGTCTGCCAGAGATCACATGGCCACCGGTCTTGCCACAAAGAGAGTCCAGGTCCGACAGGCGGTACGGGTACTGCGTGTATCCAGACTTACTGTGGCCGACTGTCCGACACAGGGATGTACGATACGCCGCTTCTGTTGGGATGAGCAGCATCGTCCAATCAAAACTCGAGGAGTGATCCTACTGATAAGCTTATTTGTCCCCCGAAACCAAAGCAGAAGCTCTAGCATGCAACTTGCCTACTTTTGACGTACAACACAGGACATATTTCCCAAGCACACCCAAACACCATGGAAATATATACTATGTGAGGAGTCGGGAAAGCAGTATAAGCAGTAAAAGTAGGCAAGCGTCCTCGTCCCTCACCATTTGGGGCTTTCCACCAAACATTTTAGATTCATGCAAATCTTTGAGAAAAAGCCTTCAAAGTCGTTTCACCACAGTTGGACTCAAACCTATTTCCCCTCAGAGTAAATTCACTCTATTGAAGTTTGCAGCTCAACATCTCAAATCAGGGTCGAGGTCAAGGTATTTGGTATTCTGGTGCTTTGGTTCGAACCTTTGACTTTGGCGTAAGTGACCACGGCATAGCTTCATGCTAAGAAGGAATTATGGCGAAGCTCTGATCTAGTGCAGTTGCATTACGGAACATAGCGTTTACAGTTTTGTGGCGAATCGTCAAAGTTTGTATCCGTGTCGGCGTAGGTTACGATGGTCACATGTCCCGTGGCTCATCTGTCTCGCATGTGCCACGCCCATCTGGGCTCTTTGACCAAATGAGCCCCGGTTTCACCCAAAGAACAATGTCTGACCTCCTATCCGTTTTGGACCGTGGGTCCTTGGACTGACTGATCCCTGCCATATTACGTAACGATCCGTGAGACTGGTGGTCACTAAAAGGGGGTACTTGCAAATTTTGGTGAGTATTAGCAAAAAGATGATGCCAAACGTAGCAGTTTGATTCGGGCTAAAAGGGACAGTTCTTGTCCCTCGGCTGCAACGTGTACCAAGTTGGAGATGGGAATGGAGCTTTCAGGAAAAGTACCGATTCCAACTCCGACTACATGGAATTTACAATGGGGGTCATGTGATTTGAGAACAACCGTATGATATATGGTATTTATTTTGACATATGGCATATATTACATATTGCAACCCAAACCCCTGCAGCTGATCCTAAATACCCGTTTTTCTGTGCTGTACTTTGACATTGGTGGAGAGCACTCAATGTTTGAGGAGTGCCTTGGTTCTGGCGCCTTGGCACCACCTCTCTTTGTGGCACGACGTGGTGACGTTACCCCCTCCCTACGGTGTTTGGGGGTCACCCACAAACCTTCAACATCAGCGGTTGGCTGGAGCGTAAGGCAGCCAAGGTTTTCAAGGGAAGATCCTGCACAAATAGGCTCTGCACACCAGAGAAGTTGGCACTTCAGTCAGCGTGGCAACGCTGGCAATGAATATTTGCCACAAGACAAAGACGAGAGCGTGTTTCTAGCGGTCTAACTTGATGGCGCATTGACGCCACTATGCTAAGCTACTATAAAAGTACGCACTGAAATGTTATTTAATCATCCTCAGCAAGGAACTCTTCCAATGCTAACATGTGTCAGTCTATATTACGTCTTATTATGGGCTTGCTCAGTAATGCAAGCCCATATACTGCTGCTTAGCAGCTGTCTATGGGGCTTGCATTACTGAGCAAGCCCATATTGTTATTCCTTGTTATGGGCTTGCTCAGTAATGCAAGCCCCATAGACAGCTGCTAAGCAGCAGTATATGGGCTTGCATTACTGAGCAAGCCCATATTGTTATTCCTTGTGATGTTTAGCTATTATTATATCTTAATCTTCCCATTTTTGCAAGAAGGACCCCCACACATGTTACTCCGCCGGAATCCTGACGCTCAGGACTACAGCGGTATTTATTTTTTTGGAACGTTTTGTGTAACCATGGCGACGCTATTCACCAAAACGTTCAAAAATGGGCCACTAGATTAGATACACCTGTTCTATTTTTAGAACAGCCACATTCCAGGGAAAACGAGAATTTGCAGACTTTTCACAGCCTTGTAGGACAACCTTGGCACTTTCTAAACTTGAGGCCCTCTTGCTAGGTGCTAGCATGATGACTGTTAGCATGTTAGCATTTTAGCTAATTTACTAATTTCTAAAGGCAAATAGACACATGGCATGATGTAGGAAGGTTATAGGACAACCTTGGCACTTTCTAAACTTGAGGCCCTCTTGCTAGGTGCTAGCATGATGACTGTTAGCATGTTAGCATTTTAGCTAATTTACTCATGTCTAAAGGCAAATACACACATGGCATGATGTAGGAAGGTTATAGGACAACCTTGGCACTTTCTAAACTCGAGGCCCTCTTGCTAGGTGCTAGCATGATGACTGTTAGCATGTTAGCATTTTAGCTAATTTACTCGTGTCTAAAGGCAAATACACACATGGCATGATGTAGGAAGGTTATAGGACAACCTTGGCACTTTCTAAACTTGAGGCCCTCTTGCTAGGTGCTAGCATGATGACTGTTAGCATGTTAGCATTTTAGCTAATTTACTCATTTCTAAAGGCAAATAGACACATGGCATAATGTGGGGACACTATGGGACTGCATCAACCTTTTCGGTACTTGAGGCTGTCTTGCTAGGTGCTAGCACGGTAGCCGCTGGCGCACCGGGCCCGAGGTTCACAGCACAGGTGGCAAGCCCATCAAAATTTCCGCGGGAATTTTTTAGTTTTCTCTTATTATCTCCACTATATTGGGTAATACCACAATAAAGTTGACTGTAGGGGTGTTAGTTCATGTTTAGAGGGCTCTAATGATGTTAAAATCCACATTTAGAAGGTTGTAAACAGGTTTTCAATGCTCCATTTGTAAATAAATAATCCTAATTTGCAGAAATTCACTTATCTCAATCCGGTCTGGAGCCAATTAACTGCGATAAACGAGGGATGGCCCATATAAGTGGCCCATATAAGTGGCCCATAAAGGTGTTTATTTTTGACCCACTGAATGCAGGGATCCACTGTACACCAGGCTACAATCCCTCATCCAATCAGTGGCATGCCCAGACACACTCGGAAGTGCACCGGTAGTGCACCCGGAAGTGCACCGGAACAGCACGTCCATGCTGCATCACAACAGACACTGTGGTCTTCTTGTAAGAACACATACCAGCCAAAGAAATGTTGCTAGTCTTAGTCTTGAGTGGTTTTACGTCCTTTTGGCGGACGGACGCCACAAACCGCAGAGACCTGGACTGAGCTGGACCACTTGGAGGAAAGACGGACTGAAGCGATAGCACTTTGAGGTATGTAGGAGGTGGTTAACTACGCCTCAACGTCATTTTAAAAGTGCACGTTTGCTCTGGTTTATGTTTTGGATTCTAATCTAGTCTTTGCGAAGGAGAAGGGAAGGAGAGGGAAGCTCGGCACGGTCAGCGGTTCTAGGATAAAAGTGACTAAAAGTGACTAAACACTTATTGTTGGCAGCCCCTCACACAGGACCTTATCGCGTCCAACCGCGTGCTAGTAATTCCCTTGCTGCTCTCAAGTAGCCAAATAACGGCACCGCTACCATGTGTTGGCTATCACTGCCGGTCCAGCTTCTAGTTCTTCTTCTAGTTTCCCTTCCTTCCAAAGTTATCTTCCTGCTCCGTCTACTAGCGCTAAGCTAGCGCCTCTCTGTCCAGTTATGCCCTGACGGCATATGGCATGACGTTTTCTTACCCGATGCGTGTAGTCGCCACAGACACCCTGCAAAGAAACACAGAAACACTTCAATACAATGTTGTTATCTCTACAATAGGTCTGCAAAGGTGACTATAGGGGTGTTAGTTCATGTCTGGAGGGCTCTACTAATGTTAAAACCATTTTTTAGAAGGTCGTAAACAGATTTTTTTAAGCTATAAATACAAAAATATTACTTTCATCGATAAGGAATCTATTTCCTGGAAATTCACTTATAACGGTTGAGTCTGGAACCGATTAACCGCTATAGACGAGGGATGACTGAATCTGCATCAGGACTGGAATTGTAAACTAGAATACATTTGTTTTTGCTCCAGGAACTCAAAGATGGATACTAATTCTTGTGTACACAGAAGGCCCATCTCAGCGTGCCCCAGGCTGGCCACAATAAAAGGCCCATCCTCATTAGTATCTTTCTGTGAAAGGACCAGCCTGCCCGGTTCCTGAGGTCTTACTGAAACCAACCATCTCTCACCTTCTCTCCTTTGGGTCCTGCTTCGCCCTAAATGAGAAAAGGACACATCAGTTGGTTGAGGCGGACTGCAAAGAGGCTTCTGGGGAATGGTACACCTCGCCTGACTTACGGGGAGTCCTTTAGGACCACGGGGACCCTGAAAAGACAACAGCAGTCTGGAATCAGGTTGTGGCAGCATTGTGAGTGAAAGTGAAACATGACGGGTAATCGAACACCAGTGAACACGCATTGGATTTGAAGTCTTCGATTATTTGCATGACTCATTATGAGCCACCCCCGTTGGTTTGATTCCCCAAGGGGGCCGGGAGTATGATTGATGAGAACAGGGAGGGGGCGGACTTTGACACGTCTTCCACCCTCCAAATGGGTGACCCCAGGGGGTTAGCAGCACCAAAGCTGTATGCTAACATTAACCAGCTCTCATTGGGGAAGAATCGTCATCAAGACCAAGATGCTATTCCGCCATATCAAGCCTGGGCGGGGCACATAAAGAAACGAGCCCCGGGTTTAAACACCTCCAGTTGGACCGTGACTAATGGCTGCAGTGGCGTACAGGAAACCACCGGAATCCGCGGTGAGCGTGATGAAAACCAGATCATCAGCGAGGCTGGATGGGATCTCGTTGCCACGCAAGGAGAACAAAGATTGCTTGTCCTCGGAATGTTATTCCAATTAGCACACAGGCTATTAGTGGAACCTGATTATATGAATTTATCCTGCTAGAACCCAGACCCATTTGGGGACATGCTACACAGCAAATGGAGCGCTAATGGAGCGCTAATGCCTTTAGCGTATGTACCGGGGGTGTACAACGCAGCCCTTATTTCTACTTTCCGTATTTGTATTGTATTAAGTAGTTAGTATAAGTATTTGGATTTGAGTCAAATTTGGAATAGCCCCCCCTTGGGAAAAAAATTATAAAAAAAATACAAATAATAATAATAATAATTAGGAATAAATTGACCAATGTTTTTTTTCCCATAAGTCCACCAATGAACCTGTAAGAAAATAATAATAATAATAATAATAATAATAATAATAATAATAATAATAATAATAATAATAATAATAATAATAATTAACGGATAAAAAATAACGGATGGACGGCTAAAGCAAAAAAAAAAGAAATATTATAGGTTGGGTATATTGTGTTGTTCCAACCGCAACTGCAAAAGAGCAAAAGTATTGGGACAAAATGGAGTAAATGCTTACCAAGTCTCCCTTAGGTCCACTCTGTCCCTGCGAGAACAAGGAGGGTCAAAGGTTAAAAACCGTTTCAGAACTATCCGGATGCAGTGGAGCCTGGAAAAGTCAACATCCCTTGGACTGCAACATAAGCCCCTGTCCAACCCCCCCCCCCCAAAAAAAAGCCACGGCTTGCACATGTACAAATATAAATATGTTTTTTTCTTTTCTGCTTCTTTGGAATGCGTTTCCACCTAAATGATTCCAGATAAGATAAACCGTCCCCGGAGGTGGGAATAGTGCCAGCTAACATCCAGGATCTTTCTCACAAGCCCGGGAACTTGGACCATGTGTGACCATGACCATGACTGAAAGTACTGAACACACTTTGTAGTTTGGTCATGTGATTTATATGTGAAAATATTTATATCCATTTTCTATGCCGAGTATGCTGGAGCCTATCCCAGCTGTCTTTGGGCGAGAGGCGGGGTCCACCCTGGATTGGTGGCCAGTCAATCACAGGGCACATATAGACAAACAACCATTCACACTCACATTCATACACAATTTGGAGTGGCTAATTAACCTAGCATGTTTTTGGAATGTGGGGGGGGGTA
This sequence comes from Doryrhamphus excisus, assembly GCF_037039965.1. Taxonomy (NCBI): domain Eukaryota; kingdom Metazoa; phylum Chordata; class Actinopteri; order Syngnathiformes; family Syngnathidae; genus Doryrhamphus; species Doryrhamphus excisus. The sequence continues at coordinate 1,169,506 of NC_136370.1, forward strand.
CCCGGAGAAAAGCCAAGCTGAGAAGCAAGACTAGAATTCCGTGGTTTCGGTGATATGGAATGAGATGGGAATGTTGGTCAACTCGCCGACTTGCTATGCTCATTTAGATATGTTCTTTATGCGACTGTCTAATGGAATAGCTGGTCATGTGACCTTTCCACATTCAATTCCAGGTCTTTCATGTTGAAATGTATTATAAGATAAGCAAGGTATGATTCCTGTTCCTGGGATTTTGTTCGAAAAGAAGCTTTGAGGACTTGTGTAGACTCACCGGCTTGCCATCCAACCCAATTGGGCCCTGCGACAAAACAAGACAAATGTTTTATTCAGTAGTGAAATTGTGCTTGACTACAGTCGGAATAAGAAATGAGATGTGTCAGTCATCCACGTCAAGGCAAAGGTCCAATGGAGGCAAGTGAAGGAGCCCGGATTAAAGGCCTCAAGTCTTTGGACTTTCTTGACAGAAAGTCCAATCGTCTTTTTTTTGGAGCTAACTTGCCTAAAACATTTGATTCCCAAAGTAAATGGAATATCTCTTCCGGGCTCCAACGGTTGCATCACAAAACGACCAAAGAGGAAGTCATGAACTGACTGAAATACGTCCCGTGTGAAGCATATCCACTAGTGAATAACATTTCAAGTCCAAAACCCAAAAGGAGTCTTAGTATTACTCACCGGGAACCCTGGGAATCCTCTGGTTCCTGGTTGGCCCTAAAGAGAAGATAATGGGTCAAATCAGGCTAGCGACCATCGTTCCCAGTTCGACACCAACATTTGACGAATGAACGAAAGAAATGAAAGCGAGGTTTTGAGTTCGTTCGTGTTATTTAATGAAGTTATTAGTATTTGCGTTAAGGCACGGCCAAGTCCGCTGTGGTTTCTGCTTTCAGGCTTCCGATTGGACAAAATGACGGGTCATATTTCAGCCGCTGGTTTTTGTCAACTGCCGTGGATGCAGATGTTTCTACCAGGAGTGGCTAAATGTGCATTTTTCAAAATGTCCTTTATGGTGTGGACTTGGCTTAAGTGGACTTGGTGCGTCTGGTGCCCTCGTCTCCTACGGTCAGGAACTTCCCCCAGCAGAGGTTATTCATTAGAGATGCCTATTACCACACAGGAAGGGGGGCACACAAAGACGTAGACCGGAATGGGTAGCAACGACAAAAGCAGACATCTGCGCGACTCCGCTTGGCTCGGACTCGACTATGATCTCTGATGTTGACAGGAAGGAAAAGTCATTATTGCCATATGCAACTGCTGAAGAAGACCATATTGTTCATTGGAAAAATAATTAAATCAGATTGTATTTTTTTAAGGCAAAGCCTGGAGAACTGACCGAGGTCTAAGATGGAGGCTCATGTGATCCGTAGCCAAATTATACGTCCAAACCGCTTGAACAATTCCACTATTTCCACGCTGTAATTACGTGCAATTATTTGATCATTAGCTGCGTATTCACTCGGTTCCCAATAAAGAAGGCTGTTCCAAACCCGAGTCCGGTCACCCATAGGCCAGGAAAAACAAACCCTAATGTTGTCCAGGTAAAGCAACATGGCCTGATTCTACGCGGACATTGGAAACATTTGACAGTTTCAACGAGTCAGGACATAACAGGCCATAAGCTTGACATTTGGGAGTCCTTCCGAGTCCTTCCGAGTCCTTCGCGGTGTACGCGTTTCCCAAATAAAATGCCGCTTGAACGCAATGAATGCCTTTTGAACTTTTAGCCACAGAGAGAGTGCTGACGTTCAGCATTCAGTCAGCGCACCCAAACGCAATCCACGCCCTCGTTGTTGCTTCTTCACTTTGATTGGACGCAAACGGATGCATTCAATGAGGAACATTCCGTGGGAAAATGTGTTGACATACTAGGATCATGTTATTTCTTACTCAACACTCTCACGGACCATCTCGAGTATTTTCACATCATCAGACTAAAGTCCGAGTCAGTATGGTCAAGTCCAAGCCAAAGTCATGAAAACGTGACTAGAGTCAACCTGGAGTCCAGCTTACGTGACTTGAGTCCGCACTTGCTGTACATGTTTTACAATGCATGTTTGGTTAGCTCTAGCTAGCGCTAGTTAGCTCTCGTTAGCTCTACTTAGCTCTCATTAGCTCTAGTTAGCTCTCGTTAGCTCTAGTTAGCTCTCGGTAGCTCTCGTTAGCTCTAGTTAGCTCTAGTTAGCTCTAGTTAGGTCTCGTTAGCTGTAGTTAGCTCTAGTTAACTCTAGTTAGGTCTTGTTAGCTATAGTTAGCTCTAGTTAGATCTCGTTAGCTCTAGTTAGCTCTAGTTAGCTCTAGTTAGCTCTAATCTCGCTTTTTACTCAAACCCAAAAAAGCCTCAACATGTTTGTGACTTGGTTTTCAAAAATGCAGATTTGGCTTAGGCATGTTTGGTTAGCTCTGGTTAGCTCTAGTTAGCTCTAGTTAGCGCTAGTTAGCTCTCGTTCGCTCTTGTTAGCTCTAGTTAGCTCTCATTAGCTCTAGTTAGCTTTAGTTAGCTCTTGTTAGCTCTCGTTAGCTCTCATTAGCTCTAGTTAGCTCTAGTTAGGTCTCGTTAGCTCTAGTTAGCTCTAATCTCGCTTTTTACTCAAACCCAAAAAAGCCTCGACATGTTTGTGACTTGGTCTTCAAGACTGCAGATTTGGCTTAGACATGTTTGGTTAGCTCTAGTTAGCGCTAGTTAGCGCTAGTTAGCGCTTGTTAGCTCTAGTTAGCTCTACTTAGCGCCAGTTAGCTCTCGTTAGCTTTAGTTAGTTCTCGTTAGCTCTAGTTAGCTCTAGTTAGCTCTTGGTAGCTCTCGTTAGCTCTCATTAGCTCTAGTTAGCTCTAGTTAGCTCTAATATCGCTTTTTACTCAAACCCTAAAAAGCCTCGGCATGTTTGTGACTTGGTCTTCATGAATGCAGATTTGGCTTGGACATGTTTGGTTAGCTCTAGTTAGCGCTAGTTAGCTCTCGTTAGCTCTAGTTAGCGCTACTTAGCGCTAGTTAGCTCTCGTTAGCTTTAGTTAGTTCTCGTTAGTTCTCATTAGCTCTCGGTAGCTCTCGTTAGCTCTCATTAGCTTTAGTTAGCTCTAATCTCGCTTTTTACTCAAACCCAAAAAAGCCTCGACATGTTTGTGACTTGGTCTTCATGAATGCAGATTTGGCTTAGACATGTTTGGTTAGCTCTAGTTAGCGCTAGTTAGCTCTCGTTAGCTCTAGTTAGCTCTTGTTAGCTCTAGTTAGCTCTAGTTAGGTCTCGTTAGCTCTAGTTAGCGCTAGTTAGCTCTCGTTAGCTCTAGTTAGCTCTAGTTAGCTCTAGTTAGCTCTAGTTAGGTCTTGTTAGCTCTAGTTAGCTCTAGTTAGGTCTTGTTAGCTCTAGTTAGCTCTAGTTAGGTCTTGTTAGCTCTAGTTAGCTCTAATCTCTGAAGGTACGTAGGTGTCTCCACAAAGTGGTCCGTTCCGTCTGGATGCAACTAATTACCAATCCCGCACAGCGTGGACACACCCGCCAAAAAAAATACCATAGGCGTTCTGTGTGGGCGGGGCCTAAACAGGTTCCACTGCGTCATGTGAGGAGAATACGCTTACCGGAGGTCCTCTGGGTCCAATGATGGATAGACCTGGTTCTCCTGGGGCTCCCTGAAGAAGAAAACAAAGTTCCACCAGTTAGTCATGCATCCACGTACCATGAATCATGTGATTCCATGGTTGTACACCCAAATATAGTCCAGCATGGACCACTAGAGGGCCCCCTTCTCAGGTCATCATTTCATGAAAGTTTTCAATCCTACACGGCTAAATCATATTACAGTCGGCCCTCGTTTATCACTGTTAATGGGCTCCAGACCCGACTGCCAAAACTTACTTTCCACAAGAAGGATTCAGTATTAATAAAGGGAATATTTTTATTTTTTTCATTTGGTTTTGTGAGAAAAGTGAGCTGGTTGAAGATGCCAAGGGAGTTGGGAGCACAGTCAGCAAGAAAAGCCTGCTCAAGGGGACCCATGGACAGACCCGTCTCAGTGTTTGACAAGGAAAAACCTGAAGGCTTTCAAATACAGAAATCAAATTTCTTTCTTTCAAATTATCAGAGCTCTTGTGACGTGAAATAACAACCCTATAGTGGCCTTTACACCCCTATTACCAGATGTAGTAGACATATAAATGATAAATCTGTTCCCAGGGGAGCTGAAAGAGAGGCGGCGGACAGGAAGTGACATCGGTGGTTCAGAGTTGAGTTTCCGATTTGCGCGGGTAAACGGCCAGAAAAGTAGCTTGTGTTCAATTACCGTGATCAATCATTCAATTAAAGTCTGGTGCTTGTGTGTCTTACCCAATATGACAATATTCTACCCAATATTGTGTGGCGTGTTGAGGGACAACCATACAGGTCTTGGCTAAGCGCCTTAGGTGGAGCTCCTGTGTGCACCATAATGGCTGCTCACCCACCCATTGTGGAACTCATTTGGAATTTGAGAATCCAATTTCCTGGGTAATTGCCCGGGCCGCCATGTACTCGCCACAACTAACAGGGCCGCCTACCCGTTTCATCATCTACGTTATTTAAGAAAAATATGGAATGGCCTCAACTTACCTTCTCCCCCGCTGGTCCTTTAAGGCCCTGGGATCAAGCACAGCAGACATGCAACAATGTGTGGAGAGACAGAAGAGAGAGGAACCAGTGTTAGAGGCATGGAGGCTACGGGGCATGCAGCTACCTTGCTACAGGAGGGGGACGGGGGGGGGCTGCATGTGTGAACCACCGTGTTTAAGTAGGGGCAACGACTCCTACTGCGAAAATATACAATAACGTAGACGGTGCAACCTTGGTTTTTGTTATTACAGTAAAGTCTCGTTATATCGATATCGGTTATAACGAATTACTGCTTATTACGATACTATTTTCATTTCCCGGCAAATTTCTAGTCTTTTATGATATAATTAGCTCCGTTAGTACGATACCCGGTTATTATGATAATCCGGTTACTACGATGCCCTTTTCATCTCCCGCCAGCCAATTTGGTCTGCTTATATCGATACAAAAGCAGCTTAAATCAATCTTCCACCACCAGAGCACAGCACACACACCGATTCCCGCACTTCCTGGTTCACAGGTCATGCTCTACCCGCCCCACATAGCTGGCCAAAGACATGCCTGCAACAGAAGAACCAACTGACATAGCATACACACATTTTTAATGCAGTTCGGCTCAGGATCGGATATATCGACAGTCCTGTTATATCGATATTTTTTCCGACTCCCGACAATATCGATATAACGAGACTTTACTGCAATTTGCTCCAAAGGTTGGACGAACACCAACGTAATTTCTAGCATCTCATTGGGAATAATGTCAATCCAACCCCACGACACCCAAAAATTGATGCTGCATTCACGGAATGATACTGCACACGGTAAACAGACACGCAGTAGCAGTTTGGGACATGCAGTACTGTACAGGACCCGGGACAGAGTCCAAACACAGAGGCCAGATTTTTGATAAATTTTGTCGCTTCCATCACAATTTTTCCCCAAATATCATCATAATGAATAAATAATGCTATTTAGTGCTTATTTACTTCCCAAATGAAGTATTTTCAAGACTAAATATCACTGAATAAAGTGACGATTTAAGGTTCTCAAAAGATGCATTCAAATATGGTGTGATGACGTAGCATTCTAACTGGCCACTAGGTGTCAGTACTGTTACTGGTGAGACACACTTAATAGCCAAAACAACAGGTTTTTATTGCGGGTTGGAATTCTCTCCCAACAAGAAGCCTGATCCCTAATGAAACACGCAGTAACCCCGCCTGCCATGCTGAAACTCAACTCTGAATCACTTCCTGTCCGCCACTTCCTTACTTCGCTACACATTTATAGCGACAGACACAAGCACATTTTGTCTTTTATGCCTTTAACTCTTGTTTTCTGTTGGGTAATAGGAATGTAAAGGTCAACCTGTTTATGTCGACCGACCGAGGTCAACATAAGCGTTCCAGTGTGCCAGACCCCCCCAGGGATCCAAGTCAGGAGTTGTTACTGTTGGATCCAACCCCTAGAATTATGTTCATGTGTTCCGTGTGCGGCCTCACAGGCATCAAATCTCCGGTATTGGCGCTCCATATAAGCCGCACGCCTCTCCAGCCCAGGCTAACAAGCAACAGAGAGTGCTAACATTTAGCATGGTGTCCGGGTGTCGGCCCTGTGTATTTTCATGAACGATACCGTACTGGCAGTCAACCCTCTGCTCCCTCCTCAGTACCACGGAGCGATGTGTTGTGGTGTTGGATGGCTTTATACTACCGCTCACGCTCGGTTATGACATGTAAATACAGTAGCATAGCATAGCATAGCTCACCATTCTTCCTGGAATCCCCAGACTTCCTTTGTCACCCTGACCAATGTAAATTCACAAGGGACAGGGTTCAAGGTCAGGTTAGGATGACACGCTTGACTTTCCAAGAGATAACTTGACATTTGGACTTGCAACTCCGACTTGTTTTTGTAGCCATTGCAGAGACATTGGTATTACCCATGGTATTACCCATGGTATTACCCAAGAACTTCACCAAAGGAGAAGCCTCAACAAGTCAAGGATTAGCGCTTGGAAGAGGATTTCTACAGTCTGCAACGTCCCAATGTCAGGAAATCAGTTCAATACTGCGTCTGCACGGAGAGGTCATGCTGGCGGTGGAAAGCTGAAGCACGCCATCAGGAGTCTGATCATTCCATCCAGCCATGCTCAGCCCAACGTTTGGCAGATCTGATAGGACATTCCGGTCAGTCGGGTCATTTTGTCATCCACAGTCCTCAGAACGAGCAGTTGCTTGCACATTTTCCGTATTTTCCCAAATATACGTAAGTCAGACTTTTTCATGGTTTGGCTGGTCCTGGTCCTCCAGTATCGGAACATACCACCTATCCTACACCTATTTAGCTGTTCTTACTCCAATGGATGTAGTGGAGGAGGACGTGAGAGGGACGGATGAGGAAGACCGGCTTGGATGGAGGAGATCGATTTGCTGTGGCGACCCCCAAAGGGAAACGCCCAAAGAGGAAGATCAAACGTCTGATTTCACCAAATCAATTTCACCCAAAAACTGCGAGTTCTAGTCCAGTGCGACTTATTTATGTTTTTCTCGTCGGGAAAAGAGTGTTGTTGGTCTTTGAAGCCACGGCAGTCCTCCATTTGTGGACATTTCAAATGGGGCATAAAGGATCTTTGGTTCTGTGTCTAAGCGTTGAAGGTAAGCGGCGTCTCCTTTCTGGTTACCAACCCCACCCGCCCCCGATTTGTCCGGACTGACTTTGGCCTCATCACAAACCCGGTCTTGCCAAGTCATGATGACTTGAACAAGACGACACCTGTCGACGTAAATGGATGCATTTTTCGGAGTCTCAAAGTTCTTCCAAGGTCTCGAATACAAAAGCGAACACTTAAAGACTTGATGAGTTGCTCAACGTGGACGTGGACTTCAACAGGTTCACCAGATATCACTGACAGCTTCAAGGTGAACTGCACCGTTCTTTTGGAATCAGCGGTAGAAGTTCCAACAAAAAACGAGAAAGACAGCTGTTTGGGAAAGGTACATCACACAAATATCCCGAAGGATTGTTGTACATCCAAATAGTAATAATAGTAACAATGTAGTATTTCCAATTACTAACACCGTATGTACCATTTTAGGAACTAAAGTGTGTGTTCCTAAAACGTCCCTACAACACGTAATCCACCTTCACCTTCACCTTCACCTGGTGGACAGTTTTAGGGCAAAAAGTGGCATCCATTAGTGTGCCGTTGCATCATCACGTAAGGTGTATAAATACTTCTTTGGCATCACGTAATGATCTCTTTTATATCTTTAGAAGGGACGGAAAACTGAAAGACGTGTTCATGCTTCCCGTAAGGACTGTGGATGACTGGGATCCGCTGTTAGAAGAGTCGTCACTGCGGCCTCCACAAAGGATGCTCCATGTTTTAGTGATGGGATGGGAAGCATGCAGAGATGTTAAAGGAAGAAAAGCAGGTCCTGAGTTTGGCCTCAGTAGTCCTCTTGGGATTGGTTCCCAAAGAACGGGAAGGGGAGAAGATTTGTTCGGAGCCTTGGTTAGCGTTGAATGGATGCTAAACCTAAAGAAATCCTTTTTGGCAACTGCGTGAAACGACCTCGTCAGTTTCCCCCGTACTGTATCGGTCCGTATCTGCATGGACTGCATTATTTCACATAGTTTTCTGCATAATAATAATAATAATACAATAATGATATTCCACATCTTCATATTTTTGGCCTTGAAAGCCCGTTCTTACAAGCCAGTATTTGTCTTCAGACAAATACTTAATGACTCCAGATGATGATGTAGTGTCGAGGTTTGGAGTTTGACATGATTTAATTGGAGATGTGTACAAATGTGACGACCTAGCAGTGCTCATCAGAACTGGATTGGCGACTGAAGTCCCCACCGAAAGCCCAGGTTCCAACTGTTCATTCAGTTCTCATGTGGTGTTTTTGGTCAACTACTCAGCCAAAGAAGAGATGAGATGGCCACGGCATGCAAATGGCAAGACACACAAAGACAAACGTTCAAAAAGGCAAGTTACCGGAAAGCCTGCTCGTCCAGGAGGACCCTGAAAAAGGAGTGAGAGAAATGATGGTCCAAAAAGGAGGCGTGGCTAATACACACAGTCAACATAGGCTAGGATGCCCGCTTGCATTCGACCCCACGAGTAGAGCCTCGCTTCCCCCCGGCCAGCCAACACCAAGAAACCACCTTGATGCGCCCACGGAAATGGCCACCCCCGCCTGCTAGCTGGCCGTTGTTGTTCTCCTCTGATTTTGGATCAACATTTGCAGGAAAAGTCATACTTGTAATTATTAGGTCCGATTCCTCATCCTCTTCAGTTTTACTGGTGCATCCAGGTTTAAGCCCTAAATACGCCATATTTCAGCTTTATACAGTAGCTACTATGATCATCATAAGTAGTCGTACTCATAATCATAATCATAACAGTCATCAGTAGTCGTACTCATAATCATAATTATAACAGTCATCAGTAGTCGTACTCATAATCATAATCATAACAGTCATCAGTAGTCATAGTCATAATCATAATCATAACAGTCATCAGTAGTCGTACTCATAATCATAATAGTCATCAGTAGTCGTACTCATAATCATAATCATAACAGTCATCAGTAGTCATAGTCATAATCATAATAGTCATCAGTAGTCATAGTCATTATCATAATCATAACAGTCATCAGTAGTCATACTCATAATCATAACAGTCATCAGTAGTCGTACTCATAATCATAATCATAACAGTCACCAGTAGTCGTACTCATAATCATAATCATAACAGTCATCAGTAGTCGTACTCATAATCATAATCATAACAGTCATCAGTAGTCATAGTCATAATCATAATCATAACAGTCATCAGTAGTCATAGTCATAATCATAATAGTCATCAGTAGTCATAGTCATAATCATAATAGTCATCAGTAGTCGTACTCATAATCATAATCATAACAGTCATCAGTAGTCATAGTCATAATCATAATCATAACAGTCATCAGTAGTCATAGTCATAATCATAATAGTCATCAGTAGTCATAGTCATAATCATAATAGTCATCAGTAGTCGTACTCATAATCATAATCATAATAGTCATCAGTAGTCGTACTCATAATCATAATCATAACAGTCATCAGTAGTCGTAGTCATAATCATAATCATAACAGTCATCAGGAGTCGTAATCATAATCATAATCATAACAGTCATCAGTAGTCATAGTCATAATCATAATAGTCATCAGTAGTCATAATCATAATCATAACAGTCATCAGTAGTTGTAATGATAATCATAATCATAAGTCATCAGTAGTCGTAGTCATAATCATAATCATAAGTCATCAGTAGTCGTAGTCATAATCATAAGTCATCAGTAGTCGTAGTCATAATCATAACGGTCATCAGTAGTCATAATCATAATCATAAGTCATCAGTAGTGGTAGTCATAATCATAATCATAACAGTCATCAGTAGTTGTAATGATAATCATAATCATAAGTCATCAGTAGTGGTAGTCATAATCATAACGGTCATCAGTAGTCATAATGATAATCATAAGTCATCAGTGGTCGTAGTCATAATCATAATCATAAGTCATCAGTAGTCATAATGATAATCATAAGTCATCAGTAGTCATAGTCATAATGATAATCATAAGTCATCAGTAGTCATAATCATAATCATAAGTCATCAGTAGTCATAATGATAATCATAAGTCATCAGTAGTCGTAGTCATAATGATAATCATAAGTCATCAGTAGTCGTAATGATAATCATAAGTCATCAGTAGTCGTAGTCACAATGATAATCATAAGTCATCAGTAGTCGTAGTCATAATGATAATCATAAGTCATCAGTAGTCATAATGATAATCATAAGTCATCAGTAGTCATAATGAAAATCATAAGTCATCAGTAGTCGTACCCTCATCATGATCATAAGTCATAAGTCATCATAATCATGATGAGGGTGGGGTGTCTACAAATCAAACATGATTGACGGTCCTTTCCCGCCCCCACAAGTTGACAAATATGTCAGGACATGTTGTTGCGTCATATCCCCGGATATACCATCCCTTTGCGTTTCCTATGACTTCACTTCCTGTCCTCACTCATTGGCTACCAAAGATGTATTCATACGCTGTTTTCAAACCCAACGCCAAATCCCAAAGATGGATTTATTAAAATGTATTTAAACAAATGGAGTGATGGCAAATGGGGAAAATGGCCGCCATTTATACTGGTACGTCCTGCCATATTGGCGGGCCAATGGAAACCACCATATACCAGGATCCACGAAGGTACCGCAGCACAGCGTCCGGGAATCATGTGGCGTGGAACAAGGAACTCATTCAACGAATGGCTACGGGCGGAGGCGGCACCCAGCGACTAATGGCCCTCGTGTCACGGTGGGCCCTGAACGCATCCCAGCCAGCTGACGCCGGTAGTAAACAATACACAAGGACCCGGACCACAATGGCTTCCGGCGCTTTCCGCAGCCGAGGGTCTTTGGGAACACAAGTCAGATCCTCTTGTGTCAAGCGGCTCTTCAGTGAAGGACGGGGGGCCTAATTGGTGGGAAGTCAAAACAGGAACTCTTGACATTTTCTAAAAAGCTTCTAAAGCATCCGCCATTGGCCGAGGAGAACCATCCCGAATATTTACATGAAATACGCATTTTCTCTGTTCCACTTCCCATACACTTTGTAAATTGGGCCACCGTATGCGGGATGGCCGGTCCCCTGGGAACTACGCTTCCCAGCAAAATGGGCTCATAGCGTGGAAAACAAAAGGGTAGGAAATGAGCTGTTTCATAATAGTGAAGATAAAAAAGTTGTTATATGATGACAAACTTTCAATCTAACAAAGAGCAAATTGCCATCAAACATCGTGGAAAAACTAAAACAACTAAAACCTTTTTAGTTGACTTTGTCCTTGGACGCTCTTATTTTTGTATTCACTTCCTGTCTAGCCTTGCCTTGGTTTTCCTGTCTCCCACACCTGTTTCTAATTCCACTCCCTTCTATTTAGTTCAGGTGTTCTCCTTCCTTTGGCGCTTGTTTGCTTCGTTTGGCCACTTGCTCTTTTGTCTGCTTATCTGCAATCCTCAATACTTTTAGAAATACTTTTAGAAATACTTTTAGAAATACTTGGTCTACGCTCCTGCGTGACTAAAACAGTAAAAGTTGTGTTTTAACTCCTATGGTCCAAGTACAACAGGACGAGGAGCCAGTTGTCCTTACGTACTGTACGTTAGGACAGACCATCCAGTACTCCATTTTACCACAGGGGGCAATAGTAGTCCTTCAGTAGTACTTCACAGCCAGGAGAAAAGATAAGAAGCTACTTTACCCCACGTGGATCACACAAGGGGTCTGCTCTACTTACTGGGGGTCCTGCAAAACAAGGAAGAGAGAGAGAGAGAGACATAACATTAACTCAACATTTTTCAGTAGCACGGAGCTTAGAAAGATTAGAGTCCTGTCTTCTATCATGTTTCTACCTACTTCCTTTCTTCAGTCATCAGCAGTCCAACATGGGTACGTTTCAGGAAAACATCAGTTCAGATGTAAACATTTATCCACATAACTACACACAAATGGCTTGTTTGATATACAAATACTGATTTACAAACATAACGTTGGAAACATTACTCTTTACAATGATCACATTTGGGACTGGACTAGTCCTATAGTCCACATCCATTTATCCAACCATCCATCTATCATATCATCCATCCATTTATCCATCCATCCATCTATCATATCATCCATCCATTTATCCATCCATCCATCTATCATATCATCCATCATCCATCCATCCATCTATCATATCATCCATCATCCATCCATCCATCTATCATATCATCCATCATCCATCCATCCATCTATCATATCATCCATCATCCATCCATTTATCCATCTATCAGCCATCATCCATCCATCCATCTATCATATCATCCATCATCCATCCATCCATCCATCTATCATATCATCCATCATCCATCCATTTATCCATCCATCCATCCATCCATCATCCATCCATTTATCCAACCATCCATCCATCCATCATCCATCCATTTATCCAACCATCCATCCATCCATTTATCCATCCATCCATCATCCATCCATCCATCATTAATCCATCCATCTATCCATTCATCCATCCATCTATCCATCATCCATCCATCCATCATTCATCCATCCATCAATCCATTCATCCATCCATCTATCATCATCCATCCATCATTCATCCATCATCCATCTATCCATCCATCCATCATTCATCCATCCATCTATACATCATCCATCCATCCATCATTAATCCATCATCCATCCATCTATCCATCATTCATCCATCCATCATTCATCCATCCATCCATCTATCCATCATCCATCCATCCATCTAAACATCATCCATCCATCCATCTATCCATCCATCCATCATTCATCCATCCATCTAAACATCCTCCATCCATCCATCATCCATCCATCATCCATCCATTTATCCAACCATCCATCCATCCATCCATCATCCATCCATATATCCAACTATCCATCCATCATCCATCCATCCATCATTCATCCATCCATCTATACATCATCCATCCATCCATCATTAATCCATCATCCATCCATCCATCTATCCATCATTCATCCATCCAGCCATCTATTCATCATCCATCCATCCATCTATCCGTCATCCATCCATCCATCTATCCGTCATCCATCCATCCATCCATCTATCCATCATCCATCCATCATTCATCCATCCATCTATACATCATCCATCCATCCATCCAGCCATCTATTCATCATCCATCCATCATCCATCCATCATTCATCCATCCATCTATACATCATCCATCCACCCATCCATCCATCATCCATCCATCCATCCATCTATCCATCATCCATCCATCTATTCATCATTCATCCATCCATCCATCCATCCATCTATACATCATCCATCCATCCATCATCCATCCATCCATCTATCCATCATCCATCCATCTATTCATCATTCATCCATCCATCTATACATCATCCATCCATCCATCATTCATCCATCCATCCATCCATCCATCCATCCATCATTCATCCATCTATCCATCTATCCATCATCCATCATCCATCATCCATCATCCATCCATCCATCCATCATTCATCCATCCATCCATCTATCCATCATCCATCCATCCATCCATCTATCATCATCCATCCATCCATCCATCCATCATTCATCCATCCATCCATCTATCATCCATCCATCCATCATTCATCCATCCATCATCCATCCATCCATCATCCATCCATCATCCATCCATCCATCCATCCATCCATCATGAGTGTTGGAGTGTTTTTAACTTTGGGGCTAAGACAAGGGATTGCAACCATCATCAAGCCCAGTTAGTCTAGTTGTCTAGTTATTCCCACTGGTGCTATAGATTGGGAGCTCCGGCTCTTTGCATGCAGGAGTGCCAGAAGCAAACATGGATGCAAGATTCCTGCTGCCTTCACATCCTGTTGGCCGGAGCTACCCCCCCCCCCCCCCCCCAGAGCACCTTGACCCAAAGGCACTTTGAGAACACAGCCGTCAAATATAGTACGCAAAGTGGCGCCTGATGAGGGGCAGGGCCGCCAACAGCTTTATAGCAGTGAGCAGTGGGCACCACATGAAACAAAATGTACAGCCATAAACACACACACACACACACACACACACACACTGGAGGATGTTGTTTGACTGCACTGATATCATGTATGCTAAGCCCCCCCCCCTGGGATTAATGCTGTCTAACTCTTGCTAACACCTGTCCTTTCCACTTATGTAAGGCACCGCTTGGACGTCCCTGCAGATGGAAACAAATACCACACGCAACATCCTAAAGCATGCATGTTCCTCCGTCCGTATGAGCACAGATGACCCAAGTCCAGCAGCCAATCGGGTCATTTCGTTCATGTACAACATTACAAGCCGCTGAAAATACGGCGACACAGACGGCGGTGTAGACGCAGACCTGAAAGGCCTTCGCCTCAACATCTTCCATCGTCTTCCATCGCCAGCAGCTTCCTAAGGACGCCAGTTATGTGGCCTTTGATATCACTTCCCTTGACCCGTTGAATTAGAAAGAATACAAGAGCGGGGGGGGGGGCCAGCGGCCAACTTTGAACTACCCCAGCTCAGTCCCAGAATATTCCTCCAGGAATAACCCATGGAATGTAGTTGTGTTAACTCCAACACACGCCATGGTGTTGTTGTCTTCTCACTGCCCGCCTTTACTGCGGCGCTCGGAGATTCGATGCAGACCAACGCGCAATGGCGACGATGACCATTGAGCGTCCATGTGGTGGAAGGATATGGTGCTTTAAAAGTACACGTTCATACTGTGTACTCAAATTCAAATACACAGAAGTATATGTCGCTGGAAGATTACGTCATCAACAGGACATCAACGAGATCTGGTCCATGAGACGAGAGTTGAACATGAATTGAATTCATGAAAAGTACAAATATGATTTTTTATCTTTCACTTTGTATGTATTTCCTCACAGGCAATTTCTACTGTCAAACGTTTGCAGCATTTCTTGAAATGCTGTGGCGTCAGCACCCTTTTTCATCCCAACTTCGACAACATTAGCTTGAATTTGTTAGCAAATTGTTTGGAGCTCGGCCATTCGGGAAGGGATCCGTCACATCGAGAGGAGCCAGTTGCGGTGGCCCCCAGACGCCTCCCTGGGGCCCGGGGCAGACCGAGGACACGCTGGAGGATTCTATCTCACAGCTGGCCTGGGAACGCCTTGGTGTCCTCCCGGTGGATCTGGAGGAGGTGGCCGGGGACCGAGAAGTCTGGGATTCCCGACTGAGACTGGACCCCGATAAGCGGAGAAAAATGGATGGATGGAAAACAATAATTGTCAAACAATGAAAATGTCTTGTGAGTCGACCTCTGATGACATCATAGACGGGCGACGTAATTATGGATGTGTTTTATTATATTTGGTGGACTTTCTTTGTCCATTTGGGATGGAATGAATACGCAAACGTAAATACTTGACTTTCAGTAAAGCCTGGGAAACAAATAATGTCCAAAACCGTAATTAAATTAAAAAGCAAGACATAAGTGCCCCAGGATGCGGGTTCCATTTCCCTAACTCCCTAATTCACCCGACCACTAAAAACTCAAAGCGCAGGCGTTTAGCATAGCCCAGGCTACTCTTTCATTAGCTTAATGGAGGGGGGCTCCGGATGGGAATTAGCAGGACGCAAACACTCCTTTTCTTTCCAGGTAGAGAGGTCAGTGACGGGGGAACTGACGAGTCGGTAACCAAAGGGGGACAGGAAGTGAGCTACATGACAGGAGAAGGGAAAGGAAGTATGCTGAAGTCCTCAGTGAGGAAGAAATGATGACAAGAAAAAAGTGGACACCAGAGCCTGGAAAAGGCTTCTTCTGGCTTCCTTTGGATAGGATGCACTCACTTCCCACACGAAACCCAAGAGGGGCCCCCGTGCTGTTAAATAGCCTTCAAAGGCCCACCCGCCTCCCTCCTGAAAAGCAATGTGTCATGCATGCTGCACTTCCGTTGCTCCGTGTCATCAGCGAAAGGAAGTAGCAGAATTATGGGAAGTCGGTGGAAGAAGTGGGAACAGCGGGAACAGCGGGACAGCGTTTGCGATTGGTCTCCTCCAGCTTTTAAAATCATCAGGACCGACTCTGCCGTTTTGACGCTGTGGGTGGGGTTGGTGGATGTCTGAGGTGGGGGTTGGAAGCCACTGAAACTGAGAAGGTTAGAAGATCCAGCACATGCGAATGCTTTTCAAGAAATGCATCGCAAGACACAAAGGGGCACAAATTCAGAAATGGTTTGGTCCAAGGCAGGGACCGGGTAGTAACGCAGGAACAGTCGGATGGACCCTCACTAAGAAAGGTTCCTTTCATGCCAAGGTTCTGTCCCCGTTCAAACTGTTCTACCGCCATTTTAGCAACTGGTACGGGACCAGACTGTGGGAAAAGAAGAGCACATCGGGTTCTTGTCCGTCAGCAGGTGTCCAAAAATGATTGACCATCGTGTTCTCTGATACTTACAGCAGGGGTTGCCAACCCATCCACCATGATGGATACCCGGTTGGTCCCCATGTTAAATGTCAGGGTAGGCCCCAAGCTTGGTCCCACAACCTAAGACCCATAATAAGACCACAATAGGTTGGGGGTGTAGACCTTGCCCAGGGAGCTTGGCCTTCAAAAAGTTGGTGTTGACTTTTTACAGCAGCAACAAATCAATGAGCCGAAGAAAACATCCGAGTTCAACGGGCACGCTTTGGCAGTGCGTCACCGGAGGAAACCCGCACGCCCCCTGCTGCTCCAACCTCCCAGTCCAGCATTTTCCTCTGACAAATGGCATCCCAGCTAGAAGGTTAACACAACAAATGGACCAAGGCCAACCCGCAGTGTTTTTATGTGCGGGTTAAGTCAACATTTGCTACAACACAATGCAATGTGCTTTCCCTTGTTCGGGAACACTGGCTCCACTCTTACTGGGCCTTTACTGGGCCTTTACTGGGCCTTGACTGGGCCTTTAGCCCACCTGGTCCACATGGAAAAGGTTTTTGACTGTATTCCACAGTGCACCGTGACACACAGCAAGCATGAGGAAGCTAAATATGCAAGTAATGGGACTCACCTATTTTGACTATGAAGCTCCACGGACTATTGGAGAAGCAAATATGTACCATGTCCACACATAACGGGAGGAGACCTTTTTTCACTTTGCATCCATGGCTGACTCCATCCAAGCCATGTAAGCTAATGTCTCGTCAATCCAACACTGCTGAGGTCCAAGTACCAGTGAAGAATACTACATTCAGTACCACTTGACAGTACACCATAGAACACGAAACCACAAAATAATCTTTCATTCTTTACGTGGGATCCTTTCAGTGATGACCAGGACTTGATGACTTGGTTCAAACCGAGTGTCGACATCAGTGTGATGGACATATACGGGTTCTGCTGTACTCCGAGACATAAAAGCATTTTTAAAAAGCAGACACAGAAGTGGAGGACGTCAAGAACTAGATTCCCAACATCCAGATGGGAAGACAAAGGATCCGTGATGTCATCTGCTGACCTTAGGAAGTGTTTTAAGAGGCGCTTTACTTCTTCACTGGATGAAGTCTTTGGCACACGACGCCAGGCCGCGTACTAAAACAGAAGCTCAGACGGAGTAAGGATAAGGCACCGCTCCAATAAAAGGAAGGAATGCTTTTTCCATATGTTGGAGAAGTCTGGGATGTGTCCAAGTTCACATGCAGAATCTAACAGTTCCAGCCGTAAACACACTCCATCACATCTTTGTTGGAAAAAGGCGTGGCTGATTCAAAGATCAGACTTTGGCATGGAAACCTGAGGAGCCACCGCTTCATCCTGTTTGGTCACCGCCCACCGAAGTCTTGAAGTGTTTCTGCGGCTCCAAGGCGCCGGTAAAGGAAACCTGAGATTCGGCTTCTCTGAAATAACCACCAGGCATGATCTGCGTTAACATCAGCCTCCAGTGGCTGATCATCGCCTGCGGTCAGCGTTGTGATGATGCTAACATACTTGTTCCTCAAAGTATGCATTCCTGGCTAGGTAGGACCCTTGTGAACTGGTGAACTTGATGATACTGCATATAAACAACTCCGATGGTATGTGCGGTTTTCTACCGGAGTCTATCCCAGTTGACCTGGGGCGAACGGCAGACGACACGCCGGACCGATTTAAAGCCGTCTGAAAAAGAAACAACTGCTAGCAAAGCAAGTCAATGAGATGATTTTGTAGTTTTTCCTTGCCATGAATTCTCTAGTCAAAGTAGTTAGCTTAACAGCAGCTAGCTTACAGTCCAAGGCGCTCCAATAAACGGACAAAGGTTTGTCTTTTCTTGACCTTGACTCGGGTAACTCTTCCAATACTGTAAAACTGTACAGAAACAAACCCAGCACCAAAATATACATTACACACAGAGACATTATACAAGGAATAACCAAAATAGCAAAGCTAGCATAATAGCTACGGCCCATTAAGCTAGCCACAACCAGCACCACACTCAATAAACTTATACAACACAACAGTATATTTTAGGGTTCATACAACCATCCAAATGATGTCATATGCTACTTATAAACATATAGAATCCAGGACAGAAGCGGAAGAGATCGTATTCCGGAACAAGCAACAGCATTTGTGTCGAGGAATGGAGGAAAACAGCAGACAACAAAAATGGTAGTGCATTATTGCGAACACTAGGTGTCGCCAAACCAACAGACAACCAATACAACCTAGTAAGGCCAGCACAGTAGTAGTAGTAGTAGTATTAGTAGTAGTAGTAGTAGAAGTAGCAGTAAGAAATAGTTGACTTGTAAGTGTTCCAGTCAGAACTCAATAAAAGGCAGCGTTGTTTAGCATCACGGGCTAAAATGTCAGAACCTGAAGTTTGTTTAATATTAACTCCAGACCAAGTCATCTTCTGTGGGCAAGAAAGTACCGGCCTCTCTTCTGAGGGCTAATTAAATTAATCACTCTTGCAGTTTTGTTATTAATTTGTTTATCTCCTGTGCTTATTTTTAAGGAACTTTTTTCGGACGAATGTACGCCAAACTCCAATTCATCAATGTCAGCACCACGAGGCTTTGAAAAGACATGACTCCACGCCAAATGGTTGGACTTTTCAGCCCCCCACCCCCAACGGGTGCTGTCATCACTGACATTAGTCAGCCGGCGAGACCCCCCCCCCGCCACCATCACCCCCCGCCCCAAACAAACAATCATTTGATTATTTATGTTGAGCTGCGCATTCAGAGTGGAGTGGCTGAGCAGGATCCCAATGTGAGCCCCCCCCCTGTTCCCATCCATAGTTGGACTTTGACTAAGACAGATGTGTGGCCCTCGGGGGCCAGGAGGTCGGCGAGACTTGAGTCCCAACAGTTGGACCCGCCTTGTAATGTGACACGGGACGAGCGCTATTTTTTATAGCGTGGCGTCCAGGTCCCTGAAGGACATGGCAAGTGTCAGGCGGGGCTCTTATAAGGATGATCCCGTTCTGGGACACTGGTACCCCCCCTTTTCCTGCTCCATTTCCTGCTGTTGCCCACACACCGGAAGCCTGTTTTAGTTTAGTTTTAGTTTAGTTGTCCACCCATTCATCTTCTCACGCTTACCCGAGGTCGGGTCCCGAGGGCTAGAATGCCCAGGGCTAAGCGCCCCTCCTTAGAATGCCCCCAGGCCAACCAAATGGCTTAACTTGGTCGGGGGCTGGTTTGAGCCAACGACCCATCCTGAGGTGGGAACAGCTTTTTTGGGGGCTCCTATACCAGAGCAACCCCTGTGGGTGACATGGCCCCTTTAAAGGGAAATCAGGTGATTAGCAATCTTGATCATGTGACATTTTATACCATCCCAATCCACATCGAGTTTGATAGTCGGATCTTGAATGGATTGGTCCCCCCCCCCATATATTCTAGGAAATGATCCGAGCAGAGACGCTTGGACACCTTCAGCGACTGAGTTCAGATGGTACCATGGTGCCACCATGGTGCCATCATGGTGCCACCATGGTACCATCATGGTGGCATCATGGGAGTATTTGAGCCACAAAGAGGAGCTCTGGGATTCCTGCGGTCTCCTGGAAGCGAGCAGGACGAACCCGCTGAAGGATGGTGGGTCCGCAGCGAAGACAAACAAAATGAAAGCTCAATCACACAAACGGAGTCAGCTTTCATTTGGAGCGGCCCCCGAAACGAGGAAACCAGGCCTCGCCACAAAAATGTCCTTTTGGGAAGCTTGGCAGAGTTTCTTCATCTCAACACCAGCGACCCCTTTCTGACTTCCACGTCTTCACCCGGTCTTGAACCCCTCCCAAAAGCAAAGTGATAACAACACGGAGGTCTAAAATGTCGTGGAATATCAGCGGCCATTTTCCTCAACGCTACTTTTGGTTACGACGTGAAGTGGCGTCTGATCTGACGTGATCGACCTTCCTCTATTTGCTTCGTATCTCCACGGGACATCTGTGGCTGCACTCTGCTTAGCCGCCAAGATGGACGCTGCAAAAAGAGCCTCGGGCGTCTGGAAACCTCGTTGAGGGTTTGCATTTAATATGCTTGATGGTTGATGTTGACGGACAGCTCGTCTCCAGATGAGCGTATGATACCTGGAGCTCTCCTAACGTGCATGAAATGAAAGGACCGTCGTCTTCGTCAGACCATTCAAATACACCTGAAGGATTCACGTTGTTCTCCTTCATCGGCACCAAACATTCTAAGAAATGAATATTCTATTTATTATTATTGAATCCAACAACAGCAAAAATAGCAGTAATAAGAATAAAGACAAATAAAATAATAGAACTAAAGTGGAGCTAAAGTGGAGCTAAAGTAGAACTAAAGTGGAACTAAAGTGGAACTAAAGTGGAACTAAAGTGGAACTAAAGTGGAACTAAAGTGGAACTAAAGTGGAACTAAAGTGGAACTAAAGTGAAGCTAAAGTGGAACTAAAGTGGAGCTAAAGTGGAAATAAAGTAGAGCTAAAGTGGAACTAAAGTGGAACTAAAGTGGAGCTAAAGTGGAGCTAATGTGGAGCTAATGTGGAGCTAAAGTGGAGCTAAAGTGGACCGAAGTGGAAATAAAGTGGAACTAAAGTGGAGCTAAAGTGGACCTAAAGTGGAGCTAAAGTCGACCAAAGTGGAGCTAAAGTGGACCTAAAGTGGAACTAAAGTGGAGTGAAAGTAGAGCGAAAGTAGAGCTAAAGTGAAGCTAATGTGGAGCTAAAGTGGAGCTAAAGTGGAACTAAAGTCGAGCTAAAGTGGACCGAAGTGGAAATAAAGTGGAACTAAAGTGGAGCTAAAGTGGACCTAAAGTGGAGCTAAAGTGGACCAAAGTGGAGCTAAAGTGGAGCTAAAGTGGAACTAAAGTGTAGCTAAAATGTAGCTAAAGTAGAGCTAAAGTGGACCAAAGTGGAGCTAAAGTGGAACTAAAGTGGAGCTAAAGTGTAGCTAAAGTAGAGCTAAAGTGGACCAAAGTGGAGCTAAAGTGGACCTAAAGTGGAACTAAAGTGTAGCTAAAATGTAGCTAAAGTAGAGCTGAAGTGGACCAAAGTGGAGCTAAAGTGGAACTAAAGTGGAGCTAAAGTGTAGCTAAAGTAGAACTAAAGTGGACCAAAGTGGAGCTAAAGTGGACCTAAAGTGGAACTAAAGTGTAGCTAAAATGTAGCTAAAGTAGAGCTAAAGTGGACCAAAGTGGAGCTAAAGTGGAACTAAAGTGGAGCTAAAGTGTAGCTAAAGTAGAGCTAAAGTGGACCAAAGTGGAGCTAAAGTGGACCTAAAGTGGAACTAAAGTGTAGCTAAAATGTAGCTAAAGTAGAGCTGAAGTGGACCAAAGTGGAGCTAAAGTGGACCTAAAGTGGAACTAAAGTGTAGCTAAAGTAGAGCTAAAGTGGACCAAAGTAGAGCTGAAGTGGACCAAAGTGGAGCTAAAGTGGAACTAAAGTGGAACTAAAGTGTAGCTAAAGTAGAGCTGAAGTGGACCAAAGTGGAGCTAAAGTGGAACTAAAGTGGAGCTAAAGTGTAGCTAAAGTAGAGCTAAAGTGGACCAAAGTGGAGCTAAAGTGGGTTCTAAAATGTCAGCAAAAACATCAAATAATGTAAATTGAATCATGTTAAGAATGCGAGCCCGATGCGGTCATCAAAGGAGCCGCAATAGGCCCCTGTGCCCTAGGTTGCCTACCCTGGTCTTAAATGATGTTTAAGTTCAAACTTAAAAAAAACCACTGAAATCACTGTGATTGAAAGCAGCAAACAGGGAAAATGAATGTGAAGTAACCCCCCCCCCCACCTCATGTTCTTCACACTGTGGTTGCAGTGCCCCCCCCCCCAACCCCCACCTGTGTGAATTTCAAGCATGCTGTAAAAACAGCATGCAGTACGGTCAACTTTCTTTGGGTAAACGGGACGACAAACCACTTAAACACACGTTGGGCTATGGGGGGGGGGCTGTCACCTTTCCCGCAGTGCCCCCCCCCCCCGCACCATAAATAACACCATTTATGTCAACAACATCAAATGGCTGCTTAACAGTAGATGACCAAACCAACTGCCCCCCCCCCCCATTCAACAGGACACCACTCGTCTGTTTTGACCCCCCCCCCCACACACACTAAAGGGTGAGCCAGCTCCAGGTTTGACCTTTGTCCTGAACTAGTCATGAAGGGACCATCCCTTTTTGTCACACGACCAACAGTAGACGTCATCAGTATGTAGTATTATGTACTACTTAGTACTGCTTTGGAATTGTGCTCCAGGACAAAGTTACAATGTTATAGGGCCAGCCTTTAAGGGCCAGCCTTAGAGGGCCAGCTTTAAAGGGCCAGCCTTTAAGGGCCAGCCTTAGAGGGCCAGCTTTAAAGGGCCAGCCTTTAAGGGCCAGCCTTAAAGGGCCAGCCTTAAAGGGCCAGCCTTAAAGGGCCAGCCTTAAAGGGCCAGCCTTTAAGGGCCAGCCTTTAAGGGCCAGCCTTTAAGGGCCAGCCTTTAAGGGCCAGCCTTTAAGGGCCAGCCTTAAAGGGCCAGCCTTAAAGGGCCAGCCTTATAGGGCCAGCCTTAAAGGGCCAGCCTTAAAGGGCCAGCCTTAAAGGGCCAGCCTTAAAGGGACAGCTTAGAGGGCCAGCCTTAGAGGGCCAGCTTAAAGGGCCGGCCTTTAAGGGCCGGCCTTTAAGGGCCGGCCTTTAAGGGCCAGCCTTTAAGGGCCAGCCTTTAAGGGCCAGCCTTTAAGGGCCAGCCTTAAAGGGCCAGCCTTAAAGGGCCAGCCTTATAGGGCCAGCCTTAAAGGGCCAGCCTTAAAGGGCCAGCCTTAAAGGGCCAGCCTTAAAGGGCCAGCCTTAAAGGGACAGCTTAGAGGGCCAGCCTTAGAGGGCCAGCTTAAAGGGCCGGCCTTTAAGGGCCGGCCTTAAAGGGCCAGCCTTAGAGGGCCAGCCTTAAAGGGCCCGTTTAAAGGGCCAGCCTTAAAGGGCCAGCCTTAGATTGCCAGCTTTAGAGGGCCAGCTTAAAGGGCCAGCCTTAAAGGGCCAGCCTTAAAGGGCCAGCTTAAAGGGCCAGCCTTAGATTGCCAGCCTTAGAGGGCCAGCCTTAAAGGGCCAGCCTTAAAGGGCCAGCCTTAAAGGGCCAGCCTTAAAGGGCCAGCCTTAAAGGGCCAGCCTTAAAGGGCCAGCCTTAGCGGGCCAGCCTTAGAGGGCCAGTCTGAAATCTTATGGGAATAAAATGAGAATGACTAAAAACCATAAATTTCTAAATAAAAAAAAAACAAACAAAAAAACAGAAATAAAAAAAAACAGCTGTCATTTTTAAAACATAAAGAAAATAAAGATTTTACAAGAATAAAGTTGTAATATTATGGGGAAAAATAATAAAAATAATGCTATTTTGGTTGCATAAAGGACTGCATGGCGCCGTATTAAAAGTCGTAGTATTACGAGAAAAACAACTAAAACCGTTTTTTTTTGTTTGTTTATTTTTTTATGGGGTTGTAGAAAAGTCCAAATATTGTGGGAATGAAATCATAATACTACAAAAACATTTTGAAGGTTATTTACGAAGAATGATCATTTTGGTAAATTACAAAAAAATTACTGCAAAATGGAGGGGGGGTCATACTGTTTTTTTTTTTTTTTTTTTTTTTTTAATATACGGCACAGCTGAGATCCGACTTCAGTTCTTTGTTGAAATGTACAGAAAAATAATGTGAAAGTGGCGCTAGCGTACTTTCATTTGGACATCGGTGCTCCTCCAGCTGGCATCTACAGATCTTCCGTTCCAGTGGGACCGACGCATGTCACCCCCCCGTATGTGTCACCCCCCCAAAGCACGGCTATAAATAGCACAAAGTCAGCTTCTTATTCCATCCATAAGCCTGTCATTAGAAGTCTGTCATCAATACGCTAGCTGTGTCTGAAGTCCAAACCAATAAACGTTTTCCTCCTCAGGGTTGGGGTCAAAGGTGGGCACAGAAGGACTGAAGCACGGAGTATTCTGCACAGGAAGCCATTTTTCCAGGTGGACCGTAGTCTTCGTATTCTGTCATCCAGGGCAGATGGGCCAACCCAGTCCAGTTACGCAACCATCACGTCAAGTATCGTGTCTGCGTCTTGGCTCCGAATGTGCGCCCATTTCAAAGATGTCCGTGTGTCTGATGACGATCCAAAAAGCGAGGCCATGCTGACTTTTTCCACTTTTGTTTTCTTTCATTTTTGAGCTTCCAATTTTCCTTTTAAGAAATAAAGACGACTTCGACTCTCCGTAGTTGATCAATCGCCAAACGGAGCAAAGCTCGTTAGGATCCCGACAAATACAACTTTCCAAGTCCAAAACACTCCGCTAGACAATTAACCACGTGCCGTTATTTATCCATGCGGTCCTAAACGGGGACTCCTTCAAGGGCCCTTAATGGCGTCTGAACTTTGACCTTCTGCAAATCAGCTACTGCAATTTAAACTACCGTTACTACCAGCAGAAGGGGGGATGTACTGTATAAAAAGTCATTATTCCAAAAACTGCAGTAGAATGTGCTGGTTTTGGCTGGGGGCCCAGGTCTGTGAACATAAGCGGGGGCTCCCTGTGGTTTTGCTAAATTGCTTCGATAGCCGCAGGATGTCTGGAGCGCGGCAACACTGGTCTCACAGACCAGGTCTCGTCTCCGGTACTCCAGGCCCTGGTGACCACGTACAGATGAGCAAGGCACCGTTTCCTGTAAACACGCAAACATTCGGCGTATGCAACCGGCTACTGACTACTGTCGATGCCATCCACCTGTTTTCTATGCCGCTTATCATTTGGACACGCTATAAACCTTGCAAGCCACCCTGCACTCTGTGTTCTTGTGTAGCAATTCTACATTCATCAAAACTTGTATTTATTTGTCACATCAAAGCACAATCACGGCAATATTTCGGAAATTCACTCCTTCTGGGTTCCGCACCGAAGCATCATGGGAACTGCGGTTCTCCAGACCAAACTATCGACAAATCCCGCCACGCTTCCTGGTGCTATTGGACACTTTTGAAGACTGAAACCTGGTCACTACAACGTCCCATGCGATGCTGCTTTGGTCAACCAGACAGTGCGGTATTATAACAGAGGTGTCCAAAATGTGTCGCTGGGGCCATTTGCGGCACAGGGCTGTTTTTTATTGGCCCGCTGCTCAGACTAGAGCAGGGGTTAATAACTAACTATTAACAGTTATTTAACCTTTAACATGAACATGAATCACAGGTAATAATTTTTTCTGGGTACATGATACCATACAGCATCCATATAAAAAACTTACCACTTCCACACGGATAGGGAGGATAACTATTAACAGTTATTTAACCTTTAACATGAACATGAATCAAAGGTAATAATTTTTTCTGGGTACATGATACCATACAGCATCCATCTAAAAAACTTACCACTTCCACACGGATAGGGAGGATAACTATTAACAGTTATTTAACCTTTAACATGAACATGAATCAAACGTAATAATTTTTTCCGAGTACATGATACCATACAGTATCCATATCAAAAACTTACCACTTCCACACGGATAGGGAGGATAACTATTAACAGTTATTTAACCTTTAACATGAACATGAATCAAACGTAATATTTTTTTCTGGGTACATGATACCATACAGCATCCATATCAAACATTAAACTTTCATATCAAGGCGGGGGCCTCAAACTAGTGTCCTGCGGGCCACATTTGGCCCGCGGGCCGCGTGTTTGGGACCCCTGGTCTAGAGATAGAATTCAACAAAACACAGCAATTTGTAGTGGCTAATGACGTTTTTTGGACTTATTTGGACGACACTTTCTACTGCGTCGTGGCTTAACGTGTGCAGGTCGTTGCTAACCAATTCCCAGCAACAACATCTCAAGTCACACTTAAGGCAGGCCCACATGATTTGGCAACCATCTATTGTCAACCATCACGATCCAAAGATCCGAACTGACTTTTCCTAGAGTTCCAGTTGGCCCCGGCGACCTGTTGTGTTAAACCCAACAAGCATCCTGTCAGTACGTTTGAAAGCTTGCAGGACTGCAGCCCCGTGCGCCAGGACAGCTGGTCTCCATTTGGAACTACTTTTCCCATAAGGTCGGTAATTGGACTTGGGTAAGTAGGTGAACCAGGGGAAGGTCAGGTTCAATTGCATCTCATTTCATCTGGAGGTATTCACTGTCATGCTCTTCGAATGCAAAATCAAGGCACTTTTGCTCCTTTGCATTTGTATGGGCATGCCCTGAGAATCCCTGCTGTGCTGTACGGATTGGGAATGGGATCTTTTTGCACCCTTGGACTGATGGCTGGATTATATCACGGCTTTCTTTCTTTTTTTAACCATTTGCATTTCTCCAAATTCAGGCCCGATGAGACGGCGACCACGTGGGCCTGTAAAAACAGGTTCTGTCCCAGTTGGCTGTGAACTCTCCAAACAAGATACTAACAAGTTGAATGGTGGGTCGTGTTTAAGAGCGCTGCAATAGCAGCAGCCAGAGATCAGGTGGCGGAATGCTCACTACAACATTTTTTATGAGGAAACCAGATGGTGTGTTTTCCTCGCTAAGCCGCGGCGGCCCGCCTCCTCACATCATCCTTCGCCGCCTGCGCTGCCTGCGCTGCACGGCCAGATCGCATCCGCTTGGAAACGCTCGTTAAATGTCTGATTTGCTTCACACGTTCAGCCGCATCGCATTTCTATTTACATGCTAGTATCCTAAAGAGAAGGAAGGAGACCAACTGGGAAGAAGCAGGCCTTCTTTCATCCAACCTCTTTTTAAGATGAATGAAATTCAGGTTATATTTACAAACTGAGCTGTGGTAGTAGCTCAGTGGGGGGTGGGGGGGGCTTAGCCTGCATCCATCCATTCATTGGTCCATCCATCTATTCATCCTTCCATTCATACTATGATCCATCATCATTTATCTATTCATCCGTCCACTCAGTGACCATGCATCCATCCATCCACACATCTATCCATCCAACCATCCATCCATCTATTCATCCTTCCATCCATACTATGGGCCAATATCATTTATCCATTTATCCGCCTACTGAACAGACATCCATCCATGCATCCATCCATAATCCATCCATCCATAATCCATTCATACATAATCCATTCAACCATCTAGCCATCCATACATCCATCTATCCATCCATGCATCCATCCATCCACCCATTCATCCTTCTATCCATCCATGCATCCATCCATGCATCCATCCATCCATCCATCCATCCATGCATCCATGCATCCATTCATCCATCCATGCATCCATCCATCCATCCATGCATCCATCCATCCATGCATCTATCCATCCATCCATGCATCCATCCATCCATCCATCCATCCATCAATGCATCCATCCATCCATCCATGCATCCATCCATCCATGCATCTATCCATCCATCCATGCATCCATCCATGCATCCATCCATCCATCCATCCATCCATGCTTCCATCCATTCATCCATCTATCAATCCATCCATCCATCCATCTATTCATCCTTCCATCAATACTATGATCCATCATCATTTATCCATTAATCCGTCCACTGAGCAACCATGCATTCATCCATCCATCCATCCATCCATCCATGCATCCACCCATCCATGCATCCACCCATCCACCCATCCAACCATCCACCCACCCATCCATCCATCCAACCATCCATCCATCCATCCATCCATCCATCCATCCATGCATCCATGCATTCATCCATCCATCCATCCATCCATGCATCATCCATTCATCCATCTATCGATTCATACATCCATCCATCCACCCATGCATCCATCCATCCATCCATCCACCCATCCATCCATCCATCCATCCATCCACCCATGCATCCATCCATACATCCACCCATCCATCCATCCACCCATCCATCCATCCATGCATCCATCCATCCATCCATCCATCCATCCATCCATCCATTCATCCATCCAACCATCCATGCATCCACCCATCCATCCATCCAACCATCCATCCATCTATTCATCCATCCATCCATCCACCCATCCATCCATCCATCCATCATCCATCCATCCATCCAACCATCCATCCATCCATCCATCCATCCATCCATCCACCCATCCATCTATTCATCCTTCCATCAATACTATGATCCAATATCATTTATCCATTCATCCACCCACTGAACATCCATCCATGCATCCATCCATCCATCCATCCATCCATCTATCCATCCATGCATCCATCCATCCATCCATCCATGCATCCATCCATCCATCCATCCATGCATCCATCCATCCATCCATCCAGTCCCAGGGTGGATTTGGACTGCCTGCCTTGTTTGTCCAGTATTGATGAAGTGTGAAGCCAACTGTATATTTACTGTACATATTTGATGATCCATCTCCGACCTCCATTTCTCTGCCAACCATTCAATGAACTTCATCATCAAGCTCCGCCCCTTGTCTTCACACCCACCAGATCTGGTTCCACCAGAGGAGCAGGTCTCAACTTTCAACAATGACAATGTACTCGCATTCGGGCGACCTGAACTGAACCGCACTGCCTAGTGGAAGTGGTCTATGGTTCTTGAACGACCTTCCTCCCCCTCCATCCGTACAACTGTCAATATCCGACAATATTCCCGATCCTTGTGTCCGGCTGACACTTTGCTCCAATTATGGCCGCCCACCGGCAGCTGCACTGTAAACCTATCATGAGTAAAGAAAGGGGATCTGCTGGTCTCTCTTCCTGTCAGCACACATCAAGGTGAACTTGGGGGACTCTTTAAATAACCGGCGCCATGACCCTGAGACCTCCACGCTCTCATGTCAGCTGCCTCCATGAGAGGAAGCTTCTTGTGTACAAGGCCGTCATGAGGCGCACGTGAAGAGGCGCTATAGAGGACATCTTTTGGAAAGTTAGACCAGCGTTCTCCATTGTGTCCAGTATAAGCCGGAGCCAAACTGGACCTTTGACCTTTCCTCCGTGTTTATGCTGCCATACGTGAGTACAGATTGTTTGCACTGGAAGGTGAGCTATGCTATGCCAATCACGCCAAGCTTCCCAGGAAGCGGGGACGGAGGGGGTGGGATCGGGTGACTTGCCTCTTCTCTCCTTTCATGGCATGCCTCAGGTACACTGTGGAAGCCCACTTCCTGTTCGTTCAGAATAACTCCCCACGCATGCACCACACCCCCACTCTTGACTATACCCCCCCCCCCCCACTCACAAGCGTACCAGCCATAGTTTAAGTAGATGTAGATGCACTTGGAGGCACTTGGCCATTGTGATGCTGAGGCACAAAGCACAGAAAATCTCATGAAAATCTCATTTTAAAAATCTAATGAAAATCTCATTTAAAAAATCTCATTTAAAAAATCTCATTAAAAAAATCTCATGAAACATCTCATGAAACATCTCATGAAACATCTCATGAAAATCTCATGAAACATCTCATGAAAATCTCATTTTAAAAAATCTCATGAAAATCTCATGAAAAATCTCATCAAACATCTCGTGAAAAATCTCATGAAAATCTAATTTTAAAAATCTCGTGAAAATCTCATTTAAAAAAATCTCATTAAAAAAATCTCATTAAAAAAATCTCATTAAAAAATCTCATTTTAAAAACTCTCATTTTAAAAAATCTCATTTCAAAAAATCTCATTTTTAAAAATCTCATTTTAAAAAAATCTCATTTTTAAGAATCTCATGAAAATCTCATGAAAATCTCATGAAAAATCTTGTGAAAAATCTTGTGAAAAATCTTGTGAAAAATCTCATGAAAATGTCATTTAAAAATCTCATGAAAATCTCATGAAACATCTCTTGAAAAATCTCATGAAAATCTCATTTAAAAAATTTCATGAAAATGTCATTTAAAAATCTCATGAAAATCTCATGAAACATCTCTTGAAAAATCTCATGAAAATCTCATTTAAAAAATTTCATGAAAATCTCATGAAAAATCTCATGAAAAATCTCATGAAAAATCTCATGAAACATCTCATGAAAAATCTCATGAAAATCTCATTTTAAAAAATCTCATTTTAAAAAATCTCATTTTAAAAAATCTCATGAAAATCTCATGAAAAATTTCACAAAAAATCTCATGAGTCAGGCTTTCTTTGAACGCCAAAATTGAACCATGGGATGTTGGTCTTTGACTGTCTGTAAATGACCGAAGTGGACGCTGTGTCATTTGGTTTGGGTTAGAGTTACGGTTAGCTTTGGACACACCAACCGCTCACTAACAAAATGCAGGGATTGGATGCTGCAAGCAATTCCCGAAGCCCCGCATTGCTGTGATTACGATGTGTTTGTGCGCTCAGGCCATGCTAGCCTCAATTCACCGCTGCCTTGGGCAACTGATAATGGCCGTTTAATGGGCTGATGAGATGGCGAGCCACTAGCCTGCACGCGAGCGAGGGGCGACACACAGGAGGCGGACTTGAACTCTTGCAGTCACATGGTGATTGTTATCCAAGGCGTCCTCCAGCTAAATGTCAAACTAAAGTCAAATACTCGTAGTAGTAAAGAGAGAATAGAAATATGGTACACAGTAAATGCAGTACATTTTCACTGACAAAGCGTCTACAGTAATACATGATGAGCGAGTCCTTATTTAAGAATGGAATATTTTCATAGTTATGGAAACATTTTTTTTTTCTAGAGCTGTGGAGGCATGAAATCACACCCCCATAGTCGCCTTTACACTCATTTTAGCCAACATAGTACACAAGGGGCTAGCATGTAGGCCACACATGGGGTTGGACCCCGCCTCTCCCCCAAAGCCAGCTGGGATAGGCTCCAGAATTAGGCTCCCGAATTGAAAACATTTGAACTATCCCAGAAGAATCGGAATGCCCGTCCCATTGATGCTGGCGACCCGATTCCCATTCCTAACAGCATTCCTAATTAATGGCAAATAATTGCAGTCAGCAAGAGAGTGGATTCTGAAGCAGGACTGGAAGACTGAAAAAGCCGAGCAGGTGGTTGCAACATGGAGAGAAAAATGGGTTTCGGTGGTTAACGAGGGAAGAAAATGGAGCCATCCATGCCGAGAACGTTTTGGAGATAAACTGAAACCATATCATCCACAACCGGGACATGATCTTCAGGAGAACCATTCAAACCATCAATGACAACCAGATCTTCTGAAGGACATCTTCTGCCCCACCTGTATGTTCTATCTCTCCAACTACCGCTCAGGGTTTTTGGAACATGATCCGTTTTGACGCTGGAACTAGATCGTTCTTGCTTCTTCATTGAGGGTCCGGTCTGCATCAAAGCACCACGGTTCTGCCGTCTCACTGACCGGGCGATGCCAACAATGGAAAGCATCTCATCCATGCCAACTTACGATGATGGGCAGGCGCCAGGTGGTTCTATATCTGTCTGTCTGCCGCTCTATCTGCTCTAACTCTTTACCTATTTATTTGGCTATCTATAGTTGTTTATCTTTGTTGTTTATGTTTACGATATGTGACCATGCGTCCGTTTTTCTAGGAATCACAACTTCAGGATTATAATCGCTTTCTCAGCTCAAGTGTCCATCGTGGAACCAAAGAAAGTCGCCTGAAGGAAGGTGAAGAAGTCCAAAAATAACTCATGGCAAAACAAGAAGGTGGGAATTGTCTTGGGAATTCCCTTTCATTCATCATTTGCATGCCTTTAGAATGGTTTCATCCATGGAAAACCGTCCAACTTTTGGCAGCCATTTTTGACTTTCACCGAAAACCATCCGTGCGAACCCCGGGTCTTCAATCGGAAGTGTCAATCTGATAGTGTTCCTTTTCAGGGGTTTCCCCATTTGGTGATCAAGTACCTCCACAACACCCACCCGGGTCCACTATTCTCTCCTTTGGGAGACACAGGAAGTGACCAGAAGCTGTAAAAGCGTGAGACCATCTGGTGGGCTCGGAGTTGAAAGGCCGCCACACCTGCGGCAACATAGAATCTCCTGTGAAGCCGAAGCAGACCACGTCATTAATGGGCGTGGACCACAGGACACTTTGTGTCATTTTGGACCACTGACACCCTCTTGGCAAGACCAATTAGCACCGACGTGTCGGGACAGACGCCTCCTTCTGTTCCCACGGCCGGTGGGACACAAGCTGGAGGAGTCGGATCTGACTGGACTTTGAAGGCGGACTCAGGGTAGTCGCTACGAATGATTGATTCGCCTGAGCTGGGCGGGTCTCTGAGGGTCCATCTACGTTCCCTCCCTGACCTCCGGTCATGAGCTTGAACATTGGGGGCAGAAGCGGCCAAAAGGATTTTCTCTGGAGGGTGGCTGGCCTTTCCTTGAGAGAGAAGGCTGAAACTCGGGTCCCTGGTTGGGGTGCCTCCCGGACGCCCACCAGGGGAGGTGTCTGATTATTCAAATTGAATCACCCAAATTCATTTATCTGGATCAGGTCTGGAACCAATGAACTTATAAACTATAAATGAGGGACAACTGTAGTATGAAAAAATAGATATTCACGAGAGGGGGAAAAAATCACTTTTTCAATGAAATTTTGAATTATTATTCTTTATTTTCTAATATTGAGGTTAGAAATTTTGGTTGCGAATTTTGGAAAATTATCTTGGGAAAATTTATAATCTGAGAATAAAGTACAATAATAATAAAAGTTATGAAGAAAATGTCAAAAGTAAATGTAAATATTGAAATGCGATATTTGGGAAAAAGAACAAAAACAGCAAAATGTCATTTCCGGGGGTAAAAAGGAGGGTCAGCAGGAGGAACCAGAACTAGCGATTATTGGGTAAATGGGAAATGCCGGTGTAAAGGTGACTAGGGGTGCTATTTTATTTCTGGAGGGCTCTAATTATGTTAAAACGCCCATTTAGAAAGTTGTAAACAGGTTTTTTAACTATGAAAATATTCCATTCCTAAATAAGGACTTCCTGGTCTGGAACCAATTACCCCCATGAACCAGGGATTACTGTGCTTCTGTTAGGATTTGTGCATGAGTTATCATTAAAAGAATTCAACGTATTGCAATCCTGCCCGAGGAGGCAAATACTTTGTGTACTTCTTGTTTCAGCCAATGTCGACGATACTTTTTACAGTGCAAGTGAACTTTTTCTTACAAACACAAAAGTGCAACATACACAGACCCCCCCCCGCCCCCCCACAGACACACACCACTAGCTGATGACTGAATGACTAGCACCTGGAGGAAACAGGTGGTTTTACACCCAGAAGATATTTGTCTATGTCAGCAGTTGGGTGGATTCTAGTTTCTTTAGTGAGCCGTGGGTCCTCGCCCCTTTCATATATTTCTATTTAAGCCATGCTGAAATGTGGAGGAGCGATCGCAATGCAGCCCCCCCCCCCCAAAAAAAGCGGTAAACACTGCAGAAAAACCCAAGAACAAGAATTTGGCCTATTTTCCTTTTCTCACAGCAACAAATGCAGCATGATCCGGTTTGTGTTGACATCGAACCCCGGGTCCCGCCCTAGACTCCACCCCACTCACGACCCTGCGGCCAAAATAAGGGGATCCGCACGACCCCTTCAACAACCTCCCTCAATCTGTTGACCGTAACAAAAGCCGAGCAGTCAGGGCCAGATGGGGATCTCATCAGGGTAGTTCTTTAGAGGTTCTTCAGACGTACCTGGCGGACAGAGGCAGCTGTAGGGGGCCTCCCTCGCTCCTCGAGTCTTGGGAAGTCGCTCTGCAAGCTTCTGCATGGGAGGAAAGGAGACAGGAATCATTTGATGAATATCCAATAAAGAATAAAGAACAAAGCCAATATGTAAAACCCTACATCTCCAGTAGGGTTGGAGCCTACATCTCCAACAGGGCTGGAGCCCAAGCCCAATACGCTATTCGGAACGGCACGAGGAATGACTTTTTCAGGAATAATAAATGGGAACAAATTAAAATCCTTTGAGTATTCCATTGCCGGCCGGAATGTCCCGGTTCTCAAACTGAACCTGACCAGCTCAAACAGTAGCTCCTTGACACAAAACCTGCTCCTACGCCGACGTTATTTCGGGGTATCAAAGAGCGATACTCGACCCCATTAGGTGCACGAATTCCTGCCTGTGATTTGACCCCGAGCAGCATCCACAAGCATCCCAGTACATTCTCCAAAGTATGGCGGGCGCTCCAACTGGCGGCGCTTCCTGGCAGAGGAATGCCAGCACGGACTGTTTAGAGGCTGGCGACAGGTGCCGGAGGGGATATTATGGAGGGGCTGCCATTCCCAGCACTCGGGGCACTCAGTCTTCTGGGCACCGCCTGTTACATCAGTGGCCCCGGCGCCATGGTTTGGTCATCACAACAATGAAGTCAAAAAGTCTAAATAGTCAAAGTGCATTTGGCCGTGAGGTGGACTTGATCACTTGTGGAGATGATCAAAGGAGTTCACACCCAAGTGCAATTCCTAGAAATGAAAACTAAAAAAAAGGTTCTTGTTGGAGGTAAGGAATGTTTGGAAAGGAGGTTTGCAGATGCCAAAAGGAAAATACGAGCCAGTACTTTGTCCATGAGTGGTAAAAAGGGTTGATTTGTAGTACTTGAAATTTAACTTGGAGTACTATGAAATACAGGTTTTCCATCCATCCATTGAATTATCCATCCACTCACCCATCCATCCATTCATCCATCCATCCACCCATCCATCCACCCACCCACCCATCATCCATCCATCCATCCATTCACCCATTCACCCAATCATCCATCCACCCATCCATCCATCCAATCATCCATCCACCCACCCATTCACCCAATCATCCATCTACCCATCCATCCATCCATCCAATCATCCATCCATCCATCCATCCATGCATCCATCCACCCAATCATCCATCCACCCATCCATCCATCCATCCACCCATTCATCCATCCATCCACCCAATCATCAATCCACCCATCCATCCAATCATCCATCCATCCACCCATCATCCATCCACCCAATCATCCATCCATCCACTCATCCATCCATCCATCCACCCATCCATCCATCCATCCATCCACCCAATCATCCATCCACCCATCCATCCATCCACCCAATCATCCATCCACCCATCCATCCATCCACCCACCCAATCATCCATCCACCCATTCATCCATCCATCCACCCATTCACCCATTCACCCATTCACCCAATCATCCATCCATCCATCCAATCACCCATCCACCCATCCATCCATCCACCCAATCATCCATCCACCCATCCATCCATCCACCCAATCATCCATCCACCCATCCATCCATCCACCCAATCATCCATCCATCCATCCATCCATCCATCCATCCACCCACCCAATCATCCATACACCCACTCATCCATCCATCCACCCATTCACCCATTCACCCATTCATCCATCCATCCATCCACCCATTCACCCATTCACCCATTCACCCATTCACCCATTCACCCATTCACCCAATCATCCATCCATCCATCCAATCATCCATCCACCCATCCATCCATCCACCCAATCATCCATCCACCCATCCATCCATCCATCCATCCAATCATCCATCCACCCATCCATCCATCCACCCAATCATCCATCCATCCATCCACCCATCCATCCATCCATCCATCCACCCATCCATCCATCCATCCACCCATCCATCCATCCACCCAATCATCCATCCATCCATCCATCCACCCATCCATCCATCCATCCATCCATCCAATCATCCATCCACCCATCCATCCATCCATCCACCCATCCACCCATCCATCCATCCACCCAATCATCCATCCATCCATCCATCCACCCATCCATCCATCCATCCATCCATCCAATCATCCATCCATCCATCCATCCATCCATCCAATCATCCATCCACCCATCCATCCATCCATCCACCCATCCACCCATCCATCCATCCATCCATCCATCCATCCATCCAATCATCCATCCACCCATCCATCCATTCATCCACCCATCCATCCATCCATCCATCCATCCATCCACCCAATCATCCATCCAACATGACAGTAACTGCCACCAAGTGACCAGTGTGTAATAGGACCTATGATAGTAATGAAAGAAAGGTACATATATACGTATATGTGTATATGTATATATATATATATATATATATGTAGCATATATATATATATATATATGTGTGTGTGATGAATTCTAGGCCATATTTGACCATAAACAGGATGATTTATTCATACTTCTTTACTAAGCCATGATGGAGGGAAGCCATGGAAACGGGGGAGGGGCTACGGTAAGAAAAAGAACTGGACCACATTGACGGGTCAAACGGATGCTAACGCTACCTTCGCGGCTTCTTCACTTCACGCTGTACTTGACCAACGTTCGATATCCACAACCGTCAACACGCCTGCTTTGGCTGCAGCCTCGCAGTCGGCGCCATTAAATCCCGCCCCTACGTGTGCGTTCATGTGTGGCCGTTATGTCATCGCCAACTGTGCGGTGATGAAGTGCAGAGCTACGCAGTCGGAGTCGGCTTTGTGATTAGCACGTGCGCCATTAGTCCCAGCGGGCCCCCCACGTGGGGGCCACGCAGGGCTGTCATGCATCTCAATCTAGCGGCTGGTACGTCTGTGGGGATCCGACCCGTGTTTTCCCTTTTCTTCACCTCGGAACGCCGCCTGGAGCTCTTCGCCGGCGTCTGCACTTGCCGTGCTCAGCGAGCGTGGAGCAGACGTGGCGGACTGGAAAAGTTAGCGGGGTCACGTTTGGGCCGCCGTAAGGGTCCCAAGGCGGAAGAAGGTGCTCATGGTGAGGATATGGCAGGTATTTAGAGGAAGTGCAAATATGGTCTGTGTTCACATGTGCACGACCACCCCCCCCCCGCCCCCCTTCCCCCGCACCCCCCCACCCCAGGAAAGTAGAAGACCACACCATTGAGGTTGAAAATGAAGTTGTTTCCACATACTTCGATTCTGGCCCCGAATCTTCAGATGGATGCTGGAACGCTTAGGATGAAGAGGAATTCTCCTTTCATGGAAAACCACTTCAGCCAAAGACAAATAATTTGGGATTTGCCAAGACTTCCAGTACCTGTCTTTAAAAATCTGGGAATCTTTGATTTCAAAGTATGCACCTCGTCTGTTTAAGTAGGATTGCTAATTACCATCATTAGAGCCCTGTGTACATGTAATAACACCCCTATAGTCACGTTTAGACTATTAGAGCCCTGTAGACATGTAATAACACCCCTATAGTCACGTATAGACTACCATGACCCAATGGAGTAGACATAACCAAAGTAAACAATCCCTTTAGGACATAAATAAAACTGGTGCTAGCGTGTGTCGCTATAAATATGTTCCCTGGGGAGCTGAGGGGCAGGTGGGGAGTTGAGTTTTTGCGTGTACTTCCTGTTTTTCTGAAGTCTTATTTTTAGGGCTTGGTGTGAAATCTTTCCAACCTGCAATAAAAGCCTGTTGTTGTGGTGTATCATGAACATTACAGTACCATGTCAGGCAGCTAGTAAACAGTATCCAATACTACATTTCATCACAACGTCTTTGAATGCATCACCTTGGAGTTGGATTTTACTGAACATGAACACATCAGGGGGCTAAGCAAAGGTCACACGGGGGCAAGTGGTGGAGTACTAATAAACCCACAATGAAGAACTAGTCCACTTCAGGTCTGCTTGGATTTACTCAGTACTTCCTATTTACTTCCTGTTGTGTTGGGAATTGGGCTTTACCAGGATTTAAAAACTATTGTTATTCCTTCTTTAACTAAGATGGACACGCGCCCCTTAAATCGAGGGTGGGGGAGGGGGGTATGGGTTCCAGCTATAATACAGGAACCAGGAACAACAGCTGGGTGCTACAAAGTCTGTCCAAACAACCGTCCTGACCCACATCTGGCAACCGAGACATGAATGATCTCAGGGTGCTGTTGGCGGGACCCAGGACCGAAGGGGGCG
This sequence comes from Doryrhamphus excisus, assembly GCF_037039965.1. NCBI lineage: Eukaryota > Metazoa > Chordata > Actinopteri > Syngnathiformes > Syngnathidae > Doryrhamphus > Doryrhamphus excisus. The sequence continues at coordinate 1,208,007 of NC_136370.1, forward strand.
CTCATCTTTTCTTCTCTGGACACCTGAGGGGGAAAGCGTGCCAACGGGGCAGCAAATCCCATTTTTGGAAGAAGGAAGCGCTTCCAAAGGCAGCCAATGGTTGACCGGCGCCCCGATGGAGCCCCCCCACCCCCCTTGTGTGTGAAAGTAACACCCAAGCGTCTTAGACTAGCTACGACGAAAGGCCACATCTGGTCTGGTCCCATTAATAACCAGTATGTATACTGGGGGAGATAAACAAAACTTGGGGTCTCCAGCACATGAAGGAGAAGAAGGAGACCCTCACCATGGCGGACCCCGAGGTTGGGCGTCTCTTTCATCGTCTACAACACAGTTTTTACTCACTCCCCCTTCTTTTGGCCCCGGGTGTCCACAGTGGTGGTTTTCCTTCACAGCCACATTATCACTTAAATAATCTTTATTTTATTTGTACTCATTTAATTTGCTCTTATTTTTTACTTATCCAACATTTCAACACTTTTTCTTTCCTTTTTCTCTCTTCTTTTCTTTCATTCATTCCATCAGACCTTCCATTACTTTTTTACTATTCATTCATTCATCTTTCTTTTTTATTCTTTTATTATTAGTTATGATTATTATTATCTATCTTTGTGTATATACTCCTTCATCATCGCATGGCTTACCTCTTACACATATTCCATATACACCATGTAGAATACCATATAGTACACCATGTAGAACACCATGTACACCATGTAGTACACCATGTACACTATTTAGTACACCATGTAGTACACCATGTACACTATTTAGTACACCATGTAGTACACCATGTAGTACACCATGTACACCATGTAGTACACCATGTACACTATTTAGTACACCATGTAGTACACCATGTAGTACACCATGTACACCATGTAGTGCATCATATAGTACACCGTGTAGTACACTGTGTAGTACACCATGTAGTACACCATGTAGTGCATCATATAGTACACTGTGTAGTACACCGTGTAGTACACCATGAAGTACATCATGTAGTACACCATTAAGTACACCGTGTAGTAAACCATGTACACCATGTAGTATACCATGTACACCGTGTACTACACCGTGACTCCACCACGTCTATGCAATAGTACACCATGTAGTACATCATGTACACTATTTAGTACACCGTGTAGTACACCATGTAGTACACCATGTAGTACACTGTGTAGTACACCATGTAGTGCATCATATAGTACACCATGTAGTACACCGTGTAGTACACCATGTAGTGCATCATATAGTACACCATGTAGTACACCATGAAGTACACCATGTAGTACACCATGAAGTACATCGTGTAGTACACCATGAAGTACACCGTGTAGTAAACCATGTACACCATGTAGTATACCATGTACACCGTGTACTACACTGTGACTCCACCACGTCTATGCAATAGTACACCATGTAGTACACCATGTACACTATTTAGTACACCGTGTAGTACACCATGTAGTCACCATGTAGTACACCATGTAGTACACTGTGTAGTACACCATGTAGTGCATCATATAGTACACCATGTAGTACACCATGAAGTACATCGTTTAGTACACCATGAAGTACACTGTGTAGTAAACCATGTACACCATGTAGTATACCATGTAGTACACCGTGTAGTACACCATGTAGTACACCATATAGTACACTGTGTAGTACACCATGTACACCATGTAGTGCATTGTATAGTACACCATGAAGTACACAGTGTAGTACACCGTGTACTACATGAGTACACCATGAAGAACACCATGTAGTACACCATGAAGTACACCATGTAGTACACCATGAAGTACACCGTGTACTACATGAGTACACGATGAAGAACACCATGTAGTACACCATGAAGTACATCGTGTACTACACCATGAAGTACACCATGAAGTACACCGTGTAGTAAACCATGTACACCATGTAGTACACCGTGTACTACATCATGAGTACACCACGAAGAACACCATGAAGTACATCATGTAGTACACCATGAAGTACACCGTGTAGTAAACCATGTACACCATGTAGTATACCATGTAGTACACTGTGTAGTACACCATGTCGTACACCATGTAGTACACCATATTGTACACTGTGTAGAACACCATGTAGTGCATCGTATAGTACACCGTGTTGTACATGAGTGTAGTGCATCGTATAGTACACCGTGTAGTACACCATGAAGTACACAGTGTAGTACACTATTTACTACACCATGAAGAACATCGTGTAGTACACCATGAAGTACACCGTGTTTTAAACCATGTACACCATGTAGTACACCGTGTAGTACACCATAAAGTACCCCATGTAGTGCTCTGTGTAGTACACCATATAATACACCATCAAAAAACAGCAAGGTGCAAAAGGAGGAGGATCATCCCAAAGCGAGTGGTACACCATGGCAGTAGACCACGCAGGAGAGAAGCTCACCTCGTCCAAGATCTGGTCCAGCCTGTCCAAAAGGAGAGGCTCCACCTGCTCCAAGGAGAACATCCAGGCCGAGATCTGCTGCTGCTCCAGACGTACAATCCTGGACTGCAGCAGCGTGGTGGTCCGTACCAGAACTCCAATGCAAACTCCAAAGCAAAGCAGAAGTAATACCAGCGTGACAGCAGAAACTTCTCTGCAGCGCAGTTGCAGCTTCTTGGAAGCGTTCTTCTGGGGGTTCTTCTGGCTCCTCGCCCCCTCGTCTTCCATTGTAGACCTCAACGGATGTTTGTATCCACTCGGACTCTTGGTGAAGAGCATCGAGATGAGGAGGAGGACTTGGACTACAAGTGAGGACTTTATGAAAGTTCTTCGGACTTCTGCTGAGCGACTATATCGAAGTTAAAAACATGAGCATTTTGTGCTGTGCCATTGGTCAGTGATGTTCCTGATGTTCCCGACGTTCCTGATGTTCCTGCTTCATAGGGAAGTCGTAGGGGTCATCTCCGTCCCAGAAGTTGCTGCTCCTCTCCCAAGTGATTGCGATGTGTGCTGCAGGTCAGCCGCCCTTGAGCCTTTCTGAAACCTGAAGCAGCCTCTCTCTCTCCTCTCTCTCTCTCTCTCTCTCTCTCTCTCCCACTTTCTCTCCCCCTCAGAAGCTCCTCCTCCATGGTTGGCTTGAGGTTAAAAGCCGGGGTGGGATTGACGGCAATGCTGCAGCCCCCTTTGATGTATTTTTAGGGGACGCAAAGCCAGCAACTGCTGTGGGCCGGCGGCGAGTCTGCTGACTGGACGACTCACATGGGGCCAAAACAAAACAGCAGGGGGGGGGGGGGGGGGGCTCGGACTTGCTAAGTATGGCGTCCAAAGTTTGCGGCTTTTTATTGGCCTGCCGCTTATTCCAAGGATTCCATTCAGTGAAGGTGACATTATTATATGTACAGATATATTATTCTTGTTATTATTATGATGATTATGGTAGATATCCATATATATGGATGGGGGGGGCATGTTGCTTACAGCCACGCCCATAAGCCAACTGCTATGCTGCATCCATTAGCTTCCAAACAGGATATGGAATGATACACAAACCGGTTTCCGTATTGGTATCGCTTGATATCAGAATCGGAAATTGAGAGTTGGACAATATCGGCATATCAGATATCAAGAATATCGGGAATCTAACCTCCGAAGCTTTTCCAGACTTTCAACAACAATTAATTGATCAAGACATTATTAATCAATTATCAATTTTCTCACATAATCGCGGTTCAATTATGGCTCCATCGATATGATTGTGGTTTGTGGTGGACTACGGTCTACGATTAGTCAACATCCTGGATCCTGGCCACTCGGCATGCCGTAATGTTGCATGGACAAGACACCCATCCGTACCCATCCATGTAGCTAGCCATGTAGCCAGCCATGGAGGCTCACTTCTCATCCCGTGTGGAAGTGGTAAGTTTGTGGCCTCTTACTTTGTCCTTCTTCCCCACTCCATTTGAAAAGTTTTCTTCAATTTAGATGAAATACATTTGAGGCGACTATAGGGGTGTTATTTCATGTCTGAAGGGCTCTAATCATGTCGTATGTATCAATCATATTTAGAAAGTCGGAAACGGGTTCTAACTACAAAAATATTCTAGTTCTTAACATGGAATCCTCTGTCACGGATATTCATTTCTTGCGGTCTGGAACCGATCCATCACTATGAACGGTGATTTGGTCTGCCTCGAGGGGGGGGGGGGGGCGACTTTAAAAAAATCCCCATCTACCTCCTACCATTAGCACGGAGAACATGTATTGTTTATTTGGTATATTTATAAATATGAGTATTTACGTACATTGTACAAGTTTATTAGTGGTGCCCCCCCAACTCAAAACATAAAACATGCATATAAAATCCAACCGGTAAACTTTGATACTGCTCTACTAATAGCAGATGTGGGAGCAAGTCCCAAGTCAAGTCCCAAGTCAAGTCCCAAGTCAAGTCCCAAGTCAGGTCCCAAGTCAGGTCCCAAGTCAGGTCCCAAGTCAGGTCCCAAGTCAAGTCCCAAGTAAAATCCCAAGTCAAGTCCCAAGTCAAGTCCCAAGTCAAATCCCAAGTCAAATCCCAAGTCAAGTCCCCAAGTCAAATCCCAAGTCAAATCCCAAGTCAAATCCCAAGTCAAATCCCAAGCCAAGTCCCAAGTCAAATCCCAAGTCAAGTCCCAAGTCAAATCCCAAGTCAAATCCCAAGTCAAGTCCCAAGTCAAGTCCCAAGCCAAGTCCCAAGTCAAGTCCCAAGTCAAGTCCCAAGCCAAGTCCCAAGTCATCTCAGGCTTGTGCATGTTGGCACTTTGACCAGTAGATTATTTTCAGGACAGCGGTAGGACTTTTTATATCCCTCCCCAGGCACATTGGCGTCCACCTCCGAAGGCCCCACAGAGCTTTTTGGAGGTCATCACGGGGATCCTCATCAGCAATAAAGAGCAAACCGAACTCGGCCGTGTTGACCATTTGTTTTGTTCATTGTGGTTTCGCTGCCTGCGTCTCGGTGGCCCAGCGGCACATCAGCGGTCCCGGAATTCACTTGACTGGCTTGTGTTGGTATCTCAAAGTCAGGACGGATACGCTCCCTGAGAAAACACATCACAAAAACCAACATCAGAACCGGTTAAGCTAAATTATACTTTAGTTGCCTCTGGTGGTTTTATAGACAGCTGTATCGCACACACACTGGTGATGGGGCGGGCGATACTGCTAACTGTAGTATTGATCCCATACCGACCCCCCCCCTCCCCCGACCCCCCACATGCTTGCATCTAATTGTTATTTTGGTATTATTTAACCACTTGGTTAGTCGTACCAGTGGTGCGTAGTCGGGGCCAGCAAGGCGAAAGTAACACAACTAGAGTTGAAAGAGACTGACAAAGTGTGTGATGAAGGAATGATGAGGCTGTTCAATTCCCATGCTGAAAAAGACAACTTAAGAGGATTGTCACTCGTCCGATCCGATTCTGGGATGTGCCTTCCGCTGTCAGGGCGTTTTTAGGATGTGATGTGCTTGCAAAGGTTCATGACTCCAGTTGGCTGGTCCTGCAAAACCTTGTAATTACTACGTGGCTCCGTGTGGCCAGCTGTGACTCTCCCAACTGAGAACTCTTTGAAACGATCCTCCAAATCAAAAAGGTATATTTATTGCAATCACGGGATGGCGCCCATTTGAACGGGACATCTGCTGTTGCAACAGCTGGGATTGCAACGGAGGAAATGACCTGTGTCATGTGACCATGACATGTGTTTTTCTGCTTATCTGTCCAGGTGTTGGTCACCTCTTGCTGTCGGTATCAGGTAGCAACTCCGACCGTTGAGGAGGAGAACCAACGCCAAATGTTCACACACGCCCATCAATGCTGATCCTGGAATGGATGAAGCAGCTTCTGGAAAGGCCTTCACAAATCCCAATTCAAGGATTTTGCTTAAAAGAAAACCCGAAAACCCAAGCAGTTCTTTCTGGAACCATGCTGAAATATCCAGCTATAGTTATGGCAGAAGTTATGGAAGAAGAGACGCCTACATATGTACCTACATACATGCCTACATACATGCCTACATACATGCCTACATACATGCCTACATACATGCCTACATACGTACCTACATACATACATGCCTACATACATGTTTACATACATGCCTACATACATGCCTACATACATGCTTACATACATGCCTACATACATGCCTACATACATGCCTACATACATGCTTACATACATGCCTACATACATGCCTACATACGTACCTACATACATGCTTACATACATGCTTACATACATGCCTACTTACATGCATACATACATGCCTACATACATGCCTACATACGTACCCACATACATGCCTACATACATGCCTACATACATGCCTACATACGTACCTACATACATACATGCCTACATACGTACCTACATACATACATGCCTACATACACACGTCCAAACACGTCTATGCAATTAGCAAAAATCCTAAACCAATTCAAATGTTGTCCCTTGGTTTTCTCCAAAGATATGAATGAATAGGTCATGCTGGTCCGTGATTGGATAGATTACCATTACCATTACAATTACCATTACCGGGATCATGACCGTGATCATGACCATTACCATTACCATGACCATTACCATTACAATTACCATTACCATTACCATTACCATTACCATTACCATTACCATTACCATTACAATTACCATTACCATTGCCGTTACCATTACAATTACCATTACCATTACTGGGATCATGACCATGGCCATGCCATTACCATTACCATTACCATTACCATTACCATTACCATTACCATTACCATTACCATTACCATTACCGGGATCATGACCATGGCCATTCCATTACCATTACCATTACCATTACCATTACCATTACCATTACCATTACAATTACCATTACATTACCATTACCATTACAATTACCATTACATTACAATTACCATTACCGGGATCATGACCATGGCCATTCCATTACCATTACCATTACAATTACCATTACTGGGATCATGACCATGGCCATGCCATGCCATTACAATTACAATTACAATTACAATTACCAATACCATGATGACTTTTCCAAACAAATGGCATTATCATGACCATAGCCATGCCATTACCATTACCATTGCCATTGCCATTACAATGACCATTACCATTACCATTACCATTACCAATACCATGATGACTTTTCCAAACAAATGGCAGTCTTGGGTTGTGTACCGAATGACGTTGTCACATTAGCAACAAAAGGCACCATTGATGAAGTCAGTCTTGCAGCTTAAGACAAATGAGAGACGTTAGAAGGATTGGAAGCCTGGAGGTAAAACACCAGGATGGATGTGTTGAAGCAGACACAAACACACAAGTCTACCATAACGAAGAGCCCTCATGATGGTCTTGTGTAAAACATCTAGTCCAGTGGAAGCCGGGTCAGGTTCCCTGAGTTCTCGTTCAAATCTCTGACTACTTTTCTCTCCAAAGTTCTGATCTTGGTTGGGTTGGCCAGGTTTATGTTTTGACAGAATTAGTGTGCCTTGCTCGAGAGACAGTGGAAGGCTTCAAAATGGCAATGTATCTTGCTACTACATCCACTTTTACTCGCCATGATGACATCACTTCTTAACATGGCGGAGGAGCAACCCTAGACCGATCCGTGTGGGTTGCTGATCCCTTAGACTGGTTTCCCATACCGCATGTTGTCTTTGAAGATGGTTTTGTCAGCGTCCAGGTAACACGAACCCGGCTTCTGGGAGTCCCTTAAACCGAGTTTGGACTGATGCATGATCTTTGCCGACTGCTCTGCCGTGATTTGTGTGGATCTGCAAAGTTGTGCATTTTGGATAAAAGCTTTCTTTGATTGTTTTCCTGGGAAATGGAAAAGAATCCCTGATGTAAATCCGATGGAGAACATTTGGAGACGGATGGATGGGGAGGTGTCCCAGTGTCTCCCACTGGCCTGCAGTGGACGTGGGCATCGTAAGAGAAGCGGCCTGCTGCCTCCGCTTGACCTTCAACTACGCCAACGAGAGCGTGGCTACGATATATTAGCGACTGCACCACCTATTCCACAGCCATTAATGCTATACTGGGGCTCGGATCCGCGTTAGCAAAACCACATGTGCTGACTGCTTCCAGACTTCGTGGAACAGGAGGCACCTGTTATGAAAGCCTTCAATTAATTTTCCATATTTTCCTCTCCTACCACACTATCAAGCCCGTGCGGCTTTTAAAGTCTAAATTACAACTTTGCTGCCGTGTTATTACAAAGAACAGCTGCTAGAAGAGAGAAGACACCACGTGAACTCGGATGAGTCAATAAATGTTCTTCTACATCATTTGGAGCTTCCGTTCTCTCTAGGCTGCCCAGCTAGGCTGGAGATAACTGAACATCCCAACCAAGAGATGCATGCCTGCTCCAACGGGGGCCACTGGATGTCCCCCAACAGGGGCTACTGGATGCCCCCCAACAAGGGCCACTGGACGCCTGCTCCAACGGGGGCCACTGGATGTCCCCCCAACAGGGGCCACTGGATGCCCCCCAACGGGGGCCGGTGGATGCCCCCCCCAATGGGGCCCAATGGATGCCCCCCCAAAGGGAACCAATAGATGCCCCCCCAACAGGGCCCACTGGACGCCTGCTCCAACAGGGGCCACTGGATGTCCCCCAACAGGGGCCACTGGATGCCTGCTCCAACAGAGGCCACTGGATGCCCCCCCAACAGGGGCCAATGGATGCCCCCCAACAGGGGCCACTGGACGCCTGCTCCAACAGGGCCCAATAATTGCCCCCCAACAGGGGCCACTGGACGCCTGCTCCAACAGGGGCCAATGATTGCCCCCCAACAAGGGCCACTGGATGCCTGCTCCAACAGGGGCCACTGGACGCCTGCTCCAACAGGGGCCACTGGACGCCTGCTCCAACAGGGGCCAATAATTGCCCCCCAACAGGGGCCACTGGATGCCTGCTCTAACAGGGGCCACTGGATGACCCCCAACAGGGGCCACTGGATGCCTGCTCCAACAGGGGCCACTGGATGCCCCCCCAACAGGGGCCACTGGACGCCTGCTCCAACAGGGGCCACTGGACGCCTGCTCCAACAGGGGCCAATGATTGCCCCCCAACAAGGGCCACTGGACGCCTGCTCCAACAGGGGCCACTGGACGCCTGCTCCAACAGGGGCCAATAATTGCCCCCCAACAGGGGCCACTGGATGCCTGCTCCAACAGGGACCAATAATTGCCCCCCAACAGGGGCCACTGGACGCCTGCTCCAACAGGGACCAATGATTGCCCCCCAACAGGGGCCACTGGACGCCTGCTCCAACAGGGACCAATGATTGCCCCCAAACAGGGGCCACTGGATGCCCCCCCAACAGGGGTCACTGGACGCCTGCTCCAACAGGGACCAATGATTGCCCCCAAACAGGGGCCACTGGATGCCCCCCCAACAGGGGTCACTGGACGCCTGCTCCAACAGGGACCAATGATTGCCCCCCGACAGGGGCCACTGGACGCCTGCTCCAACAGGGACCAATGATTGCCCCCAAACAGGGGCCACTGGATGCCCCCCCCCAACTCATGCACAACAAATATTCCCATTTGAGTGTGTTGTTTTGAGCCAATAACATATACTTATAACATACTATATTTAACTTAATAACATATATATAACATAATAACATATATATAACATAATAACATATATATAACATAATAACATATATATAACATAATAACATATATATAACATAATAACATATATATAACATAATAACAGATATATAACTTAATAACATATATATAACATAATAACATATATGTAACATAATAACTTCATAGGCAAAATCAAACTTCACCCGGCCACCAAATTTGCTGCAAATGAAACCAAAATAGTTTTGTTTGTGTTTGTTTGTGCTGTTTTGTGCAAACAACATGAGTGTTTATGTTGTCGTACTTTTTGAGTGAAATAAAAGTATTTTTGTACTTTGTACTTATTTGTTTGCGCCATGTTGTGCAAATCAAATGAACATTGGTGTTTTTATTACAATTTTGATTCCAATGAAAGCAAAATAGTCCCAATTGTTTGTGCTGTGTTTGTGCAGTCATACTTTTGGAGATATTAAAGATTTAATTATGAATTATGTTCCTTCTTCGTTTGTGCTGTGTTGGTTTGTTGCGTTATTAAAGTTATGACAAAGGTCCAACTAATGATGGAGTTGGACCTTTCTTCTGCAGCGGCACAGAAGACTAAGGTCTTGTTGGATGTCGGCACAATGCTTTCATGTTCGATGTTCCTCAGCCACGCCTTGTGGTTGTTGCGGTTATTTCACTCATCTCTAATTAGTCGTTCACTGAACTTTCTTTTCTTACGAACGTATTGCTGACATTCATCCCATTTACTCCGTGGATGAAATCCAAGATGAGTCTGGTATCCTTGTGTGAACCTTCAGCAGCAGGACACACCTTGGAAACAAGAGCTATCATTTGATTAGAAGGTGTGAGCTGGTTAAAACGTGGTGTCCCAGTAGATGTGTTCCCTGGGGAACCTGACTGACGAGTCTGGTGCCTGTCTCACCGAGCGCCGACCCCTAGGGGCCAAAGTAGAAAACGCATCATTTAGACCAATTAGCCGACAAAGGCATCGGTACTTTTTTGGAACTGTATCACGACTGTATCCAAAAGCTGTGGTACTATTAGTGGATCCTTCCCTCCACCGCCGTTACGCCGCTCGCTGTTAGTCATGGAAGCCCACATGACCAACGCAGGACCGTAAACGCCATCTGCCTCGGCGAAGGATGAGTCACCCCGCATGTGGTACTCACACAAACTACTAGCACATGCAAACAGATACACAAGTACTTATTAAAAGTCTTTGGTGTCGTCCTCCCAGGAACCACAGGTTTCCCACCACCGACAATGTACCACATGCACTCCGGCTTGGTCGGCCCGGTGCCGGCATCACGATGACAAATTAGAAGCGTCTTTGGTTTGGTTTGAGGTTTTACTCTTGGAAGCAGAGCGCTATTAAACGCAATACGTGGAGGAAGGTGAGCTGAAACATCTGCCGGACGCATCACTTCCACGATGTTCAGGTAAAGACCTGAGTGTCCTGGTCTGCATCCCAGCAGACTCCTTTTTGCTCAGTGCCGGTTCTCCGTCTGGTGTTCCTGTCCTAGCCGGCAATACCCGAACCCTATTGCAGGTAGCCTGGGGACCCGTTTGGCAATCATCGTCTTTCATGGGCTCTACATCCACACCAAGAAGATGTTATGGTTGGAAACCTTGACACCAAGAAGATGTTAAGGTTGGAAACCTTGACACCAAGAAGATGTTATGGTTGGAAACCTTGACACCAAGAAGATGTTAAGGTTGGAAACCTTGACACCAAGAAGCTGTTAAGGTTGGAAACCTTGACACCAAGAAGATGTTAAGGTTGGAAACCTTGACACCAAGAAGATGTTAAGGTTGGAAACCTTGACACCCAGAAGATGTTAAAGTTGGAAACCTTGACACCAAGAAGATGTTAAGGTTGGACACCTGAACACCAAGAAGATGTAAAGGTTGGAAACCTTGACACCGAGAAGATGTTAAGGTTTCCAACCTTGACACCAAGAAGATGTAAAGGTTGGAAACCTTGACACCAAGAAGATGTTAAAGTTGGAAACCTTGACACCAAGAAGATGTTAAGGTTGGACACCTGAACACCAAGAAGATGTAAAGGTTGGAAACCTTGACACCAGAAGATGTTAAGGTTGGAAACCTTGACACCAAGAAGATGTAAAGGTTGGAAACCTTGACACCAGAAGATGTTAAAGTTGGAAACCTTGACACCCAGAAGATGTTAACGTTGGAAACCTTGACACCAAGAAGATGTTAACGTTGGAAACCTTGACACCAAGAAGATGTTAAGGTTGGAAACCTTGACACCAAGAAGATGTTAAGGTCCAAAACCTTGACACCAAGAAGATGTTAAGGTTGGAAACCTTGACACCAAGAAGATGTTAAGGTTGGAAACCTTGACACCAAGAAGATGTTAAGGGTGGAAACCTTGACACCAGAAGATGTTAAGGTTGAAAACCTTGACACCGAGAAGATGTTAAGGTTTCCAACCTTGACACCCAGAAGATGTTATGGTTGGAAACCTTGACACCAAGAAGATGTTAAGGTTGGAAACCTTGACACCAAGAAGATGTTAAGGTTGAAAACCTTGACACAGAGAAGATGTTAAGGTTTCCAACGTTGACACCAAGAAGATGTTAAGGTTGGAAACTTTGACACAGAGAAGATGTTAAAGTTGGAAACCTTGACACCAAGAAGATGTTAAGGTTGGAAACCTTGACACCAAGAAGATGTTAAGGTTTCCAACGTTGACACCAAGAAGATGTTAAGGTTGGAAACCTTGACACAGAGAAGATGTTAAGGTTTCCGACGTTGACACCAAGAAGATGTTAGATTTCTGGACTCCCTGCAAAGTCCAAGTGGAAATAATCATTTCATTAAGCAAACCACAAGGTGAGCTCCTTGGACGGACCTTTCTTTTAGGAGCCACCAGAAGAAGTGCTGCTTCAGCACCGGGTTTTCCTCCTTGGGGTTTCCAACCACTTTTGTTTGGTCCTGCCCACTGGCGGCAGAATGGAAGCTTCGAAGACTGATTTAGATTTGGGGTTTGGCTGGTTCCTAACTTGGGCCTTGGACCAGCAGGGCTGAGACGATGAACGTCCAAGCACACACATCTAGCCTGCAGACCATCGAGGGACACCGAGATGTCTTTTTTTGCAGGCGTTGATGACATCATCGGTACTAGGGAAGGGGAACGCCATTGGTCCAGCAACTACAGATACCTGCTTTCCTTTGCAATGGAAGTCAACGGGTTAACAGAGACCAACACAGACCAACACAGACCAACACAGACCAACACAGACCAAAACAACCCAACACAGACCAACAGAGACCAACACAGACCAAAACAAACCAACACAGACCAACAGAGTCCCTGTTCAGTAGAAAAACCCCAGTACACTCCAGTGACTGACCCTGACAGGTCCATGTAGTCCAAGTACCGCAATAGTGGTTGTCATACTCGTGTTTGTGGTGTGTGAAAGCACTGACCACTAGTACCATGTCATGTGATCCATAGACCAGCATTGATAGGCTACCTATCAGCCGTACGACTGACCCACGTTTCCTGTTGAAAGGCAGTCAGTGACACAGAATTCCTGGGACCCTGCAAGGATTCCTGTGGCGAACCCCATGCTGGTTTCTGTGGGGAAGTTGGTTCTGAAATCCAAGAAAAGGAGGAAACCAACTTTGACAGTCGACGTTCCACCTCAGCCATCACTCGGCGTCCTTCAGCTGTACGACACACTCACCCCCCCGCCCCCGCCCCCCCATGTCTGTCTTTGAGCTGCTGTTGTGTCAACATGATGTCACAAGTCTCTGAGCTATTTAAAGCCGTTCTAAGCGCCCGGCTAACGCTCATCAACAGATAGCATCCAAGCAATTTGTTAACATTTTTCTTTCCTGAGCTCAGCTGAGCTAAGGACTCTTGCCGGCTATGAAAGGAGAACCAGGTCTAAACTGATGCCCTGCGGTCACCCCGACCGTCAGCTGACTAAACATGAAAGCCCGTCCTGTAATCGCCGTAATTGCAAGCTAATCAGATGGCCACAGTAAGAGTTTAGCCCGCCACGGTTCAGAGAGACCAGCCTGATCTAATTTTCACCAGCAACACCATCAACACCCACGTACCAGGTGGAACAGTCCGCAGTGAACACGGCTTGGTACCTCCCGCTTTGGTACCACAATTGAGTTCATTTGGGGTACAAGAAAAGAACAAAAAACTGAACAAAGAACTTTAAAAAAGAACAAAGCTTTTGTGTCAACTGTGTTCATGGCCTTTTTAAATGAATGGAACCTTGGTTAGCATCATTAATCTGTTCCAGAAGGGTCGACTCTAACCAAAACGTACTCTAAGCAAATACATTTTTCCCATAGCAAAATAATGTAAATGCAAGAAATGTGTTTTTATAACTCCAGACGGGGGGCTTTCCAGGGCCGAGGTGGGGGTCAAAGCATATGACGCTCTCATATGTTTGTGTCCATGAGAACCGGAGCGTACCGGACTTGGGTAAGGCATCCGTGTTCCACAGTCTTCTGGTCAAAGACTTGCTCTTTGTACAGACAAACAATTGATAATTGTCAAGTTATGCTTGAGATGACCAAGAAATGCTCCTGCTGCAACTTGGATGAACTTCCTGCTTCCTTCAACTTTATTCTTCGACTTATCTGCATCCTCTCCTCCCTTTGTCACAACAGATACCAGAATCAAGGACCATGGAGCTCATCTGTCCTTGGAATGACCTTTATTTACGGCGAGATGATGGAGTGGAAGTTCCCAGCACCCGGAGACCATGTTGAAGTGTCCTTGAGCAAGATGCTGAAAGTCCCCAAGCTGCATCATCAGAAGGTGGATGAGGTGAGTTCAGGTGGTCTTCGTGGTCTTCACGTTCTGGAGTTCCAACACAAGAATCTCTTTTCTTCTCTTTAGTTTGACTTTTTGCTCTTCATTAGCGTCAGGCCGACTCTTCTGATGTTCGTGATCAAGTACCCAAGTACCCGAAGTACCTTATTATTACTATTACTGGTTGGTAGTACAGCATAGAGGGGGCGTCTGATCCTACATGGGGACATTATAGACTTGATCATAAAACTCCAGTTGACAGTAGAAGAGAATACGACCGGGCGCTCCCATTGGTCGATTCCCTGGCCATGAATCATTACAAAATGGTGCCAAGCCCGTTTGCTGTCCTATCATTTCCCTTTCCAAGCAGCAGGAAAACAACCACAATTTGTCCCCTAATGGCTCCAGTGATTTACGTCATGCACTGGATGGAAAGGGGGGGGGGGGGGGGCGGAAATTAATTACAGGCAAATTATATGGGCCAAGCTATCTTTAGCAAGCTATCTTTAGGTGACTCTGGCAAACCAAGTGGATCCATAAAAGCTGCAAGAAAATAATCAAATTGCTTACAATATCGAAAAATATCGACATTATTGACACAAAATACTCACACAGCACAATAATTCACCTCCATACCTTGGACAGTACAGGCTGCCCCCCCCCCCAACCCCAACCCTGATTTGGTTTGACGACCGGGAGCCTCCCAGTAGATGTGCTGGGACCATCCAAGTTGGTGTTAAATGATGGCATCTATCCATCTGTCCGTCCGTCCGTCCATCCATCCAACCATCTGTCCATCCATCATCCATCCATTCATCCATCCACCCATCCATCCATCCATCCAACCATCTGTCCATCCATCATCCATCCATTCATCCATCCACCCATCCATCCATCCGTCTGTCCATCCATCCATCCGTCTGTCCATCCATCCATCCATCCAACCATCCGTCCATCTGTCCATCCATCCATTCATCCATCCGTCTGTCTATCTGTCCATCTGTCCATCTGTCCATCCATCATCCATCCATCCATTCATCCATCCACCCATCCATCCATCCATCCGTCCATCCATCCGTCTGTCTATCTGTCCATCTGTCCATTCATCCACCCATCATCCATCCATCCATCCAACCATCTGTCCATCCATCATACATCCATCCATTCATCCATCCATCCACCCATCCATCCATCCGTCTGTCCATCCGTCCATCCATCCATCCATCCATCCATCCGTCCATCCATTCGTCTGTCCATCCATCCATTCATCCTTCTGTCCATCCATCTGTCCATCCGTCCATCCATCCATCCATCTGTCTGTCCATCCAACCATCCGTCCATCCAACCATCTGTCCATCCATCCATTCATCCATCCACTCATCCATCCATCCATCTGTCCATCCATCCATCCATCCATCCATCCGTCCATCCATTCGTCCATCCATCCATCCATCCATCCATCCATCCATCCATCTGTCATCCATCCATCCATTCATCCATCTCTGTCCATCCATCCATCCATTCATCCTTCTGTCCATCCACCAATCCATCCATCTGTCCATCTGTCCATCCATCTATCCATCTCTCCATCCATCTATCCATTCATCCATCCATCCACCAATCCATCCATCTGTCCATCCGTCCATCCATCCATCTCTCCATCCATCCATCGTCCATCCATTCATCCATCCATCCATCCATCCATTCATCTGTCATCCATCCATCCATTCATCCATCTGTCTGTCCATCCATCCATCCATTCATCCTTTTGTCCATCCATCCATCCATTCATCCATCTGTCATCCATCCATCCATTCATCCATCTGTCCATCTATCTATCCATTCATCCATCCATCCACCAATCCATCCATCCATCTGTCCATCCATCGTCCATCCATCCATCCATCCATCCATGCCAGTCAAGTGGATGCTTGGAGAGCCTGTTGTCATTGTTGTGTTGACTCAGATGTTCTTCATCTTATTGAGGACCACTAACGAGTTTCTGGTTGCCATTTTTGGCCCATTCATTGGTCTACAAATCTGTGGGCGGAGCTGACTTCTGTTGTTGTTTCCATGTCTAAGGACGCTAATAGGATGCTAACAAAGACGTTCTGTGAAATGTGTGCTTGTCATAGATCTTCAAATTGAGGTGGAAACACGCCAGTCGGGGATGACGCTAAATGAAGTTCCAGTCATCGGAATATCAAGCCCCATGTTGATATTCCGAGAGGAATATTTCATGCCAGGTGATCCACCCGCCCACGTATGCGAGAAAGGAAAGCAGCAGTGAGGGATGCCTTTGGGAAGGAAACAACGGCTGCCGCACTGTCCCTGAACTCACCGTGTACAGCATCAGGAAAGTGACACTTTTTGGAGGTCACATGACAATTTATGGCTCCCAAAAATGCTCCTGGATATAAATAGAACATCAACTGATTCCATGGAGAAGAATGTGTGAACTGGCCCTGACACACCAAACACAATCATGGCGGGACATCCTGGAGATCTCATGGAGATACGTATGCACATTCAAATCCATTTCATGGTGTACTTGTGCTAAAAGGTCACAGAGTACTGTATGTACTGTATGTACATATACGGTATTGTTAGTTTGAATGTTTTGCTTTTTCTTTGTATTCATTATTTCATCTTCTTCTTCCAGATTTCCCATAATGCACTTAGGTCCAAATAGCTGAAACACAGACGGTGTTAGCACTCTGTGATGAAGACCAGCTTGCTGAGAAGAACCAAAAGTATGCGTTGATTGGAGGTAAACACCAGGACGCTCATGTGTCGTTTGATGGAGGTCAGCTGGGCCGGGAAGGAGGAACGCCGTGGAGGTGATGATCTTTAAAACTCATGAGTATCTTAGAGTATCTTCTAAACAAAAACTAAATTCTTGTTTCTAAACTCAGTAAGAAGACGTTAAAAAGGTCCCAACTACTCCTACTCCATCCAGCGGTTATGAAATTCCTGATGTTGTTGAATGCATCACACACGTGTCTTTTATTCGATTCTATGCCACGACTTCTGGAACGGCGTTAAGAAAGCCAAACTCAATATGTCCGACCGCCATGACGCTTCAGTTCACGTTCGTGTAAAAATAAATCCTCAGTTGATGAACAAGGAAGTGCTGCAGTGTTTTACAGCCAGCACCACCAAGCTGTGTTTCTTTCCCACGTGGGGGACACACGTAGGAGTAGACTCCTTCATCCGACACCTGGCGCCGTATTTACAATACAAGCGCTGGTGTCTTTACGAGGAGCTGATGTCAGCGCTCTACCTCGCTTGTTGTGGGTCGCTGACTGCAGCTGCTGTGCAGGATCAGGATCCCGTTGTGAGGGTGTCAGGATGTGACACGTAGACCTTGGGTTGTAAAATGGATCACATTAACGCTGACGTATAAACTCCGAGTCATTGAAGTCACCACACGGCCCAGCCGTTCAGATGGAGTCATCATGGAGTCATCATGGAGTCACCATGGAGTCATCATGGAGTCATCATGGACTCGTCCTTCTCCTCTTTCTTCTCACTGGCCTCGTTGGTCTTCCTGGGGCGGCGCCGCCCGCCATTGCAGTCTGGCCGTGAGGCCTTGACCACCTTGACCATCCAAGCAGCAGCGGCAGGAAGACAGTTTCTGGCTGTGACAACTGAGACCAATCCGAAGATCCACCAGGATCCACCGGATCATGTTCACAAGTCTGGATCTTTGATTGACTGCGGGTTTCAATATCTGTTTTGGCTTGTTATCGCCTGATCACCACGTGATCACCACCTGATCATTGCCTGATCACCCTCTGATCATTGCCTGATCATCACCTGATCACCACCTGATCACCACCTGATTCCCCCCCGATCACCGCCTGATCATCGCCTGATGACCACCTGCTCATCGCCTGATCACCACCTGATCACCGCCTGATCATCGCCTGATGACCACCTGCTCATCGCCTGATCACCACCTGATCACCGCCTGATCATCGCCTGATCATCACCTGATCACCGCCTGATCACCACCTGATCACCTCCTGATCATCGCATGATCACCACCTGATCACCTCCTGATCATCGCATGATCACCACCTGCTCATCGCCTGATCACCACCTGATCACCGCCTGATCACCACCTGATCATCGCCTGATCACTACCTGATCACTACCTGATCATCACCTGATCATCGCCTGATCATCGCCTGATCATCGCCTGATCACCACCTGATCATCGCCTGATCACCACCTCATCATCACCTGATCATCACCTGATCACTACCTCATCACCACCTGATCATCGCCTGATCACCACCTGATCACCGCCTGATCACCACCTGCTCATCGCCTGATCACCACCTGATCACCGCCTGATCACCACCTGCTCATCGCCTGATCACCACCTGATCACCGCCTGATCATCGTTTGATCATCGCCTGATCACCACCTGATCATCACCTGATCATCGCCTGATCATCGCCTGATCACCACCTGATCATCACCTGATCATCGCCTGATCACCGCCTGATCATCGCCTGATCACCACCTGATCATCGCCTGATCACCGCCTGATCATCGCCTGATCACCACCTGATCATCGCCTGATCACCGCCTGATCATCGCCTGATCACCACCTGATCATCGCCTGATCACCACCTCATCATCACTTGATCATCGCCTGATCACCACCTCATCACCACCTGATCATCGCCTGATCACCACCTGATCACTGCCTGATCACCACCTGCTCATCGCCTGATCACCACCTGATCACCACCTGATCATCGTCTGATCATCACCTGATCACCGCCTGATCACCGTCTGATCATCGCCTGATCACCACCTGCTCATCACCTGATCACCGCCTGATCACGACGGCCAAATTGCAGAGCCTGTGCTTGTGTTCCAGGTAGGGTGGGATGTAGCCCCCAGGCTAAGGTTGCCAAGGTGTGATGGAGCCATGACATGCTCTGCTTGTCTTGGTGTGGGGTTGAGGAGCAGAAATAAGAGAAACGCCCACAGGAAGAAGAGAAGCGAGGATATGACATTTGTTTCCTGTCTTGTGGGTCAACCCCAGCGACTGTTTTTTTCATGATTGAATATAACCACTTCCTCACCCACATGCTTTCTCCAAAGGTCGCTCGGGGCTGACCGGGTTCCTCGTGGCAGGAACTGCCGCTAAGGATGACAGAAGCATGCGGAGCGAGATGAGTGTCTCTCCTGAGAACCGTGACACAGATGAATCATCGGGAAGCTTCCATCCCAACCTGCCATGAATGCTTGGAACATCTGGGAGCATCCAGCTCCTTCGTCGGAGCACGCAGGAGTCCACTATAAGATAATGTTATCATAATAACGTCATAAATTATGTCATCATGTTTGTTTCTGTATGAATACATGTATGTAGTAACAGTATGAATACATGTATGTAGTAACAGTATGAATACATATATGTAGTAACTGTATGAATACATGTATGTAGTAACTGGATGAATACATGTATGTAGTAACAGTATGAATACATATATGTAGTAACTGTATGAATACATGTATGTAGTAACTGGATGAATACATGTATGTAGTAACAGTATGAATACATGTATGTAGTAACAGTATGAATACATATATGTAGTAACTGTATGAATACATGTATGTAGTAACTGGATGAATACATGTAGTAACTGGATGAATACATGTATGTAGTAACTGCATGAATCCATGTATGTAACAGTATGAATACATGTATATAACTGTATGAATACATGTAGTAACTGTATGAATACATGTATGTAGTAACTGGATGAATACATGTAGTAACTGGATGAATACATGTATGTAGTAACTGCATGAATCCATGTATGTAACAGTATGAATACATGTATATAACTGTATGAATACATGTAGTAACTGTATGAATAGATGTATGTAACTCAAAGAATACATGTATGTAGTAACTGTATGACTACATGTAGTAACTGTGTGAATACCTGTATGTATGAATACTATGAATACATGTATGTAGTAACAGTATGAATACATGTATGTAGTAACAGTATGAATACATGTATGTAGTAACAGTATGAATACATGTATGTAGTAACAGTATGAATACATGTATGTAGTAACAGTACTATGAATACATGTATGTAGTAACAGTACTATGAATACATGCATGTAGTAACAGTACTATGAATACATGCATGTAGTAACAGTACTATGAATACATGCATGTAGTAACAGTAGCAAATAGAGGAGGAGTCAAACGTACTAAGTGGATCTTGGTCCCTCCAAGTCCCCCCAGAGATGTGTACCACCGTGGTGAGCGACTAGAAGACGGAGCGTGCTGGGCACCAAGGTTTGGTACACTAATATGAATAGAATATATATATAATATATAATATATACAATATTTCTTGACCTCAATGTTTCCCCAGTCTGTCAGTCTAAAAATGATTGGCAGGTGAAATGTTCACGCCTCCAGTCCAGTAATCTCCCCAGCTAAGGTTAGCACGGGGGCCCTTTATTGTGGGACGGGGTGCTGACAGAGGACGGGACAGGTGGAGCCGTAAATCAGGAGCTACTAAAGCCTTAGCAACCGAGCACCTTGCCGACATGCCAGGACTCTTCACGGACTGCAAGTATTCCGGCGCTCCGAAGACCGGGGGCTCGGCCACGGCAGCATGCGGGAAATGTAAACGCAATTATGAAAAAATCCTTTCATTCATCATGTTGAGCATGAACATGTCCGGATGGCCGGGCGCTCCGAGGCGCTGCGTTCCGATCGAATCCCGAATCCCACTTCCCACTTCTTGACCCACGCACTTCCAAACTGGGGAAGTGGCGTGACGGACGTGCACCCACCACGTGCATGCTCATGGAGGCAGAGGGAAGCCCTTCAGTGCCACCAAAAGTTCTACATGGGGTCTGCATGCTCCCAAATCCGTACCGTACACGAGTTACGTAATCCCATACTGCCCTTGTTGGCATCCATAGGGGCATGACTCCGCCCACCCTCGGACAAAGACGTCCCCCAAAGAAAAGCAGAAGCTGGCAAACACAAAGAAGGCCAAATCCAGCAAATATATATAAATAATATTAATATCTCCGACATCGTGGCCTAATATCATATTTACTTGACGAAGCGTCGGATCCCGTTCTATATTTAGCAACATTGTTTATCAGCCATTGCCATATATGGACTTCAAAGGGATGCTGGCATGCTGATTGGCCCTTTGAAAGCAAGTAGCCTCTGGGATGTCATGGCGACCGTCCATCATCCCGACACGTAAACAAGCAGCCCAGCAAGGAAACACGTGTTCCCCCAAGGAAGCTCAACCGCTGGTGGTGCTGCCTCCGCCGCTAGGCCGCTAGGCCGCTAGGCTGCTAGGCCGCTAGGCCGCTAGGCCGCTAGGCCGCTAGGCCGCGTACATCCATCCTCGCTATTGGCAACATCAACTGGTAGCTCTTTCATCCATCATCAGTATACGTAGTACATACTGCAGTAAAACATGGCTTGTACATTCATACACACAGTACTTCAGTACTTTAGCTGCTGCTGCTAAGTTGGATGGATTTATAGATGGATGGATGGATGGATGGATGGATGGATGGATGGATGGATGGATGGATGGATGGATGGATGGATGGATGGATGGATGATGGATGCATGGATGGATAGGATGAATAGATGGATGGATGACGGATGATGGATGATGGATGAATGGATGATGGATGATGGATGATGGATGATGGATGATGGATGATAGATGATGGATGATGGATGATGGATGATGGATGAATGGATGATAGATGGATGATGGATGGATGGTTGGATGGACGAATGGTTGGATGGATGGATGGATGGATGATGGATGGATGGATGGATGGATGGATGGATGGATGGATGGATGATGGATGGATGGATGGATGGATGGATGGATGGATGGATGGTTGGATGGATAGATGGATGGCTTGATGGTTGGATGGATGAATGGTTGGATGGATGGATGATGGATGGATGGATGGATGGATGGATGGATGGATGGATGGATGGATAGGATGAATAGATGGATGGATGATGGATGAATGGATGAATGGATGAATGGATGAATGGATGATGGGTGATGGATGGATGGATGGATGGATGGATGGATGGATGGATGGATGGATGATGGATGATGGATGATGGGTGATGGATGGATGGATGGATGGATGGATGGATGGATGATGGATGGATGAATGGTTGGATGGATAGATGGATGGATGGATGGATGGTTGGATGGATGAATGGTTGGATGGATAGATGGATGGATGATGGATGGTTGGATAGATGATGGATGGATGATGGATGGATGAATGGTTGGATGGATAGATGGATGGATGGATGGTTGGATGGATGAATGGTTGGATGGATAGATGGATAGATGGATGAATGGATGGACAAATGGTTGGATGGATGGATGGATGGATGGATGGACGGATGGTTGGATGGATGGATGATGGATGGATGGATGGATGGATGAGGGATGGATAGATGATTGGATGGTTGGATGGACAAATGGTTGGATGGTTGGATGGATGGATGGATGGATGGACGGATGGATGATGGATGGATGGACGGACTGATGGATGGTTGCATGGATGGATGGTTGGATGGATGGATGGACGGATGGATGGATGAGGGATGGATAGATGATTGGACGGTTGGATTGACAAATTGTTGGATGGATGGATGTATGGATGATGGACGGATGGATGGTTGGATGGACGGATGGTTGGATGGATGTTGTGGCATTGTTTGGACATTTTGGCTAAATGTATGTGAAGGCGTAGGACAGTGAAAAGTGAACATCTGTACTGCAGCAAAGCATGCTGGGAAAGGTGAAATGTCATGGACTGCCGTAGTGCTAAAAAGGCTGCAGGCGTAGATTGAGAGAATGATGGCGAGGTGGTGATCAACGATCAATGATCAGGTGATTGCATCATCGTATAACGGGACCATCAGTAGTAGACATTCCAAGCATGAATGAAGGTCAAGTGGGTGGAGGCTGAGGTCCGGTTCGGCCCCCAACAGAAAGGCTTCGGCCCCCGAGTGACGGAGGGTGACACCCACGACACCCCTGATACTTGATTCGGACTTGACAGGCAGAGCACCGACAAAGACTCACGTTGACCTCGACATTGGCGGCCATCTTTGTCTGTGCGGCAAAGAGCAGCGGGCCTCGTGGGAGTCGGGTTGCATTCATGAGATGGCTGACATGCAACCATGGACATGGAGGAAGAACATTCCCCTGGCACGTTCCGCAGCCAGCGTGTTCTTGCTTCCATTTCGACGTAAACATGGATCATTTATCACCAAGGGGGGGGGGGGCGTAACTCCCCCGTCAGATAGAAAAGACTCAACCACTGGTGATACTTCAGGGTGTCCCCCAAGGTGGGAAACAGATCAATCATACATCTTTCTGAATGTAATATTGGATCATAGTACAATAGTACAATAGTACAATAGTAGAGTAGTAGAATATGATAGGAGGAAATGTTTTCATTGATTAATTTCAATTGCTATGTATCATCTTTTCT
Source organism: Doryrhamphus excisus (assembly GCF_037039965.1). Taxonomy (NCBI): domain Eukaryota; kingdom Metazoa; phylum Chordata; class Actinopteri; order Syngnathiformes; family Syngnathidae; genus Doryrhamphus; species Doryrhamphus excisus. The sequence continues at coordinate 1,232,016 of NC_136370.1, forward strand.
ATTCATTAAGCATTCAAAAGAATATATTTCATTCATATTAGGAGTAGGGTTGCCCCATATTGACGAAAACCAATATGGCGGCCAAGTCTCAGTTTCCCATATGGATGGATAACCATATTCATCCAGATGTGAGGGAATATCTGGATTTATTCTTCATTTGGACTCTTTCAATAAAGTCAAAGCCTTTGAAATCCCGTTCGTAGGTTGTGAGAAATCGGAGCGCCAAGGATTCAGTCAACTGAAGCCCATTTGTGACTAAAGGCGGGAAGGAAACAACAAGAATGGGAACGTCGTACGTCAGCGTTCTCCAGTGGAAGCTCGGATAAGTGCTCATTGTTGTCCCAAGGGTCCAGTTCCTCCAAAGACCAAACTCCCGTAGGATGAACTCCGTCACCTTCTCCCCGTCCTGCAGGCCGCGGGTCACTCCACAAAGTACAAAGACCCCAAAATAAACCGCCGTGACCCCTAAACCTGTCATCATCGTCGTCTATAAACAGCAAAGGGAGGAAAGGCGGGGTCCCCCCCCCCCCCGCCTCGCATCCCCGATAAGACGGATGATAGGAAACGTTCCCGGCAAGGTCGTCCTCCACGGTGAGGACAACAATGCTTTGGGTCCATCCAGGAGCAGGGGATCATTTCAAGGCTGGAAAACATTCAATCAGTCAAACACGCTAATCCTGCAAAGCGTTCCGATCGGATCCGCAGGGCGGACCCCTTCATCCGAAGCGGATCGTTTGTGACACATTTTGGGTGTCTCAAGGGCCGGCATGCTTGCAGATCGATTGACAGTGGTTTCGCCATTTGAGTGCGGCTAACTTTTCCAACACCTTTCTTGTCGGGCCTTAAACGCCTCGTATGGCTTTCGTTCATCCGTGCCCAGTTGTGGCTTCGGGGTCGAACCTTTGCCTCGAGGTCCCTGAGAGCTTGGGACGCTCAGGCTGGGGAAGCCATTTGCTTTGAAGGAGCTAACATCTGCTACTGTAGTAACGTCCACTCCCCGACCCAAGAACAACACATCCTGCAGCTTCAGTCCTTCAAAGTGGATCCTGCAGGCCGTCTTGATGCAAACCGCATCTGGACCAATTTGGGCTGCCTTGCTCAAAATTGTCACAGACTCCATCTTGTCAGGGTACGACCTCACCATATGCTATCCCACACAATATAGGGACAATGGAGCTAAAATGAACTCAAGGTTGTCCAAGACGTGGCCTGGGGGCCATTAGTGGTACGCCGGTGTATTGGTAATGGTCCACAGTGCATTCTGAAAATGGAATTTCAATAAAAAAACATTTAAGGGGAACGACTATGCTGATTTTGGGAGCAGCTACACACCATAACCCGCACACAAAGCTTTCTAGATGGTCCAGCATCTGCGCCTATTCCAGCTGGATTGCCTTGGATTTCCAAAATGGAAAACGAGGAAAAATTTCTGAAAATACACTCAAAACGTGAATTCAGTGTAAATGACGTAGTGTCTTTGAACGCAACCCTTCATTGCTGATGTTCTGCTACTTTGAAAGAAAATAGCGTCTGCTATCTTTTAGCTTGATTGAGATTCCTGTCATTTTGGAGGTGCTAATACATACAAATATATATCATGCTATCATGCTAACAATTAGCAATTTCAGGCAAAGTTGCAAATGTTGATTAATCAGGATTCATTCATTTGGTGATTAATCTGATTTTTTTAAATTTATTTGACAGACAGCGTCATAATATTGTGAGAAATTAAGAAAACAACAAATAGAGTTTGGATTTTTGGAAAATTGTTTTGGGTTAAAATGTTAGTATCCAGCACCCCAGCGACCCTCGTGGGGATAAACGGTGGAAAATGAATGAATGAATGAATGAATAAAAATGGACGCCCCAGAGGCCAACATTCGGTCTGCTCAGCACTGACCTCCTCTGGTGAAGAAAAGTATGACACCAATGGTTGCCTCGTTGGAACCCTCACACTCACAGAGGCAGCTTTCTCCCATTTAAAGAGCCTTCTTTGGGGGGGGGGCAAAAACGTCCTCTGGAAGGATAAATACATTTATTTATGAACTTTATTTACTCTTGTTTGTTTCTGTTTGTTTACAATAAGACTATAATTCGCCCATCGTAAAAACATGTATCAAAGTTTCTACTTGTTAGGAATAACAAAGCTTACTAAAGTTACTAAAGCTGTTTCCCCGCTTCCTGTTTCAACCGACAGGGGAATGTGGGGTTGTTATGCTCTGATATCTATACCATCTGGATGTGGTTTCGGTCAAACATATATTGTCTATATTATAGACAAACAACCATTCACACTCCCATTCATGACTCTGGACCAATGAAGCTAACAGCATGTTTCTGGAAGGGGGGAGGAAAGAGGAGTACCGGAGAAAAGAAGAGGGGAGAACATGCAAATTCCACAGGAGATCCGTACGTCTACACGACTAAGTTCCATTAGGAGTCAACCAGCATTGTGCTTGGGCTCACTCTCGGGAAAACCATGGAAAAACATGGGAAACAACGCCCCATAGCGTTTCGGTCGGGAAGTGCAAGCCAGAAACATAAATACTGTACTACTACTACTGTACTACAACGCGAAATCACTTCAAAAATACATACTTGAAGCTTTAAAAAAATCATTATGATGATTTTACAACAGAATATTAAAGCCACGTTGAAAACATCAGAGATTTAAAAAATGTTTACAGGGAAAAAAGGCACAACGTTAGCTTTGCCTAGCAAACTTACGTAAGTCCCCTCTTTTCATAGCTGCCCCAGGCAATGCCTGTTATTAAAATATGATTTAATATTACGACTTCATTTCCTAATTGTATGACCTTTTCTTGCAAATGTACGACTTTATTCTTCTAAACGCATTTCTTTACTCCTTTAAATGAACAACTTTTATTCTCAAAGTCTCATATTTCTTTTTCAATGTGGCGCTAATGTAATTACTTTGCCTGTATTACATTCAAGAAGAAGCAATTCATTTAAATTACTAATTACTATGGGGACAATAACTAGTCACTACAGGGTTTATTTGGAAATAATTTGCCCAACGCTGCTAATAGCGCCTACACAGAGGAACCTCTGTTTTCCATAGAACACAGCTAATCCAATTCATGTGTTCCTGATAGCCACATTCATTCATTAGTAGAGGATGGGAGCTTATTTGGCAGTCGGGAAAATACTCTACACTGCGTCAACTACACGGAAAGTCAAGTACAGCGTAAGTGTCCGCTTGCATGCTACTTTAATGAAACTGTACAGTAATCCTTCCTTTATGGTGGCAGTCATGATAGAATTACATTAGATAGAACATAGAAACCGGTTTCAGGCCTTCTAAACACAGGTTTAATATATGTAGAGACCTCTGGACACAAAATAGCACCCCTATAATCTCTACCGCTTATCCTTATGAGGGTTGTGGGTAGCCTATAACAGCTGTCTTGGGGTGAGAGGCGGGGTCCACCCTTAACTGGTGGCCAGCCAATCACAGGGCACATATAGACAAACAACCATTCACACTCACATTCATACCTATGGACAATTTGGAGTGGCTAATTAACCTAGCATGTTTTTGGAATGGGGGGGTACCCGGAGAAAAGCCACGCATGCACGGGGAGAACATGCAAACTCCACACAGAGATGTGGAATCAAACTTGGGTTTCCTAGCTGCGTGGCCTGGGTGCTAACCACTTGTAATGTAATGTAATTATTAAGAAAATAATACACGAACCCCCCTGTATGACACATATATTATAAAATACTTTCAATTCATTGAAAAGTGAAGTAAAGGAGCTGAAATCACACCAGCGACTGCCCTTGGTATCGGCATTATCGACCTTTGTGTCGACCACGCGTTTGACCAATATACAGTAAATACGCCTGGAACCTCCGCAGTGCTGTTGTTGAGAATGTGTCGTGTTTGCGGGCATGTTGACGTTAAAGGCGCATTAAGCGGGAGCTTCCCGTCGCCTTTTTAGTCCGGGGGTGTTTTTTTTTCCCCTTTCCAGCCTCAGTAGGACGGAGCCAGCCTCCAAGCAGCCTTCAACCAGCCTCCAAGCAGCCTTCAAGCAGCCTCTTCCGGCTGGCTGCCTGTTAGCGGGCTGGGGGACACAGCGCCGGGGGCACCGCAGGATAACATCAGCACTTTGAACAGGTACCCTCTTCTCCCTTCGGCTGTGCTGACATTCGGTCTGACATTATCCCAAGCGACCAGACATGACACCAGACATGACAAAAAACGTTGCTTGTTCGCCAAAATGTCTTCAAATAGCGACAGAGACGTGCGGAGTGATTTCGCTCAGCCAGCGCTTCGGTTTTACTGACCGCTTAACCGTCATTTATCCCGACATAACTCTTCTTCAGGTACACGGAACGACCAGAGGAGCAATGTGAGTGTGTTTTTTGTAAGATAAATATCACAAATGCAGGTTTTTGTGTCTGCTAAGCCCCGTCTGTTTTCCATTGGCTCCATTGGCTAGTTCTGTATCCTTCCGCCGAAAGGCTGCTTAGCGATGTGTCTCAACTGGCGCACTTACTAGTGACGCCTTCTTTTCTGTCACTACCTGGGGGGGTCACTGGCTGCTGTGGCCCTAAATCAACGGTCAGTACACCCCCATAAGTGTAGCAAGTCTACGACACTTTGTTTCTGAATTTGGACACAGTAGTGCTGTCCCGAATCCGCCATTGTCGTCGAGTAGAAGGAATTATACCGATACCCAGTGGCGCAGCCAGGAACCCTGGACCCCATGGGGCACCCCCCCCCCCCCCCCCCGGGCGCCCTACCCCTTCCCCATACCTAGAAGTATAAGCATACCTGTCATATACAGCACAACAGAGTATTTTTTATATTGTAGTAAACATGTCTCTAAACATGATTACGTTACGTTATCTCCTTCACCGGCCTACTTAACGCTGTCTTCATGTGCTCCAGAGCGCCATGTCTGCCAGAGGGGGGAAGAAGAGAGCCACCAAGCTGTCCCGATCTGCCAGGGCGGGGGTCATCTTCCCTGTGGGCAGAATGATGAGGTACCTGCGCACCGGCACGCATAAGTACCGCATTGGGATGGGGGCGCCCGTCTACATGGCAGCGGTCATCGAATACTTGGCAGGTACTGTGATATGTGATATGTACACCTTCAGTAGCCTTTATTACCCTGTATCCTTATTGCCATGCAGTACTTTGCTATGGCAGTATTGAAAAGATACACAAACATGAAGAGGGATACAGGTGGAACCTTGGTTAGCATCATGAATCTGTTCCTTAACTGAAACCTACTCCAACCAGAAGCACTGTATGTTTTTCATAAGACATCCTGTCCGTTCAAGTAATCCCTTTCAGGAAGCCAAAAATGTGCTTTCATAGTTTTTATCATTTGTGTCTGAAAGCTACGGTATGGGCTTGAACGCCTCATCATGGAAACAGCCCAGGCATTGCAAAGTTGTTGTGTGTGAAAGGTGTTGTCCTGTGGGGGTGCTAGCATATAAACTCTAACCCAAGCGGCCGCTTCCATCATGTCAACACAACATGGTGTCTAATGACTTTTCCACGTTTCCCCTGTCAGCTGAGATCTTGGAGTTGGCCGGAAACGCCGCACGGGACAACAAGAAGGGCAGGATCACTCCCAGGCACATCAAGCTGGCGGTGGCCAATGATGAGGAGCTCAACCAGGTAACCATCTCAACTACTCTCCACTGGAGTCGGCAATTGTGACATGTACCCGTATTTTCTGACAAACGTTTGCAGCATTTCTTCAGCATGAATAGTTGCAGCTTTTGTTGCTTTCTGTTATTGGTCCTATCTCTCTCTCTCTCTCTCTCTCTTTCTGACGCCATGCTGTTTTTCAACCACGTCCACCGAACGGTAAATATCTTGTCTGTCAGCTTCTGCGGTGCGTGACCATATCCAACGGGGGGGTCCTGCCTCACATCCACCCCGAGCTGCTGTCCAAGAAGAGGGGAAGCCGAGTCAAAGCGGACAACCAGGCGTCCGTCCCGGAGAAGCAGGAATTACATTCCAAGAGCACCAAACCCATTAAAGCACCCAAAAAGGTCAAAGGGAAACGAGGGCGAAAGCCAAAGGTCGGTCATTTTTCTTTTCCTGAAACCTTCTCATCCAAAATGCGTGACTTTGCAGGATCGCGTCCATGAAGGTGTTTGTATGACTTCACCCATTCTACCTTTTCTCTCCATGTGGTAAAGAGCACCGACAAGGACCAGGAATCCGTACCGAACTCCACAGTGGATGATGGTCTCGGAGATGGATTCACCGTCCTGTCAGCAAAGAGCCTGTTCCTCGGTCAGAAGGTACGGTTGTGAAGACCATGTATGGTTAGAACCTTTGCACAAAGCCGTACTCATGTTGGGCCGGAACCACAGCTTTGTCTCACAGTGACTGAAATCGGTAAAATCGGAACAATCAAGGCGGAGGCCATAATTAACCCGACCAATGCTGAGATGGACCTCAAAGACGGCGTTGGTGAGGAGAAGATCTAGCGGCCATCTTTGCACTGCTCTGCTCAGCTGATGGTGCTGTGTTGTTCGCAGGCAACGCTCTGGAGAAGACCGGCGGCCAAGACTTCCTGGACGGGGTCAAGGAGCTACGGAAAGCCCAGGGACTGTTGGCCGTGGCGTCAGGTATGGATTGTCCACGTGTTGGAGTACCAGAGGAGCAGTATTCCTGATTCTGCTGTCTTTGATTGACAGTGGCAGTGAGCCCGGCCAGCGGGATGACGGCCCGCTTCGTAATCCACTGTCACGTTCCTCAGTGGGGGGCGGACAAGTGTGAGGAGCAGCTGGAAAGGTCGGTGAAGAACTGCCTCTCTGCCGCCGAGGAGAAGAAGCTCAAGTCGGTGGCTTTCCCGTCTCTTCCTGCCGGACGGTGAGGACACGCCCACTTTGACACGCCGTCTGATTGGTCAGCTGCTTCCGTGTAGGAAGTGGTACCCTTTAGTTTCTCTTTTGGTCTCCTTTTTGTCTTCCCGTTCTTCCTGTTCCTCATCGGTTCTTTCTTCTGCTTCTTCTCAGTTGCATTGGTCTTCATCTTCTTTGTCCTTTTGTCTTCCTCATTTTGTTTTTTTTCCTTTTCAACTTCTTTGTCGTCTCCCTCTTTGTCTTCTTTCTACCTGTTCTTCTTTTTTTTTCCTCATTCTTGTGTTTCCATCCTGACACCCAGCCCAAATCCTCCAACCGGTCCCCTGGGGGCCAGTCGGGAGTCCTTGCTTTGACATGACTGTCCTCCACAGGAATGGCTTCCCAAAGCCAACAGCGGCCCAGCTCATCCTCAAGGCCATCTCCAACCACTTTGTGTCCTCCAGCAGCTCCTCGGTGAAGAGCATTTACTGTGTGGTGTTTGACAGCGAGAGCATCGGCGTGTACCTTCAGGAAATGGCCAAGTTGGACGCCAAGTGAAGATCTTAGTCGGTTTGTGGCAGGCGGTGGTGTGAATGGAGGGGGAAGGTCTGGATGTAGGAGGACATTGGAGGACATCCTCGGTTCACGGTCAGGTGTCAGACATGACCTGGTCTGGTCTGGTGGGCTGCCAAGGGAGGACATGGTGACATGTGCCCGACATCACACGCTACATATTTCTGTTGGTCCCTCAAAGAGATGACAAGCTTTTAGACATATTCCCATTCAGTTCCTTCACGTTTGACATCACGGTTTGCTCGGTATTTACCCTAGGTTTCAGTTTTTTGGGGGGGGGGGGCACACTCACACATGGCCCCCCCAGCAGCTACACTTCACTCTTCTATCCTAGAGAGCAATGGAATGACTCCAGAAGAAGCCATCTCAATCATGCCACGAGGGACCCACACACAGGGTGTACACGTGGACAGCCCGTGTGTGGGCCCCCCCCCGGGGGGTTGCTTGTTTGGCTGATGCTTTCACATTCCATGTACAAATAGAGGTTATTTTCTTGGCTTCTGTAGTTTCTGATACTCTTAAAAAGATGATGGCTTTCATCCTGCTTTGAAATAAAAGGTTTGTCTTTGGACACGGGTATGCCTGGGCATGTTCTTAGTCCTGGTCTTGGTCTTAGTCTCAGGACACCGCAACTGGACTGTCAGCTTGTCTTAGAAGACGCTCATTCATCAGTTCTTGCTCACTGACTGGCTAGGACAGCTCTAGTCTTTATCCTAGCTTTAGTCCTCTACAGACTAGTCTCATGGGCCACAATTAGACTAGCTAGGACAGCTCTAGTCTTTATCCTAGCTTTAGTCCTCTACAGACTAGTCTCACTGGCCACAATTAGACTAGCTAGGACAGCTCTAGTCTTTATCCTAGCTTTAGTCCTGTACAGACTAGTCTCACGGGCCACAATTAGACTAGCTAGGACAGCGCTAGTCTTTATCCTAGCTTTAGTCCTCTACAGAATAGTCTCATGGGCCACAATTAGACTAGCTAGGACAGCTCTAGTCTTTGTCCTAGCTTTAGTCCTGTACAGACTAGTCTCATGGGCCACAATTAGACTAGCTAGGACAGCTCTAGTCTTTGTCCTAGCTTTAGTCCTGTACAGACTAGTCTCATGGGCCACAATTAGACTAGCTAGGACAGCTCTAGTCTTTATCCTAGCTTTAGTCCTCTACAGACGAGTCTCACTGGCCACAATTAGACTAGCTAGGACAGCTCTAGTCTTTGTCCTAGCTTTAGTCCTCTACAGAATAGTCTCACTGGCCACAATTAGACTAGCTAGGACAGCCTAGTCTTTATCCTAGCTTTAGTCCTGTACAGACTAGTCTCACGGGCCACAATTAGACTAGCTAGGACAGCCTAGTCTTTATCCTAGCTTTAGTCCTGTACAGACTAGTCTCATGGGCCACAATTAGACTAGCTAGGACAGCCCTAGTCTTTATCCTAGCTTTAGTCCTCTACAGACTAGTCTCATGGGCCACAATTAGACTAGCTAGGACAGCCTAGTCTTTATCCTAGCTTTAGTCCTGTACAGATTAGTCTCATGGGCCACAATTAGACTAGCTAGGACAGCCTAGTCTTTATCCTAGCTTTTACAGGCCAGATAGGACAGCTCTGGGACTTAAGCCGGGATGAGGACAAGGGCTGTCCTATCTTGTCTGTGTAAGGATAAAGATAGGGTAATAGAGCAGTTCTATCTAGTCTTCCTGTGGACCATGTGACTTTTCAGAGTGGGTCATAACGTGCTAGAGAGACTTGACCTTGACATGACCTCTGGGCTAAGGAGTAACACTCTAGATGTCATCTGAACCCTAAAAGGTGAGCACGGCCAACCCGTTTTTATTATTTTCATCCATCCATCCATCTTCTATGCCGCTTATTCTCACTAGACTGGGGCTTTGCTGGAACCTATCCCAGCTGTCTTCAGGCGAGAGGAGGGGTCCACCCCTGAAAAGCAGCTATGAAAATACCAGCGTCAGGCTTTAGCCATAAATCGCTGTGACGTGATGGAAGACATTAAATGTGTTTCAATGACCTGACTGTCAGGTTAGGAATACATTTATATGAATAATGACTATTTTAGGTTGTCCTATTCCGGTCCGCTAGGGGGCAGTGATGCACCTCCCAAGCGCTGGCGCCGACTGCCAGTCTAAACCCGAAGAAGCGGAAGAAGCTGAAGAAGATCAGCTGATACACCATCTTTCTGTGGCCCCAGCACACAGGACGAAAGCTGCTACATCTCTACCATCGGACTAAGAGGAAAAGGAGTCATCCGTACATCACCACATCATTTTTATTCGGACGACAATCGGAACGGAAGGGAACAAAGCAGACATGAAGGAATAACGCCGAGTGTCTTCATCGGAAGCGGTGAAGAGAATCACGCTAATTGTGTGCGGTAGTCCTCGGCCGTCGGCTTCCAGTCTGCTCCCGACACAAAGAACGACTTTGACAGAATGACAAGCACCAAGTAAGCCGAGGCGTATAAACATACATTCAGTCTCAATAAGGGCAAGATGGCGGCCCCCGTCAATGTAAACAAAAAGATTTAGCCGTGTGGAAGGTTAGCTCTGTTGCTAAGCTAGCCGCTTGAGGAATAAATATATGAAGTCACAACAAAGTAGAATAAAATGTAATTGGATGTGTCTAAGTGCTATTCCATTCCATGTTTAATACATGAGGGAAGCATCATTTGGCTGTACGAGCAACAGCTTCATAATAACAATAATAATAATAATAAGAAGAAGAAGACATTTTTCCTCATTCCAATAAAAACATGAGGGACAGTGGAGAAGCAGTTAGACTGGCTTTTGAGTCCGATGTAGAAAATGGACAACAGGTGAACAATATTCATCACCTCTTCCTGCCAACTTACTGTCCTTGCAATGTTCTATGGTAGATTGGCCCTCCATCACCGCACAGGATGTATTTGTAAAAGAAATCATTAGAAATATTAGCAAACGCAAGTTGGACTTCCATCTCGCCTCAAGTGTTGGCCTTCCTGGGATCTTGGAGGTTGTCCCAAGTCTTCTGGACCCTCGAGGACTTTAAATCTGGATGTCATGGAACTGATGTTTGCCGAGTGGGAGGACGGGGAGAGGTTCTCATTTGAAGACTCCGACCGCTTTGAGGAGGACTCTCTGTGCTCCTTCATTTCGGAGGCTGAGAGCCTCTGCCAGAACTGGAGGGGATGGAGGAAGCAATCTGCTGGACCCACGTCTCCTATCGTCAAGACCAAAGGTTGGGGAAGCACACATTTTCTCTCAACACAAAACTTTGCAGATCTGTCCGCATTCATCTACTTACAGAGAATGAACAGAAAGACTAAAAGTATAAAAACACAAACCACTTAGCATTCCTGGATTTGTTATTTTTTGCAAAATCACCAAAAAAGTCACCAGAAATTGAACGTAAAGCTGCCATTGAACATTTGTAGTCGAGATATGGCTTTAAATGCTTTCTTCCCCCCAGCAGGCCGAGTCAGTCCAAGTGGGACTGACGTAGAGGAATCGATGATTTGTTAAAAAGTTAGTCCGTCTCTATTTTATTGTGAAATTTGCCATGATAATAAGTAGTTTGTTGTTATGAACCGGAAAACACAATGGGCCCTCTATCCTAGCCATGGAGTCCTTAGCTAATCCCATGTGTCAGTCATCATCTCATTTGGATTAGATGATGACTGGCCTGATCCCCATACCTTCAAGGGGGGAGGGGGGCTGTTCTTTTTTACACACAGGATCTAAGGGGCAGATGGGGGGGTCATCAGTTGTTTCGATAGCATTGTGGCTAATGCAATCAACAATGTGGACAAATATGAATTCATTCAATCCCAGCCATCTTAGACATGGAACCTACTAAAAGAAAGATTACACGCCCGTCTTCCACCTGAAAAAGAAGTTTGGTTCCATCTTTTTCATTCTTTAGTCATCAGCAGTAGAACATGGCTAAGTTTCAGGAAAATATCAGTTCCCGACTAAAAAAGTAAGAAGCCGGCTTTTGGGGAAACATTTCATAATGTGTTAATAATGGGAATGGTTGTTTGTCTATTTGTGTTCTGGGATTGGCTGGCCACCCCGCCTCTTGCCCCAAGTCAGCTGGGATTCCATATTTCTATATATAATATAATAATAATATACCAGCAATGCATCAGAATCAATAGAATTCAATCATTAAATGTTACGTTAAATAGTAACGGCCCCAACGTAGCATACAAGAAGCCAGTGGGTAGATGGGGCAAGATGACTGGGCGACAGAAGCGAGTAGAGGTAAGGGAACAACAAGAGGACAGGGGAGGGGGGAGTACAGTGTGGAACTGGTAAAAAAAAAACCTTGTCAACATAGGGCCAAATCAGTGTGATTGTCTCCTCTATTCCATCAGATGGTCATGTGATTCCACTGGTGGAGCTGTCGGCAAAACAAGTGGCGTTTCACATCCCATTTGAGGTAGTGGAGAAGGTGTACCCACCCATGCCGGAACAACTTCAGCTTCGAATTGCATACTGGAGCTTCCCTGAAAACGAGGAAGACATCAGGTGAGTCCATGTAGCACTTGCTAATATTCATGGAGGGTTTCATTTCTCAGGGTACTTTTTGGAGGGCAAAATGTCATGTCGGACATCTGGAGTCTTGGGCTTTCAGACGCCGCTGTAGTCACGCACGGTTTGTTTGGTTCGGTTCTTGTTTTAGCATCCGACCGTGACGTTGTCTATGGTCACGGTACAGAGCCTGGCGTCCTCCTCGGAGGTGTTTCTCTTCTGGTATGCTAACGTTGCCAATGAGACTGAAAGGGAGTCCTTCAGGGCCGTTCTAAAAAACTTCCAAGATTTTAGTCATCACCAACTTGGTGCTCTTAATCCTTCTCATTCTAATTTCCTCCCAATCCAGGTTGTATTCCTGCCTGGCAAATGGGAGTCCAGAAGAGTTTCAACGGGGGGAGCAGTTGTACCGGATCAGGGCTGTCAAAGACCCTCTGCAGATTGGTAGGTTCCGTCGGCATGAACTTCCTGTGTAGCAGCAGAAAATGTCATGGACTAAAACCTGACCATGCGTGCGTGTTTGATTCCTGCCAGGTTTCCATCTCAGTGCGACGGTGGTGCCCAGTCAGTCGGGACAGTCGAAAGGAGCCTACAACGTGGCAGTCATGTTTGATCGCTGCCGCATCACCTCCTGCAGTTGTACGTGCGGTGCGGGGGCCAAGTGGTGTGCTCATGTGGTGGCCCTTTGTCTCTTCAGGATCCACAATGTGAGTTCCGCGGGATGCGGGGGAAGAAAAGTCTTACAATCTGAGGAATTCTCAGACTGATGTCTTGGAATAAACTATTTTAGCCTTAGCTTTTCCTTGTTGAATATGGGCCCTGGTCCACAGTCTCCTCATGACTGGAAAGTGCCCGCTTAAGTCGACGTTGACATCCATGGTTGAGAGACCCGAATGGTCCATGTTTCTTATGTTAGTGGCAAAAGCCTCAAGTAAATATGAAGCGATGGCCAGTTACAGTCGACAACCGCTTATGTCAACATGAGTCGACCAGTCTGAGATGTCAAATACAAACGTTCCACCTCATTGATGGCACCTCTGGTTTACGTACAGGCCTCTGCTGTCTGTCTGAGGGCTCCAGTCTCCGAGTCTTTGTCCAGGCTGCAGAGAGACCAGCTCCAGAAATTTGCCCAGTATCTCATCAGCGAGCTTCCTCAGCAGGTAGGTTTTTGTTAAAGTTGTGATGTGACGTGTCCGGCCATTTTTGAAATGTAAATTTCCCATTCATTGGACTGACGACTCTCACAAGCTCCCCCATTTTCATGCCTCCTCTCCTCGCCGCTCCTCACCTTGCCCTCCCGACTACAATGAGAGTTTATGCTAAACGAGCTAAAACACAATAACAATAAACCCCAAGCACAAGAAGCCCGATGCTGAGACCCATATCTTAAATAGCTTTGGAGCTTTCTTTAGTAGAAGCATCAGTCAGGTACCCCAAAATAGTATTTCATTTTTTTTTTTTAAATAAATGTGTTGAAACCGTCAGTTGTTTTTGTGTTTTTCCAGATTCTACCCACAGCCCAACGACTACTTGATGAGCTGTTATCTTCTCAGTCTACTGCAATCAATACTCTCTGTGGAGCTCCAGGTAAAACCTCCTCTGTAAAGTGTCCCAAAACATTTGCCATCATATTGTTTCATCGTCCAATAACAGCCGATCATTGCTCAGATGATTGATAGTCAGTTTAGTTTTTATTTTAGGGACTATCTAGAACAGGGGTGGGCAAACTACGGCCCGGGGGCCACATCCGGCCCGCCAAGTGTTTGAATACGGCCCGCCCAATCTTTCCAAAGTATTTCATTTAAACTCAACATACAACCTGGCATCATGGCCTGAGCCAACCTTTTGATGGTTTTATCAATTTCCTTTTTTGACATGGTCTGTTGTTTACAAAGTGCTCCTGAAAAAAGGGACACAAGCACATAATAATAATAATAATAATTTTTATTATTATATTATTATATTAATGCTAATTATTATATTAATTATATATAATATTGTTGTTATATTTGCATATTTTTCATAATAATAATATAATAATTATTTAAAATTTATTGTAATTATTATAATATTTTATTATTTTTAAAATATTTAAATATAAATATAAAATAATAAATAATAATAGCAAATTGCATGACAATTTTACAGATACAATAATACCAGGTGGACTGTTATGTGTAAAATATAACGTAAATTTTGTCATATCAATGCTGCCTGCGAGTCAAAAAGTTTGCCCACCCCTGATCTAGAAGAACCGGTCTATAGCAACAGGTGGTCCTGGGTTGATACACCAGTCCAGTTCTTAAGGCACAGAGAGAGATTTCCAAAGTCACTCATGCAGTACACAGAAATGTAGAAAAATACAGTATGTCAAATAAAGATGAAATGGAACTAAAAATGCAGAGTTAATGAGATGTGTTCGTTTGTCCGTGTGTAGATCCCACAGCCGGACCCTCAGCCTCCGATCAGAGCACCTGGTATTTGGATGAGTCCACCCTCAGTGACAACATCAAAAAGACCCTGCACAAGTTCTGTGGTCCATCACCTGTTGTCTTCAGGTTGGTGACAACAACCGCCGCTATTCTGCTCTGAAAAAAATTGCTCTGTGTTGATTGTGCTGTCCTCGTGTATTTCCTACTCGTAGTGATGTGAACTCCATGTATCTGTCATCCACGGAGCCACCAGCTGCTGCCGAGTGGGCCTGTCTGCTAAGACCTTTGAGAGGCCGGGAGCCAGAAGGCATCTGGAACCTTCTATCCATTGTCAGGGAAATGTTCAAAAGGCGAGACAGCAATGCCGCTCCGCTGCTTGAGATCCTCACTGAGCAGTGCCTGACGTACGAACAGGTAAATGTCGTCATGATTGGGATTCCCGTATTGTAAACTGCTGACTTTGGTTTGTGGTGTCTGTGTTTCCAGATCATCAGTTGGTGGTACAGTGTTCGTACGTCAGCATCCCACAGCAGTGCCAGTGGACACACCGGGCGCAGCAACGGGCAGTCGGAGGTGGCAGCGCACGCCTGTGCCAGCATGTGCGACGAAATGGTGATGTTGTGGAAGCTGGCGGTGCTGGACCCCAGCGTGAGCCCCTGCAGGTCAGGCCGCACGCATTTTTCTTTGTTGCATGCACACCTCACCCCGTTGGATGCGGACCACTAATGCTGCCCGGCATCCACAATCAGCGTATCAGAAGTGAACTCGCGTCTTTCTCTTTTGTGTGCCTTTCTAATATTGAAAAAATAATGCATAATGCATGGATTTCAGAGTCCATAGCATAGCGGTCATTACGTCAACAGCATAGAGAGAGCGTTGCTACTAATCTAATCATGGCAGACTTTGTGAGAGCCATGGAGAACTACTCCTTTGGATAACGCTGCAGGGTGCTCGGCAGGTGGTGCTCCGTGTTTGCTTGACAGAACCTGACCCTAATCAAAGGCTCTGCACCACCTCGTACAGGCGACTGGAGCTGGCAGGCCAACTGAAGCAGTGGCACCTGAAAGTGATTCAGATCGTGAAGCGCGGGCAACATCGCAAGTCCTTGGACAAACTTTTCCTGGGCTTCAAACCTGCTGTGGAGTCCTGTTATTTCAACTGGCAGGTGGCCTATCCCCTGGAAGGCATCACGTACTGCAGCGCCGATAAAAAGACCGCCTCTTTTTGCTGGCCGAGGGGAATGCAGCAGCACAGAGCAGTGAGAACTTCAGCGGGAGGTGTTGGGGAAACGTCTGAACCGAGAGGAGCGGATTTTAAGGCCAGAGAAAGCGGTTATTCCCCTCAGGAAGAAGTTGTCGTGCGACCAAAGGAGACGTTAACCAAAAAGAAAGCCTTTTCAATGAACGGTGGCGGGAGCATGTTGGTTCGTCTGGGAGGGGCCGTGTCACTGTCCCTAGAAGATGCAGGAGGCAAGTGTTTCTACAAGGGACCCGGTGGTTCTTCTGGGGGAAAGCTGAAATTCATGCAGGGCTGTGGAAAGGGGGCGGGTTTAGGAGGCTGTGGAGGAACCGGACCGGCCAAGAACGTCAACACCAAGCGCAGAACCAGCAGTGAAGATAGCTCTCTGGAGCCGGACCTCGCTGAACTCAGCCTGGATGACGGCTATTGTCTGGCCTTGGGTGCCGAGGCGAGCAACACCTTAGAATGCGCCCCCCCGGCACCAGAGATCTTTCCGTCCCCTAGTCCACTGCTCCAGGAGTTGTGCAATAACAGCAGGAGCACGGCATTGGACGTGAAACATAGTAGCCAAACCTCAGATGCCTGTCCTGCTGCAGAGCCCGTGGCAGCCGCCCTACATTTCCAAGAGACACAAGTGCTTGTTGTTGACGTTCCCGGCGGAGGAGACCACCCCTCGGAGCAGGAGGGGGGGTCGGTCAAGGACAAAGACGGCAATTCAGACTGCATTCACCAGCCTTTAGCTCATTCAAGGAATTCTTCCTTTCCTCCCAAGCCGGCCCAAGTCCATAGCGATGGTCCGAAGCCGTGCGATGGAAAAGAAGCAGCAGCACCGGCTGCTTGTGCGTTACCTCACCAAGAAGCGGGTGCGGTGGGCGTGGCGGTGGGCGTTGTCGTGTGCGAGGACGACTATCAGGCCTACTACATGAGCCCTGCTTCGGAGGAGGGAGCCGATCGGCAGCTGGCTGACAACCACCAGGAGGAGGAGCCAGACATCTTTGCCGGGATCAAACCGCTGGAGCAGGAGGGGCGTATGGATGTAAGTTCCAAAATATTACATACAATATATCATTGAAAGGTGCGGGGACACATTTATTAAACACGCTAATATCCGAGTTAGCCATCCATCTGTCCATCCTACCAGGGGAAGGCAGCAGCACCAATGCTTTGCCCACACGTGATGCATTAGGGGAAAGCTAGTTTTCATTTTAGACTTGTATTGGTACATGTTTGCATATTTCTCAATTGTACCTTTTGAGTGTTAAGTTGATGTGTGATGAGTTTAGTGTTGTGACATGACAATAAATTAGCCGCACCGCTGTATAGTGTAAGAAAAAGGTAGCGGCTTATACACCGGAAATGACGCTAATTGCATAATTTGCACATATTCAAACAAAGCTGAAGGATGCTGGATGGCAGATTTGGCACCTGACACGGTAATTGACGGTATTTCACAGAAACGGGTGGAGGAAAAGCGTGTTGTCTCTGCTTCCTGTAGGTGCTATTTGCGTGCGCCGAGGCCCTCCACGCTCATGGATACAACAACGAGTCATGTCGACTGGCTGTGGATTTAGCCAATGAGCTTCTAGCTAACCCCCCTGACCTGAAAGTGGAACAGCCACAGACCAAGGTGAGACCAGCCACTGAGGAGAAATGAATTCTCATTCAATATGGGCTTTACCTCAAATAACCACGTACGCTATCAGTTGAATTTCTACTTTATGTGTCCCAACAAAAGAGTGGTCACCCATCTATGATGTCATCAGCGGTCGTGTCTAGGCTTCTTTGCAGCAAGTGAAGTTGTGCGCCTGAAGTTCTGGCATTGGTTTTTGTGTTCAGGGTAAGAAGAATAAAGTGTCGACAGGTCGCCAGACGCAGGTAGCCACCAACACACTGTCCAAAACGGCCTTTCTCCTCACCGTGCTCGCTGAACGACTGGAACTCCACAACCTTGCCTTCAACACTGGCATGTTCTCCCTGGAACTCCAGAGGCCACCGGCGTCCACTAAAGCTTTGGAGGTTTCACTCTTACTTCATTTCTTGTCATGACTTGCAGTCTCTTATGGTCTTACTCAATTTATCTGGGGGCCACTGAAGCTAGGGTCTGGGCAAGGCTGGGCTGCTTCAGGTTTTCCAAAAACTCGCAAAGTAGAGAGCTAGCGACCTAAACGGTAGCCTTCAAGTTATTTCCTTTCAACTTAAATAGCCAAAAACTTACCACTTCCACACGGATAGGGAGGATAACTATTAACAGTTATTTAACCTTTAACATGAACATGAATCAAACGTAATAATTTTTTCTGGGTACATGATACCATACAGCATCCATATAAAAAACTTACCACTTCCACACGGATAGGGAGGATAACTATTAACAGTTATTTAACCTTTAACATGAACATGAATCAAACGTAATAATTTTTTCTGGGTACATGATACCATACAGCATCCATATAAAAAACTTACCACTTCCACACGGATAGGGAGGATAACTATTAACAGTTATTTAACCTTTAACATGAACATGAATCAAACGTAATAATTTTTTCTGGGTACATGATACCATACAGCATCCATATAAAAAACTTACCACTTCCACACGGATAGGGAGGATAACTATTAACAGTTATTTAACCTTTAACATGAACATGAATCAAACGTAATAATTTTTTCTGGGTACATGATACCATACAGCATCCATATAAAAAACTTACCACTTCCACACGGATAGGGAGGATAACTATTAACAGTTATTTAACCTTTAACATGAACATGAATCAAACGTAATCATTTTTTCTGGGTACATGATACCATACAGCATCCATATAAAAAACTTACCACTTCCACACGGATAGGGAGGATAACTATTAACAGTTATTTAACCTTTAACATGAACATGAATCAAACGTAATCATTTTTTCTGGGTACATGATACCATACAGCATCCATATAAAAAACTTACCACTTCCACACGGATAGGGATGATAACTATTAACAGTTATTTAACCTTTAACATGAACATGAATCAAACGTAATCATTTTTTCTAGGTACATGATACCATACAGCATCCATATAAAAAACTTACCACTTCCACACGGATAGGGAGGATAACTATTAACAGTTATTTAACCTTTAACATGAACATGAATCAAACGTAATAATTTTTTCTGGGTACATGATACCATACAGCATCCATATCAAACATTAAACTTTCATATCAAGGCGGGGGCTTCAAACTAGTGTCCTGCGTGCCACATTTGGCCCACGGACCGTGTGTTTGAGACCCCTGTCTTAGAGTAAAGTATGTATACTGGATATTATACTACTATTACTATTACAGTATACTAGCAGTGGTTTTCCTTTAAAAGATATTCATCCTGTCAATCAAGCATCGACACTCAGGAGGCGTGGCCAAACCTCTACCAGCATACACACCAGGTGAAGTCTATGAGGCGTTCATGTGTCTTGGTCACGTAGGTGAAGCTGGCTTACCAAGAGTCGGAGATCGTGGCTCTGTTGAAGAAACTTCCTCTGGGCCTTGTGGAAATGTCCGTCATCCGAGAGCGAGCCGAGCAACTCCGGGATGGAAACTTCTGCGGCTACAGACCGGTGCTTCCTCTCATGTTGGCCAGCTTTATCTTTGACGTCCTCTGTTCCCCAGGTAAATACCCTGCAGAGCTCCTTCAGGCTAACAGGTGACAAGAGCAATTTTAAGCCATAATAATAAAAATGGTCACTAGGTGGCAGAAGCGCATTTGATAAGAGCTGGGGAAGAATCACACATGGAAGGAGGAAGTGGGAGAGGGAGGAGTGTAGCGTGCAGGTTACACGTTTTAGGGCCAATTGAAAATGGTTGACGGTGTTACATTGCTAAATACAACCCCTTTTTGTGTTGTTTATGTTGGTATAGTTAGATATCCGATGGTCCTCTATAATGACAGCAATGTGTTCAATAGCTTTCAGTCCCGTTTCTTGTAATGTTTGTGCAGTCGTGTCCCCGACCGGCTCCCGCCCACCGAGCCGCAATCACAACAGCGAGATGCCTGGGGATGAGGAGCTTGGCTTCGGGGCTGCAGTTGCTGCACTTGGTAAATATCTCATTATTTCCTTGCCAGAGTACACGTTAGCATTTTTTGTATATTTCTTTCTTCTGGAATGTCTGTCTCCACACGTCACTCACCGGGGTACACCCTGGACTGGTGGCCAGCCAATCCCAAGGCACATATAGACAAACAACCATTCACACTCACATTCATACCTATGGACAATTTGGAGTGGCTAATTAACCTAGCATGTTTTGGGAATGTGGGAGGGAGTACCCGGAGAAAACCCACACATGCACGGGGAGAACATGCAAACTCCACACACAGATGGCCGTGGGTGGGAAAGACAAAATAAGAAGCCAAAAAGTTACCACTTCCACACAAAATAGGAGGAAAAGTCATTCATTCATTCATTTTCTACCGCTTTTTCTCACGAGGGTTGCTGGAGCCTATCCCAGCTGTTTCGGGCGAGAGGCGGGGTCCACCCTGGACTGGTGGCCAGCCAATCCCAGGACACATATAGACAAACAACCATTCACACTCACATTCATACCTATGGACAATTTGGAGTGGCTAATTAACCTAGCATGTTTTTGGAATGTGGGAGGAAACCGGAGTACCCGGAGAAAACCCACACATGCACGGGGAGAACATGCAAACTCCACACAGAGATGGCCGAGGGCGGAATTGAACACTGGTCTCCTAGCTGTGAGGTCTGCGTGCAAACCACACAACCACCGTGCCGCCTTTCCTCAATGAATTCATATCAAATAAGCTAGGAAAATATTACATCAGGATTGTAGTCTTAAAATGGCTAGGGAACGCCGCCGTCATTATAGTAGCAAAAAAATGCTCATAAGATGTCCCTCGTTTATCACGGTTAAGTAGTTCCAGACCATATCGTGATGAGTGAATTTCTACAAATTAGGATTCCTCATTTGTAAATTGAATATTTTTGTAGTTGCAGTATAGAAAACTTGACAACTTTCCAAACATGGTTTTTAATATTAGAGCCCTCCCGATATGAGCTAACACCCCTATAGTCACATTTACACTAGTATTACCCAATATAGTAGACAAAATAAGAGTAAATATACTATTTGATGCATAAATAAGACTCCTGCTCGTGTGTGTTAGTATAAATGTGGAAGTTCATGATGATCTCCTGATGGTGATCTGAAGATGTGTGTGTGAAGTACGAGTCCCATTGTGCCTGCAGGGATGAAGACAACAGTGAGCGAAGCAGAGCATCCTCTGCTTTGTGAAGGAACCAGAAGGGTGAAGGGAGATCTTGCTCTTGCCCTCATGATCACATACAAGGATGACCAGAGCAAGCTGAAGAAGGTAAGTCAGTGTTGATGAGCATCTTGTGGTGACTTTGGTGGAGTGTAGCCTTATATATGATATGAATAATAATAATAATAATTCTATAAATAACCATGGTGTGGATATTTCTCCCTGTACAGTGTGTATTTGTCCTGGTTCATGTCTTCCATCTTCTTTTGGCCATGGTCTCTGTTCCCGCTCCAGATACTTGATAAATTGTTGGACCGAGAGAGTCAGACCCACAAACCTCAGACGCTGAGCTCCTTCTACTCCAGCAAGCCTGCGGCTGGAAGCCAACGTAGCCCATCTAAACACGGGCCCTCATCTTCCTCCGCGGCCAATTTGGTGGCGCCCTCTTCCGGCTCCTCCTCTGCCGTGGCGCTGGCCTGTGAAGAACTGGATGAGCCCAAATCGATGCAGAACAGCACAGCGGCACAGAGTGCTTCCGAGTGTGGTGAGGAACTCCTTTCTGAAGTCCTTTCTGTAGAGCGGAAGATTATTTTTGATTGAGAGAAAATCACATGACATAGGACACTCCCCCTGTATTACCTTGTATTGCCCCTGTATTACCTTGTCATTGTTTGGCAGTCTCGGAGGGCAACCCGAGCGAGCAGCAAAACGACTCGGCCCCATTTAAGCTGGACGCCACTGTGCCGAGCCGCCTGGCGCTGGGAGCACGCTGTGGATATAGCCAACGCTGCTGGGGCTCTCCTGTCCGACAGAAGAAGAAACACACTGGTAACACCTCGACGGCCATGATGTTTATTATTATTACTATGTACGCTTTCTCACTTGGTCACATTCGTACAATCCGGCATGTCTGAAAAGAAGTGTTTATTGAATCCGACAAATTATTCCATGTTGTCATTTCATTTTTGTTGACTTCCTGGAAGGAAAATGTTATCAAAGTACTCAAGTACTCCAACACGGCTTCCATCCATCTTGTTCTCTGGACATTTTTGGCTTAAACTTTCCTTCATTTGGAAGAGAAAACAAACTTACAGAATCGCTTGAATACTGTGAACGTCCAGCAGCAACACGACATGCATGACTACTATTGATGAAGAATATACAGCGTTATATAAGAATATAAGCGTTTTTTTTTTTTACTTTAGCTTAGTCCTACCTAAATATCTTAGACCATCAGGCCCATGAAATAGTGGTTGGTGTGCCGTGGAATCGGGACAAAAGGAAATAATAGAATCCAATCAAATGTTCCCAAAGTAACGAATACGGTGTGTCTGGCCAGGCATGGCGAGTATCGACAGCAGCGCTCCGGAGACCACCTCGGACAGTTCGCCCACTCTCAGCCGGCGGCCATTACGTGGTGGCTGGGCCGCAACATCCTGGGGGCGGGGCCAAGATAGCGACAGCATCAGTAGTTCCTCGTCTGATTCGCTGGGCTCCTCCTCTTCCAGTGGATCTCACCGGGGAGGGGGCGGGGCCAGGGCCAAGAGTACGGACACCAGCAGGTAAGGACCCTTCAGTACCTCGTTGGTCTGGGTGCACACCGGGCTGTAGATCCAGAATCCAAATGATGTCAGAACAAAGTCCAGGACCACAGGACTACAGGACTTTGTGTGCAGGTACAAAGGGCGTCGTCCGGAATGCCACGTGCCCCACGTCCCCAACCAACCCTCAGAGGCCGCAGCTCACTTCTACTTTGAGTTGGCCAAGACGGTGCTCATCAAAGCCGGAGGGAACTCCTCTACCTCCATTTTCACCCAGCCTTCAACCAGCGGGGGGCACCAGGGACCCCACAGAAACCTGCACCTCTGTGCCTTCGAGATCGGCCTGTACGCTCTCGGTCTGCACAACTTCGTGTCTCCCAACTGGCTGTCCAGAACCTACTCCTCCCACGTGTCATGGATCACTGGTGCGTGTTGATGTTCTGCTTTTTGTCGCGTGAGAACGAGAACGTCGGATGCTGAAGGACATTCCCATCCCTCGCCAGGTCAAGCCATGGAGATCGGCAGCGCTGCCCTCAACATCTTGGTGGAGTGCTGGGACGGTCACCTCACACCTCCAGAAGTGGCGTCGTTGGCCGACCGTGCATCGAGAGCCAGGGACCCCAACATGGTCCGTGCTGCCGCCGAGCTGGCTCTGAGCTGCCTGCCTCACGCTCACGCCCTCAATCCCAACGAAATCCAGAGGGCCTTGGTGCAGTGTAAAGAACAGGTGCTCCAACCTTCTTGTCTCAGCTGTTGGTCTTCCCTTGTTCCTGTGCTTTCTCACTTGACACTCTTTGGGCCCACCATTGGCCGGACTGAGGAACTAATGACTAAGGCAGATCCATTTAGAGTGGTTACTGAGGAACCAATGAAGAACTAATGAGTAGTTACTGAGGAACTAATGACTAAGGCAGCTCCATTTAGAGTGGTTATTGAGGCAGATCATTTAGAGTGGTTACCGAGGAACTGGGGCAGCTCCATTTAGAGTAGTTACTGACAAACTGAGGGAGATCATTTAGAGTGGTTACTGGGGAATTGAGGCAGATCCATTTAAAGTGGTTACCGAGGAACTGAGGCAGGTCCATTTAGAGTGGTTACTGAGGAACTAATGACTAAGGCAGATCCATTTAGAGTGGTTACTGGTGAACTAATGGCTAAGGCAGATCCAGTTAGAGTGGTTACCGGGAACTGAGGCAAATCCATTTAGAGTGGTTACTGAGGAACTAATGACTAAGGCAGATCCATTTAGAGTGGTTACTGGGGAACTGAGGTAGATCCATTTAGAGTGGTTACTGAGGAACTAATGCCTAAGGCAGATCCATTTAGAGTGGTTACCGGGGAACTGAGGCAGATCCATTTAGAGTGGTTACTGAGGAACTAATGACTAAGGCAGATCCATTTAGAGTGGTTACCGGGGAACTGAGATCCATTTAGAGTGGTTACCGGGAACTGAGGCAGATCCATTTAGAGTGGTTACTGAGGAACTAATGACTAAGGCAGATCCATTTAGAGTGGTTACCGGGGAACTGGGGAAGATCCATTTAGAGTGGTTACCGAGGAACTGGGGCAGGTCCATTTACAGCGGTTCTTCTGGTCTGGTCTTGTGTGTTTTCCTTCAGGACAACACGATGCTGGAGAAGGCCTGCATGGCGGTGGAGGAAGCAGCCAAAGGCGGAGGCGTGTACCCGGAGGTCTTGTTTGAGGTGGCCCACCAGTGGTACTGGCTCTACGAGCAGTCCTTTGTGGGAGCCTTCAGCCAGCACAGGGAGACCCCCGAACGCTGCGGGGCCAACGGAGGCGTTAACAGGAGGCCCCCGGAGTCCAGCTGCGGCGTCTTCGATGGCGGACCCAACGTGGAGTCGACCGGGGTGGCGGTCACGGGTTCCGTGGCGGCAGCGGCCGTGGTACCGGTCATCTCCGTGGGCTCCACCCTCTACCAGCCCCACGGCATGACCGGCCAGGCCATGGCCCACGCTCACGCCCACGCCCTCCACCCCTACGCCACCATCCAAGCCCACGTGCCCGCAGTCTGCACGCCGCAATATTTGGGACACCCTCTGCAGCACGGGCCCAGACCCGCCGTCTTCCCCATGGCCGGGGGTCCATACCCGCAGGTCAGAACCCTTCCCTCATATGGTTGGACGTTGGCACCTCAAGCCAGACCGTATGTCTTATCGGTCCCTTTTCTCTTCAGGGCATGCACCCGGCCTTCATCGGGGCACAGTACCCGTTTTCCGTGGCCACGGGTCCCCAGCCTTCCATCGCCGCCACTGCTGTGACCTTCCCCGCCATCCCAGTACCATCCATGGCCCAGATTTCCTACCCCTACCACGCCGACAGCAGCCTGCCAATCAGCACCACTGTAGCGGGTCAGGACTCTTTCACCTTCTCCTCTGTTCTCCTGATGACCCCCCACCCCCACACCCTACCCCCCCTGACCTGTCGTGTGTTTCAGTTGGCA
Source organism: Doryrhamphus excisus (assembly GCF_037039965.1). Lineage (NCBI taxonomy): Eukaryota > Metazoa > Chordata > Actinopteri > Syngnathiformes > Syngnathidae > Doryrhamphus > Doryrhamphus excisus. The sequence goes on from NC_136370.1 coordinate 1,256,899, forward strand.
GCATCCACGCCGGCTCCGCCATCCAGGCCATCCAGGGCGCCTCCCTGACCCCCCTGTCCCCCCAGCCCAGCCCCATGATCAGCACTCCTTTCCCAGTGGAGGAGGACCAGCACAGCCAGCCAATCAGCCAGCAGGGCCTCCACTACCTGCACTCCGCCTACAGAGTTGGTGAGGAGGCCAATATATATTCTAATAATTATTATAATATAATTATAATAATATAATAAATGATGATCTAACATAAATCACATATATCCAGTATATATGTATATTATTATATGGTATATTACTATTAGTGTATTATGTATACGTCTATTCATGCAAGTCACCAAACCATCGCCTTTTCCCAGGTATGCTAGCGTTGGAGATGCTGGGAAGGAGGGCTCACAACGACCACCCAAACAACTTTTCCCGAAGCCCGCCCTACACGGAAGACGTGAAATGGCTCCTGGGATTGACCGCGCGTCTGGGTGAGCGTGTTCGTGCGGACCAACGGTCCGTCCCGTGCGGGCGGGACCTCGGGCGCTGACAAGGCGGTCCGACTCTTGTCTCGCCAGGTGTCAACTACGTGTACCAGTTCTGCGTGGGAGCGGCCAAAGGCGTCCTGAGCCCGTTTGTCCTCCAGGAGATCATCATGGAGGCCCTGCAGAGGCTCAACCCCGCCCACATCCACGCCCACCTGCGGACGCCCGCCATACACCAGCTCATTCAGCGCTGTCAACAGTTCTACCTGCAGGTAGAATCACACAAGCACTCCCACTTCCCAGCATACCTTGCGGTTATATAACGTAGTGGGCGTGGCATGTGTGACTTGTCAAATTCCACGAGTTATGCCCCTTCTTCTTCCTCGGCAGTACATCCACCACAGGCTCATCCACCTCACCCCCGCCGACTACGACGACATGGTCAACATCATCCGGAGCGCCCGTGGTGCGTTCGGGCTGACGGCGGTGGGCGCGGTGCAGTTCAACGACTTGCTTCAGAACCTGAAGAGAGGAAAACAGACCAAGGAGCTCTGGCAGCGCATCTCCTTGGAGATAGCCACCTTCTCTCCTTGAACACTTGGGATCCATCCAGACACCCCCCTCCCCCACACACACACACACACCATCACCTCCTGTTCTCCGTGACTGACGGAGAATGACTTTCTCTCTTCTGCGTCACGTCTCCAGGGACTCGTCTCACACCGTCGTCCATCTTTAACTGTCATTTTGTGGAACTGTAACTTTTGGTTTCCTTTCTTTTAGCTTAAAAAGACCACATTGACCAGGAGGATCTCTGGTGTATTGTTTGCTTTTCAAGATCATGCTGGGCAGCCGTGTGAGGACACCACGGACGTGTGAGGACACCACGGACGTGTGTGGATCTCTGGCAGCTTGAAGAAGCCACGGACTGAGAGCAAAGGCAAAATCGGTGAGGACGTTGCATATTCACGAGGATGTACTTTTTTTTAGGATTTACTTTTGAGACGGTGTCATCATCTTGTGAAGGTCTTGTATGGATGAATATTTACGTTTAGCCTACTAATGGGAGCGGACGTCCAGACAGCCCGCGGCCACTTAGCAACCACTAGCCCGCTTTTCCCCAACTTGACCACCATTGTCATATCCGTAGGCCGTGTGAGGAATATCATGGTTTGGGATGTTTTGTCCAAAGCAGATCAAATGCAAATGTTGAATTAAAAAAACTGTTTTCAAACAATTACGTGTTGTATGAACCCTTTAGAGTCCAGGTAGGACCTTCAAAATCTTTGGCAAATTCATTAGAGACGTCCAACCCAAATCTTCCAGATCTCCTGTGTGACCAACATGCTAGCCACCAGGTCGCCGTACGGACTCGAGGTATTTCACTTTATGCCATTATTGTGCAGATGAAAAGATGGATACAACAAAAAGGTGGATGAGGCACGAGTGCTGCCTGCACGTTTAAGTTTCCACAACCAGGGAGGAATATTGTTATATTTCCATATAAAGTAAAACATCATGTCCATGTAAAGCATTCAAGCTAACATAAAAAAAACATTAAGCGATCATTTCATGAGTTGTAATTGATCATTTTATTCCGTTTTAGTCTGTACAGACATAATTGATTGGGAGTAGGAATATACATTTATCCAAACAATCATTTAGTCATTTGGACGAAGATCACCAATCAAAAAGGCGGGACTTCAGCCTTTCCATCATGGTGGACTCATAAATGTGAAATATTGGAATGCAAAGATTTCAAAAGGCAAAGAATGAGAAGAAAGAACGCCAATGTGACCTTTCCTTCTGCTCACGTAAATAAATCCTCCATGATCATGTGATCACGGGCTACTTTTGGGTGAGATTAGATTCTTAGCTGGATCGCCCACAATCGCACTTCGGCGTTCGCTGCAACAATCGGATCGATGAGGTATATGAGGATCGATCGGTAACCCATTCATCCACAAATGCTTCAGATTAATCGACTCTTGAGGCCTAACGATTAATCCAAAGAAGTTTCAGATTAATTGACTCTTGGGGCCTAACGATTAATCCAAAGAAGCTTCAGATTAATTGACTCTTGGTGCCTAACGATTAATCCAAAGAAGCTTCAGATTAATTGACTCTTGGGTCTAACGATTAATCCAAAGAAGCTTCAGATTAATTGACTCTTGGATCTAATGATTAATCCAAAGAAGCAATGATTAATCCAAAGACGCTTCAGATTAATTGACTCTTGAGGCCTAACGATTAATCCAAAGACGTTTCAGATTAATTGACTCTTGGGGCCTAACGATTAATCCAAAGAAGCATCAGATTAATTGACTCTTGGGTCTAACGATTAATCCAAAGAAGCAATGATTAATCCAAAGACGCTTCAGATTAATTGACTCTTGAGGCCTAACGATTAATCCAAAGACGTTTCAGATTAATTGACTCTTGGGGCCTAACGATTAATCCAAAGAAGCAATGATTAATCCAAAGACGCTTCAGATTAATTGACTCTTGAGGCCTAACGATTAATCCAAAGACGTTTCAGATTAATTGACTCTTGGGGCCTAACGATTAATCCAAAGAAGCTTCAGATTGACTCTTGTGTCTAACGATTAATCCAAAGAAGCTTCAGATTAATTGACTCTTGGTGCCTAACGATTAATCCAAAGAAGCTTCAGATAATTGACTCTTGGTGCCTAACGATTAATCCAAAGAAGCTTCAGATTCATTAACTAAGAAAAGAATAATTTATAAATAGTTCATAATACAGGTGAAATATGAATACCACTGTTTTTTGGGATGTTTTTAAGCTTCTTTCTTCCTTGAGTGTTGATATGTCGCACTTTGTTGAGGGGTCCTTGAAGGCACCATAGTCGCTATGTGATGCATAAGTGTGAACTTCTACACGAGACTGTGATTCCATGCGTTTATGGATCATATTCCGTTATGACTCGTTAGTGGCAATTAGAGAGAGAAGGGTGCCCTTGGCAGCGGAAATATGGATATAGATGATTCATAATGAGGGCGTGTCGGCTCAGGATGAGTTATGGTTTACGGTTAAAGTGTCCCGATTGACTAGAAACTAAAGTCAGGGTTTTTCATTAAAAAGTCTGCTAAATGTTTTTCACGGCCCCCCAACCAAAAGTTAGCGGTGTGATTTGTGCCCCGATGAGTTTGACCTAACCGGCGTACCAGACCAAGGCCATAAAGCGTAACAATGTTCCATATTCATGGTAGAGTAGAAGGAGCGGCGTACTTTGGGACCAAACTCAAATCTTCAACCACGTGAGTTCAAGTGTTAGTCTTGTTTCCAAAAAAAACTACTCCAGTTTGACGTCTCCTTTGACCTTCCTCTTGACCCGGGAGAATGGGCTGAGCGTGTCGTCCATGATGAAGTCGTACAGGACCTTGACCCAGGACGTGTACTGAGGGAGCTCATCGTAGTACTCTGCTGCTATTTGTTTCACCTGCAAGATAACACGTTGACACGTCATTCCAAGGTCACGGATCAACGCCTACTTCCGTTTTCATCGGCATTAGCACCAGCTTTGCTAGCTCCTACGGACGTGGCTTTTTCAGGTCCACATCCGGACGTACCTCAGTTTTAGGTCACAGCTGGGTGCCCGTTTGGGAGATACTTCTTTTAAGGCCAGGATTGGTACCGGTGCACACCTCAGGTTTAGGACCAGGATCGGGTACCGGTGCACACCTCAGGTTTAGTTTAGGGTACCGGTGCATGCCTCGGGATTAGGACCAGGATCGGGTACCAGTGCATGCCTCGGGTTTAGGACCAGGATCGGGTACTGGTGCATGCCTCGGGTTTAGGACCAGGATCGGGTACCGGTGCATGCCTCAGGTTTAGGACCAGGATCGGGTACCGGTGCATGCCTCAGGTTTAGGACCAGGATCGGGTACCGGTGCATGCCTCAGGTTTAGGACCAGGATCGGGTACCGGTGCACACCTCAGGTTTAGGACCAGGATCAGGTACCGGTGCACACCTCAGATTTAGGACCAGGATCGGGTACCAGTGCACACCTCAGATTTAGGGTACCAGTGCATACCTCAGGTTTAGGACCAGGATTGGGTACCGGTGCACGCCTCAGGTTTAGGACCAGGATCGGGTACCGGTGCACGCCTCAGGTTTAGGACCAGGATCGGGTACCGGTGCACACCTCAGGTTTAGGACCAGGATTAGGTACCGGTGCACACCTCAGGTTTAGGGCCAGACGCAGTAAAAACATGGATGATGGTTCAGAATCTTTGTTGCCATGGTTTTCCTCCATTTGTGGACATGTAGTATTTTAGGTGGTATTTTCGGATATTATACTCTTACCTCCTAGAGCTTCTCCTGTACTTGGAGGCCTTGACTACAAGGACAATGAAGCTTTCGTACGCATCTTTTTTTCAGATCATCAGACGGTGTTGTCGCGGAACAAGCGTGTGGCGTTGCTGCCTTGCTCAATAACATATGCTAGTGTGTTCCACTACAGGCTCGGCTTCAGTGCAGAAACATCTTCTAAAAGCTGTTGGTCTTAAAACTAGTCGGCCGGTTGTAGCTTGGTTGCCAAATGCACAGCCAGCAACATGACGTCATATCCGCCATCATTAGAGTCGGTGTTCAAAAGCGCATACTAACCATGGGCAGCCTTCGTCCAGGAATGCTGGGAAAGTCGTGGTGTTCGTTGTGGTAGCCCACATTGAAGGTGAGCAGATTGAGGGAACCGTAGTAGGAGTAGGTTTCATGGCCCTTGAGGAACATGTAGTGCTCGGCGATGAAGTGTCCGGAGATGGGGTGGAGGCCCATCCCCAGCATGGACCCGGCCAGCATGTACACCACAGGCTTGACCCCCCACACCCAGTAGAGCAGAACGTCGAAGGCCAGCTGGAGAACAACGTTGGTCAGCTCCAACTGGCTGATGGGCTTGGGGTTGATGCAAAGAGGTCGAATGGCGTAGAACAGAGGCTGCAGAATAATCCAGATGAACTTGCGAAAGCGGGTGCAGAAGAACCAGCCTTCAAAGGCGGTGGGGATGTCCACGTCCACGCCGTCTCCCCCCAGGTAGCGGTGATGGTCCAAGTGGTAGCGTTTGAAGGAGGCCGAGTAGGGCAGGCCGATGGGGAGGTTGGCAAACATGGCAAAGTATCGGTTCCACAAAGCTTTGTTGTTTCCAAAGGCCGTGTTGTGGGAGATCTCGTGGATGGCGAGGGTCATTGAGTGGTTGATGCAGCTCCCGAAGGCGTACGTCCAAAAAAGAACCCATTTCCAATCCAAATCTTTCACCAGATAGAACGCTAAAAATTGGATAGCCACCATGGTGCACACGATCCACTTCAGCCTCAGGTCGGGACCCATCAGGGACTTGATTTGGGGATATTTAGCTGTGGGTGGACAAAGACACATGAGTTCACACTGTGACAGAAGGACCTTGTCTCTAATGGGTGGGCGGCCCTTGTCGAGTATGGATGGAGAACGTCGGGACCGCGCTGTGTCAGTCCAGTCGGACTTAAGACAAAAGGCTTAGTGTAACCACCGATGGCATTTTTGGCCCCCGTGCTACGAACACGCCGCCCTGGAATGTCATCCGCACAAACGGGACCTTGCTCCATTGTTTGTAAACATTTTGGAAAAACCCGGGTACTAAAACGGAACTCCGCAGGCGAAGAATGAGTCAGGTTTCGGCATTCCAACCATGTACACAAACCTTAAGCTTCCATCCCAAATGGGATTCCGACTTCTGTTGACTTTCTTTGCATACCTGCACACCTGACATACGCCGGGAACTCTGAGCGAGGCCTGGACCCGAGGTGGGGAAAAAACTGCAACCGCACAAGTTTATCGCGTTGACAAAGCTGAACTGAATTTCAAAGGTCAGAAGAACGGGGGCGATGTCATGTGACCGAGATACCAGATAGCGCAAGCGGATGACTTCATCGTAAAGCCAGACGACATCTTCCACATTAGAACCCAAGCAAGAAACCTACACGCCAACATAGATTTACTTTGCCCCCCCCCCCCCCCCCCCAAGCATTATTGATACGGCCATGAAAAATTGAAAAATCATTGTCTTATTATTTGACTATGGTTGACTATTCCACGATTTGACTGCCAATCTCATATCAGCATCATATCCTCTGAAAATGTCATGTGACCAAGACTGTACCATTCTGACCATTCATTCCACTGTTCTCAAATATCTTAATTTTTATTTTTCTACACAAAATAAGATGAAAAATAAATAAACAAATCAAGAATAAAGAAAATCAATCAATCAGTAATAAATAAATATAATAATAATAATAAAAAGTAAAGAAACCACATATAGTTGTTGGGTAGACAAATGATATTTTTCAGATTAAAATGAACAAAGCATTATTAGAGCCCTGTAGACATGACAAAACACGACTATAGTCACATTTATACTCTTTTTATTTACAACATATTGCGCAACTGCAGGGTCTTGAGACATGCTAACTCGCAAACTAGAGAGCTAGCCTTCAAGTTATTTCCTTTCAACTTAAATAGCCAAAAACTTACCACTTCCACACGGATAGGGAGGATAACTATTAACAGTTATTTAACCTTTAACATGAACATGAATCAAACGTAATAATTTTTTCTGGGTACATGATACCATACAGCATCCATATAAAAAACTTACCACTTCCACACGGATAGGGAGGATAACTATTAACAGTTATTTAACCTTTAACATGAACATGAATCAAACGTAATAATTTTTTCTGAGTACATGATACCATACAGCATCCATATCAAACTTGTGCGGGCCGCGTGTTTGAGACCCCTGGTTGAAGCCCTTTCAGTCTCTTATGCGATTAAGGGCTATATAAATAAACTTAACACAAACGGTAATATTTTGATATTTTTTTTACTCAAAATTACGTATTGTATGGTCACACATTGTAAAAAACAAACAAACTGTATAATAGAAAGCAGGAAGTGAACAAATGTAACAGTTAGTGATTGTAAAAGTACCAAATGGAGGGGTAGGATTTAATAAGCTTTGCTTCTTCCTACTCCTTTTGGACATGTGAAACTGGGAACTGATTATGGGATGGACTCAATTGGAATCTGATGCATGTTCAAATGGAATTAAACCATTACTATTACTATTACCAAAACCTGAGTGTACGACTATGCGGTGCTATGAACTTTTAGTGGCAGTGGAAACGCAAACCATTTATAACACCAAAGATCCTCGTAATAGCTGACTTTTTTTCTAAAAAGCTGTTTTGAAACAATTTAATGACACCGGTCGTTATGTTTGTTGCCTAAAACGTATATGCTGTGAACAATGTAAAGCGACACGAAACATTTGACACTGCATCCGGAGTGTAACATCACCGTTACATAACCCTCGTCACCACAAGTCCACTTCTGTGGCGGCACCAATTGTGCCATTCGTCGGTATATGTCGGTATATGGACGGTATATAGAGTAGTAGTATGTACTCCAATAGATAATGTGTTGAGCCAAAGTTGCTAAAAGATAAGTAACTCACCCAAGATCTCCTTCCTTCTGTCAGCGTGCGGCTGGTCGGTATAAACCCATTCGTAGTCCTCACGGGCGACCCGGTTCCCCATCTTTAATGCTAGTGTTCACACTGGGTCAGAGCAAAGTAAAACAAATAAAATCTTCCGACTTGTGATAAAATGGTGGGCCTTTGCTGCCTTCCTCTTTGCCGCCCCGCCTGTGTGACGTCACCACGCTGCATTCCTTGTGCACGTGAAGAGATGCCAAAGGGTTTATAGCAAGGACACAACTAATGATATCTACTTCCGTAGTACGCCCTGCACTGCTTTGGCCGCCATATCGGTGAGCAGAAACCAGAGGCAATTCTTTGTAGACATGTCCTACTCCGCCATAAATTGCTCTGAGATAGCACAAAAGACCGGATTTCATACTTTTCCCATCATTCCCTATCCATATAGGAATCATGAACACACATTTATTTAGCTTTTCTGCGCATTCAAGTGCAAAAACATGAGTGAATGTGAGCTAGCTAACAACGTAAGTCATGGGGAATACCTATTTTGATAATATAGCCCTCATTAAATAAACTAAAAAACAGCAACAGTGTTCCATTGACATACCAGACTTGTATATTAACTAACATATAGCATAAGTATTATTGTATTATCTTTGCCTACAAAGACTTTTTCACCTGAGGGCTGTGTCCAGCCATCCCAAGGAGAGCGGACATGGGAAGTGTTGTGGCTGCTGCTGTTGTTGACAGAACTAGCATAATTATGTGTTAGGGTTATCAATGTGCCTCGGAAAGAAGTTTGGCTCGTGTTTTACATCATGAAAATAGGGCAATAGACTGCAACTATTGTGTTTTATCAGTGTACGTGTTAATGCGTGATCATGTTGGTAGAGGTTTGTTTTAGCTTCACATTGGGAATACTTGTATCCCAATGACAGCATTGTTAGCTAGCTCATATTTACTAGTTTTCTCATGTTATAATACACACAAAAGGGAAAGAAATATGTGTTCATGTTTCATATAAGGATTGGGAATGATGGGCAAAATGTAAAAAAAAGTGTAGTTCCCCTTGAAGTGAACTTTTTATGAGTCCCCACACAATATAGCTTTAAGCTAGTTTGTTTATGTGGGTGATTAGTTGACAAGTCAGTGATGGTCATGATTTAGATGATTGAATGTAGTTAAAGCTTTTTATTGACATCTACATTTATCACATTTGTTTACTTATTTCGCACTATTGAGTTCATTTTTGCTCAAATAATGGAGTAAAAGGGAATAACGATATAACTATAACTGTCGTTCAGTTGTTGGCACATATGTCAGTAGATAGCCTTTGTTTTGTTCTGATTAGAATTAAGATTAACAAATTAAATACAACATAAAAAAGACAATAATAGATATTTTCTCTCGTTTATTATTGTGCCTACACAGCACAAGGGTCCAATAGCACCTGTCACCCACGGTAGGCAGCAAGGAGCAAATGCGGCGCCGAGACCGCCTGGAAGCGGAAGACCGCGGAAAGGAAGATGAAGAGGCTCTTCGGCGACGTCACTTCCGCCCACTCGGTCGATCAAAATGGCTGCCGTCCTGGAGCGAATTGATAACCGTGTCGGTTCCTTGGATTCCGACGTTGTGTTAACAAAACAAGCCGCTCCGTCACTGGATCAGCCCCACCAGAATAACCCTCTTTTAGGACTGCCTATCGTGGCCATTGAGACCATTCTCCATTTTTTGTCTTACGATGAAATCAGTTTGCTGCGCTCGGTAAGGACAAAAAAACCTCCTGGAAGTGTTTACCTCATGGTGGAGATGTTATTTCTGCCCTGTGGTCACTTTGCAGTCCTTTTGTGAAGCGGGGATATAAGTTGGCTTTGATGGTTGTGGCTTAGTGTCGTTAATAGCCTCAACATGATAGCACAACCGTCACTCCATAGCTAGAATAGGAATGTACTTGTGTGCTATTTAGTGCCGTGTTGTCCTTTTTAAGGAGACTTGCTGTGACGTATTAGACACCATAGGAGAGAACTACAGGATGCAATTTCTGAAGAAAGCTGAATCTTTGTTGAAATGCTGCGCAAATTGTGTAATGTTTGGATTTTGGTCAAGGAAAATGTGGATAAAATTGGCATGTGCGTAATGTGAAAGTAAAATAGCCAAAATGTATGAAGGAGTTGAACACTTATGGGATTTTTAGAGAAATGTGCATGTAATGTAGGTCTATCCCATTTAACGTAAGGACAATGGCTACAATGCTAACAGTTAGCATGCTAACACCTAGCAGGACAGCATAGAGCACCAAAAGTGCTTAAGGCGCTTCTTTTGTCACGTGACACCATGCCATGTAGACATACATGGAAGGGACTGTTATTGTCATAGCAGAGGACAATGCATGTGGTTTGTCTGCTTTGTGGCCTGCAGGTATGCAAGCGTATGGATATGATCTGCCAGCGGGTTCTTAATCAGGGCTTCCTGAAGGTGGAGCGTTATCACAGCATGTGTCAGAGGCAAGTCAAGGCTCAACTTCCCAGGTGAGTGTTAACTGCAGCAACTTAGGAATGAAATGAAACTCTTCCACAAGTGGCTCAAAAATCACCCACACTAGAATCAATGCCTTTTTATGCCAATTTTGCCATTTTGGTTAGGAATAATCACTTGTATGATATTTAGTATTATATTTAGGACCACACAAGAATGATTTCATCCTCCAACAATACATATAGTAATGTTAGCCAGCTAGTGTCAGCTAGTTATAAAGTAGGCTAATTTGTTGATAATACTAACAGTCATGAAAAACACATACACAATATTGTATGAAGATAATACATGTTGTATTGGCACTATGTGTAAAATAATAATAATAATTTATTCCTGACAGGCAACGTTGATAAGAATCAATGGTTCCTATTGGATTCCATAGAAAATACATGTGTATTTATTGAAGGTTGGGGTAGTAACACAAAAACTAAAATTTCTTAAAATTTATAAAAGGTAAGTTAAAAATGTGAATGTTATGATAGCAAAAACATGTTTTTTGAGGAATACCTGGAATATGAAATGATAACAATTTTTCATTACAAAGATATTTCAAGAAAACAACCTGACCTGGTCATTTTTGACCCACTTATGGAAGGTTGGGGTAGTAACACAAAACTAAAAATTTTTCAAATGTATAAAAGTTAAGTTAAAAATGTGAATGGTATGATATCAAAAACATGTTTTATGAGGAATACCTGGAATATGAAATGATAACAAATTTTCATTATAAAGATATTTCAAGAAAACAACCTGACCGGGTCATTTTTGACCCACTTATGGAAGGTTGGGGTAGTAACACAAAAACTAAAATTTCTTAAAATATATAAAAGGTAAGTTAAAAATGTGAACGGCATGATATCAAAAACATGTTTTTTGGGGAATACCTGGAATATGAAATGATACAAAAATTTCATTACAAAGATATTTCAAGAAAACAACCTGACCGGGTCATTTTTGACCCACTTATGGAAGGTTGGGGTAGTAACACAAAAACTAAAATTTCTTAAAATTTATAAAAGATAAGTTAAAAATGTGAACGGCATGATATCAAAAACATGTTTTTTGAGGAATACCTGGAATATGAAATGATAAAAAATTTTCATTAGGAAGATATTTCAAGAAAACAACCTGACCGGGTCATTTTTGACCCACTTATGGAAGGTTGGGGTAGTAACACAAAAACTAAAAATTCTTAAAATGTATAAAAGTTAAAAATTTGAATGGCATTATATCAAAAACATGTTTTTTGAGGAATACCTGGAATATGAAATGATGAAAAATTGTTATTACAAAGATATTTCAAGAAAACAACCTGACCGGGTCATTTTTGACCCACTTATGGAAGGTTGGGGTAGTAACACAAAACTAAAAATTTTTCAAATGTATAAAAGGTAAGTTAAAAATGTGAATGGCATGATATCAAAAACATGTTTTTTGAGGAATACCTGGAATATGAAATGATGAAAAAATGTCATTACGAAGATACTGCGCATTTTTGACCCACTTATGCATCTAAGTGTTAATAATAATAATACGTTTTATTTGAATAGCACTTTTCTAGCAACTCAGACACTTACATTTAAAAACTGGTTCACCAGCTCAAGCTCCTCCCCTGCAAGAGTTCCACTTCCTGGGAGCTAGCTTCCGTAACCAGGGATGGGAGTGAAGAAAGGATTGCTAACATCGGCAGTGCATTCGCTATGTACCATTCTACCAACGTATGCCTCTACCGCAGTGAAACAATCACCTTCTGAATGCTATGTTTTCTCAAATTAGGGGAAATTCTAAGTTGATCACCACAAAATGATTGAAACCAGATCAAGTGTATTTCTTTGTTTTTCTTTTCTTTTCCAGACGAGAGTCAGAACGTAGAAATCATTCTTTGGCTCGTCATGCTGACATTCTGGCTGCAGTGGAGACGCGCCTTTCTCTTCTCAACATGACCTTCATGAAATACGTCGACTCCAACCTCTGCTGCTTCATCCCTGGAAAGGTGAGCTGCCACCTTCTCACATAAGCCACCCACTGAAGGCCATGCACTGTTGTCTCTTCTGCTGTCAGGTCATAGATGAGATCTACCGTGTGCTGCGATACGTCAACTCCACTAGAGCTCCGCAGAGAGCTCATGAGGTTCTGCAAGAGTTGAGAGACATCTCCTCCATGGCGATGGAGTACTTTGATGAGAAGATTGTTCCCATTCTGAAGAAAAAGCTACCGGGAGCCGACTTGTGCAGCCGCCTGATTGGCTCTACTCCTGGTAGTTATCTTCTCATTGCTTTTGCTTCTCGACAAATCATTCAATTCTGTTTTCTCATATTTGGATTCCACCACCATGCTGGGAATTGTTCATGGATTCCTGGTCATCCACCCGCACCAGGTGGTCCTGGGGTTTCCATGTTTGGGATACAGCGTTTGGTTTTGGCCTAATGGTGCTGCTTTGTGAGTCGCTCCAGATCCACTTATGCGTGCTGCGGAGGAATATGTAGTTGTACGGAGTTACAACCTCCCCACCTTCAGCACCTTCAGACTAGATGAGATGAATGCTAGTCATCAAGGATGAAGATGGTACCCTTGAACATGTGAAAGGATGTTACTATAACACGTCTTCTTATGCTTTTTCACTTGACTTGTTTACTCTTTCTATTCCTGTGTTTTGTCTTGCATTAGGTATAAATATTTTAGTGTGCCAAAAAAAATCATATTTGTTAGAATCAAGACTTTGGCTCGCAGAAATCTTCATGTCATCGATGATGTTTGTATCAAATGAAACTAAGGATGTTTTTCAATGTCTTCAGTGGCCGGTCCGTCGAGTTCCCTGACCACCATGTCCCTGCTGGCCAAGAACGCGCCATCCCGCTCGGAGATGACCAAGGTGCAGCAGCAAGTGAAGGTAAACGGTGCGTCTGTGACGGTCTTGCGGCGGGAGATGCAGGAGATCCGTGTCAAGCAGCTGGAGCAACAGAAGCAGCTGCAGGACCAAGAGCAGAAGCTGCTGGAGCAGACGCAGGTCATCGGCGAGCAGAACGCCCGCCTCGCCGAGCTTGAGCACAAACTGCGTGAACTCATGGACAGTAACGCCGCCGCCATGGGAGGATCCACCAGCAGAACATCTGTCCCCTCCACGTCCAGCAGCACTCCTCTGTCTTCTTCTGCGTCCAGCCTGGCTGCCATGGGCTTGGCAGGAAGCAGGGCGGAGGCCTCCTCGCCGGCCAGAGAACCGCCCCGCGAGGGAGAGATATCCCTAAAGCGCACCAGAAAGAGCTCAGACCTTTTACGAAAGTCAAAGCGCTTGCGCAGTAAGAAATAGAGACGTTTATGTCCTTTATTTAAATATTCCGTTTGTTGTGGATGCTTGGTTCTAGTGGTCACTCCTCATCCCGCTTCTTTCCTTTCCGATGTCGTCAGTGTGTCCCTCGTGGTTAGCGGCTTGACTTGTAGGACTTGGGTTCCTTTCTTCCTGCCTCATCCGAGCTTCAATGAAGTGCTCTGGAAGAAAGGTTTGCAAAGAAGCGCTCCACTCAATAGCGTCAGGTTGTACATTGCTGTACAGCCCACCTAGATCTGGTATCGCCAAGAAAGGGGTTCCTTTGAGGGCCCCATCATGCACCTTTCACGCTGGAAACGCATGGTGCTGTACTATATGCAGTATGTATTGATGTGTGTACACAGTGCATTTGTATGCAAGTGTATACTGTCACAAAAGTGAGTACACTGCTATGTCTTCTCATGGAAACAACACTTGGATCAAATACGTCAACTCATCAGCCCGTTCTTTTTCTCCCTGGCGTCACATGACTTGTAGCGGTAGGTCTTAAAGCTGCACCTCGGATCTCTCCCAACACGCTCAAACTTGGCACTTCATGGCAAGGAACCCAGAGTACGCTGAATTGACGGCCGGACAGTACACTGACTACTTTTAATGGTATCCAAGGGTTGTTTCCTCTGTTGTTGCATGGAAAGAAATGTAAGGGCTACTCATTTTTGTGACATCTCTATTTTCTATATATACTACAAACATACAGTAGGTACACGTGTATGTGTGTATATATATATATAGAGTATACACACACACACACACACAGATAAAGTCGGGGCCCACAGGACCTATTTTTGGTGGTGGGTTTTCAGGGGTGGGGTCAAGATGACATCTGATTTGTATAATGGGCCATGATGTATAAAAACTGCAAATACTTAAAGGGGACCTATTGTAGCTGCCCTTCAAGTATGCCCATTAATAACACACATCTTTATTCCATGTACACCGTGTAACCAAAACATATAATTTCCGTTATTATGACAAGGTTAAAATAGGACCAAGTAAAAAGTGGATGGAAATTCCAATTTTTCATTCACTTTTAAGTCCTTTTAAGGTAACAATTACCTCCAAATTACCACATTTTCATTCTCATTTTCCACCCTTTGTATTGAGTAGTGGACACAAAGTTTTCTGGCTCTTCCAGAATCTGCACCTATTCCAGCGCCCACTCCTGCTGTGATTGGTCACACTCCCAAAGTGCTTCCTAAATACGAATGAACGCCACTTTTAGCAGAGCTTGGATTCGAGGCCAGCCACGAGGCTTACAGACACGCCCATATAAGGAAGTCTGCCCCTTTGTGACATCACAAAGGAAACCAAGCTGAAACGTTAGCATGGTTTAACACCAGAATAGAACAATTGTAACGACATTTGTAGGTCAGAAAAGCATCATAGGTCCCCTTTAAGACATGTTTTTTGTGTTATCATTGGTAATTGCTTCATGTAATTTCACCCCATTTTTCACCTTTGGACACCCTGATTTTGTGTTACCGAATGGCTCATCATAGAACATAGAATAACATACAACAAATTTCAATTTTCCACAAGGTTAAAATTATACATCCATGACCACAACAAATGATATATCTGCATTTGTAATCCTCCAGCTGTTTGACTTTTGACTGTAAATCTCCATCTCCGTTTGTCATGGAGGCCATGTATCCTGTCATACAGTATCTGAAACTCAGTACTCACTTTGTTATCCTATCTGGTCAAGGGCCAGTACTATACAGATGAAACTTGGGAATTCTCAGGGAATGGAAAGGCTCACCTGAGCAGGTTTCATTGGCTTATACTAAAAGACTAGATAGGACAGACTACATATTTGCCTTTGGGCATGCGGACTAAACAGGACAGCTCTAACCTGTCCTATCTAGTCTACCGAGTGTTATCCTGTGCTATGTTGCGCCTATTTAGTCTAACTAGTACTGTCCTATTTATTGCCAACACTGTAAACAGACTCCAGGTCCAACGCTGTGGTACTAGATAGGACAGACTAGAGTTGTCCTATCTAGTACCACCACCATGGTACTAGAGAGGCCAGTTCTAGTCTGTCCTATGTAGTCTTTGAGCATGAGCACTAGGTAGGTTACAGGAATTCATGCTCACGCTCAATGAACCGCAGCTACTGGCAGCACTCGTGCACCCCAGACCATGGCCATGCTACTCACTTTCCAGCTACTTGGACAATGTCTTGACTCAATGTTAAGTCAAGTTGATTTATCTAGTCCTTAACCCCAAAATAGACAGTAGAGGACAGCAAAGAATAGTATATCCTATGTATAGTATAGTCCCTTAAAGGGATACCGTAATAACCAAGTGTTGCTTTTGGAGTTATGACTACGTTTGACACGTTTGGCAGCCTCTCGCTGTCATGGCAAGAAGAAATGGAGGTGCTCTTAACGTCACAGAACAGCTTCGGCCTCCGACATGCGTTTAGTTTTGCTCGATTCCTGCACACATTTGCTTTGTCGCCGTATGTTGCTTACTCGTAGGAGCGTTTTGTGCTGAACAAACATGAAAATGTCATGGAAAAAACGTGTTTCCTTGGCTGAGGCCTCATACGGTCAGTGTATGTTATTTCTCGAAGATCACCCAAGCTTTTGGCAAAGGAAGCACGGAGAAGGTTGACGCTGAAGACCATTGTGCTATCTGGATTTTTACACTGTATTCTCCATGTACCATGTCAATTGTGTGTTGTAATTATTCCATGTATGTACACCAGTGAGCTACTCTTTATTTTCTTGCATATACGTTGCTGTTCTAGATGTGTACATCAATTAAAACTCACCCCTTTGCATGTTAACGCCTTAATGTGTGCCTTCTTGTCAGTTCATGTATTGAACGTTCCGTACAAGACTTTTATTAACTTCCCTCCTAAATTATTTGATATTTTATTTAGCGAGAGTATCTCAGAATTTCCTTTTGGGTAAAACATAATTAAAAACAAAATAACTTATCTGTTTATAGTGGTGTGACAAACCTCCCGTTACACATTTTTAATCCAATAAAATGTAAATCATGACTTAAGTCGTGTAGAACCCTAAATAAAGGAATTATTCACCGGAAGGAAGTCACCTCATTTGATATTGAATGACGTTTTAATCCCGCCCAACTCATAAGAATGGGTTTCACCGAGTTGCAATAAAAACATGAACAGAGGGGGCGCCCTTGCCCGTTCTGAATGATCTGAAGCGTGTGTTCCCCAAATACCCACGAGGAAGAAACCAGGAAGCAGCGGAAAGTAGCAAATAAGGGAATTTTCTTCACATGGCTAAAAGAAATCTGTTCTACATTTGCATTTAGGAAGGTGAGAAATCCCACAATTAATAGCAATAGTACTGTTTGTGACAGAGGCGGGTCGGTTGTGTGCTTCCATGCTTCCAACATGTCTACGACGTGTAAACACGTGTTTTTAAATGTTCATGTATGAAAGTGTGCGCTTCTACACAAGCACAGGATTGTTGCTTTCTAGCTAACTGTGTTGGGGAAAAACTTCATTTCTAAGTCTGTTGTACGCACACATGCTTGTGTGAACTCCAGAAAGCCTTTTTTGGAGAAATTGCGTGGGAATTAATTGAAATGATGGAATGGAAATGTAGAATTATGGGGAAATTGGGCATTTTTACAATGTGGGGAACTGTTAGCTCAAATGTTGACATCTGGCATTCAATTCAATTGGAATTTGCAGAGGTGCAGTAGTAAGTTAATATCGTTATATAAAGTTATAAATAATATATAAATAAGCTTAATATCGAAGGGCATTTGTGCTCGGAAATTCACTTAAAGGGATACTTTGGGGATGTGGGAAATGTGTTGATGATGGAATGACAAAAGTGGAAGTAAGAATGGACTATTTTTAATGGGAATGTCAGAAAAGTTAAAATAGTACTTCAGTTATATGCCTGACATGGAGTGTTTTCTTCTTGTGTTGCTTTACAACATTTTCCAGCATGTGGCCCTCCTTGGAAAAAGTTTGGACACCCCTGATATAATGTCTTCTTTAACCCGCCAAAACTATAAGATCAAGGATTTAAAAGTACGCGACAGTGTTCAACTCCTTTCTCATTTGAATGTTGTCATAATCTGCTGGACTTTCAGAGACGAAGCAGACATGAAGAACCGAGGTGGTGGAATGCTGGATGGTCGTCTCAGACAGAGATTGGAACAGGTATGTCTTCACTTGCTCGCATCAGGTTTTCCAAAAAAAAAAAAAAAAACGCATTTATTAAAAACAGAAAAATATACAAACTTTTTCAGTGCTTTGGTTCTGAATTTCTACAACAAAAGCTCTGATAAAACATTCCACTGTCCTCAAATATTGTAATTTTTTACAAATTTTTTTCAGCACAAATTAAGATGAAAAATAACTAAACAAATCAAGAATAAAGAAAATCAATCAGTAATAAATAAATATAATAATAATAATAAAAAGTTAAGAAAGCACATATAGTTGGTGGGTAGACAAATGATTTTTTTCATATTAAAATGAACAAAGCATTATTAGAGCCCTGTAGACATGACAAAACACGACTATAGTCACATTTATACTCTTTTTATTTACAACATATTGCGCAACTGCAGGGTCTTGAGACACATGCTAACTCGCAAACTAGAGAGCTAGCCACCTAAACGGTAGCCTTCAAGTTATTTCCTTTCAACTTAAATAGCCAAAAACTTACCACTTCCACACGGATAGGGAGGATAACTATTAACAGTTATTTAACCTTTAACATGAACATGAATCAAACGTAATAATTTTTTCTGGGTACATGATTCCATACAGCATCCATATAAAAAACTTACCACTTCCACACGGATAGGGAGGATAACTATTAACAGTTATTTAACCTTTAACATGAACATGAATCAAACGTAATAATTTTTTCTGGGTACATGATACCATACAGCATCCATATAAAAAACTTACCACTTCCACACGGATAGGGAGGATAACTATTAACAGTTATTTAAGCTTTAACATGAACATGAATCAATCAGTGTGTAAAATGTGCCGTCAAATGGCTTAAAGGCTAAAGCGACATTTACACTTGCATGCACGTTGCCTTTGTAAAATTTGTCTTGGAAAATTGGCAAAAAGTCCAAACTGTCCCTTTAAGAACATGATTGACTACACGTACTTTAGGCCTGGATTTGCCCCGTGGTCGTGAGTGGATGTCATTGGGTTGGATCAAGGCTTACATTTTCTTTGGCAGTATTTGGCCTCCAACAAGAAGGAGCACGTGGATCTATCCAGTGTCGCCCAGGAACTTCAGAAGCAGTACAGGTACGTTTATCAGATGACTCCGAACGCCATTTTCCCATGTGTTGCTCCGTCAAAACAGACCTTATGTAAAAAAGCTAAGTCCTCGGCCGAGTTGCTAACATGCATGAAGCCTCCAGTGGGGGGGTTGTGGGCTTCTGGCTGCACGAAAGGAGCACAAGAGCCAGTGTATGTTTGGATGTGTTCCAGCTGCCGTGTTTGATCATGGTTGATCTGCAGTCTTGGTCGTGTCCTTGTCAGACGTCTCCCTTAATGAATTTCATGGTGACTTCAGGTTGGACTACGGCAGGAGAAACAAGGCAGCATTTCGAATTCAGGTTGAGAAAGGTAGGCTGGCAACATGGCTTTCATTTCATCATTGTCTCTTTATGTTTACGTATGTGTTCATGGGGGGGGGCATGTGAACAGTCTACTCCAGTATTGATCATGCTCTATGGGGGGGGTCTATTCCAGTATTGATCATGCTCTATGGGGGGGGGTCTATTCCAGTATTGATCATGCTCTATGGGGGGGGTCTATTCCAGTATTGATCATGCTCTATGATTTCCCTCAAGTGTATCAAGCACTGAGCGAGGTGGAGGACAAGCACGAGAGCGCCAACGTCATCGCCATTGAAGCCAGGTCGTTGCCGTGCTCTACACAGCATGTGTCTTTCTGCCGATGTGGTGGGCTTCGTTAAAAAAGTGGAATAATGGTGTTCACAGTGAGGATGACAGCAGCAGCTCAGAAGAAGTCCTAAATGGAAAAGCCCCAGCCAACAGTGTAAGTGTTCCTTACGTAAGGTGTATCTTCCACAGACGTATACAAGGCCTGAGTTCATCATGTAAGGGATGCCAACCAGTGGGGCCATCATGTAAGGGATGCCAACCAGTAGAGTCATCATGCCATCATCATGCCATCAAGAAACGTGTAGCACAGTCAACCGACAGCTGGGATGAGCTCTCATGCTGAGCCAATTAGGAGTCTTGGAAGGAACTTTGGGGTATCAAAGTAGTTCAGATAAGAAAAGACCAGTTGAAGTACTTTTGCCAGTATTGTAGATCAACTTATTCGCTGCCATCCAAATACAGCAGGTATATTTTGTCATGCGAGGTCCCCAGAAGCGTGTAATTCAAGCATAGCGGTGTTTACTGCCCCCTACAGGCCGCCAGTCACATGAACAGCTCTCTTACGTCCCTGTACCGGAAAGCATCCTCTGACTTGGGCACCTACTCCTCTGTTGGAGAGCTGCCTGCCACAAACCAAGCTTTCTCAGGAGGCTGGTTCATCGATCGAGGTCGAGGGCCTGAGGAAACCAGCGTCTTTGTGGAGCTCAGTGAAGATCAGCACATGGGGGCTCTAAATGTAAGCGTGTTGGCGTGGGGATCGTCATCTATGTGATCTATTAGAAGACCAGAAGTATATTTCCTCCGCGTTCACATGAACCTTTTTTGTCTTGCCAACAGGAACATGTTGGCATGTTGGAGTCCGGGGAGCGTCTGAAAAGGTCCGTCAAAAGGAAAAAGAGGTCTGCTGAAGATGCAGCAAAAGACCAACCCAGAGAGAAACAAGAGAAGAAAGGTAGCGATGTGTTCAATGACAGTGGAATATGTAAGGTGGCGTTCGGTGGCCATGATGGCAGCATTGGCCATGTCCTTTACTGCATAACCTTCAGATTTTCACAGCAGCATGCTGATTTCACATATGGCGGGGGTGTCCAAAGTGCAGCCTGGGGGCCTTTTGTGGCCTGTGGCTTATTTAAAAAAAAAAAAAATAGAATTGAACAAAATACCCTTTTCCAGCAAAAATGGAAATATCTGCAGTATTTGTACAAGAAGAGTCAGTTTGAAGAGAAAAGAGAACATTTGAAAGAAAATAGTGAATAAAGTTCTTATGCTATGTGAGTAAAGTGGAATATGATGGGAATAAAGTGAATGTTTCATACAGCGCTTGTATTTTCCCAGCAAAGTCCAACTCCACGAAGCTGCAGCACCCCACTGTGAAGTTTGAAGACGTGGGTGGTAATGAAGACACGTTAACGGTCAGTATTGCTTTACCCACCATAGCCACCTACCAAAAGTATCTGTTGGTGCTATTTGATGTTCTGCATTTGTATGGTGACGTCCAGGAAGTGTGTAAACTGCTGATCCACATGCGGCACCCAGAGATATACCAGCAGCTCGGAATGGTTCCTCCCAGAGGCTTTCTCCTCCACGGACCTCCTGGCTGCGGGAAGACTCTACTGGCACACGCTGTGGCGGGGGTGAGTGGGATGGCGAGCGGAAGCAGATTTCCCTAAATGAAGTAGTGGTGATCTTCCGATATCCACGTCAATCCGATGCCAGCAGGAATCGTACAAATCTCAGGACGTGGAATGTTAGAAAGGCTTGGTGGGCTATGGTCTGGCATCACGGAGTGACGCCTATGTTTTTAATGAAACCTATTCCAGGAGCTGGAACTCCCCTTGCTGAAGGTGTCTGCTCCAGAGCTGGTGTCTGGAGTGTCGGGAGAATCTGAACAGAAGCTCAGGGAGTTGTTTGACCTTGCCGTGGTTGGTGCTACTTTCATAACTCCACCATCGGTCGGATGATGGCGGCTATTGTCGTAACACGTAGGAATCTTCACCTCATGGCAGACTTCCGCTCCGTGCATCCTTTTCATTGACGAGATCGATTCCATCACACCCAAGAGAGAAGTGGCCTCCAAAGACATGGAAAGGAGGATCGTCGCCCAGCTGCTCACCTGCATGGATGGTAGGATGCCATCACTTAGCACCACCGCCATGAATACTGCGGTGCTATACTACAAATATTGCAGTATATATATTCATTTCCGATGGTCTCGGCATTTGAAGGGACTTCATAGACTTGGAAAAAAAGGACAAATTTAGTGAAGTGGAGAACCTCCAACAAAGGTTTCATTGATGATTTCATTTCGGAAAAGAACCAGAGGATTATCATGGTCTTCTGTGTGGTTCTGATAGGACCTTTTTTGAGCAAGACCTTGTGTGAGTGTCCTTACCTTGGTTTTCAAATACACGTAGGAACCTCAGAACCAAATAACGGAGAAGATGTTCCACCATATTCTGACCTTTCAGCGGTAGCTCCATGCAAGCTAGAATGTCACAATTCTGTTTTGTCTTTCTCACCTACCGACAGACTTGAACAGTCTGGCAAGTCCTCAAGTCCTGGTCATTGGTGCTACCAACAGGCCAGACTCCCTGGACCCAGCCCTGCGCAGAGCGGGACGCTTTGACAGAGAGATATGCCTCGGCATCCCAGATGAAGCAGCCCGTCTCAGGTCAGTCCGTATGATACATTTTTGGATGATTTTTGCCCCACACTAAAGATCGGGTCGCACTGACGACCGATGTATTGGGCCGGGATCATGCACAGGCCCCTCGCAGGTCTGCAACCTACCTGTGGCAGTGGTTTTGCAGTTGCATCAGTGAAAACTAGGGATGCTGCAGCATCCGTGATGGTGGTGGTGTCGTGCTCCGGTACTGGTGCACAAACATTGGATGGGATCATCTGTTAGCGAAAACGCCCAAAGGAATGCTAACGTTCACGTCCAAGATCCTGCATATGTTCATTCCACATTCATTCCACCCTAGGAAAAGAATGCTTGGAATAAACCACCGAGGCCCATGTTGACCTCTGACCTTGACTCTTTGCGTTCTGTCAGGATTTTGAAGACTTTGTGTCGTCAGCTGAAGATGCCAGAGGATTTTGACTACGCCAAACTGGCCCGTCTCACCCCGGGCTACGTGGGGGCGGACCTCATGGCGCTTTGCCGCGAAGCCGCCATGAGCGCTGTCAACCGGGTTCTGTTGGCCCTGAAAGGACAGCAGAAGAGCCAAACCAGGACGGGAGCTGATGCAACAAAGCAAGATATCCGTGAGGACGGACACAGCACAATGAACTCGGGACGGGTGGATGACAATCACTCACCTGAGGGTAACCCGCCGGTAAGAAACACGCAAGCACGCCAGTTCAATGAATGAATGAGTTGCTAAATTATTATTTTTATTATTTTACCTTATATGCTCCTCTGTGTCCACCAGGGGGAGCTGTACCAGCTGCTGCAGTTGCTCAAGAGCACTGAAACGCTCTCAGAGCAAGAGTTGAGCAGCCTCTCCATCGTCATGTCAGACTTTGAGGCCTCTCTTTCCCGCGTTCAGCCTTCAGCCAAGAGGGAGGGCTTCGCCACCGTGCCCGATGTCACCTGGGACCACGTGGGGGCCCTTCATGAAATTAGAGAAGAACTGACCATGGCCATATTGGTAAACTCTTCTTCTCTTAGGACTGCTTTTGTCTTAGCTTCTCATGCCATTCCTTTTTACATTCAGGCATTTCTAGTGGTGTAAAGCTGACTGGGGGGGGGGTTATTTTATGTATTTAGAACAGGGGTCTCAAAGTCAATTTACCTTTAAACTTAAATAGCTCAAAACGTACCACTTCCACATGGATAGGGAGGATAACTATTAACAGTTATTTAACCTTTAACATGAACATGAATCAAACGTAATAATTTTTTCTGGGTACATGATACCATACAGCATCCATATAAAAAACTTACCACTTCCACACGGATAGGGAGGATAACTATTAACAGTTATTTAACCTTTAACATGAACATGAATCAAACGTAATAATTTTTTCTGGGTACATGATACCATACAGCATCCATATAAAAAACTTACCACTTCCACACGGATAGGGAGGATAACTATTAACAGTTATTTAACCTTTAACATGAACATGAATCAAACGTAATAATTTTTTCTGGGTACATGATACCATACAGCATCCATATCAAACATTAAACTTTCATATCAAGGCGGGGGGCCTCAAACTAGTGTGCTGCGGGCCACATTTGGCCCGCGGGCCGCGTGTTTGAGACCCCTGATTTAGAAAGTCCGACACGGCTTTTCTATGCTCCAGCTAGCAACTAACTACCAACTAACCGTGATGAATGAGGGATTACTGTCATTCTTTTATTGTCCACATTGTCTTCATGCAGCTCAACCTTCTGGTGGTTCCATCACTGCTACTGGAAATATCTGCTGCTGCTTCTTGATGGCGACTTTTACTCAAGGGGTTTACTTGACACCAGAGGCCGTGTTTTCTGAAATAGTCTCACTGTTTGCCGTATGGAGATCTCACTGCCCTCGGGTCTGATCTCATCGGAACCATCTAACAACACCTATACTGCCTATTGTCCTTCATTTCCCCATAAGGATAGGCGCAGTACTGGGTCCATATCTTCATGGTACTTACCACACATATTATACCTCTGTGTCATGCAGGCTCCCGTACGTTCCCCGGAGCAGTTCAAGGCGCTAGGACTGAGTGCTCCATCTGGAGTCCTGCTGGCTGGTCCTCCAGGATGTGGGAAAACCCTGCTTGCTAAGGTTGTCCAGCATATAGAGTACATAAAAATACATAAAGTACATAAACATATCGGGGGTGTAACGCTACAACGAGGGAACAAAATGCAAACGGCTCAGCTGCTGTTTTGAAATGTCTCCAGGACAGTTTGTGATGTAATCCAAACAGGAGAAGATACAAACAGCCGCAATGCTGGTGCTGGAGAGAGCGAAAATAAAGTGGAAAATGTTCCATTCCTAACAGAAGTATTGTTTTCTAGGTAGTTTTTTTAAAGTACAGCATGAATGCTTTTAGCCTGTTGGACCGTTTCTCATCTCTACTGACCAATGGCAAGCACACCGCTGTCATCTTCTCTAGCTCGTTGTAGCACACCAAACGTTACTTCCCCTAAGGTCTGACGATGAGCATGTTACACCCGTAGCGCAGGTTTTGATCCCGTGTGGTAGTCTCATGTCCGTCATCCTCTGGTGTGTCCTCACAGGCCGTGGCTAACGAGTCAGGTCTCAACTTCATCTCCGTGAAGGGTCCAGAGCTGCTCAACATGGTGAGTCCCAGAACTTCAACGACTGCTGATGTCACAGCCTGACGCTATCCACTTCTACAATGCGCCACCTCCGCATCCTGCTAGTAATTCCCGCTAGTATCTCACGCCTTCTCATGGGCAACCAGCAGAGTTGTACCGACAACCTGCAAAGTCTGTCCCATTATAATGAATACACCAGGGCTGTCAAGTTAACACATTCATTTCCTTAGATTAATTAATTCAGTTATTATTAACCCTTAATTACCCTTGTAGTTGCACTTGGAGTCGTGTACCACAAAGATATTTCCTCTACTTATACGAAGATAAAAGCTTAGTTCTATCTGTGGTTAAATGCGGTTAATTCTGAGTTAACTATGGACAAAAATGTGATTTTTTAATAATAATAATAATAACAATAATAATGAATAAAGCACTATTATATTTATTTCCTGTCTTGATTCATCCAGTATGTTGGAGAGAGTGAGCGGGCTGTGAGGCAGGTCTTCCAAAGGGGGCGCAACTCTGCTCCCTGCGTCATCTTCTTCGACGAGATTGACGCTTTGTGTCCTCGCCGGTCAGGCCGTGAGGTGAGAACACACGTTGGCGCCATCTCGGCAAAGTCCCGCTGCGTCGGCCTGTCGTTGTCTACCGTCAGACCAGATGTGTCGTGTGTCGATGTCGCGTTCGCGCTCTGTTGTCGTTCAGGCAGGCGCCAGTGTGCGCGTGGTGAACCAGTTGCTGACGGAGATGGACGGTCTAGAAGGTCGACGGCAAGTCTTCATCATGGCTGCAACAAACAGACCAGGTCACCATCCGGCGTTGGTGAAAAACAAAACAATTATTCAAACGTCCATCTATTGGGTAAAAGTAACGCCCAGAACTGCTCTTTTCTCTCGGCAGACATCATCGATCCTGCCATTCTGAGGCCGGGTCGCCTGGACAAAACGCTGTATGTGGGTCTGCCGCCCCCCGCCGATCGCCATGCAATCCTGCTCACCATTACCAAAGTATGCTACAATGCTAATAGGAGGAAGTAGTCGTTTTCATAGTCCAATCTGATTGGTTAGTCTTTGCCCAAAGTCAAGTCAACACTGTGCTGACACTAAACTCATCACACAGCAACTTAACACTCAAAGGGCATATTTGGCAAATATACAAACATGTACCAATACCACTTTGAAAAGCAAAAAACTGTTGGGTTTTCCCATAATGCATTGTGTCTTAGCAACACATTCATTGGGGCGCTGCAGTGACGTCAGCCTCCCTCCGTTTTTTATACTGCTTGTTTTCACTGGAGTTGTGGGAATGCTGGAGCCGAGGTTGGATTTTAGTTATGTCGAAACAAACGTGACTTAGAAAGATGACAAAGCGTACGTACAGAACCCGTCCCCGCGTGAACAAGCAGGAAGTGCTGCTCATGTCAACCTGCGCTCCTTGCAGGGCGGAACCAAACCTGAGCTGGAGGAAGATGTCAGTCTGGAGGAGATCGCCTTCGATGAACGATGCGACTGCTTCACGTGAGTGAAAAGCTTTTGGCTTTTTGTACTTTTCTTCTTTAATTGGAGATCAGGAATGCGTCGTGGGTGAATAAGGAACGCGCCCGCGTGCCTTTTGGCAAATTCATCAATAAAAATCCTAATAATAATAGAAATTGACAAGTGGGCCAAAATGGCTCCGGTGTGGAAATGCATTTGAATATTATCGTCCATCTTCTATAAAGAATTGAGAATTTTGGGTGACAAAGATGAGCCGTAGAGAAGAGCAGGAAGTCACATGTCATCTTTGATTCCATGATTCCAGTGGCGCCGACCTGACTGCCTTGGTGAGGGAGGCCTCGGTCAATGCCCTGAAGGCCTACCTGAAGTCCCGGTGCACCCCCCCATCCTCCTCTGGTAATGTCAGTCCCACCAAGCTTACCTGGAAAGCTGCCGTCTGATCCATCCATCCATCCTGGTTGACTTGGTAGACCACGTCACTGGGCCACCGGGCTTCATGGCAGCTCCGAGTGTGGGAACGCTATGAATGCTTCACAGCTAAAGGAAGACCTTTTGTTATGGTTTCACAGGTCACACGTCGTCTGGCCCCGTCGCGGATATCAGGGTAGGCAAAAATCACTTTGAAGAGGCCTTCAAGAAGGTTCGGCCATCTGTGTCCAAAAAGGTAAGCCATGAAGTGTCCTTAGCATCCAACGGGTCGCTTTGAGGCTCAGCATTCCAAGTGAAAAAGCATGTCGGCTTTTGTGTACGGAGAACTTCAAACTGAAAGTACATTCTCCAAACCTTTGTCCAATGGTGATGAGACGTTTAGTCACATGGCTGAGGACCATGAAATGTTCCTCATGTCCACATCTCAGTCTTCAGTCTCAGTGCGTACTCTGGTGTGGAAAGCTGGAAAAACAGACCAGCTAGCATTTTATGCTAACAGGCGCCTCCGCGCTTGATATTACACATTAGCATCAAAATGCTAATCTTTTTCAAGATGGCGGCCAAAGCAGTGGAGTGGATAATAACGACATAATAATAATAATAATAACAACATAAGCGGTCGTCACCACAACCCAAACGAGCCATCAGCGCATCTTTAATTTTTATCTCTCTTGCCAAATATTATAGGGCAGGGGTCTCCAAAGTGCGGCCCGGGGGCCATTTTGCTATGTATTTTGCTTGACACATTCTAAAAGTAGGATTCCCAAGAAGATAAGAAGTCACGTTTCAGGCTTTATTTTTACAAGAATAAAGATGAAATATGAAGAGAAAAAATAGCATCAATTTGAAATATGAAGTTGAATAGGGCCCCATGTTTAGGGCCTTTTTCCATCTTCATCGGAACATGAATGAACCCAAATGAGCCGTTAGCCCGTTAGCCGACTGACTCCACGGTCTTCCACGCTGTGGTCAACGTGTCCTACCTGTTACCTTGCAGGACCAGAAGACGTACGAGCAGCTGAAAGCGTCCCTGAGCACATGAGTGTGTCAACGTCATCATTTGCACGTTAGCAGCCTTTTTACTAAATATACCCGGGGGGGTCCGGTGTTAGTTCATGTCTAGAGGACTCTAACGGTTCTAATACCCTACTTGGAAGGTCAGAAAGACAAATTTGTCTTTGTTTTCCTCAATTATGTTTAACGAGTGAATTAATTTTATGATTGTTTATATTTTTATCCACCAAAAAAGTTGATTAAAAAAACTTTGTTAGCCTAAAATCTTTGTTGTGTCTTTTATTCTGATTATAGTCTACAAATGAAAGGCAAACTCATTCAATCATCGAACATTTGTTGAAGTAGTTTAAGCTAGAGCTTTTATTTTGAAGATCTTCCGGTAGATTTTGGTAAACAACCAGCCAGTTTGTCGGTCAGAAAGACAAATTTGTTTTTGTTTTCCTCTATTATATTTAATGAATGATTGAATTTTATGATTGTTTATATTTTTATCCACCAGAAAAAGTTGATTAAAAAAACTTTGTTTGCCTAAAATATTGTCTTTTATTCTGATTATAGTATACAAATGAAAGGCAAACTCATTCAATCATCGAACATTTGTTGTAGTTTAAGCTAGAGCTTTTATTTTGAAGATCTTCCGGTAGATTTTGGTAAACAACCAGCCAGTTTATGTCGGTCAGAAAGACAAATTTGTTTTTGTTTTCCTCTATTGTATTTAATGAATGATTGAATTTTATGATTGTTCATATTTTTATCCACCAAAAAAGTTGATTAAAAAAACGTTGTTTGCCTAAAATATTGTCTTTTATTCTGATTATAGTCTACAAATGAAAGGCAAACTCATTCCATAATCGAACATTTTTTGAAGTAGTTTAAGCTAGAGCTTTTATTTTGAAGATCTTCTGGTAGATTTTGGTAAACAATTAGCCAGTTTATGTCGGTCAGAAAGACAAATTTGTCTTTGTTTTCCTCAATTATATTTAATGAATGATTGAATTTTATGATTGTTTATATTTTTATCCACCAAAAAAGTTGATTAAAAAAACTTTATTTGCCTAAAATCTTTGTTGTGTCTTTTATTCTGATTATAGTCAACAAATGAAAGGCAAATCGAACATTTTTTTGAAGTACTTTAAGCTAGAGCTTTTATTTTGAAGATTTTCCGGTAGATTTTTGGTAAACAACCACTCTTTATGTCGGTCAGAAGGGTCAGAAAGATAAATTTGTCTTTGTTTTCCTCAATTATATTTAATGTGTGAATGATTTTTATGTTTATATTTTTATCCACCAAAAAGGTTGATTAAAAAAACTTTGTTTGCCTGAAAACTTTGTTGTGTCTTTTATTCTGATTACAGTCAACAAATGAAAGGCAAACTCATTCCATAATCGAACATTTTTTGAAGTAGTTTAAGCTAGAGCTTTTATTTTGAAGATCTTCCGGTAAATTTTGGTAAACAACCAGACAGTTAATTAAAAAAAACACTCGCTGTACGGCTGTTATTGTGTATAGTATTCAAGTCTAGATCACGGTACGTGATACTACAGTACTTTGTATTTCACGCGCCTACTCCAATGGTAGCACGAAGCAGCGGGAAAGCACTTCCTGCTCTTCACAATAAAACACCCATGACAACGACGGTAATATGAGCGTGACTAATCAGAAGTCATAACGTGTAAGGACCTCTGCTGTGTAAAATATGAATATTAACACTTTTTCTGTTTGTATTTCTATTTTCTATGAATCCCATCAATTAGACTATATATATATATGTGTATTTCCGGTGTGGATGTTTCTCTCTTAATAAAGCTAGCATAAAAATCAGCAGGGGACCAATTACTTTCATGTATCCACGTCAAGTCCCAGTACATCAAATAAATAGTGATAAATGATTTATTCTTTACATATACAACATTATTTTACAGGTAATATATATGTGCTGTCTAAACAAATGACTTCAATCAATTGGCTTTACTGTGTCGGAACATCAGGAAGTAATTGGAGGCGGTAAGGAGCGGACAAGGACGCCACACAAGCGTGTTGGATCGCGGCCTGCTGCCAGCTATCGCTTCCACTCGGTTCACCTTCATCCACACTCAACAGCCAAGCATGGAGGCTCGGGCTCGACGGATCCACCGCCGACTACCGGGATCCATTAGACGCTTTTAACACCGGAGACACGACCCTGGAGCGGCTAAGGTCTTACATTCGGATCGTATTGCCTTTCCAAGCGGACATCTGGGCCGGACGCTCGACGGGAGCAAGATGAAGCGGGTGGCGGTGGTTACCAGGCACAATGGCCTCGTCGCCCCGCTGGGTAACAACAACTCCGGAGCTTCGAGCATCGTCGCGCCTCCCCAGCGGAGACCCCCCAACATCGCCGCCTCCGCGGACAGACGCCCGGCGGACGGCAAGGAGGCTTTATTGAACATTTGCCGGAGTCCCGCTGTCAAGTCGGAGCTGGTGTGCAAATGGGCAGGCCGAATGTCGAGCAGGCAGCGGTTCGTCTGCAACCAAACTTTTACCTCCATGCCCGACCTGGTGGACCACGTCACGGCCGAGCACGTCACGGCGGGGCTCGACGCCCTCAGTCACGTCTGCATGTGGAGCGAGTGCGTCCGCGGAGGCAAGGCGTTTAAAGCCAAATACAAACTTATCAATCACATCCGAGTGCACACCGGGGAGAAGCCCTTCCTGTGCGCCTTCCCCAACTGCGGCAAGATGTTCGCACGCTCCGAGAACCTCAAGATCCACACTCGCACGCACACCGGTAGGATTGTCTTTTATATGAGCCAGTGTGGGCTGCCCTCCATGTTTAACATGGCGCCGTTCGCTCATCGTTCGCGTCCGCCCTTTGCTTCCTATGTTTCCTATGTTTCCTATGTTTCCTTCGCATGTTCGGAGGCCGGCGGAAATGAGATGTCATTAAGAATTGATGGACAGGGAAATGCTGCAAATGCCCCAGACACACGACAACACGCAAACAACAACAACTTATTTCCGGTCCCGGCGGAAGGCCTCAATAAACAACCGTAATAAACAATGGCTGCCCCATCAGTCATAGTTCATAGTTGTCATAGTAGAAAAAAACTTGTCCCTCACTTGCCTAAAACAGCGCCCCCTAGCGTCTCGGTGGAGATGTATACGCCAAGCGGGTGGATGGGGCTAATAGTAATAATCAAAAATCGTCAATGAAATAATGCTAAATAACATTTGTAGTATTATTATCGCAAGATTGACTTCAAGTAATATACTAGTATAAGTAGTAGTAGTATGCGTTGTAAATAAATGCGTTCAAGCAGGTTTACTCTTATTTTGTTTATATTTGGAGGGAAATGTTGGCTGTGCTGCACCAAAACTCCGGCGGTAGTTTTGTTTCCAAGTTGGGAAAACCGGAAAGGATGGTCGTGTCCCACGGCGTCCTCGTCACGACTTTCTCACCAATGAGCCGTATTGGTCGGTCGTGTTGACGCTGACTTTGCTCATTGTGTTTCATGGCAAAAAGTCCCCACAGGAGAAACCATCACTTAGCATTAGCCCAGCATATGGCTAATTTGGTGCTAGCATCCTGTGTCCACTCACTGCTAGCCCCGCCTCCACAAAGAGGTTGAGTGAGCGGACGGGAGGGTTCACTCTGTCACGCAGCCTGTACGCAAACATCCAATGATGGTAGAACACGCAGACAGCGACATATGTAGACATACGTAAGACATACGTAGACATACGTAGACATACGTAGACATACGTAGACATACGTAGACATACGTAGACATACGTAGACATACGTAGACATACGTAGACATACGTAAGACATACGTAGACATACGTAGACATACGTAGACATACATAGACATACGTAAGACATACGTAGACATACGTAAGACATACGTAGACATACGTAAGACATACGTAGACATACGTAGACATACGTAGACATACATAGACATACGTAAGACATACGTAGACATACGTAAGACATACGTAGACATACGTAAGACATACGTAGACATACGTAGACATACGTAGACATACGTAAGACATACGTAGACATACGTAGACATACGTAGACATACGTAAGACATGCGTAGACGTGCGTAGACATATGTAAGACGTGCGCAGACATATGTAAGACGTGCGCAGACATATGTAAGACGTGCGCAGACATATGTAAGACGTGCGCAGATATATGTAAGACGTGCGTAGACATACGTAAGACATACGTAAGACATGCGTAAGACATGTGTAGACATACATAAGACATGTGTAGACATACATAAGACATGTGTAGACATACATAAGACATGCGTAGACATATGTAGACATGCGTAGACATACGTAGACATGCGTAGACATACGTAGACATACGTAGACATACGTAGACATGCGTAGACATGCGTAGACATACGTAGACATACGTAGACATGCGTAGACATGCGTAGACATGCGTAGACATGCGTAGACATGCGTAGACATACGTAGACATGCGTAGACATGCGTAGACATATGTAGACATATGTAGACATGCGTAAGACATGCGTAGACATATGTAAGACATGCGTAGACATATGTAAGACGTGCGTAGACATGTGGACGTGCATAGACATACGTAAGACATGCGTAGACATATGTAGACATACGTAAGACATATGTAAGATGTGCATAGACATGTGGACGTGCGTAGACATGCGTAAGACATGCGTAGACATATGTAGACATACGTAAGACATGCGTAGACATATGTAGACATATGTAAGACATATGTAAGATGTGCATAGACATGTGGACGTGCGTAGACATGCGTAAGACATGCGTAGACATATGTAGACATACGTAAGACATGCGTAGACATATGTAGACTTACGTAAGACATGCGTAGACATATGTAGACATGCGTAAGACATGCGTAGACATGTAAGACGTGCGTAGACATGTGGACGTGCGTAGACATACGTAAGTCATACGTAAGACATACGTAAGACATGCGTAAAACATGCGTAAAACATGCGTAAAACATGCGTAAGACATGCGTAGACATGCGTAGACATGCATAAGACATGCGTAGACATGTGTAAGACATATGTAGACATACGTAAGACATGCGTATACCTATGTAGACATACGTAAGACATGCGTATACCTATGTAGACATACGTAAGACATGCGTAAGACATATGTAGACATACGTAAGACATATGTAAGACATGCGTAGACATACGTAAGACATATGTAAGACATGCGTAGACATGCGTAAGACATGCGTAAGACATGCGTAGACATACGCAAGACATGCGTAGACATATGTGGACATGCGTAGACATATGTGGACATTCGTAGACATATGTAGACATTCGTAGACATATGTAAGACATGCGCAGACATGTGTAAGACGTGCGTAGACATGTGTAAGACATGTGTAGACATACGTAAGACATGCGTAGACATAGGTAAGACATGCGTAGACATAGGTAAGACATGCGTAGACATAGGTAAGACATGCGTAGACATAGGTAAGACATGCGTAGACATAGGTAAGACATGCGTAGACATACGTAAGACATGCGTAGACATACGTAAGACATGCGTAGACATACGTAAGACATGCGTAGACATGCGTAGACATGCGTGTATTATGCATGATGAGCGACAGGGACGTGTTTACCATCACGGAAGACGTGACCAAAGGGGAGTCTTGTCTGTGTTTTCACGGTCTGTATGTGTGTTTGCGTTGCAGGCGAAAAGCCATTCCAGTGCGAGTTTTGCGAGCGACGCTTCGCCAACAGCAGCGACCGTAAGAAACATTCCCAAGTGCACACTTCTTCTAAACCCTACGACTGCAAGGCCCTGGGTTGTACCAAGTCCTACACGCACCCAAGCTCTTTGCGCAAGCACATGAAAGTCCACATCAAGTCGTCACCTACCTCCGAGCCCTACGACATCTACAGCTCCATCCACCCACACCAAGCACCTCAGCCTCTCCTGGAGCCCCTGGACCTTAAGATCAACCACCTGTCCCCGTCCTTCAGCCATCAAACGAGCAGCTTTGACTTTGACATCAGTTTGGCCAACAAACTGAACCACAAGCTGGAGCCCAGCTCGTCTCCGCTGGCCGTGCCCCTGGACCTATCTCTGTCCGGACTCAGGAGGCACAGGACCCCGGGAAGAAGCCATCCGCCGGGCAGCCCGGTCATACCCGACTTGCCCAACATGAAGGAGTGGTACGTCTGCACCAGAACTACGGGGCAAAGCTTGGCTCTGCCCCACCCGGACCACATCAAGTCGGAACCGAGCGACGACGACGACTACGTCACGTAAGGCGGACGTCAGAGGATGCCCGGTCTCGGCTCCTTCTTCGTTTCGCTTTCCTTTCCGCTCATTCGCTCATCGATGAGCTGAAGACGACCACCTCGGGGACTGTTCAAGCGCCACTATGCATTTTCACGTCTCTTCTGTCGATACGCCCACATCATCGCCGTGTATGATAGCCACGCCTTGCCCTGATGCGGACCCCACGGCCTCGGGAGGATTCCCGCGTCCTGACTGTGTATAGTTTAGCCCAAGGGTACGTGGGCGCTGACTTTTGTATGATTTTTCTCTTCATGGTATTTTTTATACACCGCCACAATGGATATGAAATAAAAAAAGAGGATGTAAGTGAGTTCATCTTACGGACCGACTGTGTTTATCATTTATCCAGCAAAGCTCACATTTACAGGTGATCGCTAATATTTCTACATGTGATGCCAAAGAATGGACCACAAAACCCACAGATGCACCGTGCCGGGCTGCCCCCGCCATACTTTTGGGTGCTTGGTCGATACGATGAAGGACCCCGCCAAGACTGGAAGAAGAGGCTTGGTGACAAAGAGCCTGTTGCTGCAGCCGTCGGTCCACGGTGCTGGATTTCAGCAGGGGAGGGGGGGCACAGTCCCACCGCATCCGTGCGTCTGATATGTACACTGAAAAACTAATCTAAATACCCATTGTTGTCTTTCTTTGCAGTACATGTATTAGCGTTTTTGGCACCCCCTAGTGGGCGCCCCAGGCAAATGCCTGGTTTGCCTGTGGGCACGCCCACCTCTGTATATACTCAATAGGCGACATAGCAAAAGGGGAGGGGCTTGTTTAGTGTAGTAACTCATTTAAGTGAGAGGGAGGGACAGCGCTTGCTAGTGACGTGTCAAATGGGCGTATACCAGACCCTCAATTCCGGATATGCTACGGCAACACCACGGGACAAATAACCGACGTGACGCCACATGCGACGCTTTTATGTGGTTGCATTAAAACTATAACTATTTATCAAAACGCAAAATTGGAATTAATTTTGGCACTGACGGCTTACCGTAAATGTGTTTCCAATATGGCGGCGACTGTACGCATGCGTAGTAGTGTTTGCTGGCAGATTTAGTTCCGGGGTAATTTGGGTTGCTACAATAACTACGAAAATGGCGACTGCCAGAGGAAACGTGGATGAGATACGGAATCGGGTTATTTTAGGGGAATTTGGCGTGAGAAATGTAAGTTACATCCTTTGGTGTGTGCTCGATGTACTTAGACTAGTCTACATTGTTCTATGTCCATGGTTACATTCTTTTTAGGAGACGTTGATGATGTGTGTGCTCTGGCTTTTCACATTGTGTTATTGTTTCAGTCTTTCTTTTGATTCCTGTTATGAAAGGTGTTGGATATCATATATTACGGCCGATTGTATTGCAGTCATTCTGTGACGCAGCTACGCTGGGTACACGTATGTGTGTATTGATATGGATATTGATATATGTATATTATTTCAATGCTTCCTGATTTATTTGTTTTCCAGGTTCATACAACCGATTTCCCTGGAAACTATCCTGGCTACAACGACACCTGGGATATGCAGACATTTCAAAAGGTATTACAGTAGAAGTAGAAGTACTCATTCATTTGTGGATTTGCGTATCATATTTGTTTACGTTGCACAATATCAGGAGAACATGTTACGGGTAGACATGTCAATGGGTTCCACGGTGCTGGTGTTTTGCAGAACTTCAGAATCGATGTCGTGCAGCTGAATGACAACTTTATGGAGTTTGACATGGTGGGCATCGACGCGGCCATTGCCAACGCCTTCAGGAGGATCCTGCTAGCAGAGGTCTGTTGTCTGTAACATTGGCTTCAAACTCATATTGGCAGATGTTTGTACATTTATTAGGTATAGCTTTGAGTGTTGAGTTGATGTGTGATGAGTTTAGTGGGTGTGTAATGACCTCTTGCAAACTCGACCTGCCTCATTGACGGAGTGTTAGCTTCCAGAAATGTTATCCGCTCTTGGAAGTGCTGCTGTCAGTCAAAAGAAGTTCTGATGCCGTTGATGCTTGCAGGTGCCCACCATGGCGATTGAGAAGGTTTTCATTTACAACAACACGTCTATCGTCCAGGATGAGGTGCTGGCACAGAGATTAGGCCTCATCCCCATCAAAGCCGACCCCTGCTTGTTTGAGTACAGAAGCAGCGGTAAGACCTCCTACTCGTACTCTAAATATACACATCACGTATACTCTGGATACTGTTGTTACTATCGTTTGGAAGGGGTGCCAAGCGTTGGGCCATATTTGCTGTACGTGCATTCATAACAGATGTAGGTTGACATGCTCATAACTAATGTGGCTTCTGAAGCATCTAATGGCGTCCAAGTATCGCCTATGCACAGCTTTCTGAAGTAGTAGAGTAGTACTACAGAAGTGAATTGAAGTCTTATATTTATTTATTTAAAAATATATGCAACATTACAGTGCATTTTTTACGTCAAAATATAACTTTCTATTATTTACATTTGTATTCAACTGTCTTATCTCTTGGGGTGTAATGCTCATTTCAACCACTGGATGGTAGTCAAGTATAGTTTCCTGCTTTGGCTTCAGTCACAATGAGCTTGATACAGGTGATGTTTTCATGATTGATATGGTATAAATATGGCAGCACAATATACCAAATGCAGCACACTTGGACGACTCAAGACATTACAGTAGGAATGTTTAGCGCTTTTAAATAGAAGACATGATAAAAACAAAGTAAAAGCTTCCACGCGTCTTCTCTCAACCGTTTATCTTTCAGATAAAGACTCCGCAGAAGAGGAAGAGTCTGAAATAGACACGATCAAACTACGCCTGAAGATTAAATGTAGCCGAAACCCCAGCGCCGGCAAGGATTCTTCAGACCCGAAGGAACTCTACCTAAACCACATGGGTACGTTCCGAGCTCCAATCAAATGTAGGAAGTTGGGTGCTTGGCTTGCAGTGCTGTGATCTTCTCGTGAAGGGACGCTTCCAGCTCGTCAGACATGTTGGCCAAGGTTTTAGCCCATTTAACTTTCACGCTAGCTTGCAATAACATTTTTTGTCTCACTCCCAATTCCTCTGTTTGCATTTTCAGGTTCCACTTAGAACCTCCTTAAGGTCCAACTGTGCTAAATGCAACTTCTTGCCATTTTGCAACTGGTCTTAACATTTAGATGGGCCTGGTCAGTAGGAACATTTGCGGTATTCCCAAATTTACTACTTCCTTTTTGGGCTGTTCCCTTCAGGGGTCGCCACGCCACAAGAACCCAATCTCCATCCAAGCCCGTCTTCCAGTTCATGTTCACCGAATTACGTGTGTAATTCCTAAGATGTACTGCCAAGTATGGAATGTGATGTTCCCGCATTGTAGTTTATTCCAGAGACATAAAGTGGGTCCCCATCGGGAACCAGGCTGACGTGTTTGCCGACGGCAACATCGGACCGGTCCACGATGACATCCTGATAGCTCTGCTCCGTCCGGGACAGGAACTCGACATCGTAATGCACTGTGTCAAAGGGATCGGTGAGTCAACCGGCCAATGATGCTTCACACGTGTCGCGTACCGGGTGTGCTCATCATCCCAGCCGAGAGCTCTTTGGAGATTGGAACGATTGGATTATCATCACATTAAGGTTCAGGACCGCCATGGCGGGATGGTGTGCTAGCGTTCCCCAAATGACACAAGCGCTAGCCTAGGCTAGCCAGGAAGTGTACATCATCATGCAGTATAACCAGAAATAACGCAGGTTTTGTCTGTCATCAGGAAAGGATCATGCCAAGTTCTCTCCGGTGGCCACGGCAAGCTACCGCCTCCTGCCAGAGATCACCCTCCTGGACACGGTGCGGGGGGAGAAGGCGGAACGGCTAAAAGGCTGCTTTTCACAGGGCGTCATCCACCTGGAGGATATGAACGGTAAGATGGACAGGTCATCACCAAACACAGCAGACACGTGTTCTCTGTGCCAAAACAACATCAAGCGCAGAACCCGATATCGATGGTGGATTGGGCCGCTGCCATCCATGCTTACGTATTCCCAAACGTGTGATCTGTCATCTGCTGTCCTCAGGGGAAAAGGTCGCCAAAGTGGTCAACAGTCGCTTGGATACCTGCAGCAGGGAAGTTCTACGTCACGATGACTTGAAGGACCTGGTGAAGCTGGGAAGAGTGCGAGACCATTTCATCTGTACGTTCTTTTCCACAAAAGTCACGCCGGCTCTTCCGGTCGCCATCACGCCATCATCTCTTTTTGGCAATGAGGAAGCTCTTTGAAATGGATTGGTTTCACGCTGCAGATAGCATTATTATTATTATTATTAGCATTAGCATTATTATTATTATTATTAGCATTAGCATTATTATTATTATTATTATTATTAGCATTATTAGCATTATTAGCATTATTAGCATTATTAGCATTATTAGCATTATTAGCATTATTAGCATTATTAGCATTATTAGCATTATTATTAGCATTATTATTATTACTAACATTAGCATTATTACTAGCATTAGCAATATTTATTATTAGCATTAGCATTATTAGCATTAGCATTATTATTAGTGTTAGCATTAGCACTATTTATTCTTACTAGCATTAGCATTATTTATTCTTACTAGCATTAGCATTATTTATTATTATTAGCATTAGCAATATTTATTATTAGCATTAACATGATTTATTATTATTATTAGCATTAGCATTATTATTAGCGTTAGCATTAGCATTATATATTCTTACTAGCATTAGCATTATTTATTATTAGCATTAGCAATATTTATTATTAGCTTTAGCATGAGTTATTATTATTAGCATGATTTATTATTATTAGCATTAGCATTATTATTAGCGTTAGCATTAGCACTATTTATTCTTACTAGCATTAGCATTATTTATTATTATTGCCATTAGCAATATTTATTATTAGCATTAGCATGATTTATTAGCATTAGCAATATTATTAGCATTAGCATTATTATTAGCGTTAGCATTAGCATTATTTATTCTTACTAGCATTAGCATTATTTATTATTATTAGCATTAGCATGATTTATTATTATTAGCATGATTTATTATTATTAGCATTAGCATTAGCATTATTTATTCTTATTAGCATTAGCATTATTTATTATTATTAGCATTAGCATGATTTATTATTATTAGCATGATTTATTATTATTAGCATTAGCATTATTAGCATTAGCATTATTAGCATTAGCATTATTATTAGTGTTAGCATTAGCATTATTTATTCTTACTAGCATTAGCATATTTATTATTATTAGCATTAGCAATATTTATTATTAGCATTAGCATGATTTATTATTATTAGCATGATTTATTATTAGCATTAGCATTATTATTATTAGCATTATTATTATTAGCATTATTATTAGCATTAGCATTATTTATTATTAGTATTATTATTTATTATTATTAGCATCATTAGCATTATTATTATCAGCATTAGCATAGCTGAAATGGAAATGAGTCAAAAAATAGCATTTATTTAGTCTGTACACTTGGGATTGTCTTTTCGTGATATTATTTGTTTCCCAACAGTTTCTGTGGAGTCGACCGGGATCCTGACCCCAAACCTCCTTGTCACAGAAGCCATCAAAGTTCTTATGGCCAAATGTCGGCGATTCCTCAGTGAACTGGACTCCACGGACATGGAGTGAAATAAAGACCACCAAATGACATGGTATGATGGTATTCATGGAGTTCTATTAAAAGTTCCTTTTGTAATAAAACCACGATGTGTCATTCCATTGTGGACTCTGGACTGTGGACTCATCTAGGAATGTGAGTCTTATTCATGACGTCAACCTGTGTAGCATTACATGTGACTACTTCGTTGGAAAAACTTCGACAAATCGACTTTTAGAGCCGACTCGCGTCCTTAGGAGCCGATTAGCTTTTTCTTCTTTTTGTTCTGTTCAAAGCGAGTGTCCTTGGTTACGATGCGTGTCCACTCTGTCCCCCACTGAGCTGTTTGGCTGAAATAAACAAGCTGCGGTGCTTAGAGTCGAGTCGTTCGTGAAAAATTTGGATGAATAGATCAAGAGATAGTGAGCCGAGCCAAAAGTGCCGGCTCTCTAAAAAGAACCGATATTTTCCATCACCGTAACACAGGGACTCGTTCCAAACGTATCGATTCCAAAGCTCCACGGGTGGGGAAGACCGGTAGCGTGATCGCGGATTTCTTGTCATCGTACATTGTTATGAATACATTACACCACAAAATACAAACTATTAGGATAATCAACACTAAAGCATTAATGATGAAAGATGACTCACCACATAAACATTCCTCGCAGGTCTTTTTCCTGTTTCCGACAGCAGCCTGCGCGTGCTCCCTCGT
Source organism: Doryrhamphus excisus (assembly GCF_037039965.1). Classification (NCBI taxonomy): domain Eukaryota; kingdom Metazoa; phylum Chordata; class Actinopteri; order Syngnathiformes; family Syngnathidae; genus Doryrhamphus; species Doryrhamphus excisus. The sequence goes on from NC_136370.1 coordinate 1,297,508, forward strand.
GCCAGTAGGAGGCGCCATGGCACCGCCGCCATAACCTTCAAATGTATTTTACTATTGTAATAACACGCATGGCCAGCAGGGTGCAGTATTGTACCACGGAACATGCCAGTCACGTGACACGTCCACTGTATTCTTCCGGAAACAACTTTGTTTTGGGAATTATTAAAAAAAAATCTATTAATTAGGCTTATTGTCACGCCACTTTTACAAATGTCTTTAATAAGTGCTATTTTATACTAGTAATTAGGAACTTTGCATATTAAAATAAAATCTTATTTTGTTTTTTCAGAAATCTTATTTCTGATATTTTCAATAGTGTATTTCTTAACAATAGACAGGAAGTACGGAGTCATGTGACGGCGTGGTGGGCGTTGGAGCTTGAGTGTGAGAAGAAGAGGTGAGAAGGTGGATGATATAAAGGAGGTGTCACTCATGGAGGTCCGGGTCTTGCTGACCGTGATGCTGCCCCCCCTGGCGTGCGTGATGGCACTCGGCGTTCTATCAGGTGCGTCTCCAGGTTGCGAGCCAAGAATGGCGTCCAGGTGGATGAATGCTATTTGTTCTCGTTAGGTTCTTGTCAGGGTGTGATGACATCATCCACGGAGCGGGTGGTGGTTTTGGAGGGGGACCTGCTGACCCTGTCCTGCAACTACTCTGCTGGCGACACCGGCCTGTCCTGGTACCAGAAGAAACGCGGTTCTCCTCCACAGCTGCTGATCAGGGATTATTCCCAAGCAGAAGACGGCTTGACAAAGTTCAGACGTGATGGAAGGATGTTCCATGTGGACCTGAGGTGGTCTTCGCTGCACCCCCATGTTGTCATCTACTGCGCTGTGGTGCCCACAGTGACTGTGACAGTACAAGTCCTGCACAATAACCTCACTGCCTCCACTAGGGGGAGACAATGTTCTACTGTATGTTCTACTGTGAAGGCCCTCCCTCAGTGGGATCAGGTGGTGCCCCCCCAACCCAGGAGTCCAGACATGAAGCGTACGCTGGTGTGTGTGCTGATGGCCGCCTGGAGCCTGGGTGAGGCGGTGCGAGGTGAGCGTGTCGGGGTCACGTGACGTCTGACCACCTTTGTCGTCCTCTTGACAGGAAGCGGCGCCCAGACGGTCAAGCAGCCGGTGGGGGACGTGCACGCCGAGCAGGGTGACGCCGTGACGCTGGGCTGCAGCTACCAAAGCTCCGGAGCTAACGACTACATCTTCTGGTTCAGAAAGACCAGGAACCAGAGACCAGAGTTCATCCTGCTCCACTTCACGGCCGGTCAGCAGAAGATGGTGAGCGTCGTTGACGAGAGGTTCAGCTGCAGCATCGATGCCGGCGCCCTGCAGGCTCCGCTGGAGATCCGAGACGTGCAGATGAAGGACTCTGCCGTGTACTACTGCGCCCTGCAGCCCACAGTGACTGACGGCTCTGCTGCACACGTACACAAACTCCTGTGGGCCCCTGGGGTCAAAGGTCACAAGATGCCATCACCTGACAGCACAGCCAATGTCCGGCTTCTCAGACATAGGCCACGCCCCCTAGGGGAGGCGGGACTAAAGCCACAAATGGACTAATTGAGTCAGTTGAAGACGTTTCATGCAGGTGATGTGTTGGTTTTGTTCTCGGTGGATACACGCCTTCTTCTAGAACATCTACATCCACCACGTTGGAGGTCAGCGTCTTGTTGTCCTATAGTCTTTGTTGTTGTTGTTGTTGTTGTCCTGTAGTCTTTGTTGTTGTCCTGTAGTCTTTGTTGTTGTTGTTGTCCTGTAGTCTTTGTTGTTGTTGTTGTCCTGTAGTCTTTGTTGTTGTTGTTGTCCTGTAGTCTTTGTTGTTGTTGTTGTCCTGTAGTCTTTGTTGTTGTTGTTGTTGTCCTGTAGTCTTTGTTGTTGTTGTTGTCCTGTAGTCTTTGTTGTTGTTGTTGTCCTGTAGTCTTTGTTGTTGTTGTTGTCCTGTAGTCTTTGTTGTTGTTGTCCTATAGTATTTGTTGTTGTTGTCCTATAGTCTTTGTTGTTGTTGTTGTCCTGTAGTATTTGTTGTTGTCGTTGTTGTCCTATAGTCTTTGACGTTGTTGTCCTATAGTCTTTGACGTTGTTGTCCTATAGTCTTTGACGTTGTTGTCCTATAGTCTTTGTTGTTGTTGTTGTCCTATAGTCTTTGTTGTTGTTGTTGTTGTTGTCCTGTAGTCTTTGTTGTTGTCCTATAGTCTTTGTTGTTGTTGTCCTATAGTCTTTGTTGTTGTTGTTGTCCTGTAGTATTTGTTGTTGTCGTTGTTGTCCTATAGTCTTTGATGTTGTTGTCCTATAGTCTTTGTTGTTGTTGTTGTCCTATAGTCTTTGTTGTTGTTGTTGTCCTATAGTCTTTGTTGTTGTTGTTGTCCTATAGTCTTTGTTGTTGTTGTCCTATAGTCTTTGTTGTTGTTGTCCTGTAGTATTTGTTGTTGTCGTTGTTGTCCTATAGTCTTTGACGTTGTTGTCCTATAGTCTTTGATGTTGTTGTCCTATAGTCTTTGTTGTTGTTGTTGTTGTTGTTGTCCTATAGTCTTTGTTGTTGTTCTCCTATAGTCTTTGACATTGTTGTCCTATAGTCTTTGTTGTTGTTGTCGTCCTATAGTCTTTGTTGTTGTTGTTGTCCTATAGTCTTTGTTGTTGTTGTTGTTCTCCTATAGTCTTTGTTGTTGTTGTTGTTCTCCTATAGTCTTTGTTGTTGTTGTCGTCCTATAGTCTTTGTTGTTGTCGTCCTATAGTCTTTGTTGTTGTTGTTGTCCTATAGTCTTTGTTGTTGTTGTTGTTGTCGTCCTATAGTCTTGGTTGTTGTTGTTGTCCTATAGTCTTTGTTGTTGTTGTCCTATAGTCTTTGTTGTTGTTGTTGTTGTTGTCATCCTATAGTCTTTGTTGTTGTTGTTGTTCTCCTATAGTCTTGGTTGTTGTTGTTGTCCTATAGTCTTTGTTGTTGTCGTCCTATAGTGTTTGTTGTTGTTGTTGTCCTATAGTCCTTGTTGATTTTTGAATCAATGAAGTTTAATGTTGAGTAAAACTGACATACAGAACCTGCGAGAGTGGAGAACCAGGAGAACGTAGATGATATCTGTGTGTGAGAACCCAAAGGTTTTCATGAGGTTTTGGTTGAGCTCACAACCAGTGTGTGTCTGCAACCTGGCGTTTATTTTTTGCAAGCGGAACCAGACTGAGAGTGGAAGACAGTAAGTTCTACCTTCAAGCTGGAACGTAAACTAGAACCCAAAGTGACGCCAGATGTGTTTTGCTGCAAAGTGAACAAATTGTTACCAAGTTTTATGTTCAGTAAATAGTCCATGCCAAACCTGACTGGGTGTAGAACCTGAACCACAAGTCCTGTGTAGGACTATGGTTCTAACGAGGTTCTTGTTGAGGTCACAATCAGTGTGTGTCTGGATTTAACAGATTACATTTCGGAAGCGGAACCAGCTTGACAGTGGAGGCCCGTAAGTTCTACTTTGAACGGCAAATCTGTCTTCTTTCAACGTGTCAAACTTGTTCATGAGAAGAATGTTCCGTAAACGTGCAGAACCCGAGAATAGAACCTGAACCACAAGTCAGAGTAAACAGAGATGGTTTTTACGTGTGAGGACCCAAAGGTTGTCAGAAGGTTCTTGTTGAGCCACTGCCTGTCTGAAGTCCACAGATGACTTTTTGGAAGTCCATACGTTCTATATTCATGCTAGAATGTGAAGGAGAACATTGTGGTCGCTTACTAAAAGTGTAGAACAAAAAGATATAAAACATGAGCGACTGACATGAGAACGTTACAGTATGTGTGAGGACCCAAAGGTTCTCTTGAGGTTCTTGTTGAGGTCTCAACCAGCGTGTGATAGGAATCAACAAATTGCTTTTTGGAAGCGGAACCAGACTGACGGTAGAAGACAGTAAGTTCTACCTTCAAGCTGGAACGTAAACTAGAACCCAAAGTGGCAGCAGATTTGTTCTGTTTCAAGTGTCAAATCTTCAAGTTTACTGGTCAGTAAACTGGCCATGCAGAACCTCACTGAGAACCCGAACCAGGTGGATGGCGTCTGTGTGAGGTTCTCATGAGGTATGGAGTCAACAGATTAGTTCTTGTCAAACCAGACTGACGGCAGAACCAATCACATTTGCTGCCAGTTTGGGTTCTAGCTCACGTTCCAGCTTGAAAGTAGAACTCAGCTTGAAAGTTGAACGTAAACTAGAACCCAAACTGGCAGCAAATGTGTTTAGTTTCCGAAAGTAGAACCTGTTAACCATTTTAGTGTTCATGCGGAACCTGACTCAGCGGAGAACCAGGGTGACTTTATGTGTGTAGGAACATGAAGTTCTTGTTGAGGTCGACAGATTTGGAAGTCTGCAAACGATACCTTCATGCTAGAACGTGAAGGACAGAAAACCCTTCCAACAGATGTTGGAAAAACGTCCACAGATGAAGTCCATACGTTCTATTTTCATGCTAGAATGTGAAGGAGAACATTGTGGTTGCTTACTAAAAGTGTAGAACAAAAAGATATAAAACATGAGCGACTGACATGAGAACGTTACGGTATGTGTGAGGACCCAAAGGTTCTCTTGAGGTTCTTGTTGAGGTCTCAACCAGCGTGTGATAGGAACCAACAAATTGCTTTTTGGAAGCGGAACCAGACTGACGGTAGAAGACAGTAAGTTCTACTTTCAAGCTTGAACGTAAACTAGAACCCAAACTGGCAGCAGATTTGTTTAGTTTGAGTAAAAGCCAAGTGGTTAAGGAGTGGAACCGGGCAGGTAGAACCCGAGTGAGCGTAGAACCTGAACCACAAGTCATGCGGATGAAATCTGAATGTGCGAGGACTCAAAGGTTCTCTTGAGGTCTCAAGTGGCGTTTACGTTTTGGAGGTGGAACCAGACTGTGGAACAGTGGAACTCCCCAAGTTCTACTTTCATGCTAGAAGGTGAAGTAGAACCCAAAAGCGGGGGAATGAAAACAGAAGATTTGAAGATGAAAAAGATGATAAAGTGGTTCCAAGTTTAATGTTGACTAAATGGCAGGTGGAGAACCTGGTGAGAACGGACAAGTAGGTCCAAGTGGTTGTCACCAGGTTCTGGTTGGGGTCACAGCCGATGGCGTTTTTGACAAGAACATGCAGGAGAAGCCAAAGCGGAGACGGCGCTAAAGCCATGAAGAGAAGGCTAAAGCTGTGTTTTGGTCACATGGTTGCAATGGAGAAGCAGCAACGTAAACACGGGTTAGCGTTAGCGTGGTTAGCATGTTTAGCATTTAGCATTTAGCATTTAGCTTGCTCTATGATTGTGTGGTAGAGGAGGACCTGGAGCCGTCCTTCTACAAACTGGAGGGGAACGTGACGGCTTGCCTGGCCGCCGGCTTCAGCAGACAAAACGCCACGGAGAAGGCGGGGAAAGGAGACGTGTTCCGGGGGTCGCACGGCGTGCGGATATCGGGCGACTCGCTGTACAATCAGGTGACGCTGCTCTCGGCCGAGCACGCCGACTCGTGTGAGAAAGGTAGGTGAGGAGAGTCGGCTCCACAGTGGAGTCCACGGAGCCGCGTCACTTCCGCTTCCTGTTTTGCCATCGCAGGTTACAGCGGACCGGGCCGGTGCCGGGACGCGTTGGCGCCAGGTGAGTGTGGAACGTGGAGGAGGCGGAGCCCGCGCGCCGTGACTAAAGTGTGTGTGTCCTCGGCAGACGAGAAGGTCAACCTGGTCTCTCTCACGGTCCTCGTCCTCCGTATCGTCTTCGCCAAGACGCTGGCCATCAACGGCGTCCTGACGCTGCGCCTGTGGCTGGCTCCGCCCCAGTAGGCCTCCATGCGCCGCCGCCATCGGCTCTGACTGCTGGGAGGACTGGTGTGTGTGTGTGTGTGTGTGTGTTACATTCCTTATGGTCAATAAATATCCAACCATTGTTTTGGTTTATGAACGTATGAATCCATAATATTTCCTGGCCATCATAACCGATATGATTCCCAATACTAGAATATAAAAAGTCAAGGTTCTAAGGTGGTTTGGTTTTCAGCGTGTTTGAATCCACTGCAGTGCAGCCGCGCTCTGATTGGCTCCCGCCCACGGAGCATCTTTCCACAGGAAGTGGTCACCAAGGCCCTGCGTCACAGACGTGAGCTCGCTGTGGTTGGACAGGATGCGGGCAGGTGCTCTTCATCGCTTACTGTCGATCACATGACCTCTGCTGCTGTGACAGGAAGTACGACTCCGCTTTCCGACAGCAGCGTGTTGGTTGTCGCTGCAAACAGGAAGTGCAGGCGTTGCCAGCGGCGGCTGCAGAGAAGCTTCCAGGTCAGATGAGCGCGGCGTGCTCATGCGCTCTCTGTGTAGGCCAGCGGTCTCAAACACGCGGCCTGTGGGCCGACGCTAGATTGAGGCCCCTGCCTTGATGTGAAAGTTTCATTTGTTTCATTTGTTTTTTGATTTGCTTATTTAGTTTTCTTATTTTTATCTTATTTTGCGTTGAAAAATAAAAATTAACATTAAACATTTATTTTTTTAAATTTTTTTTATTTATTTATTAATTTAATAATGAATAAAAATTAATTTGTTCATTTGTTTTTTGATTTGCTTATTTATTTTTCTTATTTTTATCTTATTTTGCGTAGAAAAATAAAAATTAACATTAAACATGTATTTTTTTTTATTTTTTATTTTTTTATTAAGTAAATAATAAATAAAAATTAATTTGTTAATTTGTTTCATTTGTTTTTTGATTTGCTTATTTATTTTTCCATCTTATTTTGCGTTGAAAAATAAAAATTAACATTAAATATTTATTTTCTTTAATTTTTTAATTTATTTATTAATTTAATAATAAATAAAAATTTATTTGTTCATTTGTTTTTTGATTTGTTCATTTATTTTTCTTATTTTTATCTTATTTTGCGTAGAAAAATAAAAATTAACATTAAACATGTATTTTTTTTATTTTTTTATTTTTTTTATTAATTTAATAATAAATAAAAATTAATTTGTTCATTTGTTTCATTTGTTTTTTGATTTGCTTATTTATTTTTCCATCTTATTTTGCGTTGAAAAATGAAAATTAACATTAAACATTTCTTTATTTATTTATTTATTTATTTATTTAATAATTAATAAAAATTAATTTGTTCATTTGTTTTTTGATTTGCTTATTTATTTTTCCATCTTATTTTGCGTAGAAAAATAAAAATTTACATTAAACATTTATTTAACAATTTAATAAAAAATAAAAATTAATTTGTTCATTTGTTTCATTTGTTTTTTGATTTGCTTATTTATTTTTGCATCTTATTTTGTGTTGAAAAATAAAAAATTAGAATTAAACATTTATTTAATAATTTAATAATAAATAAAAATTAATTTATAATAATTTATTATAATTTAATGTTTTATCACAGCTTTTCCAAAGAACCAAAGCACTAAAAAAGTGGAGGGTATAGCAGAAGCATTGAAGACTATTATATTATATATATTTATTAATATTTAATATAATTACTATTTATTAATATTTTTTATATATATATATATATATATATATATATATTTTAATTTATATATATATATTTTACCTGATGCGGCCCAGCCTCGCCAGTGGCCCCCAAGTAAATTGAGTTTGAGACCCCTGGTGTAGGCCGACTCAAACCAAAACAGACTGTAACCAAAACAAATGTTCCCGTTAAAAATCATGTAAATCTAATGAATCCATCCGGAGCAAACAAAACACATTTTCCAGACAATAATTCCAGTCTTAGTCTAGGACCGGAAGTGGTCTTCACCGTACCCCCATGTTGTCATCTTCTACGAGAGGTTCAGCTGCACCAACCAAGTTCCTCTGGAGATCCGAGACGTGCAGATGAAGGACTCTGCCGTGTACTACTGCGGCTCTGCTGCACACGTACACAAACTCCTGTGGGCCCCTGGGGTCAAAGGTCAAAGGTCACATGGCGACTGTTGTGCTGCTAATGTGACCTCCCGTAAATACCTCATGTCACCTCCATGTCAACATGACCAGGTTGTTGTTGGAAATATGAAATCATACTTTCTTAATAAATGATGCTTTTCATCCTCCGAGGATGTGAAAGGTTTTGTACGCCAACCAGAATATCCAACCATGGAGTCCACCTTGTGGATTATTATATTTCTTCCCATATCTTAATATTTACTCTCTTTCAAGGACTGGTTTTCCTCACCGAATACACACTAGCAATGATGGCAAAAGTACAGCAGTACATACCACGGTAATGGTAATTATAATGCTAATGGTAATTATAATGATAATGGTAATTATAATGCTAATGGTAATTATAATGGTAATGGTAATTATAATGCTAATGGTAATTATAATGCTAATGGTAATGGTAATTATAGTGGTAATGGTAATTATAATGGTAATGGTAATGGTTATTATAATGGTAATGGTAATTATAATGCTAATGGTAATGGTTATTATAATGGTAATGGTAATTATAATGCTAATGGTAATTATAATGCTAATGGTAATTATAATGGTAATGGTAATTATAATGCTAATGGTTATTATAATGGTAATGGTAATTATAATGGTAATGGTAATGGTTATTATAATGGTAATGGTAATGGTTATTATAATGGTAATGGTAATTATAATGCTAATGGTAATTATAATGGTAATGGTAATGGTAATTATAATGGTAATGGTAATTATAATGGTAATGGTAATGGTAATTATAATGCTAATGGTAATTATATTGCTAATGGTAATTATAATGGTAATGGTTATTATACTGGTAATGGTAATTATAATGGTAATGGTAATGGTTATTATAATGGTAATGGTAATTATAATGTAATGTTAATGGTAATTATAATGGTAATGGTTATTATAATGGTAATGTAATTATAATGCTAATGGTAATTATAATGGTAATGGTTATTATACTGGTAATGGTAATTATAATGGTAATGGTTATTATAATGGTAATGGTAATTATAATGCTAATGGTAATTATAATGGTAATGGTTATTATACTGGTAATGGTAATTATAATGGTAATGGTTATTATAATGGTAATGGTAATTATAATGTAATGGTAATTATAATGGTAATGGTTATTATAATGGTAATGGTAATTATAATGTAATGGTAATGGTAATTTTAATGGTAATGGTAATGGAAAGATAATTATAATGGTAATGTAATGTAATTATAATGGTAATTATAATGGTAATTATAATGGCAATGGTAATGTAATGAAATGGTAATGAAATGTAATGGTAATGTAATGATAATTAAAATGGTAATGTAATGATAATTAAAATGGTAATGTAATGGTAATTATAATGGTAATGGTAATTATAATGGTAATGGTAATTATAATGGCAATTATAATGACAATGGTAATGTAATAAAATGGTAATGTAATGTAATTGTAATGGTAATGTAATGATAATTATAATGGCAATGTAATGATAATTATAATGGTAATGTAATGTAAAGGTAATGGTAATGTAATGGTAATTATAATGGTAATGGTAATGGGAATGTAATGGTAATGGAAATGTAATGGTAATTGAATGGTCATGGAATGGTAATGTAATGTTATGGGAATGGTAATGTGATGGTAATTATAGTGGTATTGTAATGGTAATGTAATGGGAATGGGAATAGGAATTGGAATAGGAATGGGAATGGGAATGGGAATGGGAATGTAATGGTAATGGAAATGTAATGTAATGTAATGGCAATGGCAATGTAATGGTAATGTATTGGCAATGTAATGGTAATGTATTGGTAATGTAATGGTAATGTAATGGGATTGGTAATGAAATGGTAATAGTAATGTAATGTAATGGTAATGGTTTAATTGGATTTGAACATGCATCACTAAATGTGTTTTTGCTCTGGAAAACAGTGGTGACGAGTCCAGTGCCCGCCTCACTGATGACTGCCACCTGGTGGCCAATGTGGACTATGACATCCACCTTCTGCTTTTTATTTATCTTTGATTTCATTGAGCCATTTCATGCTTGGA